>NC_143036.1:43311250-44022500 GCF_057628025.1 Oncorhynchus mykiss
TTAAGAGTTTTTTTTATTAAAATAGTGTTACATTTAACAGGAATATATGACATCTGTGATGATTTAGGATTATTGTTAGGATCAAGATAGATTGATAAAGGAAATGTAAGGACTAAAGAGATTGATAAAATCAATGATTTTAGATAAAGTCAAACAGTGAGACGTTTAGTGGTATTTAAGAGATAGGAGGGAAAAGGGTTACTGTTTAAATCGATAAATATACATTTAAGAAAATATATAAGTAGCACAGATACTTCTTAAAGTAGATAAGACACTTGACAGAGAATTGGTACAGGATTGACATGAATGGACCCAAGGACATGTGGAAAATGAAAGGGGCGCTCCTACACGATGATGTCAGACATAAGGATAATTTACTAATCTTACCTGAGTCATTGTTTAGAGTAGGCAAGGTTGTTACCTGGGCAGAGCCAGGTATCAAAGGGCGGATGGATAAATTGTGTTCTAGTATAGGATGTGACCTACTGGATAATAAACTAATACAAAAAATTGCTAACAAGTAGTTAAAGATATAATCAGATAGAACAAATGAGAAACTGTTAACCAAACCTGTATGTCCAAGATTTTATGCACTACAGGTGAATTACAGGTGAAGTCACTCAATCCAGCCTGTTGGGGGGACCATACCAAGGACTCCTGGTGACAGCTAGCTGAAAGAGCTACCCGGAGTCATATCACACTGTGGGAGGGTAAGACACCCTGACACTGTCGAACAATAACAGTGTTTGAAAGGAAAACTGGAATTAACATAATTCTGGGGGCCATCTCTCGAATGAAGATTTCCTGTGAAAGTGTGTCTGGCTCTTGCTGATGATGTGTTCTCTAGGAGAGGATGGGGCTTTATAGGTGGGCTGTCCATCCTGAGCTGTCTGGTTGTGGGACCTTATTCCTGATACACCATGAACACAGAGAGTTAAACAATGAGGATTTAGTATTAACCAAGCATAAGAGATCACTTGATCTGGATAAACAGGAAGTGAGAGTGGGATTGGGAAGGATGTCTCAGTGGAGTTCTATGTAGACCAAATGGGGCCTCTGACTCCTTGGCAGTGCAGGATTAAGAGCAGCTATTATGGAAGACATCTATGCAAATCCCTGTGTAATTCATGGAAACAGGTTATAGCTCACATCATGTGAGAGGGCTACATAAATCTACATACCCAGTATGGAAGAAGATGGAATGTAGTGAAAGTAAGGGTTTCAGTTGATAATCTAGTGCATTCTGGGTAGAAAAAGTTAGAGCAGATAATTGCTCTATAGTCAGCAGAATACAAGCAGAGTCCCCCTGACAAAGCAGATACTGACTGTGGAGTTGTCCAGAGCCAAGAGCCGGTGTGGATAGTTCAGATGAAAGATTTTAAGGAAAGGGAAACTGGTTATGAGGATTCTAACCTCTGGTTAGAGTGGATTCAATATACGGCCAGATCAATAGCTAAAGAAGAATGCTATGTTTGTGCCGCAGCAAACCTCAGTTGACAACCATCCCTTTTCCATTAAATGGAATTATTCACCTAAGGGAATGGCCTGTATGGCAAAGCTATTCATGGAAGCAGGAAAGCCAGATAATAACAGTTGTATGGATTTGCACTACTTATATCCACATGTTCCTCTGAAATCTAAGTTTCCTCCTTTCACAGAGGCAAGGGGAGACTGTTTACTGTTTGATTCAGTATAGTACTTCTGGGAAATATGTGGGGGAAATCAGTACCTGCAATAGGACAGATAATGTTACTTCTGATGCGGCAAATGAGTGATTTGGCAGGCTGGTTCAGATCTGGGGATTTCAGTAAGATAAGGAGGCCCAGGGCTCGCATCTGGTGGTGGTTGTGGGGGGGAATGACGTTATGGCCTAGTATTACCGGCTAATTGGACAGGGGTATGTGTACTGGTACTTTTGAGAATGCCTTTTATACTCATTCAACACCATGACATGATGTTGACTAAACGGGAGAAAATAAGTACTCCGTCTGGGTCTTTTGATGATAGGGTTTGTATTAATAACATTGTGGTTCCACGGGGGCAGATGAGATCAAAGCTATAAATTATATCCTGGCAGGATTAGAGTCAAGTATTTTTTGGTGGTCCACTCTCAATGAGAATGTGGATTGGATCAATTATATCTATTAAAAATCCACAGCGCTTCACCAATTATATCAGAGATGTAATGAATGGCTTGGCAGAATAGAATAGTCTTGGATATGTTTGCTGGCTGAAAAGGGTGGGAGTGTATGGAGGTAGTTTGGACCCCGATAAAACAGCTCCGGATGGATCAGTGACCAAGGCCTTGGCTGGTTTACACACCCTAGCTCACGAGTTGGCAGTGAACTCAGGGGTGGATACTTCTCTGACTAATTGGGTTGACAGTGTGTTTGGAAGATGTTATGATTACTGTGTTATGGGCTACCTTCACCTGTGTGACTGTGTTAGTTTTGTGCGGATGTGTTTTGATTGCGTGTATGAAAGTTATCATTTCCAGGACTCTGGAGAAATTAATGACACTTCAGATGGTGATATATGGACCAATCCTAAGCTCTGACCAGTGGAATGCAAAATACATGGCTCCGGACGTAATAGAAGAATCCGGATCTTTTCACTCGCGAGGAGACCATAATTGATGTTTAGGGAATTTAGATGTTTTCTTGTTTCAATGTATAGACTGTTTTTTTCATGAAGATTGTAACGGAAAATCCTGATAAGTAGAGTTAAGATTCTGATGTAGGTTAGAACAGTCATTGAAGTTGATTGTGTGTACATGTACATGTATGGGGTTGTCTTCTTCTAGTATATCATTGATATTTACATGTGGTGTATGATGGTATGAGTTGTTAAGTCATTTTTAGGGTGGATTGTTGGGAAAATTATGATTAAATGACTGAACAAATCATTTTAAATGGAACTGTAACTAAGTAAACTTATACTCTGTTTTATTATATCTGATTAGCAATATGAGTTCACAAGAAGGGATTGGGAGACACGGACAAGGAGTAATTAAAGTTAATGAACACCATTCCAACTAGGAAGAAACAAATGGGTTGTGGATTAAGTAAACAGATAAGGTAGTTAACCTATGGTTGAACCGACGAAACTGAGCTCTGGGGTGTTTTAGATAAGGAAGTGAGTGCATTCGTAGGTTTTCTGTTAATTAGAACTGTCAGCTAAGTGGTGATCGATAATGTTGAGGGGTCAAAAAGTTAATTCAGTTGTGTTGTGTGTCCTGTGTATGTGCCGGGGGGGTCAGAATGAACTCAGAATGAATCTTTAAAGTTCCCTTTGACCCGGTCTGGAGGAGGAGATTCATTTTAGGAGCAATGAAATGACGTCATGTTATTGTATATAAACTGTTGCTCGTGGGAACGTGGCAGCGTGATCCAAGAATAAATGATGTTACCTATTATTGAAATGGCTGGTCTCCGTCTATTTTATGCAAACAAGAATCTTACAAATTCTCATAAAATAGATTAAGGGTTTTCAATGAATGAAAACACATTGGCAAAATTAAATTACAGTAACAGTGTCTTAGTACTTTGGCATGATTTTCTATGGTTTGCTGTGCAACTCCCTCCTTTTGTGTTTTCTTTTTTTGAATTTTACCCCTTTTTCTCCCCAATTTCGTGGTATCCAATTGTTTTTAGTAGCTACTATCTTGTCTCATCGCTACAACTCCCGTACGGGCTCGGGAGAGACGAAGGTTGAAAGTCATGTGTCCTCCGATACACAATCCAACCAAGCCGCACTGCTTTTTAACACAGCGCCATCCAACCCGGAATCCAGCCGCACCAATGTGTCGGAGGAAACACCGTGCACCTGGCCCCCTTGGTTAGCGCGCACTGCACCCGGCCCGCCACAGGAGTCGCTGGTGCGCGATGAGACAACAATAACCCTACCGGCCAAGCCCTCCCTAACCCGGACGACGCTAGGCAAATTGTGCGTCGCCCCACAGATCTCCCAGTCTGCACCACCCGGGAGGCTCCTTTAATGTTTTCTAATTGATTGATTATAGACTCCACCCTTTTGGCTGGTCTCCATGGGGTATAAGAATTGCTCAGGGCTGCTACACCTGGGCCTAATTGAGTAATGAGCTACATGCACCGCATAGAAAGGAGTTTACAGCTCACTTCAGGGCCTGAAAAGCGCTTTGCCTGGAACCGTATGCCCAGCAGGAAAGCAACGGGGGTTGAGCTGAGTACCGCCACGACAAGAGTAGGACAGTTGATTTGGGGGTTAATTTTTCTGTGTGTGGCCACTGCTCATGCTCTCAAAATGTTGGAGCCTGGAGAAGACACGTTTTTGAGGTGAGCAGGATGATTATGAGATGGGGTTAGGTCTGGATGCCACCGGGCCGAAAGAAAAGTTGGAAGAAGAGGAGTATTGGGACAGGGACACAGAAAGGTGGATTTCTGAGGAGGAATGGAGGGGGGAAAAACAGTAAGAAGAGAATGCGGAAAGCAGAGGCTGGATTTGAATTTGAGGAAGATGGAGATTGATGTCAAGTGCAAACAGAGTGAGCCGTGCGCCAGACCAAGTTCTGGAATTGAAATGGAAGTGAATTAGGGCGGGTTAAGTGAGTTGGAAGGTGTGGTGAAGACCTCGGAACCTCAGCCTGGCACCAATGGACATGATAAAGAAAAATCTGGTCTAGTATGAGTGACATTTTTGGATGACGTGGATCCTTGCCTTTTGGTGGTTCCTTTTGTGGTTTCAGGGTGGGTGAGAAAGGAGTTGGGCGCAGTTGAATCGGTAAAGGTAAGCTGTATTGGACTTGTGACATTTGTTTTGTGTTTCTTCTGACAAGAGAGAGTGGGCACTCCACGTCACGCAACTTGGGAAGTGGAGGTGGAGCAATTGAAGTTGAAGATTCCTGGTGTTTGTGATGCACAATGACCGTTTGGTGTGCGACGCAGACCTAGTGGTGAGCGTGGTGAAACGGGAGTCAGTCTTTTTGAGTCAGTGTCTACCCGGCTAAATCATGTTAGGATATACTGTATCAGTTATCCTGTCAGAGCTTTTATGCCAAATTCACTGCTCTGTTTCCGGTGCAGCGTCTATGGTCATGTCGCAGCAGTTTGTAGGAGGGAGATTCCAAGATTTGGGAATTGTATAGGGGAGGCATGGGATAGAATATGTTATTTCGGTAGATAAAGTTGTGTCAACTGTAGGGGATTGGAGGTGTCCGGTGGGGATTGGAGGTGTCCAGTGAAAGACAGAGGTTGAGGTGGCTAGAGTCAGAGTAGTGCAGAAGGTGGTGTCGTGTGCTTTGGCAGTGAGGATAGTAGAGGATGGGTCAACGGTGAAGGATCTTGAAAAGATACCTGTGAGTAGTAGATCTGTGCCAGCACAGGGGGATAGAACAGCGAGAGATATACAGCACCAGTCAAAAGTTTGGACACACCTGCTCATTCCAGGATGTTTCTTTATTTTTACTATTTTCTACATCATAGAATAGTAGCGAAGACATCAAAACTATGAAGTAACACATATGGAATCATGTAGTAACCAAAGAATGCCAATCATGTAGTAACCAATCAAAATATAGTTTTGAATCTTCAAAGTCACCCTTTGCCTTGATGACAGCTTAGCATACTCTTGGCATTCTCTCAACCAGCTTCATGAGGTAGTCACCTGGAATGTATTTCAATTAACAGGTGTGCCTTGTTAAAAGTTAATTTGCAGAATTTCTTTCCTTCTTAATTTCTCTAGGGTAGGGGGCAGCATTTGGAATTTTGGATGAAAAGCGTGCCCAAATTAAACTGCCTTCTACTCAGGCCCAGAATATAGGATATGCATATAATTAGTAGATTTGGATAGAAAACACTAAAGTTTCTAAAACTGTTAAAATAATGTCTGAGTATAACAGAAAGGATTTGGCCGGCGAACACCTGAGAAAATTCCATTCAGGAAGTAGGATTTTTTTGTTGTTGTAGTTTTCTATTCAATGCCATTCATTGACTTAGAAAAATGAGGGAGTAAGAGCAGTCTGAATGAGTGGACCCTGCCGTGTCACAGAGCTTTTTCATGTGCGTGACCGAGAGAGTGCCTTTCTTGCTTACCTTTTTATATTGACGACGTTATTGTCCGGTTGAAATATTATCGATTATTTAGGCTAAAAACAACCTGAGGGTTGAATATAAACATTGTTTGACATGTTTCTATGAACTTTATGGATACAATTATTTTTTTTGTCTGCCTGTTGTGACTGCGTTTGAGCCTGTGGATTACTGAAAACCTGCGTTTTGTTTGCGTTTTCGGATATAAAGAGACTTTATCGAACAAAAGGAACATTTATTGAATAAATGCATGTCTTCTGAGTGCAACCATATGAAGATCATCAAAGGTAAGTGATTCCTTTTATCTCTATTTCTGACTTGTGTAACTCTTCTACTTGGCTGGTTACTGTTTGTAATGATTTGTCTGCTGGGCTATGTTATCAAATAATTGTAAGGTATGCTTTCGCCGTAAAGCTTTTTTAAAATCTGACACCGTGGTTGGATTCACAAGAAGTTATTCTTTAAACCCATGTAAAATAGTATCTTTTCTGAATTTTTATAGTGAGTATTTCTGTATTTGAATTTGGCGCTCTGCAATCTCACTGGATGTTGGCCAGGTGGGACGCTAGCTTCCCACATACCCTAGAGAGGTTAATGCATTTGAGCCAATCAGTTGTGTTGTGACAAGGTAGGGGTGGTATACAGGAGATAGCCCTATTTGGTAAAATACCAAGTCCATATTATTGCAAGAACAGCTCAAATAAGCAAAGAGAAATTCACAATCATTACTTTAAGACATGAAGGTCTTTGAAAGTTCTTCATGTGCAGTCGCAAAAATCATCAAGCGCTATGATGAAACTGGGGACCTGTCGCGCCCTGACCAGAGAGCCTTTTATTCTCTATGTTGGTTAGGTCAGGGTGTGACTAGGGTGGGTTATCTAGGTTGTTTTATGTCTATGTTGGCCTGGTATGGTTCCCAATTAGAGGCGGCTGTTTATCGTTGTCTCTGATTGGGGATCATATTTAGGCAGCAATTTCCCCACTGGGTTTTTGTGGGATCTTGTTTTTGAGTTGGTGCACCTCTTATGTTACGGTTCATTGTTTGTTCCCTTTTGTTTTTTTGTAAGTTTCACAAATAAAGATGTGGAACTCAGAGGACGCTGCGCCTTGGTCCATCTGTACACACAACCGTTACAGGATCACCACAGGAAAGGAAGACCCAGAGTTACCTCTGCTGCAGAGAATAAGTTAATCAGAGTTAACTGCTACTCAGATTGAAGCTCACATAAATGCTTCATAGTGTTCAAGTAGAAGAGGAGACTGCGTGAATCAGGCCTTCATGTTCGAATTTTTGCAATGAATAATGAATAGTAAGAGACTTGCTTGTACCAATAAAAATTAACAATGGACATTAGATCGGTGGAAATCTGTCCTGTCTGATGAGTCCAAATTTGTGATTTTTGGCTCCAACCGCCGTGTCTTTGTGAGACGCGGAGTAGGTGAACGGATGATCTCCGCATGTGGTGTTCCCACTGTGAAGCATGGAGGAGGAGGTGTGGGGGTGCTTTGTTGGTGACACTGTCTATGATTTATTTAGAATTCAAAGCACGCTTAACCAGCATGGCTACCACAGCATTCTGCAGTGAAACGTCATGTCATTTGGTTTGTGTTTAGTGGGACTATAATTAGTTTTTCAACACGACAATCACCCAACACACCTCCAGGCTGTGTAAAGGCTGTTTGGCCAAAAAGGAGAGTGATGGAGTGCTGCATCAGATGATCTGACCTCCACAATCACACAACCTCAACCCAATTGGGAAAGAGTGAAAGAAAAGCAGTTAACAAGTGCTCCGCATATGTGGGATCTCTTTCAAGACTGTTGGAAAAGCAGTCCAGGTGAACCTGGTTGAGAGAATGCCAACAGGTTGCAAAGCCATCATCAAGGCAAAGAGTGGATATTTTGAAGATTCTAAAATATATTTTGATTAGTTTAACACTTTTTGGTTACTACATGATTCCATATGTGTTATTTCATAGTTTTGATGTATTCACTAGTATTCTACAATGTAGAAAAGAGTAAAAATAAAGAAAAACCCTTGGTATGTCCACACTACTGTATACTTCAATAAGGTTGGCTTCATAGCAATGGTTATCAACTGTACTACAGAAATGGAATGTAAATAACAACAAATAGGTTCTGCAGAGAAGTATTTGGGTATAAGAGATTTAACTTCAGAAGAGTTACAGGATGTTCTGAGTGGCGGTGTCACGTGTTTCTGAGAAAGTGATACAGGCATTGGCACACTGCATTTCGATGCATGCCTCAGTTCCGGTATCAAACCTAACATCACAAGGAACCAACCTGAAGCCAAAGAAGGCGCTATGTCAACAGTGTTCTCTAATCGCCAGATAAGGGACGGTTGACTCCTTAGCATTGAATGAGTGTGGTTGATTCATAATTTCAGTACGCTCCCTCCTTCCCTGTGCTTTCTTCTCACCTCTGTGTAGCCAGCCAAAAAGATCATCAAGGACAACAACCACCCGAGCCACTGCGTGTCTACCCCACTATCATCCAGAAGGCAAGGTCAGTAGAGCTGCATCAAAGCTGGGACTGAGAAACTGAAAAACAGCTTCTATCTCAAGGGCATCAGAATGTTAAACAACCATCACTAACATAGAGGCTGCTGCCAACATACAGACTCAAATCACTGGCCACTTTAATAAATGGATTTAATAAAAATATCACTAGTCACTTTAAATAATGCCACTTTAATAATGTTTACATATCCTACATTACTCATCTCATATGGTATAAAATACAGTATATAAACATCTATTGCATCTTGCCTATGCCGCACGGCCATTGAAAATCCATATATTTATATATTCTTATTCCATCCCCTTACATTATGTGTATAAGGTAGTCATTGTGAATTTGTTAGATTACTTGTCGGAACTAGAAGCACAAACAGATCGCTACTTCCGCGTGAACTTGCTTACCAAGTGTATGTGACAATACGATTTGATTTGGATTTGAATGTGAATGGTGTAAACCCTGAGAGTGATCATGCATTCTTTTCTATGTTACATGTTTGCATTTAGATTTTCCACTCTGCGTATTTACCTAGATTTAATCATGTGATGAATGTTATCAATCTATACATGAGCCTATGTCCTTGCCCTTGATGGCACTAATGGTTTAATCAACCCACACGTTTGTCAATTTTATTTATGCACTTCATTGCATATATTTTCAAATGTGTTGTTATCTAGCCGTTTTATAACCCTGAGATTTAGACATTTAAAAACATTAAACTTTCAATCTTGTCTGTGTGATGGCCTGGGATGTAGAAGCCTGTTCGCGACATACACTCACGGCACATTGTACCCCCTTCATGGTCCCTCTGTCTCTCTATGATAACCTACGTTCACTGTTTCCACATCACTTCAGTCCCGCAAAATGGCTCTTCCCACGCTGCCACTTTCGCCCTCTTCCTCTCCACACACGTTCTCTCTCTGAATTAATTAGCACAGTCCAGGACAGAGCACCCAGCTCAGCAGGTCATGCAGAAAAGAGCAGGCCAAACATTGCTAACCAGGCTGACAGTTGTACTAACTTCAATGAACGTTTATTCCTTATTTTACCAGGTGAGTTGGCTGAGAATACATTCTCATTTACAACAATGATCTAGGGAAAGGTACAAAACATATTAAAATACATAGTTAACATACAAAGTATATAAGCAAACAAACACAAAAAAATGTAAAAATTAAAACAAGATCAAGCATAGAATCATTAAAAAACACATTCTTGCTTAAGGTCCTCACACAGCCATCTGAACTGCCTCAGAGGCACCAATTGAGACAAATGTGAAACCAGTCACATGGCAGTAGGTTATAAATGCCATTTTTCAGAATTATTATTGTATGCTCTCATTTGTCTGGATGAAATTTGGAGATCCAAGCTATAGGCTTCCATAGGGACGAACCTGCCGAGTTGATGTATGTGCTTTAGAATATTTTAATTATATGCCCAGGCTTTACCTAGTTTTATTTGGCAATTAGTATCATATGAAATATTAGCCACTATCAGGAGCCACCATAAGTAATACCCACAAACATTTATAACTGTCACTTTAGTATTAGTTTCATTCAATTTGTAGCCAAGATTTTGTATCATTACATTCTGTTTAACTTTCTTTCCTTTGTCACGTACGTACGTGTAGTTGTTCCTGAGGGTTACTAGCATTAGTGGATCATATTAGGCTTTCATTCTGCAATAATTTGGGACACGTAGCCTATTTGAATCATTATGGAACTGAGACCACAAGTAGCAGTTTAAACCAAGAGACGATTGTTCAATCCATATTGTACACTTTTTTCCACCTTCCGAAATGTAATGAAATTAACTTGAATATGGCAACTTTCAGGATGACTTTGCAGTGGTGGTTAGGTGAAAGGGCCTGAAGAAGCTGCGACCTGGGCATTACTTTCCTGCCTTTGACGATCTGCTCCGCCTGGCAAATAGCTTAGCCCCACTGGAAGTGGACTGTCCGCCCCCAGGAGCCGGCTCTGGTCCTTGAAACCCCGATGCCAGGCAAGTGATCGCCAACGTCAAACAGCAGGTCGACAACAACAGTCCCTCTACCCATGTCCACCTATCTATTCTGCCTTCAGCTGGCAGCCAGACAGTGCCCCCTGTCCCCAACAGAGGACTACCTCATCACCGGACTTTCCCAACTTTGGACCACCAAGTTAGGATCGAGGGAATGATGAAGGAAGCAAAGTACCAAGATGAAAACCTGCTCAGGACCTCAGACTGGAGTGTAGTTTCACCTTCCAACAAGACAATGACTCTAAGCACACAACCAAGACAATGCTGGCGTGGCTTTGGGACAAATCTCTGAACGTCCTTGAGTGCAACAAGAGCCTGGACTTAATCCTGATCGTACATCTGTGGAGAGACCTGAAAATAGCTGTGCAGCTACGTACCCCATCCAACTTGTTAGAACTTGAGAGGATCGGTAGAGAGGAATGGGAGAAACTCTCCAAAAACAGGTTTACCAAGCTTGTAGCGTCATACCCAAGAAGACTCAAGGCAGTTTTCACTGCCATAAGTGCTTCAACAATGTACTGAGTAAAAGGTCTGAATACTTATGTAAAATATTTTTATTTCGGTTAAATGTTTTTATAAATTTCCTAAAATTCAAAATTAAAACAGTTTTTGCTTTGTCATTATGGGGTATTGTGTGTAGATTGATGAGGAGAAAAAACTATTCAAACCATTTTAGAATAAGGCTGTGACGTAACAAATGTGTTAAAAGTCAAGGGTTCTGAATACTTTCCGAATGATTCTCTACACTATTTGCTTGTTTTGTCACAATCTGAAATTAGGCAAATCATTAGCATTTTTCCAACCAGGAAATGGTTGAGCGAAATCTGCATAGTGCATCTTTTAAGTCAACATTGAATGACTGTAATTGAAACTGTACATCCTACGGACTTTGTTTGACGTCAGTCTTCATTGAGATTACCTGTGCTGGGGGACATCTGCAAGATGGTGCTGGCAGGCTTTAATAATAAATTAATGTCAAATCAATTGCACTAAGTTGTTGTCCTTTTTGTTTGCTGTCACAGTTTCCCATAAGGTGTACAAAATTACCAAACTAAATTTGTAACTAGTACTTAAGTAGTTTTCTGACCGGATACTTTTTTACTCTTACTTGAGTAGTTAACTAAATTACAATCTTAATCTTATTTAAATACATATTTTCAGGACTCTACCCACCTCTGCAAGTTGTACATAGCCTTACTATAAAATGTGGGTGAGCATCCTCACTGGAGCATCCTCACTACATCATTCTACAGTAGGCCTACATCTTTCAATCAACTGATAGCCCAAGTCAGTTCATCAATTTAGCCAGGGAAACACAAACAGTAGATTATTGGTTTTCACACCTTCATTATGTGACTATTGACAGGCTAACATGTACAGAATGTAGCCTATTGGAATATAATTAAATAACAAGGGGCCTATTGCAACCATCGATGGCACTAGATCATCGCAAACTGATGTCTCGTTAAACCATCAAGATGAACTAAAATCACCAGCACAGCTGATCTCAATTGCAACCATTCTTGATCACATCATTACCAATTCCCTAAAAAATGACGTTGATGTTACTTTAGTCAGAGATCTGTAATTAATGACGAGATGCTCATGTCTCCGCCCGAACAATGGCAGGCGACAAGCTTTGGTCTGCATATTAAGCCCATAGAAACGCATTGGGTAAATTCTGCATTTATTTGGGCGCTCTTGCTACGTCACTTCCTCTCTGACTTAATCCTGCTTGCAACCAAATTCTTTCAAGATATGTTCGTCTTCTGGTTGGTATTGTCATGGGAACAACTTATTCCTTTTTGACCAGAGTAAGGTCAATTTATCTATTTCACACGCATTCTGTACAACAGAAATAGAGTATTTCCTTGTTTTACCACGGCCAATCTACCGTGGCAATTTGTATGAATGGAAACTAATGTAGGCATTCTGTTATTTTATTTGTTTACTATACAGTGGGGAGAACAAGTATTTGATACACTGCCGATTTTTCTACAAAGCATGTAGGAGGTCTGTAAATGTTTTATCATAGGTACACTTCAACTGTGAGAGCCGAAATCTAAAACGAAAATCCAGAAAATCACCTTGTATGATTTTCAAGTAATTAATTTGCATTTTATTGCATGACATAAGTATTTGATACATCAGAAAAGCAGAATTTAAAATTTGGTACAGAAACCTTTGTTTGCAATTACAGAGATCATATGTTTCCTGTAGTTCTTGACCAGGTTTGCACACACTGCAGCAGGGATTTTGGCCCACTCCTCCATACAGACCTTCTCCAGATCCTTCAGGTTTCGGGGCTGTCGCTGGGCAATACGGACTTTCAGCTCCCTCCCAATATGTTCTGTTGGGTTCAGGTCTGGAGACTGACTTCTTACGGAGCCACTTCTTAGTTGTGGAGGTGCAGAAAGAAAAATGTTGCCCGCTCGACAGAGTATCGACCAGTATATCGGTCCACTAATATTAGTAAAGGCCCAGTGCACTATTTTTGTGAGAGAAAAAATAAATAAATCTAAACACACGCATATGTGTGTTTGTGTGTGTACCAGTCAAACGTTTGGACACACCTACTCATTCGAGGGTTTTTCTTTATTTTTACTATTTTCAATTTCTGCGTCTGGTAACTCTAATGAACTGATCCTCTGCAGCAGCAGAGGTGACTCTGGGTCTGCCTTTCCTGTGGCAGTTCTCATGAGTGCCAGTTTCATCATAGAGCTTGAAGGTTTTTGCGACTGCACTTGAATAAACTTTCAAAGTTCATGAAATGTTCTGGATTGTCTGACCTTCATGTCTTAAAGTAATGATGGACTGTCATTTCTCTTTTGCTTATTTGAGCTGTTCAGATAATTTTGTTTCATAATGGTCCAAGAGTTGACAAGAGTGTGCAAAGCTGTCATTGAGACAAAGGGTGTCTACTTTAAAGAATCTCAAATATAAAATATATTTGGATTTGTTTAACCTGTTTGGGGTAAGGGGCAGCATTTTCACTTTTGGATAAATAGCGTGCCCAAACTGAACTGCCTCCTACTCTGTCCCAGATCTTAATACATGCATATTATTATTAGTATTGGAAAGAAAACACTGAAGTTTCTAAAACTGTTTGAATCATGTCTGTGAGTATAACATAACTTATTTACCAGGCGAAACCCAGAGGAGTCACTGTCTTTTCAATATATTTTCATGGGGAATCTAGAATGCTAATTGACTTTCCTAGCAGTTCCTAGTAAGTGCAAAACAGGGTGAATGCAGGTGGTCCGGGTAGCCATTTCATTAGTTATTTACCAGCCTTGTTTAACAGTCTTATGGTTTTGGGGTAGAAGCTGTTCAGGGTCCTGTTGGTTCCAGACTTGGTGCACTGGTACCTCTTGCCATGCCGTAGAAGAGAGAACAGTCTTGCCATGCCGTAGAAGAGAGAACAGGCAAGAAGGCTTGCTGTGTCTGTCAGCGTAGTGTCCAGAGCATGGAGGCGCTACCAGGAGACAGGCCAGTACATCAGGAGATGTGGAGGAGGCCGTAGGAGGGCAACAAACCAGCAGCAGGACCGCTACCTCCGCCTTTGTGCAATGAGGAGCAGGAGGAGCACTGCCAGAGCCCTGCAAAATGACCTCCAGCAGGCCACAAATGTGCATGTGTCTGCTCAAACGGTCAGAAACAGACTCCATGAGGGTGATATGAGGGCCCGACGTCCACAGGTGGGGGTTGTGCTTACAGCCCAACACCGTGCAGGACGTTTGGCATTTGCCAGACAACACCAAGCTTGGCAAATTCGCCACTGGCGCCCTGTGCTCTTCACAGATGAAAGCAGGCTCACACTGAGCACATGTGACAGATGTGACAGAGTCTGGAGACGCCGTGGAGAATGTTCTGCTGCCTGCAACATCCTCCAGCATGACCGGTTTGACGGTGGGTCAGTCATGGTGTGGGGTGGCATTTTTTGGGGGGGCCGCACAGCCCTCCATGTGCTCGCCAGAGGTAACTTGACTGCCATTAGGTACCGAGATGAGATCCTCAGACCCCTTTGTGAGACCATATGCTGGTGCAGTTGGCCCTGGGTTCCTCCTAATGCAAGACAATGCTAGACCTCATGTGGCTGGAGTGTGTCAGCAGTTCCTGCAAGAGGAAGGCATTGATGCTATGGACTGGCCCGCCCGTTCCCCAGACCTGAATCCAATTGAGCACATCTGGGACATCATATCTCGCTCCATCCACCAACGCCACGTTGCACCACAGACTGTCCGGGAGTTGGAGGATGCTTTAGTCCAGGTCCGGGAGGAGATCCCTCAGGAGACCATCCGCCACCTCATCAGGAGCATGCCCAGGCGTTGTAGGAAGGTCATGCAGGCACGTGGAGGCCAGACACACTACTGAGCCTCATTTTGACTTGTTTTAAGGACATTACATCAAAGTTGGATCAGCCTGTAGTGTGGTTTTCCACTTTAATTTTGAGTGTGACTCCAAATCCAGACCTCCATGGGTTGATACATTTGATTTCCATAGATAATTTTTGTGTGATTTTGTTGTCAGCACATTCAACTATCTAAAGAAAAAAGTATTTAATAAGAATATTTCATTCATTCAGATCTAGGATGTGTTATTTTAGTGTTCCCTTTATTTTTTTGAGCAGTGTATATATTGTGTATATTTATATTGTATTATACATGGCACATTTGGGAAAAAGAGACCTAGGTCTCAATATGTCTTCCCTGTTAAAATAAAGGTTAAATAAAACAAATTTAAACTCCATGTCTTAAACACCACATACCAGGAATAGTGAGGGAATGTCACTTGAACCGTGTGGTGGATGGAAGGAAGAAGGGAAGCTTATCTGTGTTATTGCTATTTGATGGAGTTTATCCCGACACATGTAAAGCTGGGTAATATGAGATACGCGGTGAGAGCTTTTGTGAACAGGCTGTTGCAATGTCTTAATTGTTTGGCCACGTGGCAAGTGTGTGCAGACTGAATAAATATGACGTTGAAGAGTCAGTAGATACACAGTGCTGCAATTGTTCATGAGTTCCAAGAGTGCAGTGAAGGAGGTCAAAGCAGCAAGAATCAGGGCTGTCCCTGATGGAGAAAGGAGAAGATGGAGGGAAGTCAGAGAAGAGAAAATAGAGAAAAAGAGGGCGGACAAGATAAAGATTTCAGAAGGAAAGTGCCTCAAATGTCCAAAGCTTTGAAACTTGCCACTCGCCTCTCTGCATAAAGCAGAAGCCAGAAGTGTTATTTAGCTGAGATGAGCCAGATAAAACACCACACTCTTATAAAATAGTGTTCCAAAGGGGTTCTTTAGAAGTTCCCATAGGAGAACACTTTTTGGTTCCAGGTATAAACCTTTTGGGTTCCAGGTAGAACCCTCTGTGGAATGGTTCTATACTGAACAAAAATATAAACACAACATGTCTTTACAGGTCCCATGTTTCATGAGCTGAAATAAAATATCCTAGAAATGTTCCATATGCACAAAAGCTTATTTCTTTAAAATTCTGTGCACAAATTTGTTTACATCCCCGTTAGTGAGCATTTATCTTTTGCCAAGATAACCCATCCACCTGACAGGTGTGGCATATCAAGATGCTGTGTAAACGGCATGATCATTACACAGGTGCACCTTGTGCAGTTGTGACGTACAACACAATGCCACAGATGTCTCATGTTTTGTGTGCAATTGACATACTGACTGCAGGAATGTCCACCAGAGCTTTGGCCACAGAATGTAATGTTAATTTATTTTCCTCCAGCTTTTGGAGGCAGCCTCACAACCGCAGACCACATGTAACCACGCCACCCTAGGACCTCCACATCCAGCTTCCTCCCCTGGAGGCCAAAATAGTTTTAGAGAATTTGGTAGGCGGTCGAACCGGCCTCACAACCACAGACCAAGTGTAACCACACCAGCCCAGGACCTTCACATCCGGCTTCCTCACCTGCGGGATCGTCTGAGACCAGCCAACCAGACAGCTGATGAAACTGAGGGATATTTTTGTCTGTAATAAAGCCCCTTTGTCATGTGAAATCCATAGATTAGGGCCTAATACATTTAAAAAAATAATAATGATTGCCTTATGTGAACTGTAACTCAGTTAAATCTTAGAAATTGTTGCATGTTATGTTGTATTTTTGTTCAGTATACATTTTACCTGGAACCCATTAAGGTCCTTCAAAGGGCTCTCCTTGGGGACAGCTGAAGAACCGTTTTAGGTTCTAGATAGCATGTTTTTTTCTAACAGTGTACAACACAGCATTATCTGAGGCAACTATGAATTGACTGATAAGAAAATTACCACAGAAAGCTAAACTCACTATATTGTAGTCTGCTAGAAGTGATATCATACAGTCTTGAATGACAGACTGTTAGCTAGCTAGCTAGTGAATAGCTGGATCTAGGTTCCAAGATTGTATTTGGTATTTGAGCTCAAACCTGTACAATTTCTGGGTTTATGTGCAAATATTTAGCATATTAATTATTTAGTAATATCTAGCCTCATATACTCTAGTACAGTGGTTCCCAAACTAAGTCGGGACCCACTTGTGGGTCACGGCAGGGGTCCAGGTCGGTTGCGGGATACATTTTTTGGTGTATATTTCTAATTTTTTTCCATATGGAAAAAATGCTTTCAGTGTAAACTTAAATGACTAAAACTAAATAGAAAGTATGTAGAAAAGATAATGGACCAATACATTTTTTAATAGTGGCCTATAATCTTTGAGAATTTACAATCACCAAAATAAAAGCCATGGAAATCAGGCTCCATTGATTTTGATATAATGTTTAAGCATAAGAACACTGAATTAGCCATGTCAAAATGTGTGCATTTGCTGGAAATTTGCTTAAAAACTGCAAAATTGTCTCTCAGCTTTATGACAACAATGTATTGAATTTCAGAAATATTCCTTTAAAACTGCAACATTTTCTTTCAGCTCCTTGGCAAAATGTGTACAATTGCAAGAAATGTGCCTGGACAGAATATCTTGCCCAGGGCCTTTTGATCCAGAAAAAAGCCTTGCATTGTCACAAATATATTCATAATTATACAGTACATTCCTTGTAAGAAGCCATACACAAATCTACATCCAGTTAAGTTTTTTGAAGAAGAGGTTATTATTAATAAAACATTTACCGCTCAACCCTTTTGGTTTGCAACTCAAAAGACACCTCAATTGGTGGGTCACGGAGCAAAAACGCTTGGGAACCCCTGCTCTAGTTTGAACAAGAAAAGTGAGGTGGATTTGAGAGCGCTGTGATTATTTATAAATGTGTGTGTGTGAAATATGGGGGTAAGCAGGAAGGGGCTTGTTGGGCTTCATGGATTTCCTGAATGCTGTACAGATGGACGGGAGTGGTGGCAGGATGTATCCTGCGCTGGCTGGTGTGGGGACCTCCTCAATCTTCTGGCCATGCTGCTGCCAAAGCAAAAACGACCCGCAGGCTTCCCTCTCAGGCACAGGACTCATCCACCGCACTGTGGCATAATGCTACTGTTGGATGTGTGGGGGTTGGAGGAGACTCTCCTGTGACACGAGTCTGTTTGTGGAGAGTGCCTTGACACTATTGCTGCTGCTCACTGTAAGATTGCTTGCTACATTTAAAATGGTGTCTACTTATTTGTGTGTTTGTTTGTTTACTTGTTTATTCATTTGTTCATTCATTCATCATTCATCCTATCCCAATGCTGTGTTCACTGTTAGCCTTTCATGTCTGGTCTGTTTGTGCTTTAGCCAACTGCATTTGCTCATGGTCATGCCAGTTATGACAATGTATGGCATTACAACAGTTGAAATAGTGCCTTGAGTGGCTACATTACTAACAGTATTGGGCCAGGCTAGTAGTCAATGTACACCGTTCATTGTACTGTTCTTTCAAGGTTTGCCATGTGGACGGCTGAGGTTTAGCTGAAACAGTTTAGGCTAGTAGTCTATCGGTATGGACCCTGGTGACCTCTGACCTGACTTCCACTGTGCTTTTCGGTACAGTGATTTAATTGGTATAGCCCAGTGGTAACAGACCCAATTAAAGACTTCTCTGTTGAGTGTCAACGAACATCATCGGATAGCTAACGAGTTTAGCAAAGAAGTTTAACATGCTCATTGGTCAAATGCTATAGTTGCTATGTTGCAATGTTTCAACAGGTCTCATCTGCAACCTATGGAACTAGCTTCTCTGTTTGTGGAATAGTGTTCTTTACAATCGCCCCAGTCATGCTTTCGAAAGCAGAACCTATACCATGTGCATCAAGGATGTACGCGATAACTCAATGTCTTACATGCTAACTCAATCACCACAACCAATAGGGCCAGAAGTTTTTCCTGGCCAGGTCATGTGTGCAGGAAACATTTCTGGCCCTAACCACAACTGACCTTTTCACTCCAACTCAATGTCCCATGCACTCATGGGAATCTTAGTGATTGTCTGTTTCCTTGTCTGACTAACTCTAACTGCAGATCATTGGGTTCAGTCAGTCTGTCTGTGGCTCATAGCACTCTCTCTCTCTCTCCATTTTCATATTTTAAGAGGGAGTAAAATCCATCAGGCACAGCTGTGGGGATGACCTCATGTGACCAACAAACACAACTCAGACAGACATTGGAGCGCAGGCCTTCCCAATCAGATTGAGAAAAAACGAAGAAATAATACATGTCCTTAGGCTGATGGACCATTCTTGATACACACGGATGAACTGTTGAGCGAGAAAAACCCAGCGACGTTGCAGTTCTTGAGACACTCAAACCTTCTGCGCCTGGCACCTACTACCATACCTTGTTTAAAGGCACTTCAATATTTTGTCTTGTCCATTCACCCTCTGAATGGCACACATACACATCTCAATTGTTTCAAGGCTTAAAAATCTAAACTGTCTACTAGTATTTCCTCCCAGGTGCTCAAATTCACAGAAGGTCAGAGGTCATATGAAGAAAGAAAGGAACCAAAAGTTGTCATTCAGTTTAAATTAGGACCCATGTTACTATACTCCCTATTCTTTTGTCATCTTCACCTTCCTTCTCCCCTGTCCAGTCACCTTTTAATATCTCTGTGTGTGTGTTTACCTCAGTCCCCAGTCAAGCGCACACTAATCTACTGTATACTGAATCACCTGAATGCTTCCAAGCTCAAGAACATCCCTAGCTAATCTGAATCACTCTCACCCAAAGTGAATTAGCTCCAATAGTCCTCCGCACTGCTCCACTTTCTGATGGATGCCCCATGACTGGCTGGCTGCTGATATTTTTGGATTGTTTGTACCAGAACAACCTTTATCAAAAACTGTCTCTGTTCTGTCACAGCTAAATATAGGTATTGGAGCCTCTTCAGAGATCAGGTCAGAACAGCACACCAGAGGAACTTCAGGACTTCAGAGACCCCTTAAAACCACGTGGAAAACTCATCAGGGGTGGAAGAAGCCTGCATCAAACTACACTGAACAAACAAATAAATGCAACATGCAGCAATTTCAAAGAATTTACTGAGTTACAGTTCATAAAAGGAAATCATTCAATTAAATCAATTCATTAGGCCCTAATCTATGGATTTCACATGACTGGGAACACAGATATACATCTGCTGGTCACAGACACCTTAAAAAAAGGTAGGGGCGTCGACCAGAAATCCAGTCAGTATCTGGTGTGACCACCATTTGCTTCATGCAGCGCGACAGATCTCCTTCACGTAAAGTTGATCAGGCTGTTGATTGTGTCCTGTGGAATGTTGTCCCAATCCTCTTCAATGGCTGGGCTAAGTTGCTGCATTTTGGCGGGAACTGGAACACGCTGTCGTACACGTCAATCCAGAGCATCCCAAACATGCTCAATGGGTGACATGTCTGGTGAGTATGCAGGCCATGGAAGAACGGGTACATTTTCAGCTTCCAGGAATTGTTTACAGATCATTATGAAATGGGCCTACGCATTATCATGCTGAAACATGATGTGATGGCGGCAGATAAATGGCACGACAATGGGCCTAAGGATTACAACGTGGCATCTCTGTGCATTTAAATTGCCATCGATGAAATGCAATTGTGTTTGTTGTCCATAGCTTATGCATGCCTATGCCATAACCCTACCGCCACCATGGGTAACTTTGTTCATAACGTTGACATCAGCAAACAGTTGAAACCGGGATTCATCTGCGAAGAGCACACTTCTCCAGCTTGCATTTGCCCACTGAAATTTGTTACGATGCCGAACTGCAGTCAGTCATGATAAGGATGGTAAGGATGACGAGCACGCAGATGAGCTTCCATGAGATGGTTTCTGACATATTGTCACGCCCTCATCTGTTTTACCTGTCCTTGTGCTTGTCTTCACCCCCTCCAGGTGTCGCTTATTATCCCTGGTGTATTTATTCCTGCGTTTCATGTCTCTCTGGGCCAGTTCGTCTTGTTTGGCAAATCAACCAGAGGTTTGGTGTCTCAGCTCCTGCTTTTCCCAGTCTCTTTTCTCGCCCTCCTGGTTTTGACCCTTGCCTGTCCTGACCACACTGCCTGCACCTGACCTCGAGCCTGCCTATCGCCTGGTACTCTTTGGAATCTTACCTGGTTTATGAACTCTCGCTGACCTGACCTGCCTTTTGCCTATCCCTTTTGTTATAATAAATATCGGAGCTCAACCATCTGCCTCCTGTGTCTGCATTTGGGTCTCGCCTTGTGCCCTTATACATATAGTGCAGAAATTCTTCGGTTGTGCAAACCCACAGTTTCATTAGCTGTCCAGGTGGCTGGTCTCAGACGATGCCGCAGGTGAAGAAGCCGGATTTTGATGTCCTGGGCTGGCGTGACTACACGTTGTGCAGTTGTGAGGCCGGTTGGGCATACTGCCAAATTCTCTAAAACAACATTATGGTAGAGAAAACAACAAGAGGCTGGGTTTCTGTACAGCACTTTGATATATCAGCTGATGTTAGAAGGGCTATATAAATACATTTGATTTGATTACATTCTCTGGCAATAGCTCTGGTGGACATTCCTGCAGTCAGCATGCCAATTGCATGCTCCCTCAAAACTTCAGACATCTGTGGCATTGTGTTGTGTTACAAAACTGAACATTTTAGAGTGGCCTTTTATTGTCTCCAGCACAAGGTGGACCTGTGTAATGATTATGCTGTTTAATCAGCTTTACGATATGCCACACCTGTCAGGTGGATGTATTATCCTAGCAAAAGAGAAATGCATTAACATAACATTTTAGATTACTCCCTGCACCACACACACAGCTCTCAGCCCCAAGTCAGATAAGGAAACATCTGCTCTGCATTACCCACCAGACTACAGAGGGCCCCTTGACTCCCGCAAAACCCTTCTCCTCTCTCTCTTTGTCCTTACTCTCCTCCTCCTTTCCATCCTCTCCTATTTTCTTCTTTCACTCTCATTCATGTCGCTCTCCATCTTCTCCTGCCATACCAATGGCTCCACTGTGTACTGTCAGGTGCGTGAATGAGGACCCAAAAGCGAATTAACAAACAGAGTTTCTTTAATGACGAAACACATGTAGGCTCAGATGGACAGGCAGATTCCGACAGGACAGGACAAGGCCAGATGAACTGGCAGATTCCGACAGGACAGGACAAGGTAGCAGCAAACACGACGATAGTCTGGTTCAGGCATGAGAAACACAAACGAGAATCCGACAAAGACAGGAGCAGGAACAGAGAGAGATATAGAGACCTAATCAGAGGGAAAAAGGGAACAGGTGGGAAAAGGGGTGAACGAGGTAGTTAGAGGAGACAAGGAACAGCTGGGGGAAGGAGGGTAAGAAAAGGTAACCTAATACAACCAGCAGAGGGAGACAGGGTGAAGAGAATGGACAGAAACAAGACACAACATGACAATACATGACAGTACCCCCCCACTCACCGAGCGCCTCCTGGCGCACTCGAGGAGGAAACCTGGTGGCAACGGAGGAAATCATCGATCAGCGAACGGTCCAGCACGTCCCGAGAGGGAACCCAACTCCTCTCCTCAGGACCGTACCCCTCCCAATCCACTAGGTACTGATGACCACGGCCCCGAGGACGCATGTCCAAAATCTTACGGACCCTGTAGATAGGTGCGCCCTCGACAAGGATGGGGGGGGGGGGGAAGACGAGCGGGGGCGCGAAGAACGGGCTTAACACAGGAGACATGGAAGACCGGGTGGACGCGACGAAGATATCGCGGAAGAAGAAGTCGCACTGCGACAGGATTAATGATCTGAGAAATACGGAACGGACCAATGAACCGCGGGGTCAACTTGCGAGAAGCTGTCTTAAGGGGAAGGTTCTGAGTGGAGAGCCAAACTCTCTGACCGCGACAATATCTAGGACTCTTAGTTCTACGCTTATTAGCGGCTCTCACAGTCTGCCCCCTATAACGGCAAAGTGCAGACCTGACCCTCTTCCAGGTGCGCTCGCAACATTGGACAAAAGCCTGAGCGGAGGGGACGCTGGACTCGGCGAACTGAGACGAGAACAGCGGAGGCTGGTACCCGAGGCTACTCTGAAAAGGAGATAGCCCGGTCGCAGACGAAGGAAGCGAGTTGTGGGCGTATTCTGCCCAGGGGAGCTGTTCTGACCAAGACGCAGGGTTACGAAAAGAAAGACTGCGTAAGATGCGACCAATAGTCTGATTGGCCCGTTCTGCTTGACCGTTAGACTGGGGGTGAAAGCCGGAAGAGAGACTGACGGAAGCCCCAATCAAACGGCAAAACTCCCTCCAAAATTGAGACGTGAATTGCGGACCCCTGTCCGAAACGACGTCTGACGGAAGGCCATGAATTCTGAAAACATTCTCGATGATGATTTGTGCCGTCTCTTTAGCAGAAGGAAGCTTAGCAAGGGGAATAAAATGAGCCGCCTTAGAGAACCTATCGACAACCGTAAGAATAACAGTCTTCCCCGCTGACGAAGGCAGTCCGGTGATAAAATCTAAGGCGATGTGAGACCACGGTCGAGAGGGAATGGGATGCGGCCTGAGACGGCCGGCAGGAGGGGAGTTACCGGACTTGGTCTGCGCGCAGACCGAACAAGCAGCCACGAAACGACGCGTGTCATGCTCCCGGGTGGGCCACCAAAAACGCTGGCGAATGGAAGCAAGCGTACCCCGAACGCCAGGGTGGCCGGCTAACTTGGCAGAGTGAGCCCACTGAAGAACGGCCAGACGAGTAGGAACGGGAACGAAAAGAAGGTTCCTAGGACAAGCGCGCGGCGACGGAGTGTGAGTGAGTGCTTGCTTTACCTGCCTCTCAATTCCCCAGACAGTCAACCCGACAACACGCCCCTCAGGGAGAATCCCCTCGGGGTCAGTGGAGGCTACTGAAGAACTGAAGAGACGAGATAAAGCATCAGGCTTGGTGTTCTTAGAGCCCGGACGATAAGAAATCACGAACTCGAAACGAGCGAAAAACAGCGCCCGACGAGCCTGACGCGCATTAAGTCGTTTGGCAGAACGGATGTACTCAAGGTTCCTATGGTCAGTCCAAACGACAAAAGGAACGGTCGCCCCCTCCAACCACTGTCGCCATTCGCCTAGGGCTAAGCGGATGGCGTGCAGTTCGCGGTTTCCCACATCATAGTTACGTTCCGACGGCGACAGGCGATGAGAAAAATACGCGCAAGGGTGGACCTTGTCGTCAGAGAGGGAGCGCTGAGAAAGAATAGCTCCCACGCCCACATCTGACGCGTCAACCTCGACAACGAACTGTCTAGAGACGTCAGGTGTAACAAGGATAGGTGCGGAAGTAAAACGATTCTTGAGGAGATCGAAAGCTCCCTGGGCGGAAACGGACCACTTAAAGCACGTCTTGACAGAAGTAAGGGCTTTGAGAGGAGCTGCCACCTGACCGAAATTACGGATGAAACGACGATAGAAGTTCGCGAAGCCGAGAAAGCGCTGCAGCTCGACGCGTGACTTAGGGACGGGCCAATCAATGACAGCTTGGACCTTAGCGGGATCCATCTTAATGCCTTCAGCGGAAATAACAGAACCGAGAAATGTGACGGAGGAGGCATGAAAAGTGCACTTCTCAGCCTTCACAAAAAGACAATTCTCTAAAAGGCGCTGGAGGACACGTCGAACGTGCTGAACATGAATCTGGAGTGACGGTGAAAAAATCAGGATATCGTCAAGGTAAACGAAAACAAAGATGTTCAGCATGTCTCTCAGGACGTCATTGACTAATGCCTGAAAGACAGCTGGAGCGTTAGCGAGGCCGAAAGGAAGAACCCGGTATTCAAAGTGCCCTAACGGAGTGTTAAATGCCGTCTTCCACTCGTCCCCCTCCCTGATGCGCACGAGATGGTAAGCGTTACGAAGGTCCAACTTAGTGAAAAACCTGGCTCCCTGCAGGATCTCGAAGGCTGAAGACATAAGAGGAAGCGGATAACGATTCTTCACTGTTATGTCATTCAGCCCTCGATAATCTATGCAGGGACGCAGAGACCCGTCCTTCTTCTTGACAAAAAAAAACCCCGCTCCGGCGGGAGAGGAGGAGGGGACTATGGTACCGGCGTCAAGAGCTACAGACAAATAATCTTCGAGAGCCTTACGTTCGGGAGCCGACAGAGAGTATAGTCTACCCCGGGGGGGAGTGGTTCCCGGAAGGAGATCAATACTACAATCATACGACCGGTGTGGAGGAAGAGAGGTGGCCCTGGACCGACTGAACACCGTGCGCAGATTGTGATATTCCTCCGGCACCCCTGTCAAATCACCAGGCTCCTCCTGTGAAGAAGAGACAGAGGAAACAGGAGGGATAGCAGACATTAAACATTTCACATGACAAGAGACGTTCCAGGAGAGGATAGAATTACTAGACCAATTAATAGAAGGATTATGACAAACTAGCCAGGGATGGCCCAAAACAACAGGTGTAAAAGGTGAACGAAAAATCAAAAAAGAAATGGTTTCGCTATGATTACCAGAGACAGTGAGGGTTAAAGGTAGCGTCTCACGCTGAATCCTGGGGAGAGGACTACCATCCAAAGCGAACAAGGCCGTGGGCTCCCTTAACTGTCTGAGAGGAATGTCATGTTCCCGAGCCCAGGTCTCGTCCATAAAACAGCCCTCCGCCCCAGAGTCTATCAAGGCACTGCAGGAAGCTGACGAACCGGTCCAGCGTAGATGGACCGACAAGGTAGTGCAGGATCTTGAAGGAGAGACAGGAGTAGTAGCGCTCACCAGTAGCCCTCCGCTTACTGATGAGCTCTGGCTTTTACTGGACATGAAGTGACAAAATGACCAGCGGAACCGCAATAGAGACAGAGGCGGTTGGTGATTCTCCGTTCCCTCTCTTTAGTCGAGATGCGGATACCTCCCAGCTGCATAACCTCAGCACCCGAGCCGGCAGAGGAAGATGGTAGTGATGCGGAGAGGGGGGCAACGGAGAACGCAAGCTCCTTTCCACGAGCTCGGTGACGAAGATCAACCCGTCGCTCTATGCGAATAGCGAGTTCAATCAAGGAATCCACGCTGGAAGGAACCTCCCGGGAGAGAATCTCATCCTTTACCTCCGCGCGGAGACCCTCCAGAAAACGAGCGAGCAAAGCCGGCTCGTTCCAGTCACTGGAGGCAGCAAGAGTGCGAAACTCAATAGAGTAGTCTGTTATGGATCGATTACCTTGACATAGGGAAGACAGGACCCTGGAAGCTTCCTCCCCAAAAACAGATCGATCAAAAACCCGTATCATCTCCTCCTTAAAGTCCTGATACTGGTTAGTACACTCAGCCCTTGCCTCCCAGATTGCCGTGCCCCACTCACGAGCCCGTCCAGTAAGGAGAGATATGACGTAGGCGATACGAGCAGTGCTCCTGGAGTAAGTGTTGGGCTGGAGAGAAAACACAATATCACACTGGGTGAGGAACGAGCAGCATTCAGTGGGCTCCCCAGAGTAACACGGCGGGTTATTGATTCTGGGCTCCGGAGATTCGAAAGCCCTGGAAGTGGCCGGTGGATTAAGGCGGAGATGGTGAACCTGTTCTGTGAGGTTGGAGACTTGGGCGGCCAGGGTCTCAACGGCATGTCGAGCAGCAGACAATTCCTGCTCGTGTCTGCCTAGCATCGCTCCCTGGATCTCGACGGCTGAGTGGAGAGGATCCGAAGTCGCTGGGTCCATTCTTGGTCGGATTCTTCTGTCAGGTGCGTGAATGAGGACCCAAAAGCGAATTAACAAACAGAGTTTCTTTAATGACGAAACACATGTAGGCTCAGATGGACAGGCAGATTCCGACAGGACAGGACAAGGCCAGATGAACTGGCAGATTCCGACAGGACAGGACAAGGTAGCAGCAAACACGACGATAGTCTGGTTCAGGCATGAGAAACACAAACGAGAATCCGACAAAGACAGGAGCAGGAACAGAGAGAGATATAGAGACCTAATCAGAGGGAAAAAGGGAACAGGTGGGAAAAGGGGTGAACGAGGTAGTTAGAGGAGACAAGGAACAGCTGGGGGAAGGAGGGTAAGAAAAGGTAACCTAATACAACCAGCAGAGGGAGACAGGGTGAAGAGAAAGGACAGAAACAAGACACAACATGACAATACATGACAGTGTACGATCCCAACCTGGTCTCAGAGCATTTTAGATGGTTATGTGTATAAATCTGAGACACATTTAGTATATATAACATTTCGTATAGTATGTATTAATTTGTGGATGTCCATCACCCATTTCTTATGATATGTTCCGACTTAGAATTTGTATTATATGTTATGAATTTGCAAAACATACTACATGTTAAGAATTTACAAACGTATGATATGTTATGAATCTAGCTAGGTGGCTACTGTTAGCTAGCTGGCTAATGTTATCTAGGCAAGGGGTTAGGGTTAAGTTTATGTTTAAGTTTAGGAGTTAGGTTAAAGGGTGAAGGTTAGGGTTAGCTAAAAGGGTTAAGATTAGGGTTAAGGGAAGGGTTAGCTGGAAGAGTTATGTTAAGTTAAGTATACTGAACAAAAAAATAAAAACAACATGCAACAATTTCAACGATCTTACTGAGTTAAAGTTTGTATAAGGAAATCAGTCATTTGAAATAAATTGAAATTCATGAATTAAAAACTGGGCAGGAGCGCAGCTCTGGTAGGGCTTAGAACCAACCACTTGGGAGCATGGTCCACCCACTGGGGAGCAAGGCCCAGCCAATCAGAATGTTCCAAAAGCTGGAGGCAGCCTCACAACGTTGGAGACAGCTTATGGTAGAGAAATGAACATTAATTTCTCTGGCAACAGCTCTGGTGAACATTCCTGCAGTCAGCATGCCAATTGCACACTCCCTCAAAACTTGAGACATCTGTGGCATTGTGTTGTGTGACACAACTCAACATTTTAGAGTGGCCTTTTATTGTCCCCAGCAAAAGGTGCACCCATGTAATGATCATGCTGTTTAATCAGCTTCTTGATATGACCTGTCAGGTGTATGGATTATCTTGGCAAATGAGAATGGGGGATGCAAATACATTTGTACACAACTTTTGAGATAAATAAGCTTTTTGGGTGTATGGGAACTTTATGGAATCTTTTATTTCACCTCATGAAACATGGGACCAAAACTTTACATGTTGCGTTTATATTTGTTATCAGTATAGTTGCAAAGTAGTTAAAAAGTAGTAAGTATTTCAAATGAGCTAATTTGCTAATGTTGTCCGTGATGAGATTCAAACTCACAACCTTTGGGTTGCTAGACGTTCGTGTTATACATCAACCCAACCACCTGACTTTCACTTTTGCCTTAAGTAACAATCTGTTTTATGTAACCATACCAAATTTAACATATCATACTTATTTGAGTGTCCCAGATTTACATTTACTATGTTACGTTTAGTCTATGAGACCCTCCATCAAGGTTAATTAGTGTAGGAGTGGAGCTTCGTACCTGGCCCGACCCCTCCTGCCCAACCCTGTGGTGCTGATGGTAGTTGTGTGGCCCAGTCTCGCTACCCCTGCCCACGCCAGAGTTCTTCCCACTCCTCACCATCTGCGGAGCTCTGCTCTCTGTTACACGCCTGGAAAAGTCATTCTCAATGTCTGGCACAGCCTGTTGATTTCTCCAAATGCAGATATTATAGCATACATGCAAGGCTTGTACCTCACCTAGGTACTTGTAGATACCTAAATACTTTGTGTGGAAGAGTGATCACTAAGGGATACCTGTTACTAGTCTAGATATTCTGCAGGCACCTTTCAGTATGTTGATGACAATGGAACAGACATGATTCACAAATCGAGACTATTCTAACGGAAACCACCAAGACGGCATGACCCTAATGCAAAAGATCACCATGTTTACGACGGTCATGTTCATTAGGGCATGCAAAGGAATGTTTTGTTAAAGGTCTTTCTGACACCTCATGGGCCAGTGAGAATGTCCTTATTACTCCAATTGGATAGAAAGAAACATTGTTTGCCTACATGTACACATGTACAGTATTTCCATTGTAGGCCTACGCATTCATTTCTATTCATTACACTCAACATTGTAGCTGTATCTGCAAATATTTGTCTTACTTTTTACCTCTGCGCTGTTGGGAATGGGCTCGTAAGTAAGCATTTCACTGTAAAGTCTAAACCTGTTGTATTTGGCGCATGTGTCCAATAAAATTTGATCTGCTAAATCTTATCCTGCGCTCCGTGGCAGGTAGCCTAGCGGTTAAGAGAGTAACCGAAAAGTCGATGGTTGGAATCGCAGAGCCAGCAATGTGGGAAAATCTGCTGTTCTGCCCTTGAACAAGGAAGTTAACTGCTCCCCGATGATGTCGATTAAGACAGCCCCCACACCTCTCTGAATCAGAGGAAAACACGTGTGACCCGATTTAGGAAATGAGGCGTATGTCGCAAGTCACGACTTCACAGGAAAGCCGTTTGAACGTAATTCTTATTTTTTTTAAGCAAAATGTGTTTTTTTTGGGGCTGAAATGCCTTCTTGAACTTGTAAACTTTCATGTGCCTTAATAACAAACTTTTATGCCATCTGTAAATATGAATAAAGTTATAAATTACGAGCCTATTTGGTTTAGCCAAAGAAAAAGTCAGGAATCTTCCAACAAGCCGTGATTGGCAGAGATAATGAGTGGGTTGGACATGCCGAGAGATGAGTTTCAGATTGGTCTGAGGTGTAGCATCTTGTGTCGATAAATGAGCTGCTCGTTAGGTATAGATAATAATTTCTGCTGCAGTTTTTTCGGAAGATATAATGATAGCCATGTAGAACAGGAAATTTAACCTGATTCAGGAAACTAGGTGTATGTCGCAAGTCACAACTTCACAGAAGAGCCGTTTGAACGTAAAAAATATTTTATCAAAATGCGTTTTTTGGCAGAAATGCCTTTTCGAACATGTGAACTTTCATGTGCCTTAATAACAAATTTGTATGCAGTCTGTAAATACTAATAACATTTATAATAATTACGATCCTTGTTGGTTAAGCCACAGAAAAAGCCAGCAACCTTCCCACTAGCCATGATTGGCTGAGATAATGAGTGGGCTGGACATGCCGAGAGACGAATTCGAATTGGTCTGCCATATTGAAGGCTGCTGTCTATTTGAGCTCGTCAGTCTGATGTTGGTAATCCTGTCGAACACAGCTTTAAAAAAAAAAAACATTATGTAGTGGAGCTGCAAAAGTGCTGTTCTCCACTTTCTAGAGGATCAAATTTTGAAATCAGTGGAATTTGAGTATGATAGCTAAAGAGATGGAGATTACCTCCGGATTACATCTTCAAACTAAGGGCAACTGTAGTATGGCACTCCTGACAGTGAGATGCGTCCATCATGCATGATGATGATGTATAAAGGTAAGATAGTTAGCTAGCTACATTTTCAGATATTACACGTTTCTAATTTTGACAAAGTGGTTTCATTTCAAGCTAAAGTGTACTGTTAGCTAGCTAGCTAACGTTAGCTGGCAGGCTCCCTAGCTGACGTTATTATTTGTTTCCCAGAGCCGTTAGCTTTTCTAGTTAGAGCCTAATGTTAGCTAGCTAACATTGGACCTGGTTGGTTAGCTCCATAGAACTGGCATTGCTGGCACTTTGTTAATTGTTGTTTAACTAGCTAATGTTAGCTGTCTGGCTTGTTAGCTAACATATTTTTTTACGTAGCTAGGTTCATTGTTTAGCTAACTACACTACCGTTCAAAAGTTTGGGGTCAGAATCCTGGAGTCGCCTCTTCACTGTTGACATTGAGACTGGTGTTTTGCGGGTACTATTTAATAAAGCTGCCAGTTGAGGACTTGTGAGGCGTCTGTTTCTCAAACTAGACACTCTAATGTACTTGTCCTCTAACTCAGTTGTGCACCGCTGCTTCCCACTCCTCTTTCTATTCTGGTTAGAGACAGTTTGCGCTGTTCTGTGAAGGGAGTAGTACACAGCGTTGTGCGAGATCTTCAGTTTCTTGCAAATTTCTCACATGGAAAAGCCTTCATTTCTCATAACAAGAATAGACTGACGGGTTTCAGAGGAAAGTTATTTTGTTTCTTGCCATTTTGAGCCAATAATCGAACCCACAAATGCTGATGCTCCAGATACTCAACTAGTTTAAAGAAGGCCAGTTGTATTGCTTTCTTTAAAATGATCAACTTGGATTAGCTGACACAACGTGCCATTGGAACACAAGGGTGATGGTTGCTGATAATGGGCTTCTGTACGCCTATGTAGATATTACATAAAAAGTCTGCCGTTTCCAGGTACAAGAGTCATTTACAATGTCTACACTGTATTTCTGATCAATTTTGTGTTATTTTAATGGACAAAATGTGCTTTTCTTTCAAAAACAAGGACATTTCTAAGTGACCCCAAACTTTGGAACAGAAGTGTATATCTCTTAAGCTAAAGTGTACTGTTAGCTAGCTAGCTAACGTTAGCTGGCTGGCTCCCTAGTGGACATCATTATTTGTTTTCCCAGAGCTGTTTGCTTTCTAGTTAGAGCCTAATGTTGGCATTGTTGGCACTTTGTTAAATGTTGTTTAACTAGCTAGCGTCAGCTGGCAGGCTTGTTAGCTAACGTTACGTGATGTGTGTACAATACCCGTTGAATATGGCCGGTCTCAGTAAACGTCTGCAAAAAAGCGTAATGAAATTGTTGCCAGCCGAGCTGGATAGGCTGTTTTCATGTCATCCAGACGTAAACAAATCATCGGTCAGAGCGTCAAGTGTGCGCTCCGAGAGTGAAACGAATGGGTGTTGACAAAGAAGAGCTCTCACTAGATACCAAAACGTTCAAAGGCGATTTTCTCAAAAGTGAGTTTACAAGTTGATCAGCTTTCAAACCAGAATTACTTTCTCATTGTTCATCAAATGCAGTGTATGATATACCATTTTGTAGCTCTGAGTCTCTACTTTTATCCAATGTAAAAAACACCATTTCACATTATGCTATATGAGACCGAATCCAGGTGGTGAGTCACAAATATGTTACTCCCAATAACATTGTTGCCCTGAATTTAAAAGGGGCTTTCGACAAAGGTCAGTGGAATAAGTTGTGATGGACTACTTTCTGGAGGACAATCGTGCCATGCTGACTCTCTCTGACTCTGAAAATGATTCAGACGATGAGGAAATCCCTGATTTAGGTAAAAACATTTTCATTGAAGACGACATTGTAGATCAACCTATGTTTATGAAGTGTGTGTAATGTTGGTGATGTTTTCTCAGTATGCCATTTCAAATTGCTAGTTATAGCCTAATGTTAGCTAGCTAACTAGCTAACATTTCATCTATTTGGTTAATTTTAGCTAGCAATGACAATCGGTTTGTGTTGCTAGTAACGTAACTATGGATTGGGATTTTAGTTTTTTTAGCAAGCTAACTAACATTAACATGACAAACTAAACTAAACAAAAGACCCCAAGTTAAAGCTTGCTGTTAGCTAGCTAACATTAGCTGAGGTTAGATGGCTGGCTTGCTAGTGTCATATATACATATATTCATACACATAGCTCATGTATTATACAGCGCCAAACTAATCCGCTTGACTCAAGTCATTGCACACACCCCTGTCCAAACAGGAAGCACCCTACCCCCAGCCATAAACTGACAGTTTCAGTTCCCCTTATCTCACGACTCCTGGACACACACACTCTACCCCCCTCTACTGGTCGTGTGCCAAGAGCAGAGGACTCTGCTGTGCACCATTGGGGCTCCTGCTCTGGCTGGAGCAGGCCCGCCTCCAACTCTTCGGGACCAGTCAGAAGACCACCACGACAAGACTCCACCTACATTATTCTATGTATATAATCTGCTACAACCTTTGTTTAGGTCCCTTTTTCAGCCAACTCCTTTTGAGCTATATGAAGCAGGTCCGTGCACGTTAAACTGCTAGGACAAGATATCTTTGACCTGAATAAACTGCCTTTTTGCTATACTTGATTCCACTCTGTCCAGCGTCCATGATTTGGTCTCACTCTCCTGTAAGTTAATCATCAACAAAACTTGGTAGCAGAGGATGGTTATTCCTGAATTCGATCTATGATAAGTTGGTGTGAGAGGCGAGACAAATCAGCGGCTCAAAATCAGACGGAAGAGTGATCGGTAGTACAGGAAACCATCAACCATTCGTCTTGCCTCAGGAAACCTGATCAGAGCGCTCTACTCAAAAGGTAAGCAGAGCCTGTTAAATCGAAATCTGCATATTGTATTATAGTCTAAACCAAATTTTGATCAGAAAGTACTGAGCGTGAGTATGAATCGTTGCCAAATTATTTTTACATAAGAACCTAAGGCATTGATCAAAGAGATCTTGTTTTGCTTGTTTTTATTTTTTATTAATTGGCCTATACTGAGTTATTTTAATAGGAATGTGTGAATTTTGATTGACCAATGTGTTAAATTCCTTCGGGACCCCATTTGTTCTGAAATCTGCATAGAAAACTGTCCTAATTATATATATATTGGGTTGTGTATAGAGGTGACGTTAAATAGTGGCTGTGTTTTAACATGTAAAGGACACAATTATGGAGGTTGGAAATTCAATGTGAATTTCGTACGAATGAATGTAGTATTGAGAAAATATATGAACCAGGTTTGACGTTCCACGATCTTGAGACCGGGGAAATTAAATTGAAAGAAACGTTTGTTGCGGAGTAACCGCCGTGGCTGTGTTACGTAACTGGGTTTTTATGTACTCGCACTACTAGTCTAGCCAACTAGTAGTCGAAACACTGTGCCGCTTTGATTGACAGCCACCGGGCTATACACTGATTTTCAGTTTCCCAATTCTGCTGGTATTGCCTAAAGTGTTAAAATTGTTCTGACAATTGTTATAGAATCGCCTGAATTTTCTGATATATTGTTCCAGAAGGTGATTGCTGAATTATTTGGAGAAAGTATTTAAATAATTTGCTGAACAATTTTTTAGTTTTCTATTTTTAATTGATATTTCCTAAAGTATTAGAATTATTCTGACAATTGTTATAGAACCGCTTGAATTTGCTAACATATTGTTCCAAGAGGTGATTGCTGAATTATTTTTAGAAAGTATTTAAATAAATCGCTGAACGATTTTTGGTTTTTCTAAATTCTATCGGTATTTCCTAAAGAGATAGAATTACTCTGACATTTGTGCTAGAACCGCCTAAATTCACTAATATACTAATCCAAAAGGAAATCGCCGAATCATTTCTAGAGAATACCTACAGTGCCTTGCGAAAGTATTCGGCCCCCTTGAACTTTGCGACCTTTTGCCACATTTCAGGCTTCAAACATAAAGATATAAAACTGTATTTTTTTGTGAACAGCAGTTTTCAGTTCTTTCCACAGATTCTCGATTGGATTCAGGTCTGGACTTTGACTTGGCCATTCTAACACCTGGATATGTTTATTTTTGAACCATTCCATTGTAGATTTTGCTTTATGTTTTGGATCATTGTCTTGTTGGAAGACAAATCTCCATCCCAGTCTCAGGTCTTTTGCAGACTCCATCAGGTTTTCTTCCAGAATGGTCCTGTATTTGGCTCCATCCATCTTCCCATCAATTTTAACCATCTTCCCTGTCCCTGCAGAAGAAAAGCAGGCCCAAACCATGATGCTGCCACCACCATGTTTGACAGTGAGCATGGTGTGTTCAGCTGTGTTGCTTTTACGCCAAACATAACGTTTTGCATTGTTGCCAAAAAGTTCAATTTTGGTTTCATCTGACCAGAGCACCTTCTTCCACATGTTTGGTGTGTCTCCCAGGTGGCTTGTGGCAAACTTTAAACAACACTTTTTATGGATATCTTTAAGAAATTGATTTCTTGCCACTCTTCCATAAAGGCCAGATTTGTGCAATATACGACTGATTGTCCTATGGACAGAGTCTCCCACCTCAGCTGTAGATCTCTGCAGTTCATCCAGAGTGATCATGGGCCTCTTGGCTGCATCTCTGATCAGTCTTCTCCTTGTATGAGCTGAAAGTTTAGAGGGACGGCCAGGTCTTGGTAGATTTGCAGTGGTCTGATACTCCTTCCATTTCAATATTATCGCTTGCACAGTGCTCCTTGGGATGTTTAAAGCTTGGGAAATCTTTTTGTATCCAAATCCGGCTTTAAACTTCTTCACAACAGTATCTCGGACCTGCCTGGTGTGTTCCTTGTTCTTCATGATGCTCTCTGCGCTTTTAACGGACCTCTGAGAATATCACAGTGCAGGTGCATTTATACGGAGACTTGATTACAACAGGTGGATTGTATTTATCATCATTAGTCATTTAGGTCAACATTGGATCATTCAGAGATCCTCACTGAACTTCTGGAGAGAGTTTGCTGCACTGAAAGTAAAGGGGCTGAATAATTTTGCACGCCCAATTTTTTCAGTTTTTGATTTGTTAAAAAAGTTTGAAATATCCAATAAATGTCGTTCCACTTCATGATTGTGTCCCACTTGTTGTTGATTCTTCACAAAAAAAGACAGTTTTCTATCTTTATGTTTGAAGCCTGAAATGTGGCAAAAGGTCGCAAAGTTCAAGGGGGCCGAATACTTTCGCAAGGCACTGTAAATAAATCGCTGAACAAATTCAAATAAAATACCGGAGAAACACACACGTAACTGCCACCACATTACTGATAAAATCTTTGTGTGCGAGGGTGTGGGCGCATGAGATAAGTCTGAGCCAGCACCTCAGTACATCCCTGGTCTCGATCAAGGACGGGCTACGTGTACAAAGATAGAAATAAACACCACATAGTAAGGCCTGAATATACCTAGATAACGCATTATACACATTATCAGACGAATTAGATAAAATATCTGCAGCCACCACCCCAATACCCTCCCCCACAGCAGTTTATTCTGCAACAGCAACAGCCACAATGGGCTCAACGGGGCACCTATACCGGTCCACCCAGAGGGGTGTGCTACAACTGTGGAACTCCTGGCCATTATTCACGGGATTGTCAACAGCCACTCTCCACTCAGCAATGCCTATGGAGAGGTAGGGGACGTGGAAGAGAAAGTGGGGGACACCCATCCCTGCAACACCCTCAACCAGGACCCAGTCACCTGCAGCAGTCAGCACCTGCATACAAACACACCTACTCACATGCAACAGCAGCAGGGAGGATACAGCCAACCGCAGTTCCAGGGAATGGCTGGGGACACCATGCCCTGGCCATGAAGATGCCCACCACCTGCGGCAGGAGGGGGAGCCGACATTTTCAACTACACACTGAACCAACTATGATATGTGAAGTTGAGGGTGTTCCCCATCAGTTCCTGGTAGACACAGGATGCACCTATTCTACTATCAAGTTCCCTCAAATGCTGTCATCTGATTCCATATCGGTGGTAGGGGTCACGGGATCACCTGAGGCTCAAAGCCGCACTATCCCTTTAACATTCTCCTGGGAGAAATCTCAGTTGAAACACCAGATCCTGTACTGTCCAAAATGCCCGATCAACCTACTAGGACGGGACCTCTTATGCAAAATGGGGTGCACCATATATCTTACTGAAAGTGGAGTGGAAGTATCCACCAACCCTCCCTCTTCAACACCTGAAGTAAGAATTATGATGATGCCACTCCTGCCGACGCCCACGCTGTCTGAAACCCAAGAAGTGTATTGGCTAAAATACCTACCCACAGGGCCTGCCACCCCTCATATCCAGTTTAAGTTCAACCAACTGAAAGCTCAAATCTACACTCTGCACCCGTATAAGACTCCCCAAGCTGAGACACTGATGACTGCCCCTACACTGAAGACTGGGACGAAAACATGATGCACCTGACCCCACCTATCAGGTGTTGTACCATTGTTTGTGGCCCAGAGGGGGTGGCAGCACCGATCATCCTACAACCAAGGAACCTCCATGCACCCCTGGCCTGGACGGCTGAAACCTCAACAGCTTTTGCACTCCTGAAAACAGATCTATCAGCGGCAGCAGTGCTGATTGCACCTGACTACAACATTAAGTTCCATTTGGATGTTTCTGAAAAGGAAGGATTCACCTCGTCTGTCCTATTCCAGAAACAAGAGGGGGAGAGAAGGGTCTTGATGTACCACTCCTCTAAACTTGACCACATTGAGGTAGGACAGACATGTTCCAGATACGTACCTGCATTCTCCACCACGTGTGGCAAACCTTTCTTGACCCTTTATCTGTGTGTCGGCTCCACCTTCTGAGGGTTCCCCTTGCTTCTGGGACTTGTAGTTTTGGTGGTCTGCCATTTTGTGATCTGTAGTTCTCACAGGCGTGGCCATTTTAGTGATCGGGCAGAGCCCGTTTATTAGTTCTGCTCTCACATATCTGCCATTTATCACTCGACCCCCTTCTTTGCCACAATACATATATTCATACACATAGCTCATGTATTATACAGCGCCAAACTAATCCGCTTGACTCAAGTCATTGCACGCACCCCTGTCCAAACAGGAAGCACCCTACCCCCAGCCATAAACTGCCAGTTTCAGTTCCCCTTATCTCACGACTCCTGGACACACACACTCTACCCCCCTCTACTGGTCGTGTGCCAAGAGCAGAGGACTCTGCTGTGCACCATTGGGGCTCCTGCTCTGGCTGGAGCAGGCCCGCCTCCAATTCTTCGGGACCAGTCAGAAGACCACCACGACAAGACTCCACCTACATTATTCTATGTATATAATCTGCTACAACCTTTGTTTAGGTCCCTTTTTCAGCTAACTCCTTTTGAACTATATGAATCAGGTCCGTGCACGTTAAACTGCTAGGGCAAGATATCTTTGACCTGAATAAACTGCCTTTTTGCTATACTTGATTCCACTCTGTCCAGCGTCCATGATTTGGTCTCACTCTCCTGTAAGTTAATCATCAACACTAGCTAACATTAACTTACATGTATGAAGTGTGTGTAATGTTAGTGATGTTTTCTCAGAATGCCATTTCACATTGCTAGTTATAGCCTAATGTTAGCTAGCTAACGTGGAACCTATTTGGTTAATTTTAGCTAGCTAAGTCACAATTGGTTTGTATTGCTAGTTAACGCTTGCTGTTAGCTAGCCAGCTGACGTTAGAACTGTGTGTAGTGATGATCTATTATATAATAATGCTAAAATATTGGAGTCTGGAAAGTGTCTTTCAGCATCAGTAGAACATGTCTGATTCTCCTCCACCAGTCATACAAGGAGAATGGTCTAATGCCTCCCATCAAAATGAGAGCTGGCCCAACACAGGTTACACCTGAAGCATGAGGACTTCAGCAAGTGGTGAACTTCATCAACAACTAGGCAGAGGATAATGCAATAGTATTACCAGGACGCCACCCAAAACACAAACACTTTGGTGGAAAGCTGCTGCCATCCCATGTGACAAAAACAGCAGTGTGACATCTCTACAAGGAATCGATGACAACAGTTGGTATGTAAAGCAGAAACACATTTAGATTATTTGACCTCCAACATGATTGGCACTACTTTTATTGATCACACATCCCATAGCTGGTTGGACTGGAGGATGGTACGTTGCTGGTGGAAAGCTATAGCTGGCAACAACACCTGACTCCGTACTTCAGGCCGCTGCCACAGATCAAGCAGTAGCAGCACTTCAAGTGAATATCATTTTCATTGCATTGTATGAGGTTATTCTTCTTTTCTAAACTTAGGAGGTGAATTGATGAGGTGCAAGGTTGAAATGTTTTTTTTTTTTTGTTATTTCCTGTTTTACAGCTTCAATGCTATGGAGCCTGGTGTTGTTATCACCAAGTAGCATTCGGACTCAGTCGGGACCAGGTTTCAGCTGCTGCGCAGCGCTGACATCCTTCCTTCCATAGATGGTCTGCCTGTACAAGCACCACCTGGACTGGACAAAGCTAGACAAACGTATCTTTTTGAGATGATCAGGGAGTTTTGCGACGAAGTGACTATGGACATCACATGCCCTGCACCAAAAACAAGGGCAGGACAGAAACAGGCTCTCAGAATATAGATTACCTTGTTCATGCGTGGTTCGGCAGGAACAGTCATCAGCACTATCTACAGTGCCTCTATTAAAATGAATCTCTCCTAACACACACTCCATTCCTTGCTGCTACTATTTTTTTCTATCCTGCTGCTCAGCCACTTACCCCCTTACCCCTGATTGTATGCATATAAAACTACCTTGTCTATCACTACTGTCTGTGTACATACTGTATATTATTTTATTTATATTGATTTGCTGTCGTAACATGATTTTGTGACGTACCATAAAAATATCATGTGACCGTATCAAGTGTCCACCGCATGCATCTGTTTATGTACTGTACATGTGCACCTCACTCAGGATTAAACTCAGGTTGCATGGCCTTAACTTATGAATACTATGTGATAAGTGCGTGTGTAATAGTATATAAAGTATGCTAATGTACTGGTGTGAAGGCATTTGGGCTGTGTAAAGTACTTTAGTAAAATTACTTTAGAGTACTAATTAAGTATTTTTGGGGGGGTATCTGTACATTACTTTACTATTTATAGTTTTGGCTACTTTTACTTCAATACATTTCAAAAGAAAATAATGTACTTTTTACTCCATACATTTTCCCTGACACCCAAAAGTACTCATTACAATTGGGCTGTCTGGTTCAATATAAGCAATTTGAAATGATTTATACTTTTACTTTGATAGTTAAGTACATTTTAGCAATTCCATTTACTTTTGATACTTAAGTATTTTTAAAACCAAATACTTTTAGACTTTCACTCAAGTATTTTACTGGGTGACATTTACTTGAGTCATATTCTATTAAGGTATCTTTACATTTAACTCAAGTATGACAATTTAGTATTTTTTCCACCACTAGATGTGGCTGGTGATAATAGCATTTATTTCACATGACCCATCAATTTAGACAAGTGTGGCTGGTTAAGTGTCATCTAATATTTCTAAAATATTTTTTATCCGGACACTTTCTGTTTACCTGGGACTTTTCCTTATTGTAGGCTACTACCACTTTTAGTCTTATTCTTTACTACACTACTCACTGTTTAGCACATGACATCACATGTGATTCCTTAAAGAGATGGGTGGGGCTGGCTTAAGAGGGTGTGAACAATGCTGTGTGGGTGTAGACAAAGTAGAGCTCTCCAGTAGGTACCAAAACATTCAAAGGCCCTTTTCTCAAAAATGAGTATACCAGTTTAGCATTTTTCAAAGCAGAATCACTTTCCCATTGTTCCTCAAAAATGCAGTGTATGATTTACCATTTTGTAGTTCTGAGTCTCTACTTTTTACCAATGTAAAAAACCCCATTTCAAATTTTGCTACATAAGACCGATTTGAGCCGGTCAGTCACTTTTCAGTTGAATGCATTCAGTTGTGCAACTGACAAGGTACCCACTTTCTCATATTAGCGGGGTACCATGAGGTGAAGACATGGCCATTGCCTATATAATTAGAATATCCATTCTAGTAATTCAAATTCTACGGTCTAATTCTTAACCCCTGCCTACTACACTAGCACCTTGTGACACCTCTCTGGGGCACCGTGAGGATGAATGGCGCATGGCCTGTGGACTCCAGCTGGTTAAGTGAATTAGAAAGGGGGGATGCCAGGTCAGGACACTGTCCCCAGATAGCTACCTCAGGACAGGAGGCAGGCCAGGACTGCTCCACAAGACTGCTCCTAGACACTGATCTCTGGTCAGTTTAGTGTTTTCCTCCTAAACGGAAAACTGATCCTAGATTTGTATTGGGAGGCCACTACCATTCCATTGTAAAACTGTCAACGATTTAGAATTCTATTTCTACGAATGCCACGGCCAAACCATTTGGACTACAACCTGTCAGACTTTTATTTTCCGTAAATAGTTCCATGAATAATAACATAAAACCAGAAAGACTGTCCTGTTAATTACCTGGCTTGTTCATGTATTTAATTGAAACATTATTAATCCAGGTTAATCTCCTTGAGATAAAAGCCAGAGAGAACAAAATAAAATAACTCAAAAGGCAAACCATGACAAAGCAAATCAGTGTTTTGTGTTTCACAGTCTGGGTGTTTCTATGTTTTCTTGTTGCATACTTCATTAACCTTCCTTAAAAAACCATAAGCCTACAATTTCCGTGCCGCCACAGAAATCTAATTAGCACAATAACACAATTCCCATCAAAACCCCATCTATTTAAACTAGAGATATATATTTTCTTATATGGGCAATCCACCACATCCTCCGAAATCGCCCTTCCGCATCAGCGGTGAAAGGTGGCAGAGCTAGAGAGGTGTTTGTCAGATCATGAGACATCCCGAAAACTGGTCTTCTCATAAAAATGTCTAGTGTCCAAACAGTTTAGCCTAAAAATGATTATGATCACTCTATTGCAAGATGAGACTCTCTTGAACACAATGGCACCCACAAGCCTCACAATACTCATCTGAAGTCAGTACAGCCTATTTGGCCAACTTCTGTCTGTAGCGTCCGGACGGTTTGGGCGACACACTAATATGACCCCTCTGTGGACAGCTGAGAAGCTCACAAACACAAGGTACCAGTTAACCATTTTTAATTGGTACAGTGCATTTGAAAACCCTTGATTTTTTTCACATTTTGTTAGGTTACTGCCTTATTTCCCTCATCAATCTACACACAATACCCCATAATGACAAAGCAAAAACAGGGTTTTAGAAATATTGCAAATGTATACAAATAAAAAACGGAAATATCACTGGCTGGGCCACTCAAAGAAATTCAGAGACGTGTCCCTAAGTCACTCCTGCGTTGTCTTGTCTGTGAGCTTAAGGTCGTTGTCCTGATGAAAGGTGAACCGTCGCACCAGTCTGAGCGCTCTGGAGCAGGTTTTCATCAAGGATCTCTCTGTACTCTGCTCCATTCATCTTTCCCTCGATCCTGACAAGTCTCCCAGTCCCTGCCTCTGAAAAACATCCCCACAGCATGATGCTGCCACCACCATGCTTCATCGTATGGATGGTAACAGGTTTCCTCCAGACGTGACGCTTGGCATTCAGGCCAAAGAGTTCAGTCTTGGTTTTATCAGACCAGAGAATCTTGTTTCTCATGGTTAGAGAGTCCTTTAGGTGCCTTTTGGCAAACTCTAAGTGGGCTGTCATGTGCCTTCAAACCAGGTACTGCAGTGATGCCTCTCGCACTGAGATGCAGTGTCTTAGACTACTAGGGATCCCCACTTGTGTTCTTGGTCACCTCCCTGACCAATACCCTTTCCCCCCGATTGCTCAGTTTGGCAGGGCGGCTCGCTCTAGGAAAAGTATTGGTGGCACCAAACTTCTTCCATTTAAGAATGATAGAATCCACTGTGTTCTTGGGGACATTGATTGCTGCAGACATTTTTTAGTACCCTTCCCCAGATCTATGCCTCGACACAATCCTGTCTCGGAACTCTACGGACAATTCCTTTGACCTCATGGCTTTGGTTTTTGCTCTGACATGCACTTCCAACTGTGGAACCTTATATAGACAGGTGTGTCCCTTCCCAAATCATGTCCAATCAATTGAATTTACCACACGTGGACTCCAATCAAGTTGTAGAAACATCTCAAGGATGATGAATGGAAACAGTATGCACCTATGCTCAATTTTCAAGTCTCAGAGGAAAGCGTTTGAATACTTACGTAAATAAGGTATTCGTTTTTTTATTTGTTATACATTTGCAAACATTCCTAAAAACTAGTTTTCACTTCGTCATTATGGGGTATTGTGTGTAGATTGTTGAGGGGAAAAAATTATTTTGTCCATTTTAGAATAAGGCTGTAACGTAACAAATTGTGGAAGGGGTCTGAATACTTTACGAATGCACTGTATGGAGATAGTTTAGTGCCTAAAATAAGAGGATAAATACATATGCTTTCTTATCTTCCTTATATCTCTCAGATACACTTCAGAACATTTTTATTTTAGTTGGACCATCTATATTGTTCCATATCGTGAATCTGTTAAGCAATGCATTTCTATTGACTTATAGCAGTAATGCCAAATTCAATGTTTCATCCAATAATTGCTTCATATATTTTTTTGATACCTTAATGGATCTTAAATTGCAAAATCAAAAAGCTAAATGATCCTTGGTATGACCATCTTAAAACAATTATGTATGTTAGCTTAGAATTCAATTCAATTAGCAGGTGCCTTGTTAAATTTTGTGGAATTTCTTTCCTTCTTAATGCGTTTGAGCCAATCAGTTGTGTTATGACATGGTAGGGGTGGTATACAGAAGATAGCCCAATTTGGTAAAAGTCAAAGTCCATATTAAGGCAAGAACTGCTCAAAAAAGCAAAGAGAAATTACAGTCCATCATTACTTTAAGACATGAAGGTCAGTCAATCCGGAAAATTTCTAGAACTTTGAAAGTTTCTTCAAGTGCAGTCGCAAAAACCATCAAGCGCTATGATGATACTGGCTCTCATGAGGACCACCACGGTGTGTTTGTGATATGCAGAGTAGGTGAACATATTATCTCCGCAAGGACTGGGCGATATGTTGATATATATCGTGTGACGATAGAAAAACATATATCGTTTCATATTATGCTCTATCATTTATTTAGTTGTGTCGCAAATCACACTGTTTACGGCAATATGTTTTTGTCAATTGGACGACGCTTTGCATTCTGTGTGGAAGGAAATCTGCAACAGAAACAAACATGGATGAGAGTGAACGTGACACAGAGCATGGAGACACGGAGCTCGTACCTTAAAGAGGGGCTACTTCAGTCGCATGGCCGTGGTTTGGGTATGAAAAAAGTCTGACAAGGACCAGAAAACCGTCCCCTGCAAAATATGCTGCAGGCCAGTCCCGACAACAGGCTCAAACACCACTAACCTCTTTTACCACCTATGCAAGAATCATGTGAAACAGTACGGAGAGTCTATGCATGAGATCCAAAAAAGTACAGTCGAGTGCTCAAAACAAAGTTGTAAGAGGCTTTTGCCCACGGCACACCATATGGCAAAGAATCACGAAGATGGAAGGAGATAACAACTGCCGTTAGAACTTACATCTGCAAATACATTGCCCATTGACACGGTCGAGAAACGGGGGTTTCGTGAGTTGGTGCTAACACTCAATCCAAGGTACAAAATGCAAATTGATATGTGACACGTATTAATGCCAAAATAACATGCAAAACAGGCAAGCCACTAAAAATATATATAGATATATTTTAGGCCTATATTTATCTTGTTTGCAATTATAGTTGAAGTGTTTTCTATTTACCTTTTTAGATTTCATACATTCATATTTTATTACATGCCTAATTGAACATTTCCACAAAAGTTCTAAATAAAAGGAAAAATAATCAAATATGAGTAAGTACCTTTTATTTGTTGAGAATAATTCAAAATCGAATAAGAAATAGGCCTTTACATGTCGTCATTTTATATAAACTATTTATTCATTGAATTTACAGAAAATGTGCTATATTTTGATATGTCTCATTTTCGGGATATGAGATTTTGGCCATATCGCCCAGCCCTAATCTCTGCATGTGTGGTTCCCACCGTGAAGCATGGAGGAGGAGGTGTGATGGTGCTTTGCTAGTGACACTGTCAGTGATTTATTTAGAATTCAAGGCACACTTAACCAGCATGGCTACCACAGCATTCTGCAGCAATAAGCCATCCCATCTGGTTTGTGCTTAGTGGGACTATCATTTGTTTTCAAAAGAACAATGACCCAAAACACACCTCCAGGCTGTGTAAGGGCTATTTGCCTAAGGAGAGTGATGGAGTGCTGCATCAGATGACAAGGCCTCCACAATCACCCAACCTTAACCCAATTGAGATGAGTTGGACCGCAGAGTGAAGGAAAAGCAGAAAACAAGTGCTCAGCACATGTGGAAACTTCTTCAAGACTGTTGGAAAAGCATTCCTCATGACGCTGGATGACAGAATCTCAAATATAAAATATAATTTGATTTGTTGAACACTTATTTGGTTACTACATGATTCCATGTGTTATCCGTGTGTTATTTCATAGTTGTGATGTCTTCACTATTATTCTACAATGTAGAAAATAGTAATAAATAAGGAGTGTGTCCTTTTGGTACTACAGTTGAAGACGGAAGTTTACATACACCTTAGTCAAATACATTTAAACTCAGTTTTTCCACAATTCCTGACATTTAAACCAAGTAAACACTCCCTGTCTTAGGTCAGTTAGGATCACCAATTTATTTAAAGAATGCGAAATGTCAGAATAATAGTAGAGAGAATGATTGATTTCAGCTTTTATTTCTTTCATCACATTCCCAGTGAGTCAGAAGTTTACATACACTCAATTAGTATTTAGTAGCACTGCCTTTATTAAATTGTTTAACTTGTGTCAAACGTTTTGGCTAGCCTTCCACAATCTTCCCACAATAAGTTGGATGAATTTTGTCCCATTCCTCCTGACAGAGCTGGTGTAACTGAGTCATGTTTGTAGGCCTCCTTGTTCGCACATGCTTTTTCAGTTCTGCTCACAAATTGTCTATAGGATTAAGGTCAGGGCTTTGTGATGGCCACTCCAATACCTTGACTTTGTTGTCCTTAAGCCATTTTGTCACAATTTTGGAAGTATGCTTGGGGCCAATGTCCATTTGGAATGTCCTTTTTTCTGGCGGTATTGGAGCAGTGGCTTCTTCCTTGCTGAGCGGCCTTTCAGGTTATGTCGATATAGGACTCATTTGACTGTGGATATAGATACTTTTGTACCTGTTTCCTCCAGCATATTCACAAGGTCCTTTGCTGCTGTTCTGGGATTGATTTGCACTTTTTGCACCAAAGTACGTTCATGTCTAGGAGACAGAACGTGTCTCCTTCCTGAGCGGTATGACGTTTGCGTGGTCCCATGGTGTTTATACTTGCGTACTATTGTTTGTACAGATGAACTAGGTACCTTCAGGCGTTTGGAAATTGCTCCCAAGGATGATCCAGACTTCTGGTCTACAATTTCTTTTGATTTTCCCATGATGTCAAGCAGAGGTAGTGAGTTTAAAGGTAGGCCTTGAAATACATCCACAAGTACACCTCCAATTGACTCAAATGATGTCAATTCGCCTATCAGAAGCTTCTAAAGCCATGACATAATTTTCTGGACATTTCCAAGCTGTTTAAAGGTAATCAACTTAGTGTATGTAAACTTCTGAGCCACTGGAATTGTGATACAGTGAATTTTAAGTGAAATAATCTGTCTGTAAAGAATTGTTGGAAAAATGGCCTGTGTCATGCACAAAGTTGATGTCCTAACCGACTTGCCAAAACTATTGTTTGTTAACAAGAGATTTGTGGAGTGGTTGAAAAACGAGTTATAATGACTCCAACCTACACTCCAAGTGTATGTAAACTTCCGACTTCAACTGTATATGTGGTTATTATACTTACTTTAGTTAAATGCCCTGATTGTAAGGTAATAAAGGTAATAAAGTCTGCTAAATGACTTAATGCCATCAAATGAATAAAGACACCGTTGTACAAGAAAATATAAAAATATCTACTTTATTACGGAGGTTCCAGAAAGTTTCTTACCCTACTATACTACTACTACTTTACATGTATAACGTTATTGTTACAATACAATTTTATAAATATTTTGGTACCCTTCCCCATATCTTTGCCTCAACACAATCCTGTCTTGGTGCTCAACGAGCTCAACTGTGGAACCTTATATAGAGAGGTGTGTGCCTTTCCAAATCATGTCCAATCAATTGAATTTACCAAAAGTGGACTCCAATCAAGTTGTAGAAACATCTTAGACCATGTCATCATACAATACTAGAACTACTTTACATAGTATATGCTATTGTTAAATCTCATTAAGGGTAACTGTCTATTTTCAGTCATTGATAAGGTTGGATAGCCTTGCATTAGGGAGGACTGAGGAATGAGGGCTGAGGTAATAGAACTGACAAGGATTTTTTTTTTAACACACACCACCTAAGTTCCTACCTAGCAACAGAGATGTATTGGCTGTCTAGATCTGCAAAGAGGAGACTCCGCCTAATAGGAGGATATAAATACTTGTGCTGGTAGAAACATGTCTTTTCAGCTGTTTGACCCAGTGGGTGAATAAACTTGGCTTGAGCTTTGAGTAGTTTTTTGTTTTTTTCACTCTGTCAGAACCTAGCAAAGGGCACGGGGTATATGAGAATATGAGAATGCAAAGCCCCAAGCTATAGTATATTGGTGCTCTTGCTATCCTTGTCATTCTTTAATGCATTTATTTACTCATCTGCTAATTTGTACATCCCATTCATGCGTTTATTAATTCATTAATTCTTCAATTGTTCAGTTGATAGTTCTTATAACATTCACTCATGTTGTTCACCACATTGACGTTATATTCAGTCGTTCCAACCCATACATTTATTATTTCTATTATCTGTTGTCTTACAATACATTATTTACAGTGGAAGACAGGGTTGGTGGAGAGGTTTGAGGTTCATCTTGTCTTGCTGTTTCTCATTATGTGCAATAGAGCACAATTTGTTTTCTACAGTGTGTTTCGGAATTACACCGTACTGAATATGCCCATAAGTAGCATTCAGGTGAAGTTCGGTGGCCGCAGGAAACGCAACCTATTAGATTACAGATAGAACCAACTGCAGCAAATCCAGTTAGAAAAATACACAATTGCAGCCTACAGGATTACAGAGCAACACAGCTGTAGCCTATAGTGTTAGAGAAACAGAGGAGTATAACACTCTCAGGAACAGGCCCATTGGGATGGTGCTGGTGTGTTTGGAGGAGTGGGGTTCTTGTTTAACATGGGTAGTACCTAGAATCCACTTAACAACATTCAAAATGTTCAACAAAAGAACAAAAACCCATGAGGTGGACAGGAATATATAGTATCATATGTAAGAAGCAGATTTCCCATTAATAAGGGATACAAAAATATTGGACATGTTTCAGTTTAAATTCAAAATGCAACGATATAAACCTTGTTAAATAATCTTGACTTTTAAAACAATTGACATTATATATTCAATAATTTACAGAGATGGTTTGTCAAAGTCGTCAGCAGCAAGAATGACAGAAAATATGCCCTTTTTTTGTGTGAACCTATTACAGTCCATGTTTTTCTGCAAAAATAAAATGCTAAATAAAATGAAAACGTCGCAAACAACTTTACTGGCTTCCAAGCCTTTACAGAGGTGCCTCTATGGAAGAGACTGTTACAATGTAGCCCTAAGAGTGGATATGATTTGCTCCAACCACATATACTTGGTGACAATGCTGTACCAGTGACAACTTTCAGTTGTCACAAATTAGAAATGTTAGAAATCCACAGCAACATAGCGTTTCTCTGCCATTAGATCTGTGAAAGCCATTACGGGTTTCAGCTAGACAGTGTCAGTATTAGTACCAACAGCTCAGATATGGGACTATTCCTGCCTGACTGGATGTTTAGATGATACAACACTATTGACATTGTGTCTATATATCATGTACCACATTATTTAAGAGGATCCTCTAGAGAACCTATTTACAAACTACTAGAATGAAGCACAATTTGTTGCTGACAGGGACATGGAAGGACCCAGTAGCATGTAACAGAAGACAAAGTTCAAGTAACACTAGTGACTACTGTAGCCATTTGGAGGCTTGGTATGATGCTGTGGGAGCATCTGAGTTGTGTGGTGGGGACACTGGCCTGGAAGCCAAACTGGCCAAAATGTAAATGACCGTAACAAGAAACAAAAGCAACAAAAAGCAAAAAAGTGAAGAAAATTTAAATATGACGTGGGGGACTGGGCAGGTTTGAGACTAGGCAGTCCTCGCCGCTTTGTTGCCTGAGGAAGTGGTGCGGTGAGGCTGAGTACCGTTGAGTAGTACCATACCGGTGCTAAGAGGAGGACCTGGGTTACAGCATCAACACTGCAGGTCCGGGTTGTGAGGTCCAGATTATGGATTGTGAGGTTTGGTTTACAATGTCCAAGCTGTGAAGTCTGGATTGCAAAATCCAGACGAAGAAGTAAGGATTGTGAAATCCAGATTATGAGGTCTGGATTGTAAAGTCCAGTAATAGTTTTGTCCAGTCAGGTTTGCGGGGCCTGACTGGTGAGGTCTGGTTGTGAATCTGCGAGGTCCATTCTATGATGTCTGTTCTATGACAAGGAAGTCTAAATTCACTGGAGAGCACCCATCTTCATTCTGTTAGAGAAAAAAAAGAGACATTTTAGAAAAGAGATAACAGATTCCACCTGAAAGACAACAATACAAAGCCATGTTTATTGTGTGTGAGTGAGTGAGTGAGAGAGAGGGGGGGGGGGGGGGGGGGAAATCAGCTCATCTTGCACACCCGAGCCCATGAGGAGGGTGATCGGAGTTAGGGTTCATGGACTTACCAGGAACAGTGTGCACCCAGACAGTCTCTCTCCCTCCCTCAACTTTCCTGGGCTGTCTGGGTCTAAGAGGAAAGGGTTGACAAATCAGCTTCACCGTTTCCCTGGCAACTAGCAGTAGCACACAGGAGGGTATGGGGTGGGGGTGCTAGATTTGGGTGACCAAACCAATTTGGCGTATAGGGGTAGGCATCTCCCTGCAACCTTCTCATATGCATCTCGCACTCAACCCCCCCACACAAAGCACCCCTAAACTGTGTGTTTGTGTGTGACAGGGCTGTAGGAATGTCCTGTTCCTAGTCCTTCCCTCTAGTCTATCTGATCCAGTTTATATATATATATATATATATATATATATATATATATATATATATATATATATATATATATATATATATATATGAATGAATGAGGGAGCGAGAGAGAAAGGAAGATGGCTGCAGGCAATGACGTCCTTGTCTGTCTAGAGATGTGATTACACCATCAGACTGACTGGGGACATCCAGCATCAGCAGCCCCATCTCTCTCTCTCACACACACACACACACACACACACACACACACCTGCCAGCTATACCAAATCACTTCCACTAATGTCCACCTATCATGGCCATTATCAGAAATTACAACTTGCACACACACCTCTGGCCTGGGTTCTAGAGCTATGGGCTGCTACAGTAGGTTGGTTCGCTACTTCCCCTTGCCATGCTGCTGCCCCCTCTCTTCATCCTCTCCCTCTACTCGGTGCTGAGGGGCTCATCTCATCTTTCAATGCATATTTTTCTGACAGCTGATAGCTTTCCTAGAATCCAGGTCAGGTGCATGCAGGGAGAACGAGAGGGTATGAGATTGACACACTGAGTGTCTGTCACACAGCTAGCTACAGGTTCCCAGTCACAACCAATGGACTGTGGACGTTAGTGTTGTACACTGATTAAGATCACCTGCTCTTTCCATGACAGACTGACCAGGTGAATCCAGGGGAAAGCTATAATCCATTATTGATGTCACCTGTTAAATCTACTTCAAATCAGTGTAGACGAAGAGGAGCCGACAGGTTAAAGGATTTTTAAGTCTTGAGACACGGATTGTGTGTGTGCCATTCAGAGGGTTAATTAAGTATCTTTGAACGGGGTATGGTAGTACTGTAGGTGCCAAGCGCACCAGTTTGTGTCAAAATGCAACGGTGCTGGGTTTTTCACACAACAGTTTCCTGTGTGTATCAAGAATGGTCCACCACCCAAGGGACATCCAGCCAACTTGACACAACCGTGGCAAGCATTGGAGTCAACATGGGCCAGCATCCCTATAGAACGCTTTCGGCACCTTGAAGGCCCGGGGGGGGGGGGGGTGCGCAACTCAATATTAGGAAGGTGTTCTTAAGGTTTTGTACACTCAGTGTATGTTTGGACCTCCAGGGGTAGTACACCCCAATCTATTACAGAATGTAATATAATAGCCTGTAATGTGTCTACACTTGGTCTAGGTCGGGAATCATCACCTATAGGGCCAGAAATTTGTAAACTGCAAATTTACCACAATAAATCCAAATGGATATAATATTTTACCAAAACAGAATCATTTCAAACCTTGCTAACATTTGTATACGATATACATACATATGTATATATACATACATACTGTATATTTCTCTCTTATAAGTGTGAATACTTTGGAACAGATTTCCAAAAATAAAATCACTTGGAGCTGATTTGCTGGTGTTTTTACAGTCTTAAGTCATTCCCCTTTTGTGTCGAATTGCCGCCAGTTGGGGAACCCTGGTCTAGGTGCTCTGGGATATAGGCTAGTTTGTCATCTGACTGTGAAATCTGATTGCAGATATCGGTGTCAATTGACAAGTGTGCGAGGATATAGGCCAAATGTTTATAAATATTGTGGCTGAAACATGCTGTGGAAAGGGATGTGGACTCAGCAGGAGCTGGAGAGAGGTGGGTTTGGGCCTCTGTGCAAAGCTGTAGGAAAAGAGGGCTTCGGTCCTCACCTCAGAGCTAGAGGAGTGATGTGGGTCCCATCTTGGAGGAGAATGAAAACATCCTCACTTAGGGTACAGCCACATTTTTACTCTATGCAAGTACACAAGAACGCAATTAGGTACGCAAAATGATGATCCTGCGTACTTGCATCAAGCTACAAATTGCTGGGCTGCACACATTCGTATGTTTTTGCTTTAGAACGGCTAATTTGCATAGCTTGTGTCGCTCTCAGAGCACAGCTCAACACTCACGTTTTTACAGATCCAAAATGTTTCGGTCTTACTCCTCTTTACTTATAAAACCAAAATGTTATAGTAAATTGCAGAGAATAAAATAAGCCACAAGTCTATGTAAGCACATACAGTTGAAGTCGGAAGTTTACATACACCTTGCCAAATAAACTGAGTTTAAATGTTTCACAATTCCTGACATTTAATCCTAGTAAAACTTCCCTGTCTTAGGTCAGTTAGGATCACATTATTTTAAGAATGTGAAATGTCAGAATAATAGTAGAGAGAATTATTTATTTCAGCTTTTATTTCTTCCATCACATTCCCCAGTGGGTCAGAAATGTACATATACTCAATTAGTATTCGTTAGCATTGCCTTTAAATTGTTTAACATGTGTCAAACGTTTTGTGTAGCCTTCCACAAGCTTCCCACAATAAATTGGGTGAATTTTGGCCCATTCCTCCTGACAGGGCTGGTGTAACCGAGTCAGGTTTGTAGGCCTCCTTGTTCGCACATGCTTTTCCAGTTCTGCCCACAAATTGTCTATAGGATTGAGGTCAGGGCTTTGTGATGGCACACAAAAACCTTGCCACAACTTTGGAATTATGCTTGGGGTCATTGTCCATTTGGAAGACCCATTTGCGACCAAGCATTAACTTCCTGACTGATGTCTTGAGATGTTGCTTCAATATATCCACATACTTTTCCTGTCTCATGATGCCATCTATTTTGTGAAGTGCACCAGTCCCTCCAGAAGCAAAGCACCCCCACAACATGCTGCTACCCCCATGCTTCACGTTTGGGATGGTGTTCTTCGGCTTGCAAGCTTCCCCCTTTTTCCTCCAAACATAACGATGGTCATTATGGCCAAACAGTTCTATTTTTGTTTCATCAGACATTTCTCCAAAAAGTACAATCTTTGTCCCCATGTGCAGTTGCAAACGGTAGTCTGGCTTTTTTACGGCGGTTTTGGAGCAGTCGCTTCTTCCTTGCTTAGCGGCCTGTCAGGTTATGACAATATATGACTCGTTTTACTGTGGATATAGATACTTTTGTACCGGTTTCCTCCAGCATCTTCACAAGGTTGTTTGCTGTTGTTCTGAGATTGATTTAAACTTTTCACACCAAAGTGTATTCATCTCTAGGACAGAACGCGTCTCCTTCCTGTGCGGTATGACAGCTTTGTGGTCCCAAGGTGTTTATACTTGCGTACTATTGTTTCTACAGATGAACATGGTACCTTCAGGCATTTGGAAATTGCTCCCAAGGATGAAACAGACTTGTAGAGGTCTAAATTTTTTTGCTGAGGTCTTGGCTGATTTCTTTTGATTTTCCCATGATGTAAAGCAAAGAGGCACTGAGTTTAAAGGTAGGCCTTGAAATATATATCCACAGGTACACCTCCAATTGACTCAAATTATGTCAATTAGCCTATCAGAAGCTTCTAAAGCCATGACATTTTCTGGAATTTCCCAAGCTGTTTAAAGGCACAGTCAACTTAGTGTATGTAAACTTATGACTGGAAGTTTACTGGAATTGTGATACAGTGAAATATAAGTGAAATAATCTGTTGCAAAAAATTATTTATGTCATGCACAAAGCATATGTTCTAACCGACTTGCCAAAACTATAGTTTGTTAACAAGACATTTTTGGAGTGGTTGAAAAATAAATTTGAATGACTCCAACCTAAGTGTATGTAAGCTTCCAACTTCAACCGAAGACGGCATTCAATTGCTCGCCAGGCGCTTTCGTCAGTGTGAGGAAGAGATGGTATATAGCTGCTTCTATCACTGCTGTAGTTTTCCAGATGGGAGTGTGTGGTCCCCTATGGGCCCCTTTATCCACTAACAAGCATTCCACTGCTGCTTCCTCTATCACCTATACAGTCGTGGCCAAAAGTTATGAGAATGACACAAATATTAATTTTCACCAAGTCTGCTGCCTCAGTTTGTGTGATGGTAATTTGCATACACTCCAGAATGTTATGAAGAGTGATCAGATGAATTGCAATTAATTGAAAATGATCTGAATCCCCAAAAAACATTTCCACTGCATTTCAGCCCTGCCACAAAAGGACCAGCTGACATCATGACATTGATTCTCTCGTTAACACAGGTGTGAGTGTTAACGAGGACAAGGCTGGAGATCACTCTGTCATGCTGACTGAGTTCAAATAACAGACTGGAAGCTTCAAAAGGAGGGAGGTGCTTGGAATCAATGTTCTTCCTCTGTCAACCATGGTTACCTGCAAGGAAACACATGCCGTCATCATTGCTTTGCACAAAAGACTTCACAGGCAAGGATATTGCTGACAGTAAGATTGCACCTAAATCCACCATTTATCGGATCATCAAGAACTTCAAGGGGGGCGCTTCAATTGTTGTGAAGAAGATTTCAGGGCGCCCAAGAAGGTCCAGCAAGCTCCAGGACCGTCTCCTAAAGTTGATTCAGCTGCGGGATAGGGGCACCACCGGTACAGAACTTGCTCAGGAATGGCAGCAGGCAAGTGTGAGTGCATTTGCACACACAGTGAGGTGAAGACTTTGGAGGATGGCCTGGTGTCAAGAAGGGCAGCAAGGAAGCCACTTCTCTCCAGTAAAAACATCAGGGAAAGACTGATATTCTGCAAAAAGTACAGGGATTGGACTGCTGAGGACTGGGGTAACGTCATTTTCTCTGATGAATCCGCTTTCCGATTGTTTGGGGCATCCGGGAAAAAAGCTTGTCCGGAGAAGACAAGGCGAGGGCTACCATCAGTCCTGTGTCATGCCAACAGTAAAGCATCCTGAGACCATTCATGTGTGGGGTTGGTTCTCAGTCAAGGGAGTGGGCTCACTCACAAACATAGCCATGAATAAAGAATGGTACCAACACATCCTCAGAGAGCAACTTCTCCCAACCATACAGGAACAGTTTGGTGACAAACAATGCCTTTACCAGCATGATGAGCATGATGGAGCACCTTGCCATAAGGCAAAAGTGATAACTAAGTGGCTCGGGAAACAAAACATCAATATTTTGGGTCCATGGCCAGGAAACTCCCCAGACATTAATCCCATTGAGAACTTGTGGTCAATATTCAGGAAGCAGGTGGACAAACAAAGCCCCACAACTTCTGACAAACTCCAAGCATTGATTATGCAAGAATGGGCTGCCATCAGTCAGGTGGCCCAGAATTTAATTGACAGCATGCCAGGGCGGATTGCAGAGGTCTTGAAAAAGAAGGGTAAACACTGCAAATATTAACTCTTTGCATCAACTTCATGTAATTGTCAATAAAAACCTTTGACACTTATGAAATACTTGTAATTATACTTCAGTATTCCACAGTAACATCTCACAAAAATATCTAAAGACACTGAAACAGCAAACTTTGTGGAAATTAATATTTGTGTCGTTCTCAAAACTTTTGTCTAGTTTAACATTGATGTGTAAGACCGATGTCAAAGCTGATGTGCATACCTATATAGCGTAGGTAGATGACGTAACGACGCCACGATAAATACTGTGCTACACGTGCAACACAGCATTCCTAACCTAGCCCACAATGTCTGCTGTGTGGATTTTGAAGTTTAAAAAAAGGCCATATGCAACGTTTGTGCTACCTATTATTTCCCGAGGGGAGAAAGTGAAATCTTTCAATATCACAAACCTAATTACTAATTTGAAAGTGCATCACCCCCAGACGTTCAGCGACTACTGAGAACAAAAGCAGAAAAAAATTAAGCACACACTTTCAACAACTAAACAATTTCAAGTCGAGCAGTCATTTGAAAGTCAACTCAAAAGGTGAAATCCATTAACACCAAGATAATGGAAATCATTGCCCTTGACAATCAACTGTTCTCTATTGTGGACGATGTTGGCTTTCGCCGACTGGTCGGGCACCTCGAGCCCCAGTACACACTACCAAGTAGGCTCTATTTTTCAGATGTTGGCCTACCAGAGTTACACAGTATTGTTGAAAACGCACATCCATGAGCTACTTGCTATGGGCGTCACTGCTATTAGCTTCACGACTGACATTTGGACCAGCGATGTCAGCCCCATGAGCATGCCGAGTCTGACAGCACAGTGGGTCGATGCGGATTTCGTACTGAGGAAAGACGTATTGAAAGCTCAAGAATGTGCTGGTTCTCATACCGCTACTGCCATTTAAAATGGCATTTGAAAATATGTTTGTCAACAAACTCCTAGCTCCATTTTAACAATGGAATCGAGAAATAAGCTCATCAACTGAGTCTGCAGCAGACGTGATACCCTCTGTCATGGCATTGAAACACCTGCTCAACAAAACTGCCGACAGACTGTGGGGTTAAAACTTGCAAAAGTACTCTACTAGGGGCCATGAACAAGCGATTCGGAGGCATTCTCTGAGCCAATTAACTGTGTCGCCACCACGCTCGATGTTAGGTACAAGGACCGCTACTTCAATGCAGACAAGAAACCGTGTTTACTTGAAATGTTAGACACAGCTGGACAAGATGGAAACGGACACAGTAACAGTGTGCACCGACGAAGAGGACCCACGAAAGAAGAGGCCACGAACAGACAGAGCTGAAACGTCACTGCTTGACATGTATGATGAAATCCTGGTTGAGAATTAAATGACTGAACAAATGAACAACGAAACAGCACAGCAAGCAAGTGAAATAAATATGTTTTGATGATGTTTTACTGGTAATGGGGACATGCCAACAAAATAACGTTTTGGTCAGTGTGTACTAGAATGTTTAAAAGGCAGCAATTTTTAATATTGTTTTTTTGGCAAGAAAAATATTGGATATTGCTATCGGCCAAAAATGTCATATCGGTGCATCCCTAGTTGCTATATTTGTTTTTTGAAACCATGTTTGCTGTTCACTTGCGCTATATGAGATGGAAGGTAGTTCCATGCAATCATGGCTCTGTATAATACTGTACATTTCCTTGAATTTCTTCTAGACCTGGGGACTGTGAAAAGACCCTGGTGCCATGTCTGGTAGGGTAAGTGTGTGTGTCAGTTCTGTGCGTAAGTTGACAATGCAACAAATTTGGAATTTCAAGAACAAGAACAAGAACAAGAAGTGATGCAGTCTGTCTTTCATGAGAGACTGGCATGCATAGTATTGATATTAGCCCTCAGATTACAATGAAGACCAAAAACAGGCCACTATGTTCTGGGCCAGTTGCAGTTTAACTAGGTCCTTTTTTGCAGCACATAAGCATATGACTGGACAATAATCATTATTGGAAAGAAACTAGAGCCTGCAGGACTTGCTTTGTGGAGTGTGGTGTCAAAAACCCAGAGCATCTCTTTATCACAGACAGACCTCTCATCTTTACAACCATTGAATCTATATGTTTTGACCACAACAGTTAACAATCTAAAGTAACACCAAGTCATTTAGTTTCCTCAACATGTTCAACAGTCACACCACTAATTACCAGATTCAGCTGAGGTCTATAGAACTTAGGGAATAATTTACCAAATACAATGCGCTTAGTTTTAGAAATGTTCAGGACTAGTTTATTACTGGCCACCCATTCTAAAACTAACTGCAACTCTTTGTTAACGGTTTCAGTGACTTCACACTTATATTGGTTGCTGAAGCGCGTAGCTTTGAATCAGCAGCATACATGGACACACAGGTTTGTTTAATGACAGATCATTGGGGCGGCAGGTAGCCTAGTGGTTAGAGCATTGGATTTGTAACCGAATGTTCGATAAAGTCTCTGGTTATATCCAAAAACCTCAGTTTTCTTTGTGCGTTTTCTTCGGTAATCCACAGGCTCAAACGCAGTCACAACAGGCAGACAAAAAATCCAAATTGTATCCGTAAAGTTTACAGAAACATGTCAAACTATGTTTACATTCCATCCTCAGGTTGTTTTTAGCCTAAATAATCGATAATATTTCAACTGGACGATAACGTAGTCAACATAAAAGGTAAACAAGAAAGGCACTCTCGGTCGCGCGCATGAAAAAGCTCTGTGACACGGCAGGGTCCACTCATTCAGACTGCTCTTACTCCCTAATTTTTCAGAATACAAGCCTGAAACAATTTATAAAGACTGTTGACATCTAATGGAAGGCATAGGAACTGCAATTTGAGTCCTAAGTCAATGGATACTGTATGGATTTCTCTCAGGTTTTCTCAGTTCTGTTATACTCACAGACATTATTTTAACAGTTGTGGAAACTTTAGAGTGTTTTCTATCCAAATCTACTAATTATATGCATATCCTATCTTCTGGGCCTGAGTAGAAGGCAGTTTAATTTGGGCATGCTTTTTATCCAAAATTCCAAATGCTGCCCCCTACCCTAGAGAAGTTCCATTTATGCGTGCATAACTCAGGTCTAAATCGACCCCTATCACTAGCTATGTTACCAATAACGTATCCTGTGATTTTATGTTGACATTTAGAAAGATTGCATAGAAACTATACAGTGGCAAGAAAAAGTATGCGAACCCTTAGGAAATACCTGGATTTCTGCATAAATTGGTCATAAAATTTGATCTGATCTTCATCTAGGTCACAACAATAGACAAACACAGTCTGCTTAAACTAATAACACACACAATTATATGTTTTCATGTCTTTATTGAACACACCATGCAAATATTCACAGTGCAGGGTGGAAAAGTATGTTAACACTTGGATTTAATAACTGGTTGACCCTCCAATAACCTCAACCAAACCTTTTCTGCACAACAGTCAGGAGGAATTTGGACCATTCCTCTTTACAAAACTGTTTCAGTTCAGAAATATTCTTGGGATGTCTGGTGTGAACTGCTCTCTTGAGGTCATGCCACAGCATCTCAAATCGGGTTGAGGTCAGGACTATTTTCTTCTGTTGAATCCATTCTGTTGATTTACTTCTGTGTTTTGGGTCATTGTCCTGTAGCGTCACCCAACTTCTGTTGAGCATCAATTGGCAGACAGATAGCCTAACATTCTCTTGCAAAATGTCTTGATGAACTTGGGAATTAATTTTTCCATCGATGATAGCAAGCTGTCCAGTTCCTGAGGCAGCAAAGCAGCTCTAAACCATGATGCTCCCTCCACCATACTTCACAGTTGGGATGAGGTGTTGATGTTGGTGTGATGTGCCTTTTTTTCTCCACACATAGTTTTGTGTGTTCCTTCCAAACAACTCAAATGTAGTTTCATCTGTCCACAGAATATTTTGCCAGTAGCGCTGTGGAACATCCAGGTGCACTTTTGCAAACAGCAGTGGCTTCTTCAGGGGTGTCCTCCCATGAACACCAGTCTCCCCCTTTTTCCTTTTTTAAAATGTATTGAATATTCGATACATACAATATACTTGCAGTGAAGCCGCTCAACAACTACATCATACCAGTCATCCAACACATTCCCATTCAGAGGGACACACAGAAGCATCCAGGGTCAATGCCCTGCTCAAGGGCACGTTGACCGATACATCACCAGGCCAAAAAACATGAACCCGAACCCTTCAAGACCCCCCCCCCCCCCCCAGTTCCCCAATAGCTGTCTCTCAACCGTTCGAGACCCTTCCCACAGTCCCCCCCAGGAAGAAAAATAAAAAATACAATTAATTCCATTCCCCATCCCCAAGCATCTCCTTATACACCAACAACAAAGAGATAGGACAAAGCAATTAAAACAATTATAATAATACATTGAAAAAAAAAGGACGTCAAGGACAACTACAATCATAACAGCAATTCCAACTGTATGTTTGTGTGCATGTCTGGCACTATTACATGTATGTGTGTTTTCTTGTATGTGCTTATTTTAATGAGTGTGCATCTCAACTGCAATCCAGGAAATTTGGTTGTGCTATTAGATGAAGCCGTGGTAACACATTAAGTTGTTGTATAAATAAACAAAATGTGCGTGCAGTGTGCAGAATGACACGCACACAGACTACAGTCAGGAGCTCCTTTTAAGGGACCAACGCCACACGAGAGCAGGAGGCAGAATTGCCAGGGCTTAGGCGTGCATGGGGGGGGGCTTACACTTTTAGCCTATGCGCATCCCCAGTGAGGAGATAGCATTACCATCGCACACAGATGAGCGACCACAAAATGAGTTGACATTCTCTCCAACCTACGTCAGAACACAGGTCATGTTCAGAAACCGGACATCTAGCACTCAATCACTTACTCAGCCACACAGGACCAAATATCTGCCCCCTCTCAAGTGTGCACACACATAAGAGTGCACCACCACACACACACGCTAAAACATATGCACACATTAGGTAGGCTAGGCCTAGCCTCGATATCAATTCATATGTGTTGCTCTGTATAAAATCCTGGAACTACATACAAACACAGCACTTTGTGTGTCTCTGTCGGTGTGTCTGTCACACCAGCAATACAACGCCATCCACTCACTTCAACTGTTACTTACCACATTCAGCCCAATGACCAACTATTGAAATATCTCAACTAAATAAATAGTAAAATGCTTGACTGAGAGTCTGAGACATCAGCTAACCTATAGGCTACCTCTCATAGGTTGAGTCTAAACCATCTCCAAGATGTACTCTAGCCTAGCAGCACTATGATAACATAAATTACTTTAAACACTTTAGAACCCAGAGGGGCCGTTGACGGCCATTCTTTAAATGAGTTGAGAGGCCGCAAACAGCCTTTTCTGACAATGATTGTGTGTCAATATCGCAAAATGAACTGGCTAACAACCTATTGTTGTATTTGCGTGGCTGTTATCATCAACCAGCAACCGGAAACGGGGTATGCTGTCAGAATGACAGCGCCAAAGCAGTCACGGCTCTTCACTTTGGAAGAGGCTGCATCTATGTTGGTTGGTGATATGGATTTGGACACGTCTTTGCACTTTGAAAGCGCTGATGGTTTTGAAATGAGTGAAATACAGTGGAAGTCGTAAGTTTAGCGAAATACAATTAAACTCAGTTTTTCACAATTCCTGACATTTTATCCTAGTAAAAATGTCCTGTCTTATGTCAGTTAGGATCACCATTTTATTTTAAGAATGTGAAATGTCAGAAAAGAAGTAGAGAGAATGAATTATTTCAGCATTTATTTCATCACATTCCCAGTGGGTCAAAAGTTTACATACACTCAATTGGGTCAAACATTTCAGGTAGCCTTCCACAACCTTCCCACAATAAGTTGGGTGAATTTTGGCCCATTTCTCCTGACAGAGCTGGTGTACCTGAGTCAGGTTTGTAGGCCTCCTTGCTCGCACCCGCTTTTTCAGTTCTGCCCACAAATGTTCTACAGGATTGAGGTCAGGGCTTTGTGATGGCCACTCCAATACCTTGACTTTGTTGTCCTAAACCTCTTGAAACTAGGGGGCACTATTTTAATTTTTGGAAAAATAACGTTCCCAAAGTAAACGGCCTATTTCTCAGGACCAGATGCTAGAATATGCATATAATTGACAACTTAGGATAGAAAACACTCTAGTATAACGGAACTGATATTGCAGGCGAAACCCTGAGGAAAATCCAATCAGGAATTGCCTCTTATTTTGAAACCGTTGTGTTCCTATGCATCCCTGTTGGCCATTGAAAGGGATATCAACCAGATTCCTTTTCTACGTATTCCCTAAGGTGTCTACAGCCTTTAGACGTAGTTTCACTCCTTTATGTTGAAGAATGAGCGTAAACGACTACATTGCGTAAGTGGCCAGCTGAGGGCTCTCAGAGTGATTCTTGCGTAGAAGACAGAGAGAGGTAGTCATTTTTCATCTCGCTCATACTGAAAAGCCAATTGTCCCGGTTGATATTTTATCGAATAGATATTGGAAAAACACCTAGAGGATTGATTATAAAAAACATTTTCCATGTTTCTGTCGATATTATTGTCGTGACCGCTATTTCAGGTGGATTTCTCATCATAACGTGACCAACAAACGGAGGTATTTTGGGTATAAAAATAATCTTTATGGAACAAAAGGAACATTTGCTGTCTAACTGGGAGTCTCGTCAGTGAAAACATCCGAAGAGCAAAGGTTCATTTGATTGCTTTTCTGATTTTCGTGACCAAGCTTCCTGCTGCTAGCTGGACATAATGCTATGCTAGGCTATCGATGAATTTACACAAACGCTTGTCTTGCTTTGGCTGTAAAGCATAATTTCAAAATCTGAGATGACAGGGTGATTAACACAAGGCTAAGCTATGTTTCGCTATATTTCAGTTGTGATTTCATGAATATGAATATTTTCTAGTAATATTTTTTGACCGTTGCGCTATGCTAATTAGTGTAGTTGATGACAATTCTCCCAGATCCGGGATGGGTAGTTCCAAGAGGATAGCCATTTTGCCACAACTTTGGAAGTATGCTTGGGGTCATTGTCCATTTGGAAGCCCCTTTTGCGACCAAGCCATAACTTCCTGACTGATGTCTTGAGATGTTGCTTCAATATATCCACGTAATTTCTCTCTCATGACGCCATCTATTTTGTGAAGAGCACCAGTCCCTCCTGCAGCAAAGCACCTCACAATTGTTCTTTCTCCTCTTTGTTTCATAGTATAGTTTTTTTTTTAATTTAGTTTAGTCACTCGATTTCCTTCTGCAGTACGTTTGCCAATCAGTTGGGTTGCCAGACTTATTTGCCATACCTTTCAACCATACAATTTTTCAATTCTTCATTTTTAGTCATTTTCTTAATAGGTGTGTGCTTATTAGTAACTGGAATAAGCAATTTCATAAATGTGTCAGGTGCAGCTTCTGGTTGCTCCTCATTGCACACCACAGATCAGCAAATATTCTTTACATCATCAACATATGAATCACTACAAAACGTATTGTATTACCTCTTATACACTATATTAAGCCCAGCCTTCGGAAATGTGGGTTTACTAGACATGGCAAATAAATTGTGATCACCACATCCTATGGATTTGGATACTGCTTTAAAGCAAATTTCTGCAGCATTAGTAAAGATGTGAGCAATACATGTTAATGATTTAATTCCTGTGCTGTTTGGAACTTCCCTGGTAGGTTGACTGACAGCCTGAGCCAGGTTGCAGGCACTGCTTAGTTTGACTTTTTTTCTTGAGTGGGCAGCTTGATGATAGCCAATCAATATTTAAAAATGACCCAGAAAATATGCTTCTGTTGATAACACAAACTCAGCAAAAAAAAGAAATGTCCCCTTTTCAAGACCCTGTCTTTCAAAGATAACTCATAAAAATCCAAATAACTTCACAGATCTTCATTGTAAAGGGCTTAAACACTGTGTCACAGCATCATCGGACTGAACTTTGTCATTGCAGGCAATCTCAACGCTGTGCGTTACAGGGAAGACCTCCTCCTCCATCATGTGGTTCCCTTCCTGCAAGCTCATCCCGACATGACCATGCAGCGTGACAATGCCACCAGCCATACTGCTCGTTCAGTGAGTGATTTCCTGCAAGACAGGAATGTCAGTATTCTGCCATGGCCAGCGTAGACCCCGGATCTCAATCCCATTGAGCACGTCTGGGACCTGTTGGATCGGAGGGTGGGGGATAGGGCCATTCCCCCCAGAAATGTCCGGGAACTTGCAAAAACAAGTTGGTGGAGGAGTTGTGTAACATCTTACAGCAAGAACTGGCAAATCTGGTGCAGTTCATGAAAAGGAGATGCACTGCAGTACTTAGCTTCTTATGGCTGCAGGGGCAGTATTGAATAGCTTGGATGAAAGATGCCCAGAGTAAATGGCCTGCTCCTCAGTCCCAGTTGCTAATATATGCATATTATTATTATTCGATAGAAAACACTCTGAAGTTTATAAAACTGTTTGAATGATGTCTGTGAGTATAACAGAACTCATATAGCAGGCAGAACCTGAGAAGAAATCCAAACAGCAAGTGAGAAATCTGAGGTTGGTCGATTTTCAACCCAGCCCCTATTGAATTCACAATAGGATATGGATGAAGCTGCACTTCCTAGGGCTTCCACTGGATGTCAACCGTCTTTAGAAACTTGAATGAGGCTTCTACTGTGTTGTGGGGCTGAATGGGAGCTGAATGAGCCAGGTGTCTGGCAGAAAGCCAAGGGCTGGTCGTGCGCAATTCACATGATAGCGACCTGCGTTCCATGGCTTCTCTACAGTTCGTCCGACGTTAGGATGGACCTGCACGAGCGTTTGGATTTGTGTACTAAACGCGCAACAAAAGTAGCTACTTGGACATAAATAATGGACATTATTGAACAAATCAAGCATTTATTGTGGAACTAGGATTCCTGGTAGTGCATTCTGATGAAGATCATCAAAGGTAAGGAAATATTTACAACGTGATTTCTGATTTCTGTTGACTCCAACATGACGGATAATTGTATTTATTTTCTGAGCGCCGTCTCAGATTATGGCAAGGTTTGCGTTTTCCGTAAAGTTTAATAAAAAATCTGACACAGCGTTTGCATTAACTTCTTGGTGACAGTATTTTCACATCCGGATGAAATGCATGCCCAAATTCAACTGCCTGATACTCATCCCCAGAAGATAAGATATGCATATTATTAGTAGATTTGGACAGAAAACACTCTGAAGGTTCTAAAACTGTTTGAATCATGTCTGTGAGAATAACATAACTTATTTAGCAGGCGAAACCCTGAGGGCAAACCATTCAGATTTGAGTTTGAGGTCACTCTTTTCAATGGGTTTTCATTGGGAATCCAGATTTCTAAGGGACCTTCTTGCAGTTCGTATCGCTTCCCCTGGATGCAGTCTTTAGAAATTGGTTGAGGTTATTCCTTTGTGTAATGAAGAAGTACGGCCATCTTGAACGAGGGCCACTTGAAGTGTACTGTTAGAGAGAGGCGCATGACCAGAAAGCATGCTTCAGTTTGTTTTCTTCCTGTATTGAACACAGATCATCCAGTCTTCAATTGTATCGATTATTTACGTAAAAAGATACCTAAAGTTGTATTACAAAAGTAGTTTAAAATGTTTTGGCAAAGTTTACAGGTAACTTTTGAGATATTTTGTAGTCACGTTGAGCAAGTTGGAACCGGTGTTTTTCTAGATCAAACACGCCAAATAAATGGACATTTTGAATATATAGACGGAATTAATCGAACTAAAGGACCATTTGTTATGTTTATGGTACATATTGGAGTGCCAACAAAATAAGCTCGTTTAAGGTAAGGCATGAATTATATTTTTATTTCTGCGTTTTTTCTCGCGCCTGCAGGGTTGAAGTTGGCTGGATTCACAATGAGTGTAGCTTTAATTTGCTATCGTGCATGTGTGATTTAATGAAAGTTAGATTTTTATTGTAAGTTATTTGAATTTGGCGCTCTGCATTGTCCCTGGCTTTTGGCCAGGTGGGACGCTAGCGTCCCACATATCCCAGAGAGGTTATTAAGGAGAGGTATATCTATAATTCCATGTGTATTTTCATCTACATTTAGGATGATGATGTGGCTATGCCAAATTGATGTGGCTATGCAAAATCACTAGATGTTTTTGGAACTAGTGAACGTAACGCGCCAATGTAAACTCAGATTTTTTTATAGAAATATGAACTTTATCAAACAAAACATACATGTATTGTGTAACATGAAGTCCTATGAGTGTCATCTGCGGAAGATCAAAGGTTAGTGATTCATTTAGTCTCTATTTGTGCTTTTTGTGACTCCTCTTTGGCTGGAAAAATGGCTGGGTTTTTCTGTGAGTTGGTCATCACCTAACAATCGTTTGTGGTGCTTTCGCTGTAAAGCCTATTTGAAATCGGACACTGTTGTGGGATTAACAACAAGATTACCTTTAAAACGGTATAAAATACATGTATGTTTGAGGAATTGTAATTATGAGATTTCTGTTATTTTGAATTTCACGCCCTGCACTTTCACTGGCTCTTGTCATATCCCGTTAACAGGATTGCAGCCTTAAGGAGTTAATACAGCTGGTGGCCACACCAGATACTGACTGTTACTTTTGATTTTGACCCTCCCTTTGTTCAGGGACACATTATTCAATTTCTGTTAGTCACATGTTTGTGGAACTTGTTCAGTTTATGACTCAGTTGTTGAATATTGTTATGTTCATACAAATATTTACACATGTTAAGTTTGCTAAAAATAAACAGTTGGCAGTGAGAGGATGTTTATTTTTTTGCTGAGTGTACATTACCAAGATTTCATACAATTATCCAGATACTGACTGTTAGCACTTGGTGGTCTATAGCAGCTTTCCACAAGAATGGGCTTTAGGTGAGGCAGATGAACCTGTAGCCATATTACTTCAACATAATTTTAACATTAGATCGTCTCTAAGCTTTACAGGAATGTGGTTCGGAATATAGACCGCAACAACGCCCCGTTGGCATTTCTGTCTTTTAGGTAATTGTTATAACCATGTATTGCTACCAAGGTGTCAAAGGTATTATCTAAGTGAGTTTCAGTTATAGTCGGAAGCTAATCTGTTACAAGCAAGTTATTGACTTCATGGACCTTGTTTCTTAGGCTACATTCAGTTGAAGTTGAAAGTTTACATACACTTAGCTTGGAGACATTAAAACTAGTTTTCAACAACTCCACAAATTTCTTGTTAACAAACTATAGTTTTGGCAAGTCGGTTAGGACATCTACTTTGTGCATGATAACAAGTAATTTTCCAGCAATTGTTTACAGACAGATTATTTCACTATCACAATCCCAGTGTGTCAGAAGTTTACATACACTAAGTTGACTGCCTTTAAACAGATTGGAAAATTCATGGCTTTAGAAGCTTCTGATTGGCTCAATGTATGTCAATTAGCCTACTGGAGGTGTACCAGTGGATGTATTTCAAGGCCTACCTTCAAACTCAGTGCCTCTTTGTATGACATCATGGGAAAATCAAAAGAAATCAGTCCACAATTGTAGACCTCCACAAGTCTGGTTCATCCTTGGGAGCAATTTCCAAATGCCTGAAGGTACCACACTCATCTGTACAAATAATAGTATGCAAGTATAAACACCATGGGACCACGCAGCCATCACACCGCTCAGGAACGAGACGCGTTCTGTCTCCTAGATAATCACTTATTTTGGTATGAAAAGTGCAAATCACAACAGCAATGGACATTGTGAAGATGCTGGAGTAAGCAGGTACAAAAGTATCTAAAAAGTAAAATGTTTTAAAGGCAATGCTACCAAATACTAATTGAGTGTATGTAAACTTCTGACTCACTGGGAATGTGATGAAAGAAATAACTTTTTACTAGGATTAAATGTCAGTGTATGTAAACTTCGACTTCAACTGTATGTGTAAAACGTATTTTGCAACGCGATGCGTCCGGTCTGGTCAGCAGTTATGACCTTGTATTGCTACCACTGTATCAATGGTATTATCTAAGTGAGTTTCAGAGATTGTCAGAATATGAATGTTAATCTGTTACTAGCAAATTATTGATTTCATAAACCTTGTTTCTTAAGCTACATAATGTTAACGCAGACTATTTTGAGCACTTTTCTTCTGGAATGCATAGTTATTTTTATTGCTTACCTGGGAAGCTTAGCAGAAGTAGATATGCTCATGTTATTTATGTTATTGCTGGGTGAGCTGCACACTGAACTTCCTCTTAGGGCACACCGGCTCAGTGCTGACATGTGTTGAATCTATAAAACGGTTGTGCCACATACTGACTTTTTACCATCTATGAAAAGTAATCTGACCATGGGTCTTGAAGTGTGTTTAACCTATATAGCCTTTACAGTTATTTTTTTTTATTTTTTTTATTTTTTATTTTACCTTTATTTAACCAGGCAAGTCAGTTAAGAACAAATTCTTATTTTCAATGACGGCCTGGGAACAGTGGGTTAACTGCCTGTTCAGGGGCAGAACGACAGATTTGTACCTTGTCAGCTCGGGGGTTTGAACTCACAACCTTCCGGTTACTAGTCCAACGCTCTAACCACTAGGCTACCCTACCGCCCCTACCGTTATAATATGATCCTGTTGATCATGCATGAACGTCTGTGTGCTTTATCCTGTCTGATTATCCATCAGTCTGACTTAAATATGCACACCACTAACTGAGAAACAATCTGTCCACTAAAGACTTTGATTGATTGGTTGATTGAAAGTGCTGTATAGCAACCTGATAATAGGAGGAAGAAGAGAGTGGAGGGAGAGGAAGAGTGGAGGGAGAGGAAGAGGGAGGTGTGGAAGGAGGGGAGTGTGGATGAAGAGTAACATGGAGAGAAAGAGAAATGAAAGGAAGAACGGTATCTACGAGGGCAACAGCCCGGCCTACTTTTCAGTTGTTTGCGTCTGCCCCAAGTCACACCATTCACCCTTGCACCGCACAGCCTGGCCCTAAAGTGACATTGGCAGGGGTTTTGGAGTTTTGAAAGTGGTAGGAGTCTTATCTGGTGTTTTTTTTTCAGATGTGGTGTTCAACACCAACCTGTATGCCACCACATTCAACGCCTCCCCATCATGGTTTGGCACGTTTGAAGATGAGATTAAACGCGTCATTGGAATCAACATTCTCATCGGCATCCACCGCTTATCCTCTCTCCGACTACTGGTCCACTGACACCGCACTCAGGGTGCTATACATCGCAAGTAAAATGCCACTCAACCGCTTTGACCAGCTATGTAAACACCTGCACTTCTTCGATCCAAATTCAGCCAATGTGAAAGACAAATTACATGAAGTCAGGCCTTTTATCAAAATACTGCAAGAGAACTTAGCCAAACTACTACACCCATGGCAAGCCCTCTCAGTGGATGAGGCAATGATAACATTTTATGGTAGACTACTGTAAAAGCAGTATATGGCCCAAAAAAGTAAGTAAAGTGGGGAATAAAATATGGTGTCTCTGACTCCTTGACAAGCTACTGCTTTGTTTTCAGTGTGTACAAAGGTTGGGGGGGCTCTCTCTTGTCAAATGACCATGTCGACTTATTTTAATCCATACCTCTGGTGAGCGATCTTGATGCATACTATTGTGGCATAGTAAGGCCCAATAGGAAGAATTGCCCCAAGACCATTATGGAGGGCAGGCTACACAGAGGTTAGTGTGTAAAACGGAGTGCGGAAAATGTAATGGCGTGCCGCTGGAGGGAAAATAAAAATGTGTACTTTCTATGTTCTAACAGCTCAGGTAATGACACCCTAAAACCAGTTTCAAATTACAGGTAGAACGAACACTATTTTTACATTTTGTGCAAGATGGCGCTGACAGATAGGCCAGCCGTGCTTCTAGCTCCTAAGCAACTTTGCAGTATTTTGTTTCTTTATGTGCTCATTCTTACATTAGCCCAGACATTTTGGGGCGTTATTACATACAAAAAAATATCAGATCAGCGGTAACTCACCAGCATTACCACTTTCCTTAGTTCGGACCCCCCCAACGACAATTCAACTGATTCCAGAGGCTGATCCAAAACACCGCCGGCGGAGAAGACGTATTCGGAGTGGAGTCCTAGTCTGACTCAAGAGGCGCGCACACCACCCACAGCTTCAGAGTATATTACTCACTAATGTTCAGTCTCTGGATAATAAAGTTGACGAGCTCAGGGCGAGGATCTTCTTCCAGAGAGACGGAATTGTAACCTACTCTCGGGATATACTGTGTGTCCGTACAGCCAGTTGGTTGGGTTCTCAGTTCATCACGCAGACAGGAAATAAAGACCTCTCTGGGAAGAAGGGCTCATGGTGTGATAACATACAGAAACTCAAGTCCTTTTGTTCACCTCAGAATCAAATGCTGACCATTTTACCACCCAAGAGAATTATCTTTGGTTATAGTCACAGCCGTGTATATTCCCCCTCAAGCCGATACCATGACGGCCCTCAAAGAACTACACTGGACTCTATGCAAACTGGAAACCACATATCCTGAGGCAGTATTTATTGTAGACAGGGATTTTAACAAAGATAATCTGAGAAAAACGCTACTGAAGTTCTATCAACACGTTGACTAGCACTCGCTCTGAGAAAACATTTCCCAGCGTACACATCACTGACAAACTGAAATGGCCCACCCTCACACAGTGTGGCAAAAAAGGCGCAACAGCACCCCTTCAACCTCAGGAGGCTGAAGAAATGTGTCTTGGCACCTAAAACTTTTACAGATGCACAATTGGGAGCATCCCGTCGGGCTGTGTCACTGCCTGGTTAGGCAACTGCACCGCCCGCAACTGCAGGGCAATCCAACACATCACCGGGGGCAAAATACCTGCCCCCCAGGAAACCTACAACACCCGATGTCACAGGAAGGCCAAAAATATCATGAAGGACAACAACCACCCAAGCTGCCTGTAACCCCGTTATCATCCATAACGCGAGGTCAGTACAGGTGCATCAAAGCTGGGACCGAGAGACTGAAAAACAACTTCTCTCTCAACCTTATTACACTTAAATAGCCACCACTAGCACCTTGTCTGTATTGTTGAATGTTTGTGAAGTCTTGATTTGTGGTTGTTTATAAATGTCTTGTTAATTGGTGTTGGACCCCAGGAAGATTAGCTAGTGTTACGGCATTAGCTAATGGGGATCCTAATAAACAAACGTACCTTAGAGGCTGCTGCCCTATATACATAGACTTGAAATCACTGGCCACTTTAATAATGGAACACTAGTCACAATAATGTTTATATTTTGCATTACCCATCTCATTTGTATATACTGTATATTCAAATGTATTTTAGTCTATGGCGCTCCGACATGGCACATCCAAATATTTATATATTCTTAATTTCATTCCTTTAATTTAAATGTGTGTATTGTTGTGAAATTGTTAGATATTACTTGTTAGACATTATTTAAACTGTTGGAGCTAGAAACAAGCATTTCGCTACACCCGCAATAACATCTGCATGTGACCAAAAACATTTGATTTGATTTGTAGGATGGGGCCATGCATGCTTCAACACGTTCCATGACATGTCGTAGGCTAAATGAAACACTAGCGTGACAGTGTGCCATTAATTTTTACTACAAATCTTATATACAAATTGAGTATGTTTAAAATGGTCTCTGAACAGTTGTGCATCTCTGAATCTTTCTCAGTTTAATACTTACTGCATTCACTAAATTGTTGTCAAAGTACTATTTCTACATTTTCTGTCAGCCTGGTCTCTATTAAATTGTATTGAGAGAGGTTATCTACATTTAGACATTTTGTGTGGGTTCTGAAATAATATTGGAATATTGTCCTCGCTTACAATTTTGAATATATGTATAATATCTATAAGTATAAAAATTATAGTTTGTACATTTTGAGTGAGTCATTTGGTCAAATTTACTAGAATTTAAATATTCTAGTTTTTTGTTTTGTTGAGTGTTAATCTTTTTTATAGTGAGTGTCTTTATACAATGGGAGACAAAATGTGTGTTATTTGTACTGAAATGAATGTGGTATCATATTAAAGAGCTTGTGCTCTTTAAAACTGAGTTAATTTGTAATTGTCGTTTGTTCTTTGTTTTAGCACTATGTCTATTTGTTTGAAATTTGTGACAAAATTTGCTTTAGCTTGAAAATGATCAGTAATCTAGAGCATCATTCAAGAATTCTATTGGGGTCTGAAGTGTTACAGGGTCATCGCAACTAATATATCCCTATGGTAGATAAATCATCAAAAAGCACTAGAAAAATCACTGATCTGGTGGGGGTGGGGGGGGGGGGGGCTGACTGGAATTGAAGAGTGATATTTGGAGATCAAAACAATAGGGCACCTTTTTCTGGGACTAGAGAAAACGAAACGCTTGTATCACAGTCTGTCTGATGTGGGGGAGAGCTGTGTGCCAAATACCATTCCTTTCAGCAAATTTTCCGCTCCCACACAATCCAGATGCTATGCCTACTTCAGCAAGTTGAGACACAGACACAAATACACTTTTTTTCCCTCCCCACTCGGCCCCTCACACCGATGCAGTAAACTCAAGTGCTGCTACTCAAAGCAGATTTTTCCAACTCAAGAGATATACATCTAAGAATCCGGGGTCCACACCACTCTAAACCAAAATGCCACTTACATTTTAGGAGTTATACAAATTTGGTTGGTCTTGACCACAAGTAGGACTGCTAGTTTACACAAGATATCATCAATGAATCCTTGAGGGAATTTGTTTTTGCCAGCTCGGCCTATGCATGTTGATGTTGTACAGGGTCATTTTTCATTATTAGGCACCAAACAAAGGGAAAACAGACAAACAATAAGGGACTACCTGCACTTTGACAAGTTTCACATTGCATGCCCTAATGAACAATACCCAGGTGCAGGAGCTGTGTCACTGAACAAACAAACAAACAAACAAACAATCTCCACACAAGAAAGTGACTACAAAGCCAAGTCAGCCCTCTTTCAAACACACAAGTAACAAAACAGATCCCCGTAAAAGACGTTGAAAGATTTAGAAATTAAGTTGCAAAAAGTGGCTTGTGTTTTACCACAATGCAATATAAAGACCTGTGCACAACAACTGACACACAGTACCCTTTAGGGAAAGAGAATATAATTATTTTTTATTTTTTTTTACTTGTGAGGCAGAGGCATACCACCGCCATAGCGGATACACTTACAAAAAAAAAAACTTTTCACTTTGGACCCCGTGACCGCAAATATATATATATATATATATACAGTCCCTTCAGAAAGTATTCATACCCCTGGACTTATTCTACATTTTGTTGTGTTGCAGCCTGCATTCAAAACATTTATTAAAATGTTTTTATTCACAATACCCCATAATGACAAAGTGAAAACATGTTATTAAACATTTTTGTAAATAGAAATACCTAATTTACATACATTTTACACCCCCCGAATCAGCTTTGGCAGTGATTACCATGGTGAGTCTTTATGGGTAAGTCTCTAAGAGCTTTGCACATGTGGATTGTTCAATATTTGACCGTTATTCTTTAAATTCTTCAAGCTCTGTCAAATTGGTTGTTGATCATTGGCATAGATTTTCAAGAAGATTTAAGGCAAAACTGTAACACCCTGGAACATTCACTGTCTTCTTGGTAAGCAACTAGTGTGGATTTGGCCTTGTGTTTTAGGTTATTGTCCAGCTGAAGGGTGAATTAATCTCCCAGTGTCTGGTAAAAAGCAGACTGGACCAAGTTTTCCTCAATGATTTTGCCTGTGTTTAGCTCCATTCCGTTTATTTTTTATGCTGAAAAACTCCAGTTCTTAACGACTACAAGAATACCCATAACATGATGCAGCCACCATGCTTAAAAATATTCAGAGTGGTACTCAGTAATGTGTTTTATTGGATTTTCCCCAAACATAACTTTGTATTCAAGACAAAGTTAATTGCTTTATCAAATTTTTGCAGTATTACTTAGGTGCATTGTTGCAAACAGGATACATGTTATGGAACATTTTAATTATGTACAGGCTTCCTTTTCACTCTGTAAATTGTTTAGTATTGTGGAGAGAGAATGTTGTTGATCCTTCAGTTTTCTCCTATCACAGCCATTAAACTATTTTAAAGTCACCATTGGCATCAAGGTGAAATCAATGAGCGGGTTCCTTGCTCTCTGGCTAATAGAGTTAGGAAGGACACCTTAATCTTTGTAGTGACTATAGGTGTATTGATACACCATCCAAAGTGTTATTAATGAATTCAACATTCTCAAAAGGGATATTCAAATCAGCTTTTCATTTTTTATTAATTTGTAAAAAAATATATATAATTCACTTTGACATTATGGGATATTGTATGTAGGCCAGTGACAAAATAAATCTGTCTTACAAAATGTGGAACAAGTCAAGGGGAGTGAATACCTTCTGAAGGCACTGTAAATAAGGACATAAGCACTTCTGGAAATATTGTTGTGTGCCTGGCTGGCGCAGGGCCACGGCAGCTACAGCAGGGAGAAGGACATATGCCATCCAGCGGGGCTGGAAATCCAAACAGAGAGAGGTTTTAATAACTTTGCTGTAGTTTATTGTGGCTTCTTCTGGATGCCTTCCAGATACAAACATCTCTCTTATTCCCTTATTGTTGTTATAAAGAGTGTGAGAGGATTCTCCCCTTATCTTTCCTTGGTGTGCCTCAGTCAGACAGTACCGTTCGGAGTAGCGGGAGGGATGTAACATCATAGATCTGTGTCTGATCAGAGGGTCTTCAGTGTAGTGTTTCCCCCATAATCATTTCCAGAAGGCGGGGTGCAAAGAGCAACATTCATCTAGCTTACACAATGCTGTACAGTGTCTCGCTTCGGAGAATTTAGCCTTGTTTGGATACATGAACTCAACAACACTTTTAAGGTGTGAATCTTTTTTTTTTAAACCCTAATTTCAGACATACTAGCTGTCTGCAGGCCTGGGGGAATGCTGTTCTGATATTTTCTTTGGCCCGAAGTGAAACACTTCCCTCAGTTTTACATGTGCATCAGCGCAGTGCAAGAACATAGACACTGCACAGAAGCTAGGTAGGCTCAATTCAAACAAGTTGGGTAGGGAGGCACTCTTAATGGTTCTATAATCAAACGATTCATCGGATGGTTCTATAAAACGAACGAGTCCCTGCATACAAATGTCTTGGTATTTGGATTGAAAATGATTTATCGTTTAAAAAAAGAGAGCTTGCTAAGAAACTAAGACTTAATGTTTTTTTTTTACAGAAACAGTTAGTCTCTCTCTAGTCAGCAGGAAGCATATTGTGCAGTCAACCTTTCTGTTTTTGATTATGGTGATACTAATTATCAAAACCCTGGATGCCGTTTTCATAGCGTTCTTTGTTTTACCACAGGAGAGTTTTATCACTCACCACTGTATTCTTTACCAAAAGGTTGGCGGAACCTGTTTGAAGTCATATAGATCACATCATTATGCTATTTTTGTTTACAAAGCCCTGCTCCACAAACTACTAAGATTTAAAATGAAAGTTCTCAAACCCGTTCACAGGGTTGGTTAACTCTCTAGATTCCTTTGGTGTCTAGAGAGTTAGGTAGATCAGCCTTTGGTTTCCTTGTGCCTTGAGTGTGGAATGTTCTATAATACACTTTAAAATTGGTGCCGCTAGTGCATTTCAGACGGTTGTTAGGGGACCTTAATACTGAATGTGTCTGCTTCTATAATTGTGTTTTACTTTTCATATATTGATGTGAATAATAAAGTATATTTGAATGTGGATATGAATCTGTAGTTGAATGTGTTTATTGTATTTTGATGTGTATTGTGGGACTATACAGGGCTCATCTGGAAAAAAGAGACCTTGGTCTCAGCATCGACTCCCTGTCAAAACAGGTCAAATAAAAAATGAAGAAATCCCCCCTGGCAGACAGCATGACTGACAGACACCCAACCTACTAAGGCAGGGGGCCACAACTATCAGAACAAGCCCCAGAGGCTCTCTGGGTTCCCTACAACTGAGCTGTCCCACAGTCCCGGCTCCTCCAGCTTTAGGTCCCACAGCTCGCAGCTTTACTACAGAACCCCAGACCAGACGCCGCCCGCCAAGTGCCGCTGGGAGAAGAGGTGAAGTGAGGACAATGCACTCAATGCTGCTCCAAGTCGGCCAGCCGGGCAGATCTCGTGGAGGCAGGCGGGCTGAGTTGGTGGGGAAGGAGGGCGGGCTGAGCTTGCAGGGAGGGTGGGGAGCAAAACAGAAGACGAAGCCTCACTTTCCTCCAAGTCCACACGCTTCGGTCTCAGCTCATTGGCTCGGCAGCTAACCCAACTGTCTAACCACACTGTCAGAGCATCAGGTTCACCGAGCTGCGAGTCAAGAGAGGCAGGCTCAAAGACCCAGAGAGACAGTCCAGCCCCATAACTTGGAATCCGTCCATCTTTGGAAAAAGTGATGGCGACATCAACGTAGTCACTACATTAAAGTTCTGTGGCTATATAAAACTAGAACAACAGTTGAGGGGAATCAATGTGTGAACCCTTGGTCAAGCAATCTAATTGAACAGTCAGTATACAGTAGCAAGAAAAAGTATGTGAACCCTTTGGAATTACCTGGACTTCTGCATAAAATGGTCATACAATTTGATATGATCTTCATCTAAGTCACAAACAATAGACAAACAGTCTGCTTAAACTAATAAACCATTATATATGTTTTCACATCTTTATTGAACACACCGTGTAAACATTCGGGTTGAGGTCAGGACACTGACTATGCTTCTCCAGAAGGTATATTTTCTTCTGTTGATTTAATTCTGTGTTTTGGGTCGTTGTCCTGTTGCATCACTCAAATTGTGTTGAGCTTCAATTGGTGGAGAAACTGTCTTGATAAACTTGGTTTGCTGCCCTGGGGCAGCAAAGAAGCTCCAGACCACGATGCTACCTTCACCATACTTTACAGTTGGGATGAGGTTTTGATGTTGGTGTGATGTGCCATTTTTTCTCTACACAGTGTTGTGTGTTCCTTCCAAACAACTCAACTGTAGCTTCATCTGATCACAGAATATTTTACCAGTAGCGCTGTGGAACATCCAGATGCTCTTTTGTGAACTTTAGACGAGCAGCAATGCATTTTTTTTGGACAGCAGTGACTTCTTCTGTGGTGTCCTCCCATGAACACCATTACTGTTTAGTGTTTTATGCATCACAGACTCGTCAGAGATGTTAGCATGTTGCAGAGCTTTCTGTAAGTCTTTAGCTGACACTCCAGGATTCTTCTCAACCTCATTAAGCATCCTGCGCTGTAATCTTGCAGTCATCTTCGCAGGACAGCCACTCCTAGGGAGAGTAGCAACAGTGCTGAACTGACTCCATTTATAGACAATTTGTCTTACCGTGGACTGATGAACATCAAGACTTTTAGAAATACTTTTGGAACCCTTTCCAGCTTTATGCTGGTCAACAAAACTTAAATATTGGGTCATCTGAGATCTCTTTTGTTTGAGGCATGGTTCACATCAGGCAATGATTCTTCTGAATAGCAAGAAGTGTTTTTTATAGGGCAGGGCAGCACTAACCAACATCTCCAATCTCGTCTCATTGATTGGACTCCAGGTTAGCTGACTACTGACTCCAATTAGCTTTTGGAGAAGTATTAGCCTAGGGGTTCACAAATTTCCAACCTACACTGAATGTTTATATGATGTATTCGATATAGAGAAGAAAAATAAACTAATAACACACATTATTGTAAGTAGACTGTTTGTCCGTTGTTGTGACTTAGATGAAGATCAGATCTAATTTCATGATAAATTTATGCAGAAATCCAGGTAATTCCAAAAGGTAAACATACTTTTTCATGCCACTGTAGACAGTCAATAGCCATGTAACTCACAAGACCAGAATGGTAACATTTGCAGTTTATCACAATACTTTTTATGGCAAAATCAGTGATATAGTCTACAATCGGATCGAAACACATGGAACTTCCATTTTCTTATTTGTTGAATGAGAAGTTAAGCGCCTGTTTATTCAGCTTGTGACATTACTCACAGCTTTTTATTCACTAGACAGTTTAATTGAAAAACACATCTGCCAGAATTGTGTACAAATCTGTTTGAGCACATTTATTCATATTTTTTCACTTTAAAGAAAGTGTGGAAATCTAGCTAATATAATCAAAATTATGCAAGTAGCCTAAATCAGTAGTAAAAATATAATGTTCAAGTCAAATTAACACTGGTAGGAGTGTTACAGCCTACTTCACGTTACGGATATCCTCTGGCAGCTATGGTGAACAGGGATAAGCAAAAGCTCAGGCCAAACCTAATATCAATTCATCACATGCTATTGTGTTAAATGCCATTGAACGAAGAAGGCATTCTATGTCTGAGGTGGTCTTGAGATTGAGTTACAGTAGGGCAAAAAATATTTAGTCAGCCACCAATTGTGCAAGTTCTCCCACTTAAAAAGATGAGAGGCCTGTAATTTTCATCATAGGCACACTTCAACTATGACAGACAAAAAGGGAAAAAGAAATCCAGAAAATCACATTGTAGGATTTTTTATGAATTTATTAGCAAATTATGGTGGAAAATAAGTATTTGGTCACCTACAAACAAGCAAGATTTCTGTCTCTCACAGACCTGTAACTTCTTTAAGAGGCTCCTCTGTCCTCCACTCATTACCTGTATTAATGGCACCTGTTAATGGCACAACCTCAAACAGTCACACTCCAAACTCCACTATGGCCAAGACCAAAGAGCTGTCAAAGGACACCAGAAACAAAATTGTAGACCTGCACCAGGCTGGGAAGACTGAATCTGCAATAGGTAAGCAACTTGGCTTGAAGAAATCAACAGTGGGAGCAATTATTAGGAAATGGAAGACATATAAGACCACTGATAATCTCCCTCAATCTGGGGCTCCACACAAGATCTCACCCCGGGGGGTGAAAATGATCACATGAACAGTGAGCAAAAATCGCAGAACAACACAGGGGACCTAGTGAATGACCTGCAGAGAGCTGGGACCAAAGTAACAAAGCCTACCATCAGTAACACACTACGCCGCCAGGGACTCAAATCCTGCAGTGCCAGACGTGTCCCCCTGCTTAAGCCAATACATGTCCAGGCCCGTCTGAAGTTAGCTAGAGAGCATTTGGATGATCCAGAAGAAGATTGGGAGAATGTCATATGGTCAGATGAAACCAAAATATAATTTTTTGGTAAAAACTCGTCGTGTTTGGAGGACAAAGATTGCTGGTTGCATCCAAAGAACACCATACCAACTGTGAAGCATGGGGGTGGAAACATCATGCTTTGGGGCTGTTTTTCTGCAAAGGGACCAGGACAACTGATCCGTGTAAAGGAAAGAATGAATGGGGCCATGTATCGTGAGATTTTGAGTGAAAACCTTCCATCAACAAGGGCATTGAAGATGAAACGTGGCTGGGTCTTTCAGCATAACAATGATCCCAAACACACCGCCCAGGCAACGAAGGAGTGGCTTCGTAAGAAGCATTTCAAGGTCCTGGAGTGGCCTAGCCAGTCTTCAGATCTCAACCCCATAGAAAATCTTGAGGGAGTTGAAAGTCCGTGTTGCCCAGAAACAGCCCCAAAACATCACTGCTCTAGAGGAGACCTGCAATGGACAAATGGGCCAAAATACCAGCAACAGTGTGGAAAAACCTTGTGAAGACTTACAGAAAACATTTGACCTCTGTTATATACCCTTTGTTGGCAATGACAAAGTATTGAGATAAACATTTGTTATTGACCAAATACTTATTTTCCACCATATTTTGCAAATACATTCATAAAAAATACTACAATGTGATTTTCTGGAATTTTTTTTCTCATTTTGTCTGTTGAAGTGTACCTAGACAATCATTGCAATAATTTTTCTTTTTTTTCTTTGGCTAAACCAACACGGCTCTTAAATTTAACAACTTTATTTGTATTTACAGATGGCATACACGTTTAATATTAAAGCACGTGAACGTTAACGTGCGAGAAGGTATTTGTCAAAAAAAGCATTTAGATTTGTTTTTAAAGTTTACTTTCAAACGGCTCTCCTGTGAAGTAGTGACCTGCGACATACGCTTAGTTTCCTGAAACAGGTCACATTTTGTGTAGGCTTACCCATGGATCTCTCTCTGGCTTATCATCTAGAAACTGTAGATCCATGTTAAGACACAAAGTGCATACTGTATATATCAAACATTTACATGTTACTATCATGACTACAACTGGATTCATAACAATACAGTGTTCATGTAAATGTAGGCTACCTTCCAAAATGTTTGAGCAGGGACTGAAGAGACTAGATTATAACCGTAAAGGCTAAATAGGTTTAACACACTTCAAAACCTACAGTCAGATTACTTTTCATAGAGTGTAAAAAGTCAAAGTATGTGGCACAACTATTTATAGATTCAACATGTTAGCACTGAGCCCTGCACAAACATAAATAACATGAGCATATGTACTTCTGCTAAGCTACCCAGTAAAGCAATAAAAATAAACACGCAGCCTAGAAGTGCTCAAAATAGCCCACGTTAACATATGATGCATAAGGAACAAGGTTTATGAAATCAATAATGTGCTAGTAACAGATGACATTCATATTCTGACAATCTTTGAAACTCACTTAGAAAATACAGAGGTAGCAATACACGGTTAACATTTACATGCTGACCAGACAGCGTTGTAGCAGATCTTCCGTTTCTTGGTAATTTCTCACATTTCTTGCATAATTTCTTCCTTTCTCAGAACAAGAATAGACTGATGAGTTTCAGAAGAAAGGTCTTTGTTTCTAGCCATTTTGAGTCTGTAATCAAAACCACAAATGCTGATGCTCCAGATACTGAACTAAAGAAGGCCAGTTTTATTGCTTCGTGAAATCAGGACAACAGTTTTCAGCTGTGCTAACATAATTCCAAAAGGGTTTTCTAATGATCAATTAGCCTTTTAAAATGATAAACTTGGATTAGCTAACACAACATGCCAATGGAACACAGGTGAGATGGTTGCTGATAATCAATTTCATGTTATTGTAATAGATAAAAAAAGTGTTTTCCTTTCAAAAACATTTCTAAGTGACAAACTTTTGAACAGTAGTATATATATATATATATATATATATATATATATATATATATATATATATATATATATATATACTTAAATATATTCCTTACCTAGATTTATGTGTATTTTGGGAGTATGTCGTGAAACTATTAGATATTATGTTAGATATTGCTGCACGGTCGGAGCAAGAAGCACAACCATTTCGCTACACCCGCAATAACATCTGTTAAACACGTGTATGTGACCAATAAGAGGTATATTTTCTGGGTGATTTAAATGATGACTGGCTTTTATCAAGCTGCCCACTCAAGAAAAAGCTTCAAACTGTAACTAGCGCCTGCAACCTGGTTCAGGTTATCATTCAACAAACAGCACAGGAATGAAAACAATATGTATTGAGCACACCTTTACTAATGCTGCAGAAATTAGCTTGAAAGCAGTTTCCAGATCCATCGGATGTAGTGATCATAACATAGTAGCCATATCTTGGAAAAACAAAGTTCCAAAGGCTGGGCCTAATCAATCAAATGTATTTATAAAGTCCTTTTTACATCAGCCGATGTCACAAAGTACGATACAGAAATCCAGCCTAAAACCCCAAACAGCACAGCAATGAAGATGTAGAAGCACGGTGGCGTGGACAAACTCCCTAGAAAGGCAGGAACCTAGTAAGAGACCTAGAGAGGAACCAGGCTGAGGGGTGGCCAGTCCTCTTCTGGCTGTGCCGGGTTGAAATTATAACGGTACATGGCCAAGATGTTCAAACATTCACCAGCAGGGTCAAATAATAATCACAGTGGTTCTAAAGGGCAGCAGCTAATAGTGTAAAAGAGGTCATACAATAAGTTTTGTAGTGATTCCTATGTTGTTGATGTAAAGAATGTGTGTTGGTCTGTGGTGTGTAATGAGGAGCAAACAGACGCTGTACTTGACACACTTATGAAATGTCTTACTACAGTTACTAATAAGCATGCCCCCATTAAGAAAATGACAGTAAAAAAATGTTAAATCCCCATGGATTGATAAGGAATTTTTAAAAAATGGTACGGTTGAGAGGTATGAGGCAAAAGGAATGGCAAATAAGTCTAGCTGCACAACCGATTGGCAAACGTATTGCAAATTAAGAAATCATGTGACTAAATTGAAAAAAATTAAACTACACTATGAAACATAGACAAATGGCAAAGAATGATAGTAAAAAGCTTTGGAGCAACTTAAACTACAAAATAAAAAAAGCCAACTCTGCTCCATCATTCATTGAATCAGATGGCTCGTTAATCACAAAACCAACTGATATTGCAAACTACTTTAATGATTTTTTTCCATTGGCAAGATTAGTAAATTTTGTAAGGGATCTCATCCTCCTCATCTGATGAGGAGTAGCGAGAATCGGACAAAATGCAGCGTGGTAAGTGTCCATATTGATTTATTCAAAAAACACAACTGAACACTGGAACAAAATAATAAACGTGAAAAAACGAAACAGTCCCGTGTGGCGACAAACAGTGACACAGAAGACAAACACTCACAACTGAAACACAGACTACCTAAGTATGATTCTCAATCAGAGACAACTAACAACACCTGCCTCTGATTGAGAACCATACTAGGCCGAACACAGAAACAAAACATAGAAAAAACAAACAGACTGCCCACCCCAACTCACGCCCTGACCATATAAACAAACACAAAACAAAGGAACTAAGGTCTGAACGTGACAAATTTAGGCATGACTTGCCAGCAACAAACGCTGACACTACACATTTAAGTATATATCACCAAATTATGAAAAGAGAAGCATTGTAATTTTTGAATTCCATAAAGTGAGTGTGGAAGAGGTGAAAAAGATAGTGTTGTCTATCAACAATGACAAGCTACCGGGGTCTGACAACTTGGATGGTAAATTACTGAGGATAATAGTGGACGACATTGTCACTATTTGCCATTTTTTTAAATTTAAGCCTACTACAAAGTGTGTGCCCCCAGGCTTGGAGGGAAGCAAAAGTCATTCCGCTACCAAAGAATAGTAAAGACCCCTTTACTGGCTCAAATAGCTGACCATCAGCCTGTTACCAACCCTTACTGAAAAAATTGTGTTTGGCCAGATCCAATTACAGTAAACAAATTGACAACAGACTTTCAGCATGCTTAGAGGGAAGGACATTCGACAAGCACAGCACTTACACAAATGACTGATGATTGGCTGAGAGAAATTGATAAAATATTGTGGGGGTTGTTTTCTTAGACTTCAGTGCGGCTTTTGACATTATCAATCATAGTCTGCTGCTGGAAGAACTTGCTGTAAAGCCATAACACCTCTGCTATAATGTGGAAAAGATTTACCTGTCTAACAGAACACAGAGGGTGTTCTTTAATAGAAGCCTCTCCAACATAATCCAAGTAGAATCAGGAATTCCCCAGGGCAGCTGTCCAGGCCCATAACTTTTTCCCCCATCTTTACTAATGACATGCCACTGGCTTTGAGTAAAGCCAGTGTGTATGTATTTTTTGAAGCTTTTTTATTATTACCCCTTTTTTGTGGTATCCAATTGATAGTTACAGTCTTGTCTCATTGCTGCAACTCCAATACGGACTAGGGAGAAGCAAAGGTCGAGAGCCATGTGTTCTCCGAAACACAACCCACTTAACCCGGGAGACAGCCGCACCAATGTGCCGGAGGAAACATTGTGCACCTGGCAACCGTGTCGGCGTGCACTGCGCCCGGCCCACCACGGGAGTCGCTAGTGTGCGATGGGGCAAGGACAGCCCTGCCGGCCAAACCCTCCCCTAACCCGGACGACACTTGGCCAATTGTGCGCCGCCCCATGGGTCTCCGGGTCGCGACTGGCTGCGACAGGCCAGCGTGTATGTATGTGGATGACTCAACACTATACATGTCAGCTCCTACAGCGACTGAAATGACTGCAACACTTAGAGTTATTATTTCTTGCAATCACAGTGGATTGCAAGGAATAAGTTAGTCCTAAATATTTTGAAAACTAAAAGCATTGCATTTGGGACAAATCATTCAGTAAACCCTAAACCTCAACTAAATCTTGTATTAAATAAATGTGAAAATTGAGCAAGTTGAGGTGACTAAACTGCGTGGAGTAACCCTGGATTGTAAACTGTCATGGTCAAAAAAATACTGATACTTCTCCCCATCTTAGCTACTGTTGTATGTCCATAATAAAGCGCTGCTCTACCTTCTTAACAGCACTATCAACAGGGCAGGTCCTACAGGCCCTAGTTTTGTCGCACCTGGACTAGTCGTGTGGGCAGGTGCCACAAAAAGGGACTTGGGAAAATTGCAAATGGCTTAGAACAGGGCAGCACGGCTGGCCCTTGGACGTACACAAAGAGCTAATATTAATAGTATGCATGTCGGTCTCTCATGGCTCAAAGTGGAAGAGAGATTGACTTCATCACTACTGGTTTTTGTAAGAAGTGTTGATATGCTGTATGCACCAAGATGTCAGTTTAAAATATTAGCACACAGCTCACATGACATGCCAGAGGTCTCTTCACAATCCCCAAGTCAAGAACAGACTATGGGAGGCACACAGTACTACGTAAAGCCATGGCTACATGGAACTTTACTCCACATCAGGTAACTGATGCAAGCAGTTGAATCAGATGGCTGGAGGAAGCAGAAAGGCTGGGGCCGCCCTATGTAAAACAATAGATCAGGATTTGTTCAATTTGAAACAAGGATATCCAACCAGCGGAAGGTGCGGTCTTGAAGTCTTCGGGAAAAGCCCTTTATTATCAATGCTTTGTGCCAGCACATCAAAGAAGCCTTTCTACACTCAAGTTAGTAGGACTTCGAGAGCTGGTGTCAGCCAGACTAACCCGGCGCAGTGGCAAGCTTCTCATTTAGACACGATTACACACATTCCAGCATCCCCTTCAAAGTGCCCCATCCCCCTCCAATGTTCTCCCTCCACTCTACCATTACACAACTACACCCTCTTCCTCATGTTTACACAATCCCTCCCTCCCTCCTATAGCTAAACAATCCTCCTTTTCCTCCATGTTGGGAAACACAAAAAGCCCCTTGCCCAAACCTACAGATATTCAGCAGCAGGCAAAGCTATACTCCTGGCTAGCATTGGGGGGCTGGTGGGAGGTAGAACAGTGGGATAACCCCCCAAAACATGACCCAAATATGAGAGGGGTACAATTATGAGGCAGTTAACCCACTGTACCTAGGCCATCATAGAAAATAATAATTTGTAAACTGACTTGCTTAGTTAAATAAAGGTAAAAATAAAATTGTAAAAATACGTGGTCTGTGGGGGGGGCTAGGAGAAGACACACTAGGGTTAGTTGATACTATAGACGATATTGTGATATGACAGACGATACCTAACCTATTTCAACTGACTGGCCTCGCGCAGTAAAGCGGAGAAATTAGTCAGGCAGTGCATGGGTGACATCCCGAAGAAATTGCCTATATTCTTATAGCCTACTTCAATTTGTTAAATTGAAAGAGTCTCAGAAGGCCTAAGGTAATAATGAGATTGAACAAACAATAGCAAGATAGAAAGATTTTATTCTAAATTTGAACAAACCTTACAGTTGAGCAAAGCATTATGACAGAAATTACTTGAATGCCTGTCTTGTGGCCTGAAATATAATTTGTCATTCAAAATAAAGTTGGGATTGAGAATTGCATAGACTACGATTTACATAAAGAAACAACATTAAACACTTCATAAAAATGTTTGGGAGATTCTGTTAATTTGTCTTAATGCATTTATGATTTTCATTTAGAAGGATTAGGCTTTTAACCTTTTGGTTAATAACTTTTTTTCCCACCTATGAACAGTTATGAACCAAAATGCTAAAATCCTAATCCTACTAATCCTTAGTAAACCTACTAAATGAAATATTATAAAAGCATTAAGACAAATTAACAGTATACTACCCCCCCCCCCAAAAAAAAAAACGATAGTGTTTAATGTCCTAATGTTGCTGCTTTTAAAATGGGCCAATTAAGTAAATCTTAACCTATGCTATTCTCAATCACAACTTTGTTTTGAATGAAAAATTTTAATTTCAGGCCACAAGACATGCAATCGAGTGAACACTACCAAGATGGAAAAGTCGACTGAGAAGTCTAAAGAAAAATTGGGTTACAGCTGAGGAAACCTTATGAAAGAAAACAGTAAGTAGCCCAGTTGGCCTAGGCCTTTTTCAATATTATTCTAGCAATGTGCAACCTACCTTCAACGCACAGTATCTTAGGCCTAATAAGAGAGGATAAGCAAAAATGTGAATAAGTTTATAATTATCAAATTCTGAGGACAGCAAAGTTGCTAGATCCTACAGCCTATGATGATTCACCCATCACACAGCCAATGAGGCTCGTTGACTGTGCCTATCACTCCACGTCTTTTTCTACTTTTGCATATAAAAAATATAAATGTACATAAACATAACCAATAGGGGTACATAAACATGATGGGACAAAGGTGGACATCGCTTAACCCTAACACACATTAAACTAAAGCCTTTTCCCCTGCTCCAGCTCTGCCAATCTTGGCTCGGCGCCTTGTGATCCCTTGTACCCAAGCCCATGGCCTGCTAATCCCATATGACACACTAAAAGGGCGGCACGTGACAAACAGGTACGTCACAGCGACCAGCATCGTTATCTGTCACGCAGGCAGGAAAGGAGAAGAGCACTGTGGGGGTGGATGGGATTTTCCCCAGTTCCACCAATAGGGTCGGTACTATGCTATACCAGACTTCAGGCTACCACCGTTGAGTCAGACACACGCGTTGTTTTTCTCTCAATGTAGGGACGCATGGATGTATGTGTTGTAGTGTCTAGTACAGACATGTTTTGTGCATGCACAACCCCCAAAAAGTGCGTGATGGTTTTATTCCAAAATCTATCCTAGTAATAAAGCATTTAAGGGGCTTTTGCTTAAATAAAAGTGTGAAATAATGAATTGAAGTGTGAGAAAGTAAACAAGACTAGCCAAAGAACACATACACACAATATGCAGCTTGTTCCTGCATGCTCCCTAACACACAGGACCTCTATTTCATGAGTATATCCACTAGAGGTCGGCCGATTAATCGGCATGGCCGATTAATTAGGGCCGATTTCGAGTTTTCATAACAACTTGGTGTTCGGCCTTTTTGGATGCCGATCATGGCCGATTACATTGCAATCCACGAGGAAACTGCGCGGCAGGCTTACAACCTGTCACGCAAGTGCAGCGTCAAAAGGACCTTGTGGCTGCAAGGAGCCAAGGTAAGTTGCTAGCTAGCGTTAAACTCCTTATAAAAACAACCAATCTTCACATAACCACTAGCTAACTACACATGGTTGATGATATTACTGTGTTAACTAGCTTGTCCTGCGTTGCATATAATCAATGCAGTGCCGGTTAATTTATCATCGAATCACAACCTACTTCCCCAAACGGTGTTGATTTAACAAAAGCACAGTCGCAAAAAAAGCATAACCATTTCACAAATGTACCTAACCATTAACATCAATGCCTTTCTTAAAATCAATACACAAGTATATATTTTTTAAACCTGCACATTTAGTTAAAATAAAATGTTAGCAGGCAATATTAACTAGGGAAATTGTGTCACTTCTCTTGCGTTCAGTGCAAACAGTCAGGGTATATGCAAAAGTTTGAGCCGCCTGGCTCCTTGCGAACTGTGTGAAGACCGTAATTAATTTGCCAGAATTTTACATAATTATGACATAACATTGAAGGTTGTGCAATGCAGAAGCAATATTTAGACTTAGGGTTGCCACCCGTTAGATAAAATACAGAACGGTTCTGTATTTCATTGAAAGAATAAAGGTTTTGTTTTCAAAATGATAGTTTCCGGATTTGACCATATTAATGACCAAAGGCTCGTATTTCTGTGTTAATTATATTATAATTAAGTCTATCATTTGATACAGCAGTCTGAGCGGTGGTCGGCAGCAGCAGGTTCGTAAGCATTCATTCAAACAGCACTTTACTGCGTTTTGCCAGCAGCTCTTAGCAATGCTTTAATGCAAAGCGCTGTTTATGACTTCAAGCCTATCAATTCCCGAGATTAGCATGGCAATACTAAAGTGCCTATAAGAACATTCAATAGGCAAATGTATATGAAATACAAATGGTATAGAGAGAAATAGTCGATGCGTCATAATGCCTATAATAACTACAACCTGACATTTCTTAACTGGGAATATTGAACCACCAGCCTCAATGTTCTCATGTTCTGAACAAGAAACTTAAACGTTAGCTTTTTTTACATGGCACATATTGCACTTTAACTTTCTTCTCCAACACTGTGTTCTCTCATTATTTAAACCGAATTGAACCTGTTTAATAATTTACTTGAGACTAAATAGATTTTATGTATAATATTTAGTTAAAATAAAAGTTAATTCAGTATTGTTGTAATTGTCATTATAGCAAATATACATACATTTAAATAAAATCGGTATTGGCTTTTTTGGCCATCCAATGTTTTATTTTTTTATTTCGCCTTTATTTAACCAGGAAGGCCAGTTGAGAACAAGTTCTCATTTACAACTGCGACCAAGATAAAGCAAAGCAGTGCGAGAAACAAGAGTTACAAATGGAAAACATACGTACAGTCAAAAACACAATAGAAAAAGTCTATATACAGTGTGTGCAAATGGCATGAGGAGGTAAGGCAATAAATAGGCCATAGTAGCGAAGTAATTACAATTTAGCACTGGAGTGATAGATGTGCAAGTAGAAATACTGGTGTGCAAAAAGAGCAAACAAGTATTACGAGGATTTTCATGAAATCACAAGTGCAATATAGCAAAACACAGCTTAGATTGTTGTTAACTTCTTGGTCACCGGGGGCAGCATTTTCACATCCGGATGAAATGCATGCCCAAATTCAACTGCCTGCTACTCATCCCCAGAAGATAAGATATGAATATTATTAGTATTTGGATAGACAACACTGACGTTTCTAAAACTGTTTGAATCATGGTCTGTGAGTATAACATAACTTATTTAGCAGGCAAAACCATTCAGATTTTTTTTTGTTTGTTTTGAGGTCACTCTTTTCAATGGGAATCTAGATTTCTAAAGGGAACTTCTTGCAGTTCCTATCGCTTCCACTGGATGTCAACAGTCTAGAAATTGGTTGAGGTTATTCCTTTGTGTAATGAAGAAGTACAGCCATCTTGAACGAGGGTCACTTGAAGTGTACTGTTAGATAGAGGCGCATGAGCAGAAAGCATGCTTCAGATTGTTTTCTTCCTGTATTGAACACAGATCATCCAGTCTTCAAATTGTATCGATTATTTACCTAAAAAAATACCTAAAGTTGTATTACAAAAGTAGTTTGAAATGTTTTGGCAAAGTTTACAGGTAACTTTTAAGATATTTTGTAGTCATTTTGGATATATATCGACGGAATTAATCGAACTAAAGGACCATTTGTTATGTTTACGGGACATATTGGAGTGCCAACAAAAGAAGCTCGTCAAAGGCATGAATTATATTTTTATTTCAGCGTTTTGTGTCGCGCCTGCAGGTTTGAAATATGCTTTCTCTCTTTGATTCCTATGGTGCTATCCTCAGATAATAGCACTGTTTGCTTTCGCCAAAAATATATATATATATTTTTTTTTCTTTTTGAAATCTGACATGTTGGCTGGATTCACAACGAGTGTAGCTTTAATTAATCTTTAATTAATCTTGTATCTTGCATGTGTGATTTAATGAAAGTTAGATTTTTATAGTAATTTATTTGAATTTGGCGCTCTGCATTTTACCTGGGCGTCCCACACATCCCAGAGAGGTTAAATGGTGAGGAAATTACTTTTAAAGAACGACCAGGCATCCTCTACTGACAGAATGAGGTCAATATCCTTCCAGGATACCTGGGCCAGGCATGCTCGCAGAAGTGTTTTAGGGAGTGTTTGACAGTGATGAGGGGTGGTCGTTTGACCGCAGACCCATAGCGGACACAGGCAATGATCGCTGAGATTCTGATTGAAAACAGCAGAGGTGTATTTGGAGGGCAAGTTGGTCAGGATTATATCTATTTAAGGTAACCATGTTTACGGATTTAGGGTTGCACCTGGTGTGTTTCTTGATCATTTGTGTGAGATTGAGGGCATCTAGCTTAGATTGTAGGACTGCCCGGGTGTAAACCTCTCTGGGGGAGGCGGGACGCATGGCCAATAGCCAGGGAAAATGCAAAGCACCAAATTCAAATACATTTCTATAAAAATTACACTTTCATTAAATTACACATGCAAGATAGGAAATTAAAGCTACACTCGTTGTGAATCCAGCCAACATGTCAGATTTCAAAAAGGCTTTTCGGCAAAAGCATAAGATGCTATTATCTGATGATAGCACAACAGTAAACAATGAGAGTAGCATATTTCAACTCTGCAGGCGCGACACAAAACGCAGAAATAAAATATAAATCATGCCTTACCTTTGATGAGCTTCTTTTGTTGGCACTCCTATATGTCCCATAAACATCACAAATTGTCATTTTGTTTGATTAATTCCGTCGATATATATCTCCAAAAATGTCCATTTATTTGGAGCGTTTGATCCAGAAAAACACTGCTTCCACCTCAACAAAATATCTCAAAAGTTACCTGTAAACTTTGCCAAAACATTTCAAACTACTTTTGTAATACAACTTTAGGTATTTCTAAACATATACAATCTATCAAATTGAATACGGGATGATCTGTGTTCAATACAGGAGCAAAACAAACTGATGCATCTTTTCTACAAACTGGGGATATCCAGTGGAAGCGGTAGGAACTGCAGGAAAGTCGATAAGGATTCTGGATTCCCCATGAAAACCCCATTGAAAAGAGAGTGACCTCAAAGAAATATATCTGAATGGTTTGTCCTCTGGGTTTCGCCTGCTAAATAAGTTCTGTTATACTCACAGACATGATTCAAACAGTTTTAGAAACTTCAGAGTGTTTTCTATCCAATACTAATAATAATATGCACATATTAGGATCTGGGACAGAGTAGGAGGCAGTTCAGTTTGGGCACGCTATTTATCCAAAAGTGAAAATGCTGCCCCCTACCCCAAACAGGTTAAGCAAATCTCAGTTTAGGTCACCTAACAAAATGAACTCTGAAGATAGATGGGGGGCAATCAATTCACAAATGGGGTCCAGGGCACAGCTGGGAGCTGAGGGGGGTCTATAACAGACGGCAACAGTGAGAGATGTATTTCTGGAGAGATACATTTTTAAAATTAGAAACTGTTTTGGCATAGACCTGGAAAGTATGAGAACGTTGCAGGCTCTCTCTGTAGTAGATTGCAACTCCTTCCCCTTTGGAAGTTCTAACTTGATGGAAAATTTTGTAGTTGGGGATGGAAATCTCAGAATTTTTGGTGGCCTTCCTAAGCCAGGATTCAGAAACCGCAAGGACATCAGGGTTGGCGGAGTGTGCTAAAGCAGTGACTAAAACAAACTTCGGGAAGAGGCTTCTGATGTTAACATGCAATGAAACCAAGGCTTTTACGGTTACACAAGTCAACAAATGAGAGTGCCTGGGGACAGGCAGGGCCTGGGTTAACCTCCACATCTCCCGAAGAACAGAGGAGGAGTAGGATGAGGGTATGGCTAAAGGCCAGAAAAACTGGTTGCCTAGTGCATTGGAGCAGATTTCTGGGCGTGGTAGAATAGATTCAGAGATTCAGGGGTATGGTAGGGTGTGGGTACAATGGAGGTAAACCTAGGCATTGAGTGTCAATAAGAGAGGTTGCATCTCTGGACGCACTAGTAGTGCTGGGTGAGGTCACAGCATGTGTGGGAGGTGGGACAAAAGATGTATCTGAGGCATGATGATATGGACTAGGGGCTCTGCAGTGAACTAAAACAATGATACCTATTCTAAACAACAGTATACAAGGCATATTGACAGAGAGAGACATAAAGCGAGGCATAAAACAATCACAGGTGATGATTGGGACAGTTAGCAAAGACAACAACAGGTAAGCCAACAGCTAATCAGCTAAGAGAACAACAGGTAAAATGACAGGGCCTGAGTTCGAGGCTGCGACCGACAGATGAACAAAATAAACTAAATGGAGGACCGTGATTAATGAATAGTCCAGCAGGCATCAGCTATGTAGCCAAGTGATTATAGGGTCCAGTGTAAAGGTCGACGATTAATCGGAATGGCCGATTAATTAGCTATTAATTAATTAGCATAACAATCGGAAACCTGTATTTTTGGACACCGATTTGGCCGATTTTTTTTCTTTGACACTTTTATTTAACTAGGCAAGTCAGTTAAGAACACATTCTTATTTTCAATGACGGCCTAGGAATGGTGGGATAACTGCCTTGTTCAGGGGCAGAATGACAGATTTTTACCTTGTCAGCTCGGGGATTCAATCTTGCAACCTTACAGTTAACTAGTTCAACGCTCTAACCACCTGATTACATTGCACTCCACGAGGAGACTGCCTGTTACGCGAATGCAGTCAGAAGCCGAGGTAAGTTGCTAGCTAGCATTAAACTTATCTTAGAAAAACAAGCAATCAATCATAATCACTAGTTAAACTAGTAATATCATCAACCATGTGTAGTTATCTAGCGTGTCCTGCGTTGCATATAAACGATGCGGTGCGTATTCGCGAAAAAGGACTGTCGTTGCTCCAATGTGTACCTAATCATAAACATGAATGCCTTTCTTAAAATCAATACACAAGTATATATTTTTAAACCTGCATATTTAGTTAATATTGCCTGCTAACATGACTCGTTGCGAACTGTGAAGACTATTTCTTCCTAACAAAGACAGCAAACTTCGCCAAACGAGAGATGATTTAACAAAAGCGCATTTGCGAAAAAAGCACAATCGTTGCACGACTGTACCTAACCATAAACATCAATGCATCTCTTAAAATCAATACACAGAAGTATATATTTTTAAAAAATGCATATTTAGATAAAAGAAATCCAGGTTAGAAGGCAATATTAACCAGGTGAAATTGTGTCACTACTCTTGCGTTCATTGCCAGCAGAGTCAGTGTATATGCAACAGTTTGGGCCGCCTAATTTGCCAGAATTTTACATAATTATGACATAACATTGAAGGTTGTGCAATGTAACAGGAATATTTAGACTTAGGGATGCCGTTAGAGAAAATACGGAACGGATTGTATTTCACTGAAATAATAAATGTCTTGTTTTCGAGATGATAGTTTCCGGATTCAAACATATTATTGACCTAAGGCTCGTATTTCTGTGTGTTATTATGTTATAATTAAGTCTGATTTGATAGATCAGTCTGACTGAGCGGTGGTAGGCACCAGCAGGCTCGTAGGCATTCATTCAAACAGCACTTTCGTGCGTTTTGCCATCAGCTCTTCGCTGTGCTTCAAGCATTGAAATGTTTATGACTTCATGCCTATCAACTCCCGAGATTAGGCTGGTGTAACCGATGTGAAATGGCTAGCTAGTTAGTGGGGTGTGCGCTAATAGCGTTTCAAACGTCACTCGCTCTGAGACTTGGAGTTGTTGTTCCCCTTGCTCTGCATGGTTAACGCTGCTTCGAGGGTGGCTGTTGTCGATGTGTTCCTGGTTCGAGCCCAGGTAGGGGTGAGGAGAGGGACAGAAGCTATACTGTTACACTGGCAATACTAAAGTGCCTATAAGAACATCCAATAGTTAAAGGTATATGAAATACAAATCGTATAGAGAGAAATAGTCCTATAATTCCAACAACAAATACAACCTAAAACTTCTTACCTGGGAATATTGAAGACTCATGTTAAAAGGAACCACCAGCTTTCATATGTTCTCATGTTCTGAGCAAGGAACTTAAACGTTAGCTTTTTTTACATGGCACATATTGCACTTTTACTTTCTTCTTCAACACTTTGTTTTTGCATTATTTAAACCAAATTGAACAGGTTTCATTATTTATTTGGGGCTAAATTGATTTTATTGATGTATTATATTAAGTTAAAATAAGTGTTCATTCAGTATTGTTGTAATTGTCATTATTACAAATACATATATTTTTTTAATTGTCCGATTAAATCGGTATCGGTTTCTTTTGGTCCTCCAATAAATCGGTATTGGCGTTAAAAAAATCATAATCGGTCGACCTCTAGTCCAGTGAACAGCAATAGATGAAACAGGGAATCCGCAAGCTAGTCGTTACTACGCTAACAAGTGGGAGACATAGGGTCCACTGAGCAGGCCGGGAGATGGGCCTGGCTCAAGGCTACCTTCGGGGCTGGGCCACTTGGTGGCAGCTAGCTAGCTGCGATGATCTGGAGTTATGGTCCAGGGCTTACGGCAGGAATCTGGTGTTGTAGTGGAGAAAAACAGTCTGATATGCAGACTGGCAAGTATTATCCAGGCTAAAAGTGGCTGGTGTCTATGCTAAAGCTAAAGGCCGCTAGCAGTGGCTAACAATGACTAAATAGTTAGTAGCTAATTAGCTGGTTAGCTTCTGATGGAGGTTCTGGCTACAAGGTCAAAATTAGCAGATCCGTATCACATTGGGTGAAGCGGGTTGCCGGAAGGTATATTTAATTTTTTTTCATAGAAAAAGAGAAATCTATACAAAAAATACAAAAATTACACGGGAGAACGACAAACAACGTCTGCACTGCTACGCCATCTTTGAATTGATCAATAAATCGGTCGACCTCTAGAATATACCCAAGACATCGTTTTAATCTTTGACATGTTATCTCTTTATCCAGCACTGTGAATGGCTGGTATTTCACAGCATTTAAAATTATAAAATGTTCCTCCGCGGTCTAGAAAAAAATTATTCTCCTCTCATTCCATCTTCTCTGCAATACTGGACACCCCCCCTATTTGGAAATTATTCAGACCTCTTGACTTTTTGCACATTGTTACGTATTAGCCTTATTCTAAAATGGATACAATTGGTACTCTTTTTTCTTGTTTCCATTGGTTCTCTCGTTGACAGTGCATGTCAGTAAAAACCAAGCCATGAGGTCAAAGGAATTGTCTGTAGAGCTCTGAGACAAAATTGTGTCGAGGCACAGATCAAAAAAATGTCTGCAGCATTGAAGGTCCCCAAGAACACAGTGGCCTCCATCATTCTTAAATAAAATAAGTTTGGAACCACCAAGACTCTTCCCAGAGCTGGCCGCCCGTCCAAAATGAGCAATCGAGGAAGAAGGACTTGGTCCAGAACCTGTTGGTCACGCTGACAGAGCACTAGCGGTCCTCTGTAGAGACGGTTTTCCTTCTGGAAGGTTCTCCCATCTCTGCAGCACTCCACCAATCAGCCCTTTATGGTAGAGGGGCCAGACGGAAGCCACTCCTCAGTTAAAAAGGTACATGAGAGGCCGCTTGGAGTTTGCCAAAAGGCACCTAAAGGACTCGGACCATGAGAAACAAAATGATCTGGTCTAATAAAACCAAGATTAAACTCTTTGGTCTGAATGCCAAGCGTCACGTCTGGAGGAAACCAGGCACCTCATCACCTGGCCAATACCATCCCTATGGTGAAGCATAGCAGTGGCAGTATCATGCTGTCGGGATTTTCGCAGCGACAGGGACTGGGAGACCAGTCAGGATTGTGGCAAAGATGAATGGAGCAAAGTGCAGAGAGATCATTGATGAAAACCTGCTCCAGAGCACCCAGAACCTCAGACTGGGGCCAAGGTTCACTTTCCACCAGGACAACAACCCTAAGCACACAGCCAAGACAACGCAAGAGTGGCTTCAGGACAAGTCTCAATGTCCTTGAGTGGCCCAGCTAGAATCCGGACTGGAACCCGATCGAGCACCTCTGGAAGGACCTGAAAATAGCTGTGCAGCGACACTCCCATCCAACCTGACAGAGCTTGAGAGGATCTGCAGAGAAGAATAGAAGGAACTCCCCAAATACAGGTGTGCCAAGCTTGTAGCTACATACACAAGAAAACTCAAGGCTGTAATCGCTGCCAGAGGTGATTCAACACTGTACTGAATAAAGGGTCTGAATACTTATGTAAAATGTCACATTTCCATGTATTTAATTTTTTTAATGTGTAAAACATTTCTGAAAACCAGTTTTTGCTTTGTCATTATGGGATAGTGTGTGAATATTTATATCCATTTTAGAATAGAATGTAAAACAATTGGAAAAACTAAAAGGGGTCTGAATACTTTGAATGCTCTGTAAGTACTGGTACACACAAAAAAGAAAATAGGGCAACTCCATGGTAACAGAATGACTCAAACTCAAGATTTTTCACCTTAAAATGCCAAACTAAAACCATTGATTGCACAGGGTCTACTTTCAACAATTTCCACAGAACATTTGACAAAAACACACTTACATTGAACAAAAATAAAACACAATGTAAAGTGTTGGTCCCATGTTTCATGAGCTGAAATAAAAAGATGCCAGAAATTTCTCTCAAATTCTGTGCACACATTTGTTTACATCTGTTAGTGAGCATTTCTCCTTTGCCAAGATAATACATTCAGCTGACAGGAGTGGCATATAAAGAAGCTGATTAAACAGCATGATCCCTTACACAGGTGCACCTTGTGCTGGGGACAATACAAGGTCACTCGACAATGTGCAATTTTGTCACAACACAATGCTGCAGATGTCTCAAGTTGAGGGAGCATGCAATTGGCATGCTGGCTGCAGGAATGTCCACCTGAGCTGTTTCCATACAATTTAAATGTTAATTTCTCTACCATAAGCCACCTCCGTCATTTTAGAAAATTTGACCGTAGGTCCAAACGTCCTCACAACCGCAGATGTGTGGGCGGGCAGTTTGCCGACGTGTACGACAGGGTGTTTCAGTTCCAGCCAATATCCAGCAACGTCGCACAGCCATTGAAGAGGAGTGGGACAACATTCCACAAGCCACAATCAACAGCCTGATCAACTCCATGCAAAGGAGAGGTGTCGTGTTGCCTGAGGAAAATACTGGTCACGCCAGATACTGAATGTTTTTCTCATATCTGACCACAGATGCATGACTGTATTGCCAGTCATGTGAAATCCATAGATTACTGCCTAATGAATGTATTTCAATTGACTGATTTACTTATATGAACTGTAGCTTAGTAGTATAATATTTGAAATTGTTGCATGTTGCGAGTATTTTTATTCCATATACTTGAACAGTGCAGATTACGTAACAATTACGGTAAAAAAAATATATTTTAAAATCTTAAACATATAGCCTAAATTAAGATTAAAAGATGTATGCTGAAATAATGGGGCGTCAGCTATGATGTGACACCTTGAGTTTGAAAAATATATATTTTAATTATTGAACTACAGTAAGTGAAATGGATTAACACCTGACAATAACTGAATGACATCATGGGCCACTGTTCTGTACTATACAGAAATGCATAATTATGGATATGTCATGTATTCATTGTGATGTATCCTGAACAGTTACACAAAAAGGTAGAAAAATGCAATATCCACGTTTGTGTGTTTGGGTATTATTCTACACATCGGCTTTTATTATAATGAGGTTCCCCCCAAACAAGACCAAATTTGGTTGGTACGGACAGACCAAATCTGAATTAATAATAGGTGTCTATGTTTCACAAGTTTGGACTCAGTAGAGCACAGCACAGTACCGGGGCAGCAGGTAGCCTGGCGGCTAGGATCGATGGGCCAGTAACTGAAATGTTGCTGGATCGAATCCCAGAGACAAAAATGTATTAATCTGTCGTTCTGCCTTTGAGCAAGGCAATTAACCCCAATTGCTCCAGGGTAGCCGTCAATAATGGATGATCCCCTGGCTGTGACCTCACTCTCCAAGGGTGTCTCAGTTTGCTGTCCAAACTTGTAAAACAAACTTCTAAATTTCAGCTACTTTTCAATGTCCATGGACGTACGGTGTCGGTTGAGGACGCTGGTTACAGTAAATGGAAACAGAGGGGGCTCATGGATAGGTGTCAGTAAAAGGTGACATTACTGGAGAGGAAAGCGAAAGAGAGAGTGACAGGGAGAAAGACAGGAGGGGTTGTCCAGAGTTATCACAATTATCAGCTGAACTCAACAGTATGCCAGTGGAAGGGAGGACAGTAGCAGGTGACCCAACTGTGGTTTATGAATTTTAGCCAATTCAATTGCAGTTATTCTGTTACCAACTTTGTAATGAATGACACATTTGAATCACTTAATAAATCATAAACAAAATCATCATAATTGGAAAAAAAATGATTAATTTGTAGGTTTACCTTTACTTACTTCTGTGAACTTTCATCATCCTCCCTCATGAGGGAGAGAAATGTGAAACTATCTTAAAGATGTGGGGGTTTTGTAAAAGAACGGCAATATTTCCTAAACTTACAGAAGGAAAATCAATTCTCAAAAGTGTTGATATTAGTTGGCATGGGTCTTAACTGCAACAATATTGTGTGTTTATGTATTTCTAATACCTTTTAAGACTTATTCTGGTAGATGTTTTCTAAGAGCCGTTTTCCAAGAGCCGTTTTCCATGTTTGACCAGAAATCAAAGCCTTCACTTATTCCTAATTTAAGGATGAAAAATGGTTGGGAAAAATTTTTACATGCCTGAATTACAAACCCCCCCAAAAAAACTCATTTTTTTGACACCAAATTTGAGGTGCTTCTATGAACTTCACATGTTGGTGCTCATGGGTACTTTTAATGGAAATGGCCATCAACAACCCATGTCGGCATACAAGGTAGGCCCACCACCAGAAAAAAGGCTAATGTAATTCACAAAAGACATTTATAGTTGGACGATCTGTAAAAGAGCAGCTTTTTTCTGGAAAAAGATAAATATTTACTGGTGCCCTGAGAATACACTCCAGTCAGAGAGAACAAAGAGGCCTCTCATCCATCTCCTATTCCATTTGTGTCATCCTGAGAGAATTATGTTGGAGTGAGACCGAGTGTGGAGTGCTCGAACATTAAGATCTTTGATCCAGCCAATTGCATGTTACTTAATGAAACATCAAAACTTAGCTACTCCTTAATGGCATTAGGTAAAAATCTAAACCACCAGCTTCAAAATGTAGCCTATAGCATTAACAACAAAAAAAGTGGAAAGACTTTGAGCTATATGGAAAGAGGAAGGAGCATTCAGACTTTAGGCTACTTAACCAAGACAAAAAAAAATGTAAATGGATGAATACTTAGTTTACCTATATGAAACTGTGCTAAACTGATTGGAGCTCAGTAGAGTAGCTCAGTAGAAAGTCAAGCTCATGTAGTAATGTATTACATCGCAAAATAAACTAATTCTGGCTCCACTCTCATGAGTGGGCTAGCTTAAGGGAATCACCCAGGTCTGGGACTGACTGAGTACAGTATGTTCTCTGCTTTCAATGTGCATGCTTATAAACTTGGAACTTCATGTTTCATCCATACAGTAATCTGAATGGTGGTATGCACAATGACGAAACACAAATACCACAAGTATTTTCATGCAAAAATAGAATCAACATTTCTGAGGGCTAACACACAAACTCTGACTCCACCCACAGACATGCAACGCACACACACACACAAAAATAGAATTGTTAGGAAAAGATGCTATGGGGAGCGGACAGTCTTACCTTCTCTGTGAGCGGGGTTCATCCTCGACTCGTCTGCTTTCTGAAAACTAATGCTGGCATAGGCACGCAGGTCCTCTGGGGCACTCCCACCTTGCGTGTCCCTGGCTCTGGCCGGGAGGGAACTCCACTCTGGGAGGTTCTGGTCCTGAGCCAGGTCCAGGTCGATGTAGTTCAGCCTGTTCTGGTTCTGTCCGTTAGAGCTGGGCCCCAATGGGCTTTCTCTCCTCCCGTTGGCAAATAATGGGGATTCTCCCGGCTTCAGCCACACATTCTCGAAAGAGGTGGAGCTGTGACGTTTCACTTCCTCCACGGAGGGCGAGGCGGCGCTGACCGGGACTCCTGTGGAGGAGAAGGTCTCGGAGCTGTGCCGGCGCCGGCCCTGCTGGTCGGCACGGATCAATTTAGCTTCCTGGTTCCAGATGAAACTGGAGTTAACCCTGGTGAAAGCACTCAGCCCAGAGAGAGGGCCCATTAGTCCTAAGGGCACGGCACTGGGACCCGCACCCAGCACAGACAGGTCCTGGCTTGGAGGGGACACAGAGAAGGGGGTGACATCAATGGTCGACATCGGAGCGTTTAGAATCATCTGTGTGTCAGAGTAGTCCGTCTGTGTGCTGCTGTAGTCCCGTCTACAGAGGTTCTCACAGGGGATTACAGAGGAGGAGGGAGCCACAGGTGCCACTATAGCATAGCCATCTGTGCAGGAGGCTAGGGGTTTGGCTTCCCAGTTGGGAATGCCCCTGCCCTGAGCACCCAGGTGCATGTTCATGTAGTCTGAGGAAATCTCTGCTGGCCTCTCTGGGCCACTACCTGGGAACACAGGGGAGAAGTGAGTGGCCAAGCCGGCTGAGAAGGCCTTGTCGTTGAACTCTATGTTGACATACTCCCCGGGGCTCTTGGGATCTGTAGGGAAGGGGCACTCATGGGTGCGAGGCAGGGTGCTGGCTTTGTTGCCCTCCAGAGAGAGGTGCGTGGGCCTGGCCAGCCTGCTGTCCACGTCAGCTCTCTTGGGCTTGACCACGGGCTGAATACTGTAGCCCTGCCCTGTCCTGGTAGAGTCCCCGAAGGCCAGGTGTCCAGAGCTGAGTGAAAGGTGCAGGGGGTTCTGGTCCAGCTTCCTGTGGCTGTGTTCAAAAGAGTGAGGCAAGGAAAAGTAGGCGTATATGGACTTGGGTGGACCCTCTACCAGGTTGCTGTAGCAGTCTGGCGGCGTGCTAGTCATGGAGCAGCTCGCCGGTGACATGTTCATGTAATCCCCACGCGACAACAATTTCTCCTCTGTGCTCAGGACAGACAGCTTAGCGTTGACCCCATTGGTCCAGATTTGACCGTAGTTTATGGTGTCTGGTGAGCAGCTCCCGCTGGGTGACATCATCATGTACCCATTGGAGTCCATTTTGGGGTGCTGGTGGGAGTTAATCTGCTGTGGCACCGACACACTTTTGGGGCTCATGGGCATGTAGTCGGCACTTTTACCTGTGGCAGGTGTCACACCTGGGGTCATGGGCATGTAGCCATCATCTTTTTGGCTCACCCTGTTGCCCTCTAAGGGGATGTCTATGCCCTCCTCTGGGAATGAGTGTGTGGGCATGAAGGCAGAGTGCCTGTAGCTGGATGCTCGGCTGCATGACGAGTATGCAGGCTGCATTACTGTGTACTCCTCCAGCGATACTGTGGAGGACTGAGAGGGGGTCTTCTGGTGGCACACTGTCAGGGGAGATGTGCTCGAGGAGTGTGTCCGTTTCCTGAAGCACTTCTCCAGTTCAGGCTCGTCCAGGTGGGATGGCGTACCATGGGGGTGGGGGCTGCAGCCACAGTGGCCCCTCAGAAGAGTTGCAGGCTTTGCCATGCAGATGTAGTTGTTGAATTCTTCCTCCCTGGCAGGTGGTGTGTGACCCAAGGAGTCAGGTGTGACACTGCGGAAGGAGCTCCTGAAGTCACAGGGGCTGGATCCATACTCATCAGAGGAAATGAATCCCCCGTCAATAGGAGAGCCAGATATGGAGGCACTGGAGCGGCAGGGGTAGAGACAGTCTGAAGTGGAGCCGTGCCCGCTCGTACTGCTGGAGGACAGGCTAACTGGGCTGATTGCTGAGGGGGAGCAGCACGAAGAGGGCATGGGGATAGACCTGCTGTGGTTGAGGGGAGGGTGGAGGCGGGAGGCCCCTTTGTGTCTGTGAGATTGTGTCCTGGCAGCACAGGGGCTCCCATCCACTGAGGCAGGTCTGGACATGGTTCCTTCCCCATCACTAGAGGCCCTCACTCTGAATGAATGACTGTGCTTTCCCGGGCCAGCAGGCGAGGTGGCCGTCACACTCTCAGTCCGGGACCTCCTTCCCAGTCCCACTTGGCTAGGTGGCAGGTTGTTGTGGTGATGCCTTCTCAAAGGCACAGAGATTGGGTTGGAGCAGTTTGACAAGGAATGGCTTTTGCTCCGGGGACGAAATTCCTCACTCATCGCTTTCATCGCCTCCAGGATGGTTTCATGCATATTTTGAGCAACAACAGAGTCGTCCACTTGCATCCAAAATTCCCCCGGTCCTGTGACTGCGGATCTTCCCACTTCAATGAAAAAGAAATTCTCTGAATGACCGCATCTCCGTATATTCACTAATTGCAGCACGACCGCCGCTGCGTCCGAGTTCAATTTCACAAAGCTGATGGTTTTATTTGTTAGGCACAATCTGTAAATCCCAATAAAATTTTTGGTGTGTCCCAAGCCCTTTGGTTTCAAAATAACTTGCCAGACTTCTTTAAAGGCAGGTCCTGGCATGGTTTCTTCTCCATAATTCTCCTCTGCCATCCCACTGCCACCAACAGCAGCATCATCATGAACTTTACCTTTGTTGTGTAGGTCCACTAGCGCTTGGTGCCACCTGTCTTGTTCCTGCTCGCTGTCCGCTGCAATAGAGAAATACTCATCCTTGGTGTAAAGAGCCACCAGGTATTTGTTTTTGGAATCTGTCATTTTATTTATGTTGAAGCAGCTCTCCAGCAGGATTGACCTTTTAGGCACCCCGGACTTGTGTCTCCATTTTTTTTCATTTTCGTAGTACTCCAACCTGGAGGGTCCTGCAGCACTAGCAGCCCGCAAGACAAAAAACCTCTTGTGCATGCTTTTAGGTTTCCTTAAATAACCCACCTTTCTTACATCTGAAAAACAACCCTGCTGCTCTGTAGTTGGGCTAGCCATTTTGGGATTTTAAATAGTACTTGTATTTAAAAATACAACTGTTCTTACTGAAATAAAAAAGCAAAAAAGATTAGGGTATTTAGATCCTAATATAGCCATTGAAAACGTGTTAGTGTGGATCTTAACTATGAATATGCTATGGGCATACGTCTCAATTAGCTAAACTAACGGCGCTAAACCAATAAGTGCTGTCAAACTGTTGGTGCTGCAGTGGAATTTCTAAGCAGTATGCTACATTTTCTCCCTAAGAACGTAAAATAATATACTCTTTACGAATTTGTCCTTTCATTATGATGACAAAAAGTTGCCTACCAAAATATGGGAAAACTCACTTCAGTCCGGAGTTCAAATCAAGCCCCGTCAGCATATGACCCCATTTCGCATGCTCGGTAACCACCAAGGCAGGCTTGTCCCGTCGATAGCCCTGCTTGCAAAAGTGCAACCCATAAAAATAAAACATGCATCAGTGCATTCTATTATCTTTTCAAAATATGTTAGTCCAATGTGATACGAAGCCGATGAATGTAAAGTGGATGCAAAGTTCTCTTCTCCACTTTGTTAATAAATCCAGTAGCTGTAAACCAAAACAAGGCTCAGTGTTTGTGTGAGTACGCTACAATCCCTATCGATTACAGTTTGCGCTCAAGGAGATGCCCACGTGACGATTCGATGCGTGGACAGTTTAAACAAGGGATACGGCCTACCTTGGCACAATAAAGCGCGTCAGACTATCATTTGCCATAATAGGCTCGTTGTAATAATCTGATTGGCCAGAGTTTATATCAATCCGTTAGCGTGACGAAATTGCGCTTAAAAAAAGCCACAAAATAAAAATGGCCTATATCGTAGAAGTTCATGATTAAAAAGACAACGTATTTATTCAAGGTTAACAGTTTGGTTACGGTTAGGTTTAAAAATGACATTTTAAGAAGATACATTGTAGAAATAGGCGGGGTTTATGACTTTGTGGCTGTTGTAACTAGTGACGACCCTTTGAATGGGAGTCACAGTAGAAATACGCGTTCTTGTACTAGGAAGTTAATGGTCTTGGGCTCTAGAACCGTGCTTTCAATATTTTTCGATATTTTACTGATTTATATAATGAAGCATGGCTCAGTTGTTGTAGTTTGTTTTTTTTGGTCTTGTATGTCCACCAGCATAGGCCTACACCTGAATGTTTTGTTTAACAACTACTTGGGGAAAACAATGTGCCTCGTTCCCGGGAGGGAATGGATTTTTTGAATGGAATAAGGGACAATAATTTGGCAGCATCTTCAAGGACACCCGCTCCCGTCCCGAGACAATCACAATACTTTGTTGTGTGTGCATTATGCCAATCACAATGCTATTTAATATCTGAGCGTGTGTTTATTGCTCAGAAAGTTAATTTGGGATAAACCTAGTAAAATTGTTATATCATAAAGTAGCCCTAGGCATTTTTCACTGTTAGCTGGTTCATAGCTGAGAGTGCCACCTACTGGTTTTGCGTCTAACGAAACCTGTCTGATTTTGGGTAATTTAATTCGGTCGCTAAAGTGAATTCCAATTCAAAGGTTGAAACATGACATATAGCCAAACACTTTATGTACAGGTATATTTAAATGGTTTATTATTAATTCATAGATAGTTTAAGCAAAAAATGTACCCACTCAGCACCAAATGTGGCTATGTTTCCAAGACAGCACACACATCGGTGGAAATCCCAGGGGACACAGGGGGGACACGAACCCCACATCCTGGGAAAAATATGATTTGTCCCCCCCAATATATCACTGTAAACATAATTTTTTCATGTCAATAATATTAATAATACGCTATGAAAACACTTGTGCTGATTATAGACACTTAATAGCGCGTTTTTAAGTTTCAAAAGATTGCGACTCCCCGCCCTTTGCCTCACAATGGTTTGATCCACTGCCAGTTCCTTATCTGGCAGGTAACAGAGGGTTGTATCTACTATCTGAAAGGCACTCAATGCACGTAACGTGAGTTTTTTTTTCTCACCTTTATTGAACCAGGTAGGCTAGTTGAGAACAAGTTCTCATTTACAGCTGCGACCTGGCCAAGATAAAGCATAGCAGTGTGAACAGACTACAACACAGTTACACATGGAGTAAACAAGTCAATAACACAATAGGAAAATAAATAGTCAATATACATTGTGTGCAAAAGGCATGAGGAGGTAGGCGAATAATTACAATTTAGCAGATTAACACTGGAGTGATAAATGATCAGATGGTCATGTGCAGGTAGAGATACTGGTGTGCAAAAGAGCAGAAAAGTAAATAAATAAAAACAGTATGGGGATGAGGTAGGTAAATTGGGTGGGTTATTTACCGATGGACTATGTACAGCTGCGGCGATCGGTTAGATGCTCAGATAGCAGATGTTTAAAGTTGGTGAGGGAGATAAAAGTCTCCAACTTCAACGATTTGTGCAATTCGTTCCAGTCACAGGCAGCAGAGAACTGGAAGGAAAGGCAGCTTTAGGGATGATCAGAGAGATACACCTGCTGGAGCGCGTGCTACGGGTGAGTGTTGCCATTGTGACCAGTGAACTGAGATAAGGCGGAGCTTTACCTAGCATGGACTTGTAGATGACCTGGAGCCAGTGGGTCTGGCGACGAATATGTAGCGAGGGCCAGCCGACTAGAGCATACAGGTCGCAGTGGTGGGTGGTATAAGGTGCTTTAGTAACAAAACGGATGGCACTGTGATAAACTGCATCGAGTTTGTTGAGTAGAGTATTGGAAGATATTTTGTAGATGACATCGCCGAAGTCGAGGATCGGTAGGATAGTCAGTTTTACTAGGGTAAGTTTGGCGGCATGAGGGAAGGAGGCTTTGTTCTGAAATAGAAAGCCAATTCTAGATTTTATTTTGGATTGGAGATGTTTGATATGAGTCTGGAAGGAGAGTTTACAGTCTAGCCAGACACCTAGGTACTTATAGATGTCCACATATTCTAGGTCGGAACCATCCAGGGTGGTGATGCTAGTCGGGCGTGCGGGTGCAGGCAGCGAACGGTTGAAAAGCATGCATTTGGTTTTACTAGCGTTTAAGAGCAGTTGGAGGCCACGGAAGGAGTGTTGTATTGCATTGAAACTCGTTTGGAGGTTAGATAGCACAGTGTCCAAGGAAGGGCGAGAAGTATACAGAATGGTGTCGTCTGCGTAGAGGTGGATCAGGGAATCGCCCGCAGCAAGAGCAACATCACTGATATATAGAGAGAAAAGAGTCGGCCCGAGAATTTAACCCTGTGGTACCCCCATAGAGACTGCCAGAGGACTGGACAACATGCCCTCCGATTTGACACACTGTCTGCAAAGTAGTTGGTGAACCAGACAAGGCAGTCATTAGAAAAACCGAGGCTACTGAGTCTGCCGATAAGAATATGGTGATTGACAGAGTTGAAAGCCTTGGCCAGGTCGATGAAGATGGCTGCACAGTACTGTCTTTTATCGGTGGCGGTTATGATATCGTTTAGTACCTTGAGCGTGGCTGAGGTGCACCCGTGACCGGCTCGGAAACCAGATTGCACAGCGGAGAAGCTACGGTGGGATTCGAGATGGTCAGTGGTCTGTTTGTTGGCTTGGCTTTCGAAGACCTTAGATAGGCAGGGCAGGATGGATATAGGTCTGTAACAGTTTGGGTCCAGGGCGTCTCCCCCTTTGAAGAGGGAGATGACCGCTGCAGCTTTCCAGTCCTTGGGCATCTCAGACGATATGAAAGAGAGGTTGAACAGGCTGGTAATAGGGGTTGCGACAATGGCGGCGGATAGTTTCAGAAATAGAGGGTCCAGATTGTCAAGCCCAGCTGATTTGTACGGGTCCAGGTTTTGCAGCTCTTTCAGAACATCTGCTATCTGGATTTGGGTAAAGGAGAAGCTGGGAAGGCTTGGGCAAGTAGCTGCGGGGGGGGCGGAGCTTTTGCCCGAGGTTGGAGTAGCCAGGAGGAAGGCATGGCCAGCCGTTGAGAAATGCTTGTTGAAATTTTCGATTATCATGGATTTATCGGTGGTGACCGTGTTACTAGCCTCAATGCAGTGGGCAGCTGGGAGGAGGTGCTCTTGTTCTCCATGGACTTTACAGTTTCCCAGAACTTTTTGGAGTTAGAGCTACAGGATGCAAATTTCTGCTTGAAAAACCTGGCCTTTGCTTTGTGTGTATTGGTTCCTGACTTCCCTGAAGAGTTGCATATCGCGGGGACTATTCGATGCTATTGCAGTCCACCACAGAATGTTTTTGTGCTGGTCGAGGGCAGTCAGGTCTGGAGTGAACCAGGGGCTATATCTGTTCTTAGTTCTGCATTTTTTGAAAGGAGCATTCTTATCTAAGATGGTGAGGAGGTTTCTTTTAAAGAATGACCAGGCATCCTCAACTGACGGGATGAGGTCAATATCCTTCCAGGATACCCGGGCCAGGTCGATTAGAAAGGCCTGCTCGCAGAAGTGTTTTTGGGAGCGTTTGACAGTGATTAGGGGTGGTTGTTTGACTGCGGACCCGTAGCGGATACAGGCAATGAGGCAGTGATCACTGAGATCCTGATTGAAGACACCGGAAGTGTATTTGGAGGGCCAGTTGGTCAGGATAACGTCTATGAGGGTGCCCTTGTTTACAGATTTAGGGTTGTACCTGGTGGGCTCCTTGATGATTTGTGTGAGATTGAGGGTATCTAGCTTAGATTGTAGGACTGCCGGGGTGTTAAGCATATCCCAGTTTAGGTCACCTAACAGAACAAACTCTGAAGCTAGATGGGGGGCGATCAATTCACAAATGGTGTCCAGGGCACAGCTGGGAGCTGAGGGGGGTCGGTAGCAGGCGGCAACAGTGAGAGACTTATTTCTGGAGAGATTCATTTTTAAAATTAGAAGTTCGAACTGTTTGGGTATGGACCTGGAAAGTATGACATTACTTTGCAGGTTATCTCTGCAGTAGACTGCAACTCCTCCCCCTTTGGCAGATTTATCTTGACGGAAAATGTTATGGTTGGGTATGGAAATCTCCGAATTTTTGGTGGCCTTCCTAAGCCAGGATTCAGACACAGCAAGGACATCAGGGTTGGCAGAGTGTGCTAAAGCAGTGAGTAAAACAAACTTAGGGAGGAGGCTTCTGATGTTGACATGCATGAAATCAAGGCTTTTTCGATCACAGAAGTCAACAAATGAGGGTGCCTGGGACAGGCAGGGCCTGTGTTTACCTCCATATCACCCGCGGAACAGAGGAGGAGTAGGATGAGGGTGCGGCTAAAGGCCATCAAAACTGGTCGCCTCGAGCGTTGGGGACAAAGAATAAAAGGAGCAGATTTCTGGTCGTGGTAGAATATATTCAGGGCATAATGCGCAGACAGGGGTATGGTGGGGTGTGGGTACAGCGGAGGTAAGCCCAGGCACTGGTTGATGATAAGAGAGGTTGTATCTCTAGACATGCTGGTTGTAATGGGTGAGGTCACCGCATGTGTGGGAGGTGGGACAAAGGAGGTATCAGAGGTATGAAGAGTGGAACTAGGGGCTCCATTGTAAATTAAAACAATGATAACTAACCTGATCAACAGTATACAAGGCATTTTGACATTTGAGAGAGACATACAGCGAGGCATAAAGTAATCGCAGGTGTTGATTGGGAGACCTAGCTAAAACAACAGGTGAGACAACAACAGCTAATCAGCTAACACAACAACAGCAGGTAAAATGGCGATAACTAGGCAGAGAGGGTCAGATTAACTACATACAGAGCCCGAGTTCGCGGCTGGGGCTGACAGATAAAAAATAAATAAACAGAATGGAGTACCGTGATTAATGGACAGTCCAGCAGGCATCAGCTATGTAGCCAAGTGATCACAGTGTCCAGGGGGCAACAGTAGATGGAACAGGGAAGCTGCCACTACGCTAGACACACAGCGTTTAAAGTTAGTAGCCCTGGGCTAGTAGGAGCGTCTGCTCCGACGGAGGCCGGATGAAGGCACAGAGGATGGAGTATTCGTCGGCAGACCAGTCATGGTGGTGCGGCGGGGCGCCACGCCAACAGAGAATCCAAGCCAGATGGCGAAAGAGGTATTGTGGAATTTAATTTGCTAGCCGGGAGATGTGCCTGGCTCACGGCTAACTGGTGCTAGCTTCGTGGCAGTGGCGTTAGCCACTATATCCAATTGGTAGCAGCGGTTATCCGGTGCCAAGGTCCAGAGTTTACAGCAAGGTTCCGGTGGAGTATTGGGCTCTAGCCATGTATGAGTGGGGTTCGGGTGAACAGCTGACTAGGCTGGGAGCTGGGCCTCAGGGATAGCTTCGGTACTGGGTACCACGGTGAGTGCAAGCTAGCTGTGAGCTAGCTAGCTGTGAAGATCAGAAGTAGTGGTCCAGGGATTACGGCAGGAATCCGGCGTTGTTGTGAAGAGACAGTCCGATACTGGTAGACTGGTATTATCCAGGCTAAAAACAGGGCTGGTATCTGTGCAGAAGGTAAAAGCCGCTAGCAGTGGCTAACAATGACTAAATAGCTTGTATCTAATTAGCTGGTTTGCTTCTGGAGGTTCTTGAATGTTTTCTAAAATGTAAAATAATAGCGATTCCGTACCACATTGGGTGAGGCAGGTTACCGGAAGGTATAATCAAATTAAAAATCGAAAACAGATTGAAAATAAATGGAAATATATATACAGAAAAATACAAAAGTACACGAGAGGACAAACAAACAAACACGTCTTCACTGCTACGCCATCTTGGTACTGGTTAATCCAGTCAATCGCGCCATAGCAATGTTTTTTTTTATGTTGGCAGGGTTTACACACACACTAGCTGAATTTGCAGAGCTAGCGGGCAAACATTAACTATTAAGCTAGCTAGTACCTATTCCATTTATGTGGCGTCGTCAAAGATGGAATCTTTACTATTGTCAGTTTATTCCAAGATCAGCATGCAGCTGTAGTGCTTCAAAGTCCCTGTGATAAGGTTAGCGATAAACTGAACTCCCAACTAAACAGAACTACACTCTCTTCTACCATTGTCTTAAATATCTTTAATGGTCTCGTTACAAAAGCTAAATTGTCGCTATGGGACTTTGAAGCACATGTGTGCCGATCTGGGAGTAAACTGACGATAGCAAAGATTATTGCAAACACCACAGAAACGGAATGCTCGCTAGCTTTGCAAATTCAGCTATTGTTGGGAGCCAGCCAATATGAAACGAACTATATTAAAATTACAAAAGGTTGCAGCATATGTTGTGTAAATGGTGAACCCATACAGCTGTCAACTCTTGTCACTGCAATCCATTTCACATTTGCTAGCTACCTTTCAGATCGAAGCCCATATAGAATGATAGAAGATAAGATGATAGAAGCCCATCTCCTACTGTAAATAACCTACACACTGTGTGTGTGTGTGTGTGTGTGTGTGTGTGTGTGTGTGTGTGTGTGTGTGTGTGTGTGTGTAGCTAGCCAGCCTGCCAGGTAGAAACATTTCAGAAAAAAATAAAAAGACAGACATCAGAGTATTTTTCAGTACAGCAAAACGCAAAGCAAGAACCCTAGTAGCCAAAGACTAGTTGATAAAATGTTCATTAGTAAAAAGAAGTGAAATGCTAATGGAAATGTTTCACAATGATGTCATTAGGCAGATCAGGCAACAGAGGGCACACAGACAGTAGAGCTGGGGACAGATGGGCAGGGACAGACTGGCAGAGACAGGGAGTCTCAGGTAAGTTTGTTGAGTCTTTGTTTGGCAACATTATGAAATGTTCTCAATTTTTTTTACTTGTAAAATAGGGACATAATTGGAAAATGCCATGGATGCCCCCACTCAACTTAAACTGGTGACTGAACTAAGATTTGTTTAAGGCAATGGTATTGCTGTTGTGATTAATTGTGTAGTTTTGGGTACCGGTAGTTAGGAGTACGGCAAACACCTTATTTCTCTTCTAGGAGACAGACTGTGAGGCAGTGAGGGTGGGGAAAGGGAAAGAGCCAAGGAGAGAGTTTTCAGCGGACTGTGGCACAGCCACGGCAGGACCAGGTGTCAACCTTGTTGCCAGCTGCACCAGTATAGAGGACAGTGGCACAGCCACGGCAGGACCAGGTGTCAACCTTGTTGCCAGCTGCACCAGTATAGGGGACAGTGGCACAGTCACGGCAGGACCAGGTGTCAACCTTGTTGCCAGCAGCACCAGTATAGGGGACAGTGGCACAGCCACGGTAGGACCAGGTGTCAACCTTGTTGCCAGCTGCACCAGTATAGGGGACAGTGGCACAGCCACGGCAGGACCAGGTGTCAACCTTGTTGCCAGCTGCACCAGTATAGGGGACAGTGGCACAGCCACGGCAGGACCAGGTGTCAACCTTGTTGCCAGCAGCACCAGTATAGGGGACAGTGGCACAGCCACGGCAGGACCAGGTGTCAACCTTGTTGCCAGCTGCACCAGTGTAGGGGACAGTGGCACAGCATTGTCCAGTTCCTCAGTAATGGCACAAAACCATATCAGCCACACCCACAATGTATAGAACCGCAAATTCTTGCCAACAGAGTGTTGACGTTTCAAGAGAGATGGTTTCGCGATTTCCCCTGGCTACATTATAATCCATCAATAAAATGAGTGTTGTGTGTTCACTGTAGCCAAGGGTTTTCAAGCCAGCCATCTTTTGGCCAGAGAGTGGATGCTGCCTTCATTAGTGCAGGATTTAGGAACTGGAGAAAAGCCATTGTTAAATTCACAGCACATCAAAACTGCCAAACCCACCGCCACTGTGTAACTGTAACAGCACACCAGCTAAATCCAATCAGTTTCCAGCTTTCCAGCACGTGGGGTAAACAGCAGAAATTATGAAAGCTACCTTGCACTATTTGAGGAAGCAACAACATTGATTGAATCCATTGAGACACACTCAAGACGATTTGCTGGCAAAGCTGTGGATCACCATAGGGCAGAATTTGGATGGTGTGGAGCTTCAGGTTGGCGACCATTTTGACCAGGACAGTCTAAACATTCCGCAAAAGTTGGAAAGAGTGCTTCTCACGGGGGAGTTGGATGAGTCTCTAGATCAGTACCCTGAGCTGAATATAGATTCTCTTTCAGTGCAGTTGCCAAACAAATATCCATGTAGCAGCAGTTGAGAGGCAGCAGAGGTCCTCGGGAGGCTTCCAGTGGAGGTGCGGGGGTTGGTTGACCAAGTTGAGATGCTGATCAGAATTTTGTCTGTAATGTACATAAAGACAGGCTGGACAGTCTTGAGGGAAAATATCTGCCAGCAATTTGTTGGATCCATTGAAACCCTCAAACATATGTTCGGTTCTTTTGTTCAGTAGTGTGTATAGCAGTGGTTCTCAACCTTTTTTGAGTACTGAAACCCCTGCATATTTTGAGGAAAGGCAGGCAAGGTTTTGAGTGGTCCTCAGGGACCTCCACCCCCTCTATATTATATGTAAAGTTAGTGGAATCCTTGTGCTGCTGAATACGTTCATTACCCTTTTTTATTTCAGGGACCCCTAGGGGTCCACCTACCCTGTTTGAGAACCCCTGGTGTATAGTATGATATTTGTTATTTTGTTTAGTAGTTTTTAGTACATGACAATACACTTACTAATTATTTATTTTATTTTATTTAAAATGGCATACTTTGTGTGACATACTTGTCCATAGCTGTTGTTTGAAGAGTTGAGACACTGACTGAACAATAACTATGTATTTCTGAAGGATATTTTGGTTGATTTGTTTGGGTTTTTCATTGAAGTAGTTATTTTGCTTTTAGAAATGTACTTATTCTGAGCGTTTTGTTCTTGTTTTGTTCTTGTAAAAATGTTGTAATAGACTCAAACCAGTGGCACATATTTAATGACTATATAAATGAATCAGAAAAAGTTAAATAAAAAGGTCAGTTCAGTGCGGAGACTAACTTTGTGATGGTTCTCAATGGAGATTCTTTGAGATGAGATCGCACCATGTTCATTGCATTTATGAAACCTGGACCCATACAGTGTACAGTACCATTACCAACTACTGGCCTTGCTTGGTATTGCTGGTTGTAAATACAAATACCTGCATACATACTGGACTGATAAGGAACACTGCTATAACTATTATTAGTAGTAGTATTATAATTTATCTTTTTATTTCACCTTTATTTAACCAGGTAGGCTAGTTGAGAACAAGTTCTCATTTGCAACTGCAACCTGGCCAAGATAAAGCGTATCAATTCGACACATACAACAACACAGAGTTACACATGGAATAAACAAAACATAAAGTCAATAATATAGTAGAACAAAGGAAAACAAAAAGTCTTTATACAGTGAGTGCAAATGAGGTAAGTTGAGGAAATAAATAGGCCATGGTGGCGAAGTAATTACAATATAGCAATTAAACACTGGAATGGTAGATCGGCAGACGATTAATGTGCAGAGATACTGGGGTGCAAAGGAGCAAAAATAAATACCAGTATGGGGATGAGGAAGGTAGATAGATGGGCTGTTTACAGATAGGCTAAGTACAGGTGCAGTGATCTGTAAACTGCTCTGACAGCTGGTGCTTAAAGCTAGTGAGGGAGATGTGAGTCTCCAGCTTCAGAGATTTTTGCAATTCGTTCCAGTCATGGGCAGCAGAGAACTGGAAGGAAAGACGACCAAAGTAGGAATTGCCTTTGGGGGTGACCAGTAGCGAGTGCTACGAGTGGGTGCTGCTATGGTGACCAGTGAGCTGAGATAAGGCGGGGCTTTACCTAGCAGAGACTTGTAGATAACCTGTAGCCAGTGGGTTTGGCGACGAGTATGAAGCGAGGGCCAACCAACGAGAGCGTACAGGTCGCAATGGTGGGTAGTGTATGGGGCTTTGGTGACAAAACGGATGGCACTGTGATAGACTGCATCCAGTTTGTTGAGTAGAGTGTTGGAGGCTATTTTATAGATGACATCACCGAAGTCGAGGATCGGTAGGATGGTCAATTTTATGAGGGTATGTTTGGCAGCATGAGTGAAGGATGCTTTGTTGCGATAATGGAAACCAATTCTAGATTACATTTTGGATTGGAGATGCTTAATGTGAGTCTGGAAGGAGAGTTTACAGTCTAACCAGACACCCAGGTATTTGTAGTTGTCCACGTATTCTAAGTCAGAGCCGTCCAGAGTAGTGATGCTGGACGGGCGAGAAGGTGCGGGCAGAGATCGATTGAGAAGCCTGCATTTAGTTTTACTTGCGTTTAAGAGCAGTTGGAGGCCACGGAAGGAGAGTTGTATGGCATTGAAGCTCGTCTGGAGGTTAGTTAACACAGTGTCCAAGGAGGGGCCAGAAGTATACAGAATGGTGTCGTCTGCGTAGAGGTGGAACAGAGAATCACCAGCAGCAAGAGCAACATCATTGATGTATACAGAAAATAGAGTCGGCCCGAGAATTTAACCCTGTGGCACACCCATAGAGACTGTCAGAGGTCCAGACAACAGGCCCTCCGATTTGACACACTGAACTCTATCAGAGAAGTAGTTGGTAAACCAGGCGAGGCAATCATTTAAGAAACCAAGGCTGTCGAGTCTGCCAATAAGAATGTTGTGATTGACAGAGTCGAAAGCCTTGGCCAGGTCGATGAATACAGCTGCACAGTAATGTCTCTTATCGATGGCGGTTATGATGTCGTATAGAACCTTGAGCGTGGCTGAGTTGCACCCATGACCAGCTCTGAAACCAGATTGCACAGCGGAGAAGGTATGGTGGGATTCGAAATGGTCAGTAATCTGTTTGTTAACTTGGCTTTCGAAGACCTTAGAAAGACAGGGTAGGATAGATATAGGTCTGTAGCAGAGTGTCTCCCATTTTTAAGAGGGGATGACCGCGGCAGACGATACGAAAGAGAGGTTGAACAGGCTAGTAGGGGTTGCAACAATTTCGGCAGATAATTTTAGAAAGAGGCTGATTTGTAGGGGTCCAGATTTTGCAGCTCTTTCAGAACATTGGCTATCTGGATTTGGGTAAAGGAGAAATGGTGGGGGCTTTGGCGGGTTGCTGTGGAGGGTGCCGGGCAGTTGACCGGGGTAGGGGTAGCCAGCCGTAGAGAAATACTTATTGAAATTCTCAATTATAGTGGATTTATCGGTGGTGACAATGTTTCCTAGCCTCCATGGACTTTACAGTATCCCAGAACTTTTTTGAGTAATGATGATAATGATTTAAACATTTTAACAAGTTGGGAAAACCATTCAGTTAACTACTGTACCTATCAATTATCCAGTTGTAGAAATTATGGTTCCTCAATTTACATTTAACATATTACAACGTGTGTTACAGCACTACTTTTAGTGTCCCCCTCAGGAATTGCTTGAGAAAATTTCATGTAATTGTCCACTCCAAAGTTGAGATCAGATTTTGGCCCCTGAGCACACATACAGTACCACTCAAAAGTTTGGACACACTACTCAGTCAAGGTATTTTCTTTATTTTACTATTTATTCATTTTTTTTACAAAGAAAGTTCAAGTCTGAGTTCAAGAACGCAGATCACAATAAACAAATGATCAAATCAACACAGGTGTAGACCTTACCGTGAAGTGCTTACTTACAAGCCCTTAACAAGCCATGCAGTTCAAGAAATAGAGTTGAGCAAATATTTACAAAATAAAACTAAAGAGGGGAAAAAAAGTAACACAAGAAAATGACATAACAATAACAGGGCTATGTAGGGGGGTATCACTACAGAGTCAATGTGCGTGGGTACAGGTTTATCGAGGTCATTTGTGAAGAGACTATGCATAGATAATAAACAGCGAGTAGCAGCAGTGTAAAAACAAGGGGGGGTCAATATAAATAGTCCGGGTGGCCATTTGATTAATTGTTCAGCAGTCTTATGGCTTGGGGTGGAAGCTGATAAGAACCCTTTTGGTCCTAGACTTGGCGCTCCGGTACCGCTTGCCATGCGTGTAACAGTATAACTTTCCGTCCCCTCGCCCATACTCTGCACACGTCAACAGTCACCCTCGAAGCATCGTTACCCATCGCTCCACAAAAGCCGCAGCCCTTGCTGCAAGGTCTCAGAGCAAGTGACGTCACCGATTGAAACGCTATCTAGCGCGCCCACCGCCTACTAGCTAGCCGTTTCACATCCGTTACACCCACCCCCTTTTGACCTCCTCCTTTTCCGCAGCAACCAGTGATCTGGGTCAACAGCATCAATTTAACAGTAGTATAACTTTACGCCTGTCCCCTCGCCCCGACCTGGGCGCGAACCAGGGACGCTCTGCACACGTCAACAGTCACCCACGAAGCATCGTTACCCATCGCTCCACAAAAGCAGCAGCCCTTGCAGAGCAAGGGGAACCACTACTTCAAGGTCTCAGAGCAAGTGACATCACCGATTGAAACGCTATCTAGCGCGCACCACCGCTAACTAGCTAGCCGTTTCACATCCGTTACATGCGGTAACAGAGAGAATAATCAGTAAAGGCGCTGGAGGGGATGGCTGCAATTTTATGGACTCTTAACCAACTGTGCTATTTTGTTTGTTTTTTTGCATTGTTTGTAACTTATTTTCTGCATAATGTTGCTGCTACCGTCTCTTATGACCAAAAAGAGCTTCTGGACATCAGAACAGCGATTACTCACCTAGCTGTATGTTACTCACCAAATAATTGTAATATCTGTTTCACCGTGTCGTGGCTGAACGACGACATGAATAACATACTGCTGGCGGGTTACACATTGTATCGGCAGGATAAAAGTGCAGCCTCTGGTAAGACAAGGGGTGGAGGTCTATGTATATTTGTAAACAGCATCTGGTGCACGATATCTAAGGAAGTCTCAAGGTTTTGCTCGCCTGAGGTGCTAAGATGTAGACCACACTATCTATATTATTTGTAGCTGTCTATTTACCATCGCAAACAGATGCTGGCACTAGGACTGCACTCAATGAGCTGTATACGGCCATAAGAAAACAGGAAAACGCTCATTCGGAGGCGGCGCTCCTAGTGGCTGGGGACTTTAATGCATGGAAACTTAAAAGCCGTTTTACCAAATTTCTACAAGAATGTTAAATGTGCAACCAACGGGGAAAAATAAACTCTAGAACACCTTTACTCCACACACAGAGATGCATACAAAGCTCTCCCTCGCCCACCATTTGGCAAATCTGACCATACCTCTATCCTGATTCCTGCTAACAAGCAAAAACTAAAGCAGGAAGCACCAGTGACTCGGTCAATAAAAAAGTAGTTAGATGAAGCAGATTCTAGGCAACAGACTGGAATATGTTCCGGGATTCTTCCGATGCCATTGAGGAGTACACCACATCAGTCACTGGCTTCATCAATATGTGCATTGATGACGTCGTCCCCACAGTGACTGTACATACATACCCCAACCAGAAGCCATGGATTACAGGCAACATCTGCACTGAACTAAAGGCTAGAGCTGCTGCTTTCAAAGAGCGAGAATCTAACCCGAAAGCTTATAAGGAATCTCGCTATGCCCTACGACGAACCATCAAACAGGAAAAGCGTCAATACAGGACTAAGATCGAATCACACTACACCAGCTCCGACACTCGTCGGATGTGGCAGGGCTTGAAAACTATTACAGACTACAAAGGGAAGCACAGCCGCAAGCTATCCGGTAACACGAGCCTACCAGATGGGCTAAATTACTTCCATGCTAGCTTCGAGCCAGTTATTTCGGACAACTGTGTGATCACGCTCTCTGTAGCCGATGTGAGTAAGACCTTTATACAGGTCAACATTCGGATTACCAGGACTTGTACTCCAAGCATGTGCTGACCAACTGGCAAGTGTCTTCAGTGACATTTTCAAGCACTCCCTGTCTGAGGCTATAATACCAACATGTACATGTGCCCAAGAACACTAAAGTAACCTGCCTAAATGACTACCGACCTGTAGCACTCACGTCTGTAGCCATGAAGTGCTTTGAAAGGCTGGTCATGGCTCACATCAACACCATTATCCCAGAAACCCTAGACCCACTCCAATTTGCACACCGCCCTAACAGATGATGCAATCTCTATTGCCTCCTTTTCTATATGTCAAATAAAATAGTCGGGTGGAAAGATTTTCTGAATATTGAGGAACCATCCTTTGTAATGGATGTTACAAAAACAGACTTGTGTGAGGCGAAGACAAATGTGGTGTACGTGGTGAGTTAAGACAATCAAAAATAAGACATTGCCAAATGGGCATGTCATGACGTGCCCTGGGGGAGGATCATAGCCGCCACCGCCCCTCTCTCCCTCTCTCTTTCTTTCTCCACAATTTATGACAGTCGTAAATACTCTGCTTCTGGGTCTGTAGTATTGAGATTGAAATGTGTGAGAGAGACTTTGCCAAACTCCTAATCCCCAAAATAGTAGAATTAAACAATATTTATACATTTGAGAATGTTGGAATGGTCCGTGGACACTTAAGGGACAGTCACGACGAGTGTGTTTAATTTGGTGATCTCATGAAGGACAGGAAACACACAACTGTATCTCTTAAAGTGTACATTTCCCAGCTGTCAGGTTTACATCTAAATATTGTGAAGCATATGGGATGAACCTGTCTGTGAAAAGATGTAATGTGATATTAACCTTCTAAATGAGAGTATGGATTTTCATATAAAGACTAACCAAATCAGTGGACACACCGTGAGCCCAGACATCACATTAGGCGTCATAGAACCTGCTTCTTTTTCCAGAGTATAAAACCCACTTCCTACAAAATCTACATTCAAATCAGAGAATGCCGGGACAGAGTCCCCACGTTGGAATGGCTACAATTATATAGGCCACAGAGACCATACAGCTGTAGCATTGGCTAAAAATATAGGTCAGTGGTTCTGCAATAAATTGATAAGAGAGCTGTGGTAATAAGCGATCAAGTGAATCAGCGCCTATGTTTTTTTAACATCAATCTTCAGCAAAGCACTTTAGTACATCATAGACATCAAAGGGTTGAAATTAAAATAAAGTATGTGAGTCTGTTAGTGCATTATTCTCTACAATCTGTTCTGAGGTGACTAAAGGACTCCCTCTAGTGGGATGAGATTAATTTTCTTTTCAAAACGGGTGGCCAGCTGAAAAAGAAAATTGCTTGTCTCCACCCCCCTACAGGTGTCGTCCATCGTCCCCATTATATTTATACCTGTGTTCTCGGTTTGTCTGTTGCCAGTTCGTCTTGTCAAGCATACCAGCGTGTTTTTCCGTGCTCCTGTTTTTCCTAGTCTTTGTTTTCTAGCCCTCCCGGTTCCGAACTTTTCTGCCTGCCCTGACATCGAGCCTGCCTGCCCCCATGTACCTTTCGGACTCTGACCTGGTCAATTAACTTCTGCCTGTCCCTTGTATTCTAATAAATATCAGAGACTCTAACCATCTGCCTCCTGTGTCTGCATCTGGGTCTCATCCTTTGTCGTTAGAGATTGATTTAACTTTTTAAACCAGGGATAGACATCTATTTCTCAAATGCAATTTCTCAGACAATTCAAGCATAAACCAAGGATTACGTCGGTTTTCTACCCTTAGTTTATATGTGCCATGTTAATCGGCAGAGTTAAACAGGGAAATAAAACAATGAAGGGCCTAATCCAAGTCAGTGATAGTTGACAATCCCCCAGTCACTCAACCCCAGCTCAGACCAAAAATAAATGTGCTCATTAAAATTCCTAAAATGTATCTTTAATAATGCATGAGCGAGATTTAGTTTATAGGCAACGGGACAGCACAGCCATTGAAGACGAGTGGGACAACAATCCAAAGGCCACAATCAACAGCCTGATCAACTCTACGCGAAGGAGACATGTTGCGCTGCATGAGGCAAATGGTAGTTACACCAGATACAGACTGGTTTTCTGATCCACTCCCCTACTTTTTTTTAAGGTATCTGTGACCAGATGCATATCTGTATTCCCAGTCGTGAAATGCATAGATTAGGGTCTAATGATTTTTTTTTAAATTGACTGATTTCCTTATATGAACTGTAACTCAGTAAAATCTTTGAAATTGTTGCATGCTGCGTTTCACTTTTTGTTCAGTGTAGATCTCGTTTCCATCTTCAAATTCATTGGCACACACCGTTTGTGTCAATATTTTGAAAAACTCCTGTTTGTTGGTAAGATTTGAGAAAGTCAGAGAAATTACATGGAAGCTTTTAACAAGGCACACCTGTTCATTGAAATGCATTCCAGGTGACTACCTCATGAAGCTGGTTGAGAGAATGACAAGAGTGTTCAAGGGTGGCTACTTTGAAGAATCTCAACTATATTTTGATTTGTTTAACACTTTTTTTGGTTACTACATGATTCCATATGTGTTATGTCATAGTTTTGAAATCATCACTATTGTACAAAAACATTGAATGGGAAACTTTCTAAACCTTTGACTGGCACTGTATATTTTAAGAATATCACTGAATATTTTTGTTTAATTTATAATAAAAACCTTAAAAAGTTTTAGTAATACTCTACAAGATCGAATCCCTGAGCTGACAAAATAAAAATGTTGTTCTCCCCCTGAACAAGGCAGTTAACCCACTGTTCCTAGGCCGCCATTGAAAATAAGAATTTGTTCTTAACTGACTTGCTTAGTTAAAGGTAAAACTCATTCAGTTAATTCAAATGAAGTTGTACACAATTATCAGTTTCTATGTTGTTCATGTCACCCATTCATTTACAGCATTCATTCAGGTAGAGACATTAGTGCCTTGGGACCCAAAAGCATCATCATCCCTCTAACTCCCCCTTGCGGTGGTCTGGATCAATGAAGCAGTGACTCGGGGTAAAGTACTAAACCACAAATTACGACGGCATAATCTCAAAACGCTTGTGGAGAATATTCAGATCCCTTGACTTTTTCCATATTTTGATACGTTACAGCCTTATTCCAAAATTGATTACATTTCCCCCCATCTACACACAATACCCCATAATGACAAAGCAAAAACAAGTTTTTAGAAATGTCTGCAAGAACAAAACTTTTATCACATTTACATACGAATTTAGAGCCTTTATTCAGTGCTTTGTTGAAGTACCTTCGGCAGCGATTACAGCCTCGAGTCTTCTTGGGTATGACGCTACAAGCTTGGCACTCCTGTATTTGGGGAGTTTCTTCCATTCTTCTCTGCAGATCCTCTCAAGCACTGTAAGGTTGGATGGGGAAAAGTATGGCAATGCTATTCTCAGGACTCTCCAGAGATGTTCGATCGGGTTCAAGTCCGGGCTCTGCCGGGGCCACTCAAAGACATTCAGAGACTTGTCCTGAAGCCACTCCTGCTTTGTCTTGGCTGTGTGCTTAGGGTCATTGTCCTTCAATGCTGCAGAAATGTTTTGGTACCCTTCCCAAGATCTTTGCCCCAACACAAGCCTGTCTCTGAGCTCTATGGACAATTCCTTTTACCTCATGGCTTGGTTTTTTGCTCTGACATGCACTGTCAACTGTGAGACCTTATATAGACAGGTGTGTGCCTTTCCAAATCATGTCCAATCAATTGAATTTACCACAGGTTGACTCCAATCAAGTTGTAGAAAAATCTCAGAGATGGTCAATGCAAACAGGATGCACCTGAGCTCAATATCAAGTCTCATAGCAAATGGTCTGAATACTTAAAATCCTAAATCAAATCAAACTTTATTTGTCACACACTCCAAATTCAACAGGTGTGTCACTTGCAGTGAAATGCTTACTTACAAGCGCTTAACCAACAGTGCAGTTCAAGAAGAGTAAAGCAAATATTTACCAAATAAACTAAAGTAAAAAATAATAAAAGTAGCACAATAAAATAACAATAATGAGGCTATATACAGGGGGTACCGGTACCGGGCCAGTGCGAAGGGGTACAGGTTAGTTGAGGTAATATGTACATGTAGGCAGAGGTGACTATGCATAGATAATAAACAGCGAGTAGCAGCAGTGTACAAAACAAGTGGAGGGATGTGAAACAGTACAGTGGCCATTTGATTAATTGTTCAGTTGTCTTATGGCTTGGTATTCACTTATGCAAAGTATTCACATTTCCATGAGCATAGTTATCAGTTGTATGTAAGTGGAATTCCTTTGTCTTTCCCTCTCTTTTGAATCTGCCATTTAGTGTAACAAGCCTTCATATCGGTTTAGTCCACTAGGGACTTTTCATTGCATCATGTTAGTAACCAATGTATAATCTATCCTGTGTGTGTGTTTATGTAATTCTGTGTGATTATTTAGTTAGTTAGTCAATAAATAATTAAGCCAATTTGTGTATAGCTGATTCATCATAGAGACTAGGGTTCGTGCAGATTTATAGGATATTATGACGTTCAGAATGAGACTGAGGAGGTAAATAAGAATTAATTACTTGATTGTGACAGATGTAAGAGATATTTACATCTTTAGAGTTTAGTCGGGAGATAGTAACTCGTTAAATAACTTTTCCCATTTAATTGCGTAACAATTGAACGTGGTATGTAATTATTTTATAAAATAACAGTCAAACACATTAATGATAGTCAAGGCACGACATATTGATGCCCCGTGCGAGGAATCTAACTAAGATAGAATGAGGCCTTCATCTTGAATTCAGGTAAAAACATTGAAAAAATATCTCCAAAAGTGTTTGAATGTAAGACGTTATTAGTAAAACCAGTCCCTTGTTGAAATGGGTTCTCTGTTGTGCTTGAAAGTGTACAAAGTAGGATTAGCGTGCACGATATGCTAAAGCAAAACATTTTCTCTCCCATTGTTCACACGGCAACACCGAGTGCCTTTGAAAATGGAAGTTCCACATTTTTTGGACTCCCATTTGATTTCAGCTTTCTGCGATCAGTGACGCCTGGGGGAGAATAATCGGCAGTAATTTTTTGTTTTAAGAATCATTTCTGTGACACCCAACATTGTCTCACATTTGTAACAAGTGGTTACACTTCTGATATCCTACCAATCTCAACTGATTGGATGTTGTTGTCACATTCAATTAAACTAGGTTGTTCAATTGCCTTCCAACCCTTTTCAGGTTAATCTTTCGAATAATATGCTAAATTGATTGGTTTCTACAAATGAGACAATTTTTCGATATTAACCTAAATACAGCTTTCAGGTTAATTAAAGTTTAATTCCCAAATAGCCTATACAAGTTTGATTTATCATTAAAGTGATTAATCAATTAAATGTGCTTTTGCAAGCTCCTTGAGGCCATTTCCCACAGCACTAATCCAGTATTGATGGAAGTCCCACCTTCGGGGGAATCACATGTGGTTTCAGCCCTCAGGGATAAGTGACCCCTGGTGGAAAAGAATCACATTTCTTTTAAATAAAAATTCCATGCTTGTCCACCGTTGTCTCACATTGGTAACAAGTGATTAATCTTCCGATATCCAGCCAATCTCCTCTGATTGTATATCGTTGTATCATTCAATCAATCAATTAAATGTATTTATGTTGCCCTTCTTACATGAGCTGATGTCACAAAGTGCTGTACAGAAACACAGCCTAAAACCCCAAACAGCAAGCAATGCAGGTGTAGAGGCACAGTGGCTAGGGAAAACTCCTTAGAAAGGCCAGAACCTAGGAAGAAACCTAGAGAGGAACCAGGCTATGAGGGGTGGCCAGTCCTCTTCTGGCTGTGTCGGGTGGAGATTATAAAAAGAACATGGCCAAGATGTACAAATGTTAATAGATGACCAGCAGGGTCAAATAATAATAATCACAGTGGTTGTAGAGCGTGCAACAGGTCAGCACCTCAGGAGTAAATGTTAGTTAGCTTTTCATAGCCGATCATTCAGAGTATATCTACCGCTCCTGCTGTCTCTAGAGAGTTGAGAACAGCAGATCTGAGACAGGTAGCACGTCCTGTGAACAGGTCAGGGTTCCATAGCCACAGGCAGAACAGTTGAAACTGGAGCAGCGGCACGGCCAGGTGGACTGGGGGCAGCAAGGAGTCATCAGGCCAGGTAGTCCTGAGGCATGGTCCTAGGGCTCAGGTCCTCCGAGAGAGAGAGAAAGAAAGAAATAGAGAGAGAGAGAATTAGAGAGACCATACTTAAATTCACACAGGACACTGGAGAAACAGGAGATATACTCCAGATATACAGACTGACCCTAGCCCCCCGACACATAAACTGTTGCAGCATAAATACTGGAGGCTGAGACAGAAGGGGTCGGGAGACACTGTGGCCCCGTCCGACGATACCCCTGGACAGGGCTAAACAGGCAGGATATAATCCCACCCACTTTGCCAAAGCACAGCCCCCACACCACTAGAGGGATATTATTCAATTTAACTAAGAAGTTAATTGCCAAACAAATCTTTTCAGGTGATCAGTTGGATAATATCCAAATGGATTTCTTTCTGCCTATGTGACAATTGAAACTTGCCTACATTAACCTAGATCCCACAGCATTGCTTTCAGGTTAATTAAAGTTTAATTCCCAAATAGCCTATACAGGTTTCATTTATCATTAACATTGATTCAGAATTTAAATTTTATTTTGTAAATTCATTCACGTTCAACTCCCACATTACTGATCCAGTATTGATGGTCCATTAACGTCTTTAAATAGATTAAAATCTTCTTTGCAGATTCTACTCACTCAAAACCCAATTCCTCCTTTAAAAGGTTTGTCCTACTGCAGCACACCCTGCATGCTGCTGCAGCAATCTGTGGCACGTCATGTAAAACTTCTTATGGCTTGGGGGCACTATTTTTTTACCAGATGAAAAGTGTGCCCAAGGTAAACTGCCTGCTACTCAGGCCCAGAAGCTTGGATATGCATATGCTTGGTAGATTTGGATAGAAAACACTCTAATGTTTCTACAACTGTTTGAATAAAGTCTGTGAGTATATCAGAACTGATTTGTCAGGCGAAACCCCAAGCACAATCCACCCAGGGAATAATTTTTTTGAGGTCAATCTGTTTTCCATTGGATTTTTATGGCAAGGCCGTTTTAATAGAAATATCCTTGCAGTTCCTATAGCTTCCACTAGATGTCAACCGTCTTTAGAAGTTGGTTGATGTTTTTCTTTAGAGAAATGAAGAAGTAGCCCTGTTCTTTTCCTGTGTTGCTCCAGGTGCACTCTAATGATTTGGTACGCGTGACCTAGAACATGCTTTCTTTGTTTTCGTCCGAAATTGAACGCTGTTTATCCCGTCTTAAATAGATTATTTACGTAAAAAAATACCTAAAGTAGTATTACGAAAGTTGTTTGAAATGTTTGGACAAAGATTACAGGTAACTTATGAGGGATTTTGTAGTCATGTAGCGTGAGTTGGAACCGGTGTTTTTATGGATCAAACGCACCAAATAAATTGACATTTTGGATATATAACGACGGAATTAATCGAACAAAAGGACCATTTGTGATGTTTATGGGACATATTGGAGTGCCAACAGAAGAAGCTCGTCAAAGGTAAGGCATGATTTATATCTTTATTTCTGAGTTTTGTGTCGCGGCTGGCAGGTTGAATTATGATTGTCTGTCTTTGTTTGATGGGGTGCTGTCCTCAGATAATAGCCCGGTTTGCTTTCGCCGCAAAGCATTTTTGAAATCTGACACTGAGGCTGGATTCACAACAAGTGTAGCTTTAATTTGGTATATTGAATGTGTGATTTAATGAAAGTTATATTTTTATAATAATTTAATTTGAATTTGGCGCTCTGCCATTTCACTGGATGTTGTCAAATCGATCCCGCTAAAGGGATTTGATCCATAAGAATTTAATTCTCAGCCATTTCTTCTGTTTCTTCAAGTTATTGCTAGTTTGACCACCAGAGGGCATCTTTGAGAAGCATTTGATAGTATTTCGTATTGGTATCACCAGAGAATTTTTGCAAGTTGCATTGCAATACGGAAATAATATTACACTTTTCCATTAACATAGTATATGGGATTGGTTTTGATTTGGCTGAATTCATTTGATTAATATTATGTTGTTTCCATTCAGAGAAAAATTGTCAGTTTGAAACTTCAGACCGTTTTGCTCTCAGAACGCAAGGGTTGAGTTGATTTGGCCTTACAACGGCAGTCAAGCACTCAAGCTAACATTGGCTAGCTACCTCCAGACACAAATGAGACGACTCTGACCATTTTACTCGCCCTAACAGAGCTGGTAAGGCAGTTTTTGTGTTAACCAGAGTGTTGGTGACTGTAAATGTGCTGCTGGAAACAATTTAATTACTTTTTTCCCCTAACGTTTACTGACACCGGTCATATTCAACAGGTGTTGAGCGATCGTAAATAAATGTTTCTGCGCTCTGGTACACTCAGACGAAAGTGCTCAGAAATCAGTGTAGATAGTAGGCTGGACACATGAAATTTTTAGCAACGTTCTTTTCTGATAAAAACTAGTTCATTGCATCCGCCGTGAAGCCCAGTTTCATAATATGACCATGTTTCCCAGCTGCTTGTTGTCGTTTTGAAGTAATCATGAAAAAACAAGCCTTATTTTAGTGCACTTTTCACCATGTCAGCTCCTATTAGTTCTATTGAGCACCGTGGCACCAACTCGCCTTCCGAACGTTCTATTCCCTGCTTATTGTTCAACGTCACAATGTCGCTTCACTATTGTTGGCAATGAGACCTGCTCACGTTTTTTTATATTTAAAATGTAAACAACAAATTGTAAACAACAAAAATAATATTGGAACTCTGCGGTCTTCCCATTGTTTCCTATGGGGGAATAATAGGCATGTCTGTCTGTCTGTCTATTTCACCAAATATCTCGCAATGTGTACAGTATATTTAGATTTTTTTCAAGTCAGGTGTAATCGGTGTGAAATGGCTAGCTAGTTAGGGAGAGAAGCAAAACTGTTAAACAGGCACCATTTTAATCAGGAGAATCTCCTCTTTGTAATTATGTAAGTCTGGGCAGCGAGGTCATTTGTCATCGATCGCTAGACCAGAAATAGAAGTTTTTATTTTTTCCCTACTTTTCATTCCGCAGACATAAGCACAGTTGACACCATTGAGGTGCGGATGTTTACTCTCTACACAATATTTTTTTTCTCCAGTTTCACCCAATGAACAGATTGTAGTGGTAAAATTAAAAGGGATACATTTTTTATGGAATTCTAAGCATCACTCCAGTCAAAACCGGCTCTGCAAACTTTTTATCAATTTGCTATGGGCTCGCGCTAGTGTTCCAGTTTAGGCAATGTTCTCAAGCCATTTTTCAGCTTTAGGTGAAATTTGACTCATTCTATTGTCCAGCCTATAGATAGCCAGAGCGAATTTACGAAAGCACCCGAATGTCATTTGAGAAAGCACAACGACTATACCATTTAGCTAAGCTAAGAATGACGAGAATAATCAAGTCAATAAACGTTGGGTAGTTAGATAGCCTATAGTTAATATACTGGAAAGTTTGATGTATAACTACTAACTAGCTAACATACCGGTACATACTGCTGTAAGGATATGCTATATGGTTCATAAGGACAGCATAGCTAACAAATTGTCAGCCAACATAACGTGTAAGGTAACTTATTTGAAAAGTCATTACTTTATTACATTGAGTAGCAAGCTACCCCTTGGTCATTAGGGCAAATCTGGTCTGTGATAGGAGGCAGGGTTTTCACACCTAGCATGGCTATTAGACTATTCTTCAATAAATGTTGAATAGTCTATTGTTCAGCTATTAGCCCTCCTCATCATTCTGCTCCTGAGTGGCTCGCTTGTGGGCGTGCTGGAAGGGTGTGGCAGCATCTTCCGTTGTGCGTCAAGAATTCTGCATTACAGTAGCACGTTTGTGTGAAGGTGTGGTTATTCACAGGCAAATAGCAATACGATATGGGGGTACATTTGTGTCTTTTTGTCGAGAGGAAAACCTTTTAATTGTCAATAAAAAATAATTGTTCTGATAGCAACTTTTTTCCGACACAAAGGAAGTCAAACCGGACACCTACGAAGATGGCATCTCAGGTAAGCAGCACTGGGCTCTATTTACGTATCCTAAAAATGACATCTGCTGCTTTAGATTGAACGGTCATATCTCAGTTATTGTTTTCTTTACTTTCAGAAAGCGAGCTGACCAAGGGGTCGAAAATGTAGATATTGCCAGTTGTTCACTGTCCGAGGAACAGGCCATGGAAGCTTTATTCCATAACCAGTGTTCTGTGTTATTTTTCTCCATCTATGCCTGTCTTGTTTTACATGGAACCTGTCTCACATGCATTCATTAAAAACCCTTAAGATGTCAGCTGCTAATTTTCAGATTTACACCACATAAACACAGCCATTTTCACTGAACTATCTGTTGCTGCCAAGTCATGATTTCCCTGGGGGTTAGCCTTGCAATAACCAAGTGGTGAGACACATAGCCCTCTATATTTAAGTGTTTCAGGTACACTCCGATAGGTGTCTGCATCACATACAGTATCTTCTGTTGACATTATCTTCTATTGTTTGTCCTCATGTGTCTGTTTTTCAGCATAAAGTACTCTGTAGCCACTTATTGTGGACACCAGGTGAGACCACACTCACAAAATAACAGTCTCTCTTCTCCACTTCATCCCTCTCCCCCTTCTCCCTAAATCCTCTAGGTTATATCAGCTGTTTTGGTGAACCACTCCCGCATCTGAACTGGCTGACACAGAGGGCACAGCATGATCATAGGTGAGATGTCACTTGGTCGGGTCAACAGGAAGTATTATTAAAGAGATGCTTTACATTGAAATACAGACAGAGATGTAGTAGTCCCAGAGTTAATGATCCAAGGTCAGTTTTGCATCCTGATTTAAGACGACTGACTGTGTTAGAATAAAAAACCAAGGCTTAATCATGCTCTCTCATCTGCAGGTATGTTTTGATGTGAAAGAGGAAGCCAGACCCGTCATCACCACTTCACCCGCTCTTAAGATAACCTTCGGGCCAACTGGGGGCCCAAGGCTGGTTAGGAGACACCGCAATTGTGATTAACTGAGAGAATATTAGGGTAGCACTGTAATTCATGAATTAAATGCTCTCTATCCCTGTTATTACCTCTTTCCCTTTCTGTCTTCTACACCTCTCTCCCCACCTCGTCTTTCTTCCTCGTTTTATAAATCTTTTTAGGACTAGGCCCCTTTTTTCTCCATTTCCGCCTGAGTGACGTGCCCAAAGTAAACTGCCTGTTGCTGAGGCCCTGAAGCCAGGATTTGCATATAATTGGTACCATTGGAAAGAAAACACTTTGAAGTGTGTAGAAATGTTAAAATAATGTAGGAGAATATAACACAATAGATATGGTAGGAGTAAATCCAAAGAAAAACCAACCAGCATTTTTTTTGAGAAATGCAAGAGAAAGGTCATATTGTAAATTAGCTCCCTGTATGCAATTCCTATGGCTTCCACAGTGTGTCCACAGGCTATGTTCAAGGTTTCAGGTTTGTAACTTGAATAAGAAATATCAGTTTTAGTAGAAGGACACAGTCTTGAAAATCTGTGTTTGTGCGCGCAATGAAGAAATTACACACCTGCTAAAATCGGTTTCCTGTTGAACATACTTCTTTTTGAAATAGATATTATCATTTGATTACATTTTAGGGTATCTGGGGAGTATATAGAAATGTATTTCGACTTGTTGAAACAAAGTTTAGGGGTAGATTTTCAGATTCCTTTCTCTGCAAATTGAACAAGTGGATTACTCAAATCAATGGCGCCAACTAAGACATTTTGGGATATAAAGAAGGATTTTCTCTAACAAAACAACACTACATGTTATAGCTGGGATGACAAATCAGAGGAAGATTTTCAAAAAGTAAGTGAATATTTAATCATTATATGTGAATGTATGAAACCTGTGCCGGTGGAAAAATATTTTGATGTGGGGCGCCGTCCTTAAACAATCGCATGGCATGTTTTTGCTGTAATAACTTCTGTAAATTGGAAAGTTAGATTAACAAGAGTTCAAGCTTTCAGCCGATGTAAGACACTTATATGTACCTAAATATTTAAAATCCATAATATTTATTAGAATTTATTTGAATGGCGCACCTTCCAGTTTCACCAGAATTTGTAATGCATACCATATGTGCATTGAAGTACAAATTCAACATGTATTATTAATATTACAATTATCATATATTACAATTATTATGTATTTATAACACCTGGATAATTAACTTATTTCAATAAAGCGTTTCACATTCTCCACTGTTTGAAATTAAGTATCTCATTGAAATACTATCCTGTATTTCAAATTCATTCTCTTAACACTAACTAGCTGGCTAATGTTAGCTAGTCAGATAACTTGCTAAATAGCGATTTTCGTAAATTAACTTAATGACAAAAAAATATGCACAAACGTTTGCCTGTACATTAACATATTCCTCTCAATTGTACCTTTTTTGCTTGACTCATTATGACGTTATAACAACTTACATCTGGTTCCACCATGTTTTGTCAGCCATATTTGTTGAAGAATGCCACAAAGGCAAGGGTGGCTCACTTCAAATTCATCATTGGAACCACTCGATATGATTTGTCACATAAAAACCTTGGGACCCAAATGCATAATGAGTGCTCTAACTCCACCTTGCAGTGGTCTGGAGCAATGGAGCCGTGACGCTGGTTACCTCTAAGTCCCGCAGTGTAAGCTCGCAATTTTTAAAAGGAGGAACCACTTTAATAAGTAACCCAAAAAATTCCCAGGACATAAAAATGTCTGATATGGGCAGAAAGTTTAAATTCTTGTTAATATAACTGCACTGTCCAATTTACAGTAGCTATTGCATTGAAATAATACCATGCTATTGTTTGAGGAGAGTTTACAATTATGAACTGCACAATTAGGTACATTTGGGCAGTCTTGATACAACATTTTGAACAGATACAGTGCCTTGCGAAAGTATTCGGCCCCCTTGAATTTTGCGACCTTTTGCCACATTTCAGGCTTCAAACATAAAGATATAAACTGTCTTTTTTGTGTGAAGAATCAACAACAAGTGGGACACAATCATGAAGTGGAACGACATTTATTGGATATTTCAAACTTTTTTAACAAATCAAAAACTGAAAAATTGGGCGTGCAAAATTATTCAGCCACTTTACTTTCAGTGCAGCAAACTCTCTCCAGAAGTTCAGTGAGGATCACTGAATGATCTAATGTTGACCTAAATGACTAATGATGATAAATACAATCCACCTGTGTGTAATCAAGTCTCCGTATAAATGCACCTGCACTGTGATAGTCTCAGAGGTCCGTTAAAAGCGCAGAGAGCATCATGAAGAACAAGGAACACACCAGGCAGGTCCGAGATACTGTTGTGAAGAAGTTTAAAGCCGGATTTGGATACAAAAAGATTTCCCAAGCTTTAAACATCCCAAGGAGCACTGTGCAAGCGATAATATTGAAATGGAAGGAGTATCAGACTACTGCAAATCTACCAAGACCTGGCCGTCCCTCTAAACTTTCAGCTCATACAAGGAGAAGACTGATCAGAGATGCAGCCAAGAGGCCCATGATCACTCTGAATGAACTGCAGAGATCTACAGCTGAGGTGGGAGACTCTGTCCATAGGACAACAATCTGTCGTATATTGCACAAATCTGGCCTTTATGGAAGAGTGGCAAGAAGAAAGCCATTTCTTAAAGATATCCATAAAAAGTGTTGTTTAAAGCCACCTGGGAGACACACCAAACATGTGGAAGAAGGTGCTCTGGTCAGATGAAACCAAAATTGAACTTTTTGGCAACAATGCAAAACGTTATGTTTGGCGTAAAAGCAACACAGCTGAACACACCATCCCCACTGTCAAACATGGTGGTGGCAGCATCATGGTTTGGGCCTGCTTTTCTTCAGCAGGGACAGGGAAGATGGTTAAAATTGATGGGAAGATGGATGGAGCCAAATACAGGACCATTCTGGAAGAAAACCTGATGGAGTCTGCAAAAGACCTGAGACTGGGACAGAGATTTGTCTTCCAACAAGACAATGATCCAAAACATAAAGCAATATCTACAATGGAATGGTTCAAAAATAAACATATCCAGGTGTTAGAATGGCCAAGTCAAAGTCCAGACCTGAATCCAATCGAGAATCTGTGGAAAGAACTGAAAACTGCTGTTCACAAATGCTCTCCATCCAACCTCAATGAGCTCGAGCTGTTTTGCAAGGAGGAATGGGAAAAAATATCAGTCTCTCGATGTGCAAAACTGATAGAGACATACCCCAAGCGACTTACAGCTGTAATCGCAGCAAAAGGTGGCGCTACAAAGTATTAACTTAAGGGGGCTGAATAATTTTGCACGCCCAATTTTTCAGTTTTTAATTTGTTAAAAAAGTTTGAAATATCCAATAAATGTTGTTCCACTTCATGATTGTGTCCCACTTGTTGTTGATTCTTCACAAAAAAATACAGTTTTATATCTTTATGTTTGAAGCCTGAAATGTGGCAAAAGGTCGCAAAGTTTAAGGGGGCCGAATACTTTCGCAAGGCACTGTATGCAATAGTTCATTGGATCCATCTAAAACTCTGCACATACACTGCTGCCATCTAGTGGCCAACATCTAAATTGCGCATGGGCTGTAATAATACATTATGGCCTTTCTCTTGCATTTCAAAGATCATGGTACAAAAGAAGACTGTTTTTTTCTTTGTATTATCGTTTACCAGATCTAATTTGTTATATTCTCCTACATTCATTTCATATTTCGAGAAACTTCAAAGTGTTTCCTTTCAAATAGTATCAAGAATAAGCATATCCTTGCTTCAGGTCCTGAGCTAAGGACAGTTAGATTAAGGTATGTACTTTTAGGTGAAAATTGAAAAAAGGTTTGGATCCTTAAGAGGTGCCTTTGAACAGGGTATGGTAGTAGGCAAGGTTGGGGAGTAACGGATTACAAAAAAAACGGTAACTGCAATCCGTTACATTACCTGCAAAAATATTGTAATCAGATTACCGATACTTTTGAAATGATTTTGAAATGATATTAGATGATTACTTCGAGGATTACTTTTAAATTCAGAAAGGATGTTTGCGGAAAAAAATCTTTCACACTTCTCTGTTCTCTCAATGACATTCAAATCAGCATTGAAAAAAGGCGCAAGTTTAAGTTCCACCTGAGCGAGTCTGACCACAAGTCAGAGACCACTATGATGACACACCAAATGTGTTTGATGGATCACAGAAAAAGTGTAGGAATAGGCTTTTGTAGACTACAGTCCAAGCTAAGTCTTCCAATGGTGCGACTGCTATCGGCATCCAAAGATTATCCAACTTGAATAGTCTACGGCGACACGGATATCAGTTATTATTGATATCTAAAAAACGTTAGCGCATTGATGTGAATCAAATCAAATGTTATTAGTCACATGCGCCAAATACCACAGGTATTACACCTTACAGTGAAATGTTTACTTACAAGCCCCTAACCAACAATGCAGTTTAAAAACATATGGATTAGAATAAGAAATAAAAGTCACAAGCAATTAAAGAGGAGCAGTAAAATAACAATAGCGAGACTATATACAGGGGGGGGGTACCGGTACAGGGTCATTCTGCGGGGGCACCAGTTAGTTGAGGTAATATGTACATGTAGGTAGTGTTTAAAGTGACTATGCTTAGATGATAACAACAGAGAGTAGCAGCGGTGTAAAGGGGGGGTCAATGCAAATAGTCTGGGTAGCCATTTGATTAGGTGTTCTGGAGTCTTATGGCTTGGGGGTAGAAGCTGTTTGGAAGCCTCTTGGACCTAGACTTGGCACTCCGGTATAGCTTGCTGTGCGGTAGCAGAGAGAACAGTCTATGGCTAGGGTGGTTGGAGTCTTTGACAATTTTTAGGGCCTTCCTCTGACACCGCCTGGTGTAGAAGTCCTGAATGGCAGGAAGCTTGTACTGGGCCGGTCACACTACCCTTTGTAGTGCCTTGTGGTCGGAGGCCGAGCAGTTGCCATACCAGTCGGGATGCTCTCGATGGTGCAGCTGTAGAACCTTTTGAGGATCTGAGGACCCATGTCAAATCTTTTCAGTCTCCTGAGGGGGAATAGGTTTTGTCGTGCCCTCTTCGTGCCCTGCTTGGACCATGTTAGTTTGTTGGTGATGTGGACACTAAGGAACTTGAAGCTCTCAAACTGCCCCACTGCAGCCCTGTCGATGAGAATGGGGGCATGCTCAATCCTCTTTTTGCTATAGTCCACAATCATCTTCTTTGTCTTGATCATGTTGATGGAGAGGTTATTATCCTGGCACCACACGGCCAGTTCTTTGACATCCTCCCTATAGGCTGTTTCGTCGTTGTCGGTGATCAGGCCTACCAAAAAACGTAATGATTGTGTTGGAGTCGTGCCTGGCCGTGCAGTCATGAGTGAACAGGGAGTACAGGAGGGGACTGAGCACGCACCCCTGTGGGGCCCCTGTGTTAAGGATCAGCGTTGCTGGTGTGTTGTTACCTACCCTTCCTGGCCCGTCAGGAAGTCCAGGATCCAATTGCAGAGGGAGGTGTTTAGTCCCATGGTCCTTAGCTTATTGATGAGCTTTGAAGGCACTATGGTGTTGAACACTGAGCTGTAGTCAATGAATAACATTCTCACATAGGTGTTCCTTTTGTCCAGGTGGGAAAGGGCAGTGTGGAGTGCAATAGAGATTGCATCATCTGTGGATCTGTTGGACGGTATGCAAATTGGAGTGTGTCTAGGGTTTCTGGGATAGTGGTGTTGATGTGAGCCATGACCAGCCTTTCAAAGCACTTCATGGCTACAGACGTGAGTGCTACGGGTCGGTAGGGATTTAGGCAGGTTACCTTAGTGTTCTTGGGCACAGGCACTAGGCACAGGTCTACTTAAAACATGTTGGTATTACAGACTCGGACAGGGAGAGGTTGAAAATGTCAGTGAAGACACTTGCCAGTTGATCAACTCATGCTCGCACTACAGGTCCTGGTAAATCATCTGACCCTTCTGACTTGTGAATGTTGACCTGTTTAAAGGTCTTACTCACATTAGCTGCGGAGATCATGATCATACAGTGTTCCGGAGCAGCTGGTACTCTCATGCATGTTTCAGCGTTATTAGTAGGCTCGTGTCACTGGGCAGCTCTTAGCTGTGCTTCCCTTTGTAGTCTGTAATGGTTTGCGAGTTAGAGTTAGGGGTTAGAGTCCCACTCCTTGAAAGCGGCAGCTATAGCCTTTATCTCAGTGTGGATGTTGCCTGTAATCGATGGCTTCTGGTTAGGGTATGTACTTACAGTCACTGTGGGGACAACGCCATCGATGCACTTATTGATGAAGCCAATGACTGATGTGGTGTACTCCTCAATGCCATCGTGGGAATCCCGGAATATATTCCAGTCTGTGCTAGCAATACAGTCATGTATAGCATCTGCTTCATCTGTCCACTTTTTTTTATCACGCTGCTGCTCTCTCATTTAGGTATTTGCGCCTCACGGAGTGTGGTTGTTGTGGATGGCTGTTCACAAATCTAAATGTGTATTTGAACCCAATAATGGTTGAATTCAAGAAGTTTAATTTGCCTATCAATCATTGTTTTTGAAACCTTTTGGTCAGCCAGTGAAAAAATGTGCCCTTCAACAGCTGCATAGTGTGGATCAAGCCTTTGAGCTATAAAAGTCCCACTTTTATTCCAATCTAATTCATGCTGATGAAAAGAAAACATCCATAGGCTTAATGGACACATGCTCAAACTTGCACACTTGTTGATAGACTTATTTGTTTTTATCTGTAGCTGTAGTTTATCTATAGTTGCTACATCTATTTTTGGACTTATAATGATATATACAGTACCAGTCAAAAGTTTATTTTTTTTAAATGTTCTACATTGTAGAATAATAGTGAAGACATCAAAACTATGAAGTAACACATAAGGAATAATGTAGTAACCAATAAAGTGTTAAACAAATACAAATATATTTTAGATTCTTCAAAGTAGCCACCCTTTTCCTTGATGACAGCTTTGCACACCCTTGGCAAAGCATGCCATTCCATGAGCCCAGCATTTATTTTTCAAATCGAATCTGTTCTCCATGACAGCAAATCATAAAGAACAGAGTAGGGCTGGCTAATAAGTCAGCCCTACTCTTAGTTTTGGGGTGATGCTCAAGTAAAACAATTTGGCTAATCTATACTTCAATATTTTCAAGTCCTATTCTTGAAGATCAAGGGGTATACCATTTATTGGAATGACTGGAATTCTGAAGGACTTTGGTTTTTAAAGAATACAATTTCATCATATGTAGTAGAAAGCAATGGGTTAGAAGAAGGCTACATAACCAACACATAAAGTGAAATGTAAAATCCATCTATGGCCAGCTATGTAAACTTTAACATTGATTTATCCTGAAATAGATGTCTTTCAATTGGTAAAATATTTTTTTTTCTTCTAATGCCTCTTAAAATCTCTCTAGTGTATGAGAGACACTAGCGTTACACCTGGCCAACATCCGGTGAAATTGCAGAGCGCCATATTCAAAAATAGAAAGACTCATAATAAAAATTAATAAAACATATAGGTGTTATACATCGGCTTAAAGATTAATCCAATGGCTCCAAGGAGGTCACAGCAGGCACATACTAAAAGTACCGGTAAAGTTTGTCGAAACATATCAAACGATGTTTATAATTAATCCTCAGGTTGTTTATTGTCTTTATAATCAATAATATTTTAACTCTGACCAAAATGGCTGTTTACTCGTCGTTTTTCAAAATAAAAGCCTGAAACCATGTCTAAAGACTGTTGACATCTAGTGGAAACCGTAGGAACTGCAATCTGGGTCCTAACTCATTGGATTCTCTATAGGCATTGAGTTGAAAAACAGCCACATGAAAATAATTCCACTTCCTGGATGGATTTTTCTCAGGTTTTCGCCTGCCATATCAGTTCTGTTATACTCACAGACATTATTTTAACAGTTTTGGAAACTTTAGAGTGTTCGCTATCCAAATCTACCAATTATATGCATATCCTAGCTTCTGGGCCTGAGTAACAGGCAGTTTACTTTGGGCACGCTTTTCATCTGGAGGTGAAAATACTGCCCCCTACCCAAGAGAGGTTATTAAGGGGAAAGTAATCTAAACGTAACGGAATGTAATCAGATTATAGTAGGAAAATTAGCCATCAACAGCTGGCCGACGAGTACATATTATACTTGAGCGTTAACGTTAATCAGTGTTATTTAGATGGATGACATGTGCTAAATGTGGTAGCTCTATAGCTAGCTAATGTTAGCATAGAGTTAGTAAACTAGCTCTTTCACTTACCCCGTGAAGCCCAGATAAGGTTTTTTCTCTATTTGTGATACTTTATACGCCACGTTGTTAGTAGGGACAGAATCCACTTTCAAAAGTAACGTTTCGCTGAAGCCCTCCTTCCATTGTTGATAGCCATGGAAGTTCTCAAGGTTGAAATGTGCCCTGCAGGTTGACGAGTAGATGCCCAATTCACCAAACCCCATTCTCACAAATGTATCCCTCTATTTACAAAATGTTTAATTTGCATGGCCATAGAGGCATACTCACTTTTGCATAGCAGGTTTTGCTACACCATGCTACCACATAAAGCTTAGCCATCTTGACAAATAAAAATTGAATTGCTAGTTACGGTGCCTTCAGGAAGTATTCATACCCCTTGTTACGATCAACTAGGAGTGGTGGGTGGAATCAGGCGCAGAGAGCAGAGTTCTGTCATTTGTCAAATTTATTCACCAGCGCAACAAAACAGTCACGCCAACACACAGGGCGTATATAAGTTGCCAGTCCAAACAACAGGACAAAAATAGTCCGGAGAATAAAGACTCAAATAAATCACACCATCAAACACAGAGTAACAAAAAACAAGCCCGCACAAATACCCAGCGGGCCTAGTGTCCTTAAATACCCTACAAACAAACCCTAATACAAAACAGGTGTACCCAATTACCCAATAACCAAAACATACAGAAAGGGAATCGATGGCAGCTAATAGGCCGGCGACGACGACCGCCGAGCACCGCCCGAACAGGAAGAGGCACCATCTTCGGCGAGGTTCGTGACACCCCTTGACTTATTCAACATTTTGTTGTATTACAGCCTGAATTTAAAATATATTAAATAAGAAATAATTCTACCCCATCTACACACAAAACCCAATAATGACAAAGTGAAAACATGTATTGAAAATTAAAATGAAATACAGAAATATCTCATTTACATAAGTATTCACATCCCTACGTCAATACTTTGTAGAAGAACCTTTGGCAACGAATACAGTTGTGAGTCTTTCTAAGAGCTTTCCACACCTGGATTGTGCAACATTTGCCCATCATTATTTAAAAATGTCTTGAGGCGCTGTCAAATTGATTGGTGATTCTTGCTAGACATAGATTTTCAAGTAGATTTAAGTAAAACATGCACCTCGGCCACTCAGGAACATTCACTGTCTTCTTGGTAAGCAACACCACTGTAGATTTGGCCGTGTTTTAGGTTATTGTCCTGCTGAAAGGTGAATTCAACTCCCAGTGTTTGGTGGAAAGCAGGCTGAACCAGGTATTCCTCTAGGATTTTGCCTATGCTTAGCTCCATTTCTGTTCATTTTTTATTCAGAACAAATCCCCAGTCCTTAACGATTACAGGCATACCCATAAAATGATTCAGCCATCACTATGCTTGAAAATATGGAGAGTGGTAATGTGTGTATTAGATTTGCCCCAAACATAACACTTTCTATTTAGGACAAAGAGTTAATTGCTTTGCCAAAATGTTTATATTATTACTTTAGTGCCTTGTTGCAAACGGGATGCATGTTTTGGAATATTTTGTATTCTGTACAGGCTTCCTTCTTTCACTCTGTCAATTAGGTTAGTATTGTGGAGTAACTACATTGTTGTTGATTCATCCTCAGTTTCCTCCTGTCACAGCCATTAAACCAGTGGTTTCCTTCCTCTCCGGCGTTAGGAAGGACGCTTGTATCTTTGTATTGACTGGGTGTATTGATACACCATCCAAATAGTAATCAATAACTTCACCATGCTCAAAGGGATATTCAATGTCTGCTTTTTTATTTTTACCCATCTACCAATAGGTGCCCTTTTTTTGTGAGGCATTGGAACACCTCCTTGGCATTTGTGGTTGAATCTGGGTTTGAAATTCACTGCTCAACTCAACCTTACAAATAATTGTATGTGTGGGCTACAGAGATGAGCTGGCCAATACAAAACCATGTGAAACATTATTATTGCACACAGAGTGAGTCCGTGCAACTTATTATATGACTTGTTAAGCACATTTTTCCTCCTGAACTTAGGCTTGCCATAATTTAGGCTTGCATTCTGTTCACTTATGAAGCTCTTGTGCAAAACTCCCGTATTACCTTACACCGTGGCTAACCTATTGAAGTATGTATGAGATACCATACCCAATCGCAGGTATGGCTAACTTATGAAATTCCTTCTGTCACTACAGATTTAGGTCAAACAGTAGTTTTTATGCACCACACACATGGAACAACATTCAGAATACCCTAAAACGGAAAGCTTTTGGCCTATTCAGAGTATTGGTAAATCCACTCTTCATAGAGTAATGTGTGCACTTTTTATAGTTAATGTATTTATGGACCTCATTGTAATGACATGTCATTTAATGGTAAAAATACATTTATTTTCAACATGTCATGATTTTTTCATCTGCTTGTCAAACAAATGACTTCAAAATGTAGGCTACCTGCTCACAATCGTCCACTCCAAAATAATTCCAGCATGCACCCACCATTTAATGAATGGAAAGACTGAGACATCTGTTACAAAACACCAAAAAGTGTAATAATTTATGGTGATTGTCATTAGGTCTCCGCTCTTGTAGCTTGAATTAATTGATGTGTCTTGCTAATATATTGACCTTTTTGCAAAAAGAAAAGTCGGGCCGCGTGAAAAGGGGATGAAATACGGGACGGTCCCAGGATGACAAGTGTAGCCACCTGTTTTTAAATGTTTTATTACCATGACAGAGAGGGCGGGGTGTTTGTTTCATTTGGAATAAGCTTTTATTTTCTTATTTACCACTGTAGCAAAATTGCAATTGCAATATTTAAACGTGCATTATTTAAAGCCCCCCAAAAGTTTGAACATTGTTGCATTTTAAGGGAGCTTATGTCACGAGCACACTGCATAGCATTCTGCGCCATCTACAGCAGCCTAGTTGAGAGGTACAGGACAGGTTAAAAGGATGTTGAACCCTAGTTTGGCCTGATCTAGCCTTCTGGGGGCGAGATTTGGTTGGTGGGCCCCCCCCCCTTGCGGCAAAACATTTGAGTGCCCCCCTCTTGACGACAGAGAGAAAAATGTAAAGTTTCCTGCAATTGTAAACACTTTGCCATGGGGTGTTGATGCAACATGGGCCTGATGATGCAAGCTGGCGCCGACAGAGATTGGTCGCCTCGCTTCGAGTCCTTAGGAAACTATGCAGTATTTTTTTATGGATTATTTATTACATTGTCAGCCTAGAAAATCTTATTTAGAGTTATTACATACAGCCATGAAGAACTATTGGATATAAGAGCGACATCAACTTACCCACATTACGACCAGGAATACGACTTTCCCGAAGCGGATCCTTTGTCCTGACCACAACCCAGGACATTGGATCTAATCCCAGAGACCCAAAACAACATCGACGCAGAAGGGGAAGACGGAGCGGCCTCCTGGTCAGACTTCGAAGGCGTGCACACCACCCACCTCTTCCAAGTATATTACTCGCCAATGTCCAGTCTCTAGACAACAAGGTGGACGAAAGAGAGCGAGATCAGAGACATTCTCTGTTTCACAGAAACATGGCTCTCTCATGATATGTTATCGGTACAGTCGGTACAGCCACCGGGTTTCTTCATGCGTCGCACCGACAGAAACAAACATCTCTCTGGTAAGAAGAATGGTGGGGGTGTATGCTTCATGATTAAGTAATCATAACAATATACAGGAACTCAAGTCCTTCTGTTGACCTGACCTAGAATTCCTTACAGTCAAAGGCCGACCACATTATCTCCCAAGAGAATTCTCTTCAAATATAGTCACAGCCGTATATATCCCCCCCAAGCTGAGACCCCGACGGCCCTCAAGGAACTTCACTGGACTCGATGTAAACTGGAAACCATATTTCCTGGCTGCATTTATTGTAGCTGGGGATTTTAACTAAGCTAATGTGAGAACAAGGCTGCCTAAATTATATCAGCACATTGAGTGTAGCACTCGCACAGGCAATACACTGGACAACTACTACTCCAATTTCCTCGATGCACATAAGGCCCTCCCTTCGGGAAATCTGACCATGACTCCATCCTGCTCCTACCATCTTATAGGCAGAAACTCAAACAGGATGTACCAGTGACTAGAACCATTCAACGCTGGTCTGACCAATCGGAATCCACGCTTCAAGATTGCTTTGATCATGCGGACTGGAAACTGTTCCGAGAAGCATCAGAGAATAACATTGATTTATACGCTGACTAGGTGAGTGAGTTTATAAGAAAGTGCATTGGAGATGTTGTACCCACTGTGACAATTACAACCTACCCTAAACAGAAGCCATGGACAGATGGTGGCATTCGCGCAAAACTAAAAGCGCAAACCATCGCATTCAACCATGGAAAGATGTCTGGGAATATGGCTGAATATAAACAGTGTAGTAATTGCCTTCGCAAGGCAATCAAACAAGCGAAATGTCAGAATAGGGACAAAGTGGAATCGCAATCCAAAGGCTCAGACACGAGACGTATGTGGCAGGGTCTACAAGCAATTACAGACTACAAAAAAACAGCCACGTCAAGAACACCGACATCTTGCTTCCAGACAAACTTAACACAATCTTTGCTCGCTTTGAGGATGATACCAAGGACAGCGGGCCCCCTCTCTCCTTCGCCGTGGCCGACGTAAGTAAGACATTTAAACGTGTTAACCCTCCATGGCTGCTGGCCCAGATGGCATCCCTAGCCACTTCCTCAGAGCATGCTCAGACCAACTGGCGGGTGTGTTTACGGACATTCAAATCAAATCAAGTTGTATTAGTTACATGCGCCGAATAGAACAGGAATACAGCCTTAAAGTGAAATGCTTACTCTCTGTGTTAGTGATGGCTGTTTAACAGTCTGATGGCCTTGAGATAGAAGCTTTTTTTCAGTCATCTCTTGTCCCTGCTTTGATGCACCTGTACTGACCTTCCCTTCTGGATGATAGCGGGGTGAACAGGCAGTGGCTCGGGTGGTTGTTGTCCTTGATGATCTTTTTGTCCTTCCTGTGACCTCAGGTGGTGTAGGTGTCCTGGAGGGCAGGTAGTTTGGTCCCGGTGATGCGTTGTGCAGACCTCACTACCATTTGGAGAGCCTTACAGTTGTGGGCGGAGCAGTTGCCGTACCAGGCGGTGATACAGCCCGACAGGATGCTCTCAATTCTGCATCTGTAAAAGTTTGTGAGTGTTTATGGTGACTGTCTGTGCTGGTGTTTGTCTGCGATGTGTACGCCGAGGAACTTAAAACTTTCCACCTTCTCCTCTGTTGCGCATACAAAACGCTGCTGGCACCCAGCCATACAATGACGCAATGTTATCTTTCTCGCTCATTTTTCAAAATAAAAGCCTGAAACTATGTCTAAAGACTGTTGACACCTTGAGGAAGCGATAGGAAAAGGAATCTAGTTGATATCCCTTTAAATGGAGCAAAGGCAGGCTATGGAACATGGAGTTTTCAAAATAGAAGCCACTGCCTGGTTTGATTTTCCTCAGGTTTTCACCTGCAATATCAGTTCTGTTATACTCGCAGACAATATTTTGATAGTTTTGGAAACTTTAGAGTGTTTTCTATCCTATTCTGTCAATTGTGTGCATATTCTGGCATATAGGCCTAAGAAATAGGCAGTTTACATTGGGAACGTTATTTTTCCAAACATAAAAAAATAGTGCCCCCTAGCTGAAAGAGATCAAATGCGGAGCTGTAGTCGATGAACATCATTCTTACATAGGTATTCCTCTTGTCCAGATGGGTTAGGGCAGTGTGCAGTGTGATTGCGATTGCGTCGTCTGTGGACCTATTGGGGTGGTAAGGAAATTGGAGTGGGTCTAGGGTGTCAGGTAGGGTGGAGGTGATATGGTACTTGACTAGTCTCTCAAAGCACTTCATGATGACGGAAGTGAGTGCTACGGGGCGATAGTAATTTAGCTCAGTTACCTTTGCTTTCTTGGGAACAGGAACAATGGTGGCCCCTCTTGAATCATGTGGGCACAGCAGACTGGGATAAGGATTGATTGTCTGGGAGCAAGACATTGTGGTCCGCGACGAGGCTGGTTTTCCTTTTGTAGTCCTTGATTGACTGTAGACCCTGCCACATACCTCTTGTGTCTGAGCCGTTGAATTGCGACTCTACTTTGTCTCTATACTGACGCTCAGCTTGTTTGCTTGCCTTGCGGAGGGAAAAGCTACACTGTTTGTATTCGGACATGTTTCCTGTCACTTTGCCCTGATTAGCAATAGTTCACGCTTTCAGGACAGGTGTGGGCTCTCAGAGTGATTTGTGCGCAAAAGATAAATGTGGCCATTGTTTCTCTCTTTCCTACTAAGAAGCCACCTATCCCGGTTGATAAATTATCGAATAGATATTTGAAAAACACCTTGAGGATTGATTATAAAAAACGTTTGCCATGTTTCTGTCGATATTATGGATCTAATTTGGAATATTTTTCGGCGTTGGCGTGACCGGATTTCTCAACCAAACGTGAAGTACAAACGGAGGTGTTTCGACTATAAAAATAATCTTTATGGGACAATATGAACATTTGCTGTCTAACTGGGAGTCTTGTGAGTGAAAACATCCGAAGCTCATCAAAGGTAAACAATTTAATTTGATTGCTTTTCTGATTTTCGTGACCAAGCTGCCTGCTGCTAGCTAGGCATAATGCTATGCTAGGCTATCAATAAACGTACACAAATGCTTGTCTTGCTTTGGCTGTAAAGCATAATTTCTAAATCTGAGATGACAGGGTGATTAACAAGGGTGAGCTGTGTTTCAAAATATTTCACTTGTGATTTCATGAATATGAATATTTTTGAGTAATATTTTTTGTCCGTCGCGTTGTGCTAATTAGTGTTGGTTGATGACAATTCTCCCGGATCCAGGAGAGGGAGTTCCAAGAGGTTAATAGACGCTGTGGGTACAACATCACCGATACACTTGCTAATAAACTCGCTCACCGAATCAGTGTATTCATCAATGTTATTGTACGACGCTATGCGGAACATATTGCAGTCCATGTGATCGAAGCAATGTTGAAGCGTGGAATCCGATTGGTCGGACCAGCGTTGAACAGAACTGAGCACGGATTTTAGTTTCTGTCTAAAGGCTGGGAGTGACAAAATGGAGTCGTGGTCAGATTTTCCGAAAGGAGGGCAGGGGAGGGCTTGATATGCATTGCAGAAGTTAGAATAACAATGATCCAGGGTTTTGCCAGCACAGGTCGCGCATTCGATATGCTGATAAAATTGAGGGAGCCTTGTTTTCAGATTAGCCATGTTAAAATCCACATCTACAATAAATGCAGCCTCAGGATATGTGGTTTTCAGTTTACAAAGAGTCAAATTAAGTTATTTCAGGGCCGTCGATGTGTCTGCTTGGGGGGGCTATACACGACTGTGATTATGATCGAAGATAATTATCTTGGTAGATAATGCGGTCGGCATTCATTTGATTGTAAGGAATTCTAGGTCAGGTGAACAAAAGGACTTGAGTTCCTGTATGTTGTTATGATCACACCACGTCTCGTTAGTCCTAAGGCATACACCCCCGCCCTTCTTCTTACCAGAGAGTTGTTTATTTCTGTCGGAACGATGCGTGAAGAAGCCAGGTGGCTGTACCGACTCTGATGACTTATCCCGAGTGAGCCATGTTTCTGTGAAACAAAGGACGTTTCAATATCTGATGTCTCTCTGGAAGGCAACCCTTGCTCGGATTTTGTCTACCGTGTTGTCAAGAGACTGGACATTGGCAAGTAGTATGCTCGGGAGTGGTGCACGATGTGCCCGTCTACGGAGCCTGACCGCTCCGGCTGCTCCGCCATTGTTTTTGGTGGCCGGCTGGGATCCGATCCATTGTCCTGGGTGGTGGACCAAACAGAGGATCCGCATCGGGAAATTCGTATTCTTGGACCCTGGGCGTGAGAACCGTACAGTTAAACCGAGTGAAAGCGGGGTCCATCAAGCTTGTCTGGACTTGAGACGCTTGGCAGTGCAGAGATATTCCAGGTTCTTGTGATCCGTCCACACAATGAATGCATGTTCCGATTTCCCACATCGTAATTCCTCTTAAGCGTTAATAAGATGGGAGAAGGCGCAGGGTTGCAGCTTTAGGTCCAGGGTAGAACGCTTGGACAGGACAGCCCCGACGTCCACAACGTCAACCTCCACCACAAACTGACGGGACGGGTCTGGATGGATTCATATGGGAGCCGTGGTGAAGCAGTGCTTAAGGTTCAGGAACACCCGGTCAGTAGCTGGGGACCACGTGAACAGGATCTTGGGAGAGGTGAGTGCTGAAAGGGGAGGGTGCCAGGGTGCTGTAACCCCAGATAAAACGGCGATAGAAATTGGCAAATCCCAAGAAGAGTTTCAGCTGCACCCTGGACGTGGGTTGGGGCCAATCCATCACCGCTCTCACCTTTCCGGGATCCATCTGCCCATTACCAGCAGTGATGATGCATCCAAGGAAGGAGATGGTGGAGCGATGGAATTCACATTTTCTGCTTTCGCCAGAAGCTGGTTCTCCAGCTGGAGAACTTGTCGGACGTGGAGAACGTGTTCTTGAGCTGTGCGGGAAAAGATGAGGATGTTGTCGAGGTAGACAAACACGAACCAGTTCAACATGCAGTGGAGAACGGCGTTAACCAGGGCCTGGAACAAAGCAGGAGCGTTGGTCAGACCTAATGTTATCACCAGGCATTCATAGTGTCCGCTAGCCATGTTGAAGGTGACTAGTCTTCCACTCGTCAGCTTCCCGTATCCACACCAGATAGTAGGCGATCCAACTTAGAGAAAAGGGTGGCTCCCTGAAGCAACTCGAAAGACGAGGTGATGAGTGGTAGCCGGTAGCGGTTCTTAGCCATGATGTTATTGAGACACCGATAGTCGATGCACGGGCACAGGGTTTTGACCCTCTTCTCCACAAAGAAGATTGCCCTGGTCTCCGGACTCAAAAGTGAATACAGCTGTCCCCGGGGTGGTGTGTAGTGCCCGGGAGAATGTTGATCATGCAGTCATAGGGTTGATGCGGAGGAATCGAAGTGGCCTGGGCCTTGCTGAAAACCTCCCGGAGGTCCTGGTACTCCGAGGGGAAAGGCGGTGAGGTCTGAGGCTTCTTCCGAGCCTACAGGAAGACGTGAGCTGTGTGTGCCGACTTCAGGCAATGAGCTTGGCAGAACCACTCCAGCCAATGATAGCACCAGCAGTCGATGAAGGGATTGTGACGCTGGAGCCTTGAAAACCCAAATACCACAGGTACCTGAGGAGACTTGAAGAGCATGAACTGTGTTGTCTAATTTTGGTTCCCTGACACTCGCAGCGCAGGTTCATAGGAGTGGTATTGTGGGTGACTCTGCCTATAGAGCGCCCATCCAAGAAGTAGCCCTGGTCAAAACGAAGGTCACTTCATCTGTACTGTTTGTTAGAGGCGGTTGACCAGAAAGCTAGCGTCAGTTTGTTTTCTTCCTGTATTGAACACAGATCATCCCGTCTTAAATTTTATTGATTATTTACTTTAAAAATACCTAAAGTTGTATTACAAAAGTAGTTTGAAATGTTTTGGCAAAGTTTACAGGTAACCTTTGAGATATTTTGTAGTCAAGTTGCGCAAGTTGGAACCGGTGTTTTTCGGATCAAACGCGCCAAATAAATTGACATTTTGGATATATATAAACAGAAATAATCGAACAAAAGGACCATTTGTGATGTTTATGGGACATATTGGAGTGCCAACAGAAGAAGCTCGTCAAAGGCAAGGCATGATTAATATTTTTATTTCTGCGTTTTGTGTCGCGCCTGCAGGTTAAACTGGAGTAACTTCCGTGCAGCCTCTCTCCCAGACAATAGAGAATCGAAAACCTTTTTCACCTCAGCCATGGACTCCTCCAGACTGAAGCACAAGGTAGATTGTTGTTCTCACATTGCCCTAGCCCAGGTGAGGGCCCTCCCGGACATCATCGTTATGAGGTATGCTATTTTCGAGCGTTCCGAGGGAAAGGACGAGGTATACGGCTCGAATATGAGAGAAAACAGGGAGAGAAATATAGGACAGGTTCCTGACTCTCCAGCAAAGCATTCCGGAGGAGGTAAGCAGGGTTCTCGGCAAGCCGGGGTAACTTGGGGAGACTGACAGCAGAGTTACTTAGGGGCTGTGCAGTTACTGTCTTGGCTGGCTGCCTAACATACAATTTGCGAAATTGCTCCAGCAATGTATTCAAGGCACGGTCATGGTGTTTGCCAAGGTCTGGAATACGTCCATAAGACTACAAAGTAACTCATCGTGAAGAAGTGATGGCGTGGCAGAGCTGGTTCGAGTCTGCTGGGTCAGTCATGGCCAGTTCGTACTATCAGAATAAGTTGCAGACTGTTCAAATCACAGCAGTTTATTTACAATCCAAGGGGCAGGCTAACAACAGGTCAAGGGCAGGCAGAAATCGGTAATCCAGGACAGTGTCAAAAGGTACAGATTGGTAGACGGGCTCAGGGCATGCAGAATGAACAAAACCGGAAGAACTAGAAAACAGGGACTAAAGAGAACAGGAGTACGGAAAAACATGCTGGTAGGCTCAACGAGACAAGACGAACTGGCAACAGACAAACTTAAAAAAAACAGATCACAGTCCACGAGGTACAGTGTGCCAGACATGCTTGAGGTCAGGGCAGGCAGACTGGAAAGGCAGGCGGGTACAGAGTCCAGAAAAACAGGCAAGGGTGGACTAGCAAAAGAGAGAATAGCAAAAGCAGGAGCACGGGAAAAACACGCTGATTGACTTGAAACACACAAGACGAACTGGCACAGAGAGGCAGGAAACACAGGGATGAATACACTGGGGAAAAAAAGCGACACCTGGAGGGGGTGGAGACAATCACAAGGACAGGTGAAACAGATTAGGGTGTGACAGTACCCCCCCCCCCCCCTCCCTAGGGGCGCCACCTGGCGTCCTACCTGGGCACATACCTGGCTGACTGGGTTGTCGGCGGTGAAAATCGGCGATTAGGGCCAGGTCCAGGACGCCTTTAGCAGAAACACAGCACCTCTCCTCCGGGCCATAACCCTCCCAGTCAACCAGGTACTGGAAACCCCTGCCCTGTGGTTGAACCCGCAGGAGGCGTCTCACCGTATATCCTGGCTGGCCATCGATGATCCGGGGGGAGGGATGGGCCTAGAAACAGAAGAAATAGGACTGTGAGACAAGAACTTAATCCTGGACACATGAAAAGTGGGGTGAACACGGATGGTATGGGGCAACAACAGATGGACAGCAGTGGGACTAATGGCTCTAGAAATGGGGAAAGGACCAATGAAACGGGGGGAAAGTTTACTGGATCCCTGCCCCTTGTTTGTCGGCTTCTGAGTGGACAACCATACTATCTGCCCGACCTGACAGCGAGGAGCCAGAGTCCGGTGGCGATCCGCTTGTCGACGATACCTGGAGATTGTATTGAGAAAAACCGCCCGAGCTCTTCTCCAGGTACGCTGAGAGCGGCTGACAAACATCTGAGCTGAAGATATGTTGACCTCCACTTCCTGCTCTGGGAAGAGTGGGGGTTAATACCCCATGGAGCATTTGAAGGGGGATAGTCCAGTAGCCAAGCAGGCGAGAGTGTTCCTGGCATATTCACCCAGACCAGTTGCTGACCTCAGTTGGTGGGGTTACTGGCAACAAGACACCGGAGTGCCGTCTCCATATCTTGATTGGCTCACTCCGACTGGCCATTAGATTGGGGATGAAACGTCTTCCAGAATTGGGACGAGAACTGAGGACCCTGGTCCGAGACAATGTAAATTGACGGTCCATGGATTCAGAAGACATGCTGCACCATAAGCTGGGCTGTCTTCTTGGCTGAAGGTGACTTTGGAAGAGGGATGAAATGGGCGGCCTTGGAGAATCTGACAACTACTGTCAGGATGGTGGTGTTGCCGTATGACAGAGGAAGCCCAGTGACAAAATCCAGGGAAATATGGGACCAGGGGCGATGAAGGACAGAGAGTGGCTGTAGGAGGCGAGACGGAGCTTGCCGCATAGTCTTGCTTTGTGTGCACACCATCCATGGGGTGACGAAGGCCGAGACATCAGGGACCATGGTGGGCCACAAGAAGCGTTGACGGAGGAAAGCCAGTGTTCGACGAGTACCAGGATGACAGATAAGCCTAGAGGAATGAGCCCATTCCAGAACCTGAGACAGGACCGAATCCGGAACAAACAGCCGGTTAGCCGGACCACCCTCAGGGTCCGACTGGGAACGTTGTGCCTTGCGAACCAGAGCCTCAATTCCCAAAATGACAGAAGCCGACAAACAAGGGGCAGGGAGGATGGTCTCAGACTCAGAGGGAGTGGCAGTGGAACTGTACAGATGGGATAGAGCGTCTGGCTTCATGTTCTTTCACCCTGGTCGGTAGGAGATGGTGAAATTTAACCTGGTAAATAACAGAGCCCAACGAGCTTGCCTTGGGTTAAGACGCTTGGCAGTACAGAGGTATTCAAAATGTTTATGGTTCATCCATACCAGGAATGGATGTTCCGCCTCTTCCAGCCAGTGTCTCCACTCCTCCAGAGTTATCTTCACAGCTAGGAGTTCCCAGTTCCCAACATCATAGTTCCTCTATGCAGAGTTGAGATGATGGGACATGAAGGCACAGGGATGAAGTTTTTGGTCTGGACGGATCGCTGGGAAAGAACAGCCCCTACTCCCATGTCGGAAGCATCAACCTCCACCACAAACTGACGAGTTGGGTCTGGATGGATGAGGATAGGAGCAGTAATGAATCGCTGCTTAAGATCTCAAAAAGCCTTGTCCAGCTGCTGGAGACCATGTGAACGATACCTTGGGAGAGGTGAGTGCAGAGAGCGGAGCCACCAGGTTGCTGTAACCCCGAATTAAACGGTGGTAGAAATGGGCAAAACCCAGAAACCGTTGGAGCTGCACCATGGACTTGGGCTGGGGCCAACCCTGCACCGCTCTCACCTTCTCCGGATCCATCTGTACATTCCCCTCAGCAATAATGTATCCTAGAAAGGAGATAGTGGAGCGGTGGAATTCACATTTCTCAGCCTTTACAAACAACTGATTATCCAAGAGGCGCTGAAGAACCTGTCGAACATGAAAAATGTCTTCCTGGGCAGAATGAGAGAAAACCAGGTTGTAGTCGAAGTAGACAAAAACAAAACGATTCAACATGTCCGTAGCACATCGTTGATCAGAGCCTGGAAAACGGCAGGCGCGTTGGTGAATCCAAACAGCATAACCAGGTACTTATAATGCCCACTGGCAGTGTTGAAAGCTGTCTTCCACTCGTATCCTTCGCGTATCTGCACAAGATGGTAGGCATTCCAAAGGTTCAGTTTGGTGAAGATAGTACCCACTGGAGAGGTTTGAAAGCTGAGGATAGGAGTTGTAGAGGGTAACCATTTACCGAGGGTACCAAACGGCATAACCAGGTACTCATAATGTCCACTGGCAGTATTGAAAGCTGTCTTCCACTCGTCTGAGGACAGGAGTGGTAGAGGGTACCGATTTTTAATCGTAGTATCATTGAGACCCCGGTAATCAATACATGGACGCAGGGTCTTGCGCCAGCAGGAGAGGCAGAAGGGAAAATGCTCCTAACAGCCAGTGAGTCCTCGATTTACTCCTCCATGGCCATGGTCTCAGGTCCGGATAGGGAATATAGCCGGTCAATAGCACAATCGTAGGGACGATGTGTAGGAAGGGAGGTAGCCTGGGCCTTGCTGAAAACCTCCAGGAGGTCCTGATACAATCTCAAGGACAGGTGACGCAGATCAGGGCGTGACACACAAGACAGGTGAAATAGATCAGGATGTGACACTTGTGCCACATTAATATAATATCTGAGTGAGAATCCTGGAGATCAGGGCCCCTGGGCACATGCCCTGTATGCTCGGTCGGTATTCGTCCATGATAACTAGATAGATGGCTAGACTAACTAGAAATAAAAAAAATGCTAATTGAGTGACTCAGTGACTGACATAACAAGAGAAGAAATGCAGATGCACAAGCAAATTTCGAAATTGCACATATTCATACTCTCAATAGTACGTTGGGACCCCAAATTGTACCTGATCCACTAATGTCTATAGGCTGTTTAGAGTGCATCTGTACATCCCACTGTACACAAACTGGTTGAATAAGAAGAATGAAAGAATCGCGGTGCAGTAGATAGCAGACGTTTTAAGGGTTCCTCACCAATTCTACTATTTTGTACATAAGGTTTCCACCATCGTTTCCTATAACTGAAAAGAGCTTCTGGACATCAGAACAGCGATCACTAACCTCAATTTGAATGAAGATTTTTACTTCAATGAGTTGGAGGCGCAGGACATACTGCTCACCCCGGACCAGTCCCTAACTTGGAAAAGAAAAAGACTGCGTGCGAGCACCTTGACGAAACTATGTCGGCGAGTACATAAACTGCCTCCATCCTCCATTCTATATGGCAAACGTACAATCATTGGAGAACAAACTGGACGAGCTCCATTCGAGACTATCCAATCAACGGGACCTGAAGATTTCTGGTAACATATATTTCTCGAAGTTGTGGCTGAACAAGGACATGGATGATATGCACTAGACAGTCCCTCCAAGATTTCGCGATGTAAAACATTTGGAAATTGTTTCGCACATTCTTTAGCTGTTATTTTTGTTGGCAAATTACATTTCTGTTCATTGTACTGCCTGTCAGCCATCAACAATCAGCCATCATCTTCTCACGTGAATATGGTGACAGGCCAGCGGGAAAGAACTTTGTTGACGTCTGGTTGGATTGGGCCATTTTCCACAGTAACAGTGCAGTAATTGGTCAAAATTACAAACACGCTTTTGATTGGACATTTTTATGTGGGGATGGGTCAAAATTGCAAGCTCTCTCATAATATGCACAGATTGGTTGATTTTGCATTTAATTATGCAATCGCAGAATTGCAGAATCCTGGAGGGACTGACTAGAGGTTTACATGGAAGCAGGTGTTGCGGGTCCCTTGGGATTCTGGCAGGAATGGGAGTGAAGTTCTTGAATCAAGTTCTGGACAGGATGGGACAGGATCAACAGTCCACAGGAAAGGGCAGTACAGGAATAGTTAGATACAAAGTAAATGTAATTCCCCCGCTCACTCTCATGCCTCGCTCCAAATTTAGTTAGTCACTATAGGCTACCTCAGATGCCAATCTACATCGGTAGGATAAATTTTGAAGCCTTCAATAAAGGAAATGCAGTCTTGTTGCAGCCAAGGACCCATCACTAACATTAACATTAGAGTGATGTTAGGAAAGAACGATGTTTTAGCAACATTTTATGGAGTTTTCTTTGACAATGAAGGAACAGAGTACACAGTTTATAAAAAAATCCTGTGGTTTAATAAAATAGGCTACCAACTGGAGAGCGGGACAAGAGGACTGAGGGGGCAAAGCTGCTTTACTCCCAACAACTTTACCCTCAAGCTCAATTGTTTGCGTTTTTAACTAAACCAATGCCATCTGAGGTGAATATTCTGACTATTTTGCTGAGCAGACCATCCTGCTGGGGTCTCAATCCTCATCCTCCAGCTTAATCTGCCTATAGGTAATTTAGAATACGCTCTTATTCAGAGCCACTTGGCACTTGGCAGTCAGTACATTTAACTAAGATATATCACAGTCACAAATTGCATTACTGAAATAATTTTCAATACTTCTTAAACAAACACAATAACCAACTTATTTCTGCATGCAAAAATGAGCACGGGATGGGAGTGAAATTTATCGGGAAAGGACAGGAAAGTTCCAGAGTTATAGGACTGTGCAGGATCAGAACAGTTCAGAAAAATAATTGACAGGACAGGTATGAATTTTCACTCCTGTGTGAACCTCTAATTTATACTAAGTGTACAAAACATTGAGAATACCATCCTAATATTGCCTTAGCCACCCCATTTTGCCCTCAGAACAGCCTCAATTCATCGGGGCATTGACAGTGTTAGAAGAAAATATGCTATCTGGAACCTTCTCTGGCTGTTCCCATTGAAGAACCCTTTGACAAACCCTTTTGAGTTCCATGTAGAACCCTTTACACAGAGAGTTCTACATAGAACCCAAAATAGTTCTACCTGGGGACAGCCAAAGAACCCTTTTGAAACCCTTTTTTCTAAGAGTGTGGTGTCGAAAGCGTTCAACAGGGATGCTGGCCATGTTGACTCCAATGCTTCCCACAGTTGTGTCAAGTTGGCTGGATGTCCTTTAGGTGATGGACCATTCTTATTCATTTACAGTATTTGTATTATTATTTTTCCCCCTCCCCAATTTCTTGATAACCAATTGAGATCCAATCTTGTGTCAGCACTGCAACTCCTCAACGGGCTCCGGAGAGGCGAAGGTCGAGTTATGTTTCCTCCGAAGCATGACCCGCCAAGCTGCTGTGCTTCTAACAAAGAAATTGAGAAACCTGTCCAACCAAAAACATAGAGACCCGGAAAACCTGAGTTTATGCTGGGCCAATTGTGATACAGCCTGGGATCGAACCCCGCATCCCAGTGTTGAGGTGTTGTGACTGACACAAACTGACGCTGGCGCTAAGACCGCACTCAAGGAGCTGTACAGGGCCATAAGCAAACAAGAAAATGCTCATCTGAAGGCGGTGCTCCTACTGGCCAGTGATTTTTATGAAGGAAAACTGAAATCCTGCTCAGCTAAGTTCTTCCAGCACGTCACCTGTGCAACTAGAGACAAAAAACTCTAGATAACCTTTACTCCACAAAAAGAAATGCATACAAAGCACTCCATCACCCTCACAACTCTATTCTCCTTATTCCTACTTACAAGCAAAAAATCAAACGGGTAGTACCAGTGGGGCAATCAACAAGGAAGTGGTCCGATGAAGCAGATGCTAAGCTACAGGACTGTTCCATTGTGTTCCATTGAGGTGTTTACCACATCAGTCACCAGCTTTATAAATAAGTGTATCAATGACGTCATCCCCACAGTGTACATATCCCAAACAGAAGCCATGGATTACAGGCACATCCACACTGAGTTAAAGGCTAGAGCTGATGCTTTCAAGGAACGGGAAACTAAAATGGACACTTAAAATAAATCTTGCCACGCCCTCCAACGAACCATCAAAAAGGCAAAGCGTCAATACAGGACTAAGATCAAATCCTACTATACCAGCTTTTACGCTTGTCAGATGAAGCAGGGCTTGTAAACTATCATGGATTACAAAGGGAAACCCCAGCCGCGAGTTGCCCAGTGACGTGAGCCTACCAAATGAGCTAAATGTTTTCTATGCTCGGTTTGAGGCAAGGAACACTGAACCATTCATTAGAGCACTAGCTGTTCCGCAATACTGTGTGATCACCAGCCGATGTGAGTAAGACCTTTAAACAGGTATATATTCACAAGGCTGCAAGGCTAGATAGATTACCAGGATGTGTACTCAGAGCATGCATTGACCAGCATCTTCACTGACATTTTCAACCTCTCCCTGACCCTGTCTGTAATACATACATGTTTCAAGCAGGCCACCATTGTCCCTGTGCCCAAGGACGCCAAGGTAACCTGTCTAAATAAGTATCGCCCCGTAGCACTCAAATATGTAGCTATGAAATGCTTTGAAAGGCTGTTCATGGCTCACATCAACACCATCATCTCAAATACCCTGGACCCACTCCAATTCACATACCGCCCCCAACAGATCCACAGATGACGCAATCTCTATTGCATTCCACATTGCCCTTTTCAACCTGGACAAGAATAACACCTATGTGAGAAGCTGTTCATTGACTACAGCTCAGCGTTGAACACCATAGTGCCCTCAAAGCTCATCACTACACTACGCATCCTGGTGGTAGGCCTGATCACCGATGATGATGAGACAGCCTATAGAGAGGTCACAGACCTGGCAGTGTGGTGCCAGGACAACAACCTCTTCCTCAACGTCAGCAATACAAGGAAGCTGATCGTGGACTACAGGAAACAAAGGGCCGAGCTCGCACCCATTCACATCAAAAGGGCTGTATTGGAGAGGGGCTCTCGAAAGCTTTACATTTCTCTGTATCTACATCACTAAAGATCATGGTCCACACACACCAACACAGTCGTGAAGAGGGCTTGTCACCACTTCTTCCCCCTCAGGAGGCTGAAAAGATTTGGCATGTGCCCTCAAAAAGTTCTGCAGCTGCACCATTGAGATGATCTTGACTGGCTGCATCATCACTTAGTGTGTATGGACCAGTACATCACCAGGACCGAGCTCCCTGCCATCCAGGACCTCTATACCAGGTGGTGTCAGAGGAAGGCCCTAAAAATGGTCATAGCCACCTAAGTCATAGACTGTTTTTTCTGCGACCGCACGGCAAGCGGTACCGATGCACAGTCTGGAACCAACAGGACCCTGAATAGCTTTTACTCCCAAGCCATAGGACTGCAAAATAGGTAACCGAATAGCTTCCCAGACTATCTGCATCTATCCTTTTTCAACAAACTTTTTTGACACATCACAAACATTGCTGCTGCTGTTTACAATCTGTCACTTTATTCCTATTTATACAGTATGTACATACAGTATTTACCTCAATGACCTCGTACCCAAGCAGATCGACTTGGTACTGGATACCCTATGTATATAGCCAAGTTATCAATACAAATTGTGTATTTATTATTATTTCTCTATTTTCTTTCTCTCTGCATTGGTGGGAAGGGCCCATATGTAAGCGTTTCGTTGTTAGTCTACATCTGTTGTTTACAAAATTAGATTTTTTTATTAGAAAAATTTTTTTTCCACCCAATTTCAATTAAATTACATTGAACCAACATAGACATTGAATTGACGTCTGTGTCTAGTGGGTCTGAAGCAGCCAGCAAGTCATCTGTGGGGTTTCTGGCTATTTCCAGTACAATATCTCCAAATGGGTGTTGTTAATGATATCAAATGGCCTACAGGCAGAAGCCTTCATAAGCCATCGTGATCTGCCCTCACTACAAGGGAATGTAGCCTACCAAGCACTGTGGAAATAAAGTCATACTGTTGAGTAGATCCTTGTGAGCCTGATCTAATTGTAGAGAACTAACTTTGTCTTGGCAAAACAACCACTCCACACAGCGAAATGCAAAAACATATTTATTTATCTCATACTCAATAAATATTTATTAATATTACAATAAGCATACTCTTTTTTTTGTCCTCGGACATAGTCATAAAAAAACACTCAAACACTCTCATTGCAAGAAAGACAAAAGTGTGACATCACAGTGCTTCTGTCTTAGCCCCACAGTGCAAAAGTATACACAAAATATAATATATATACGTACCCTTAGATTCAAGATCTTCTCCCCACAGGACAAATATGTGGAAGCTAGACAATCAAAAAAGAACTGTAATGTATTCATAAGAGTTGGAACACATATAGAGATGGATTGAATAGAATGGACATAACTGCTTATGTACTCAGTGATTGAACATCAAATGGTTAATGCACTCAATGCTCCTGACACAATCTATCGTGAAGGGGCTTTTGTGAAATAGGACTTTGTCCTTTCCATCCATCCTATTTCTATGCAAACAAGCAGATTCACTGCTTGAAAATTAGATTTTTTTCTCTCCGTGCAGCACAGTTCGACTGTGCGAGCACCTTGCAGCAGTAAGTTTGCAAGTGTGATTGTCTTCTAACATTGCAACAGAGTTGTGTGAGATTCAGGGCGACATTTTCTTCTCTTTAAAACAAAAGCTACAACAACAAAAAAGTTAGCATCTGCAAATTTGGATTACACAGATACTGTAACACTTTGCACCTACTGTATGTAGGTGGAGCAGGTAATGGGAGTGTCACAGGAATGTGTGCAGTAGTATGTTTATTAGCCTTTCCACATCATGTTTATGAATATATCAAGACATTTTATAAAAACTAGGACAAAAATAGTCGGTGAAAAATTATCTGCAATATCATACGCTTTAAAGTTTTGATGTTGTTGCTACTCTTTATATTTGCCATTAATATTCTGGGTTTTAAGTAGGCCTATCTGTGTCTCATTTAAAGGAGCAATCTGTGATTGCTACTTCAATTTTTTTACTTTTAAACCAATAATACTGTACAGTCGTGGCCAAAGGTTTTGAAAATGGCACAAATATTAATTTCCACAAAGTATGCTGCTTCAGTGTCTTTAGACATTTTTGTCAGATGTTACTATGGAATACTGAAGTATAATTACAAGTATTTAATAAGTGTCAAAGGCTTTTATTGACAATTACATGAAGTTGATGCAAAGAGTCAATATTTGCAGTGTTGACCCTTCTTTTTTAAGACCTCTGCAAACCGCCCTGGCATGCTGTCAATTAACTTCTGGGTTACATCCTGACTGATGGCAGCCCAGTCTTGCAAAAGCAATGCTTGAAGTTTGTCAGAATTTGTGGGTTTTTGTTTTGAGGATTGACCACAAGTTCTTAATGGGATTAAAGTCTGGGGAGTTTCCTGGCCATGGACCCAAAATATTGATGTTTTGTTCACCAAGCCACTTAGTTATCACTTTTGCCTTATGGCAAGGTAATCCATAATGCTGTAAAAGGTATTGTTCGTCACCAAACTGTTCCTGGATGGTTGGGAAAAGTTGCCCTCTGAGGATGTGTTGGTACAGTACCATTCTATATTCATGGCTGTGTTCTTAGGCAAAACTCCACTCCCTTATCTGAGAAGCAACCCCACACATTAATGGTCTCAGGATGCTTTACTGTTGGCATGACACAGGAATGATGGTAGCGCTCACCTTATCTTCTCCGGACAAGCTTTTCCCCGATGACCCAAACAATCGGAAAGGGGATTCATTAGAAAAAATTACTTTACCCCAGTCCTCAACAGTCCAATCCCTGTACTTTTTGCAGAATATCAGTCTGTCCCTGATGTTTTTCCTGGAGAGAAGTGGCTTCTTTGCTGCCCTTCTTGACATCAGGCCATCCTCCAAAAGCCTTCGCCTCACTGTGCATGCAGATGCACTCACACCTGAATGCTGCCATTCCTGAGCAAGCTCTGTACTGGTGGTGCTCCAATCCCGCAGCTGAATCAACTTTAGGAGACAGTCCTGGCTCTTTCTGGACTATCTTGGCCGCCATTAAGCATTCTTCACAACAATCGAACCACTCTCCTTGAAGTTCTTGATGATCCCATAAATGGTTGATTTAGGTGCAATCTTACTGGCAGCAATATCCTTGCCTGTGAAGCCCTTTTTGTGCAAAGCAATGATGACGGCATGTGTTTCCTTACAGGTAACCATGGTTGACAGAGGAAGAACAATGATTCCAAGCACCACTCTCCTTTTGAAGCTTCCAGTCTGTTATTCAAACTCAATCAGCATGACAGAGTGATCTCCAGCCTTGTCCTCGTCAACATTCACACCTGTGTTAATGAGAGAATCAATGACATGATGTCAGCTGGTCCTTTTGTTGCAGGGCTGAAATGCAGTGGAAATGTTTTTTTGGGGATTCAGTTAATTTGCATGGCAAAGAGGGACTTTGCCATTAATTGCAATTCATCTGATCACTCTTCATAACATTCTGGAGTATATGCAAATTGACATCATACAATCGGAGGCAGCAGACTTTGTGAAAATTAATATTTGTGTCATTCTTGAAACTTTTGGCCACGACTGTATATACCCATTGATTCTTGAAAAATATAACTTATAAAGGCCTAGTTCAATATTCAATAGGCTCCTTCTATAGGAACATGTCCTGTCTTTCCATGCCCTAATGAAAAATATATCAACCCCTACAAAAAAGGTCCATTCATTATAATCAAATCACATTTCTTGTTGCTGCAGGTTTATTTTCCTGCTCTAGCAAACTGGCTCAAATTAAGATCCTACATCTGTATATGAATGTAGAATGCAGCTTATTGAAGCTATTGGATGCACTTTATAGCAATTTATGAAAGTATACATCATTGCATTTTGTATCATAATATGGACTGGCCCTCCTTGAAATCTCGTGGATCGATGCATTGAGCTCTTTTTGTCTATAAAACCTTTTGCATAAACTTCCATGACCTTTTAACCAAAGAATGTGTCTGATTGTTTTTTGCTTGACATGTATTTTTTTGTATAGTAACGTGTATTTTGATGTTGAATATGTTTATTGTATTTTTATGTGTATTGTGCTATACAGGGCTCATCTGGAAAAGATACCTTTGTCTCAGCATTGACCTGTCAAAATAAAGGTAAAAATAAATAAATAAACTGTTATACCCCAGAAGAACCTAAAATAGGTTTACACCATTGTTTTTAAACAAAGTCATTGGGGGAAAAAAGTAAATAAACTATCATTTGGATATCATGGATGGTCAGTCCGTGCAGCCAAAGCTCTGTCTATGCATTTGAGAGAGGTTACATTTGTCCCCATACCTCAGCTTTTTACCAGAACATTGATGGGGTGTTCCTTTGTTATATTTAAGAATGCAGACTTCCTCTTTAATGTGGCTACGTATTGAGCTCTTGTAAGATGGAATTCTGAAGCAGTAGGCCTATTATTAAACTTGATCATCACTTCCTAATGAACAATTTTCCTTCTTTATTCACCATTAAAGCACTGATATTGCCTATATGTTTTGTATCTTTGTCATTATGTATTTGCCTATTTGATATAGCCTATTTTACAAATATTGCAATTCTTCAACTTTAAGAATATCAGAAGGCACATAAAATAATATAGCAGCCCGATTCGCCAGCCCATTAAGATTACTTATTGAAAGGGCACAGTGAAGTCAAAATTCCGTTTTTCCTATGTTTTGATTCATATTATCAGACTGGACTCATGAGATGATAATAATTGTATGGTCATTTAAGACAGAAATGAATGTAGGGAGGTTGGAAGGGGATAAAGGGGTGGCTGTATACCGCAACCTTTTAGCATATCAAAGGTTCAAAGCGCATCAGGTCTGAATACCAAATACTGAGAAGTGCTTAAATCAAAATGTAAGCACTTCTGAATCGGGACTATTATGCATAAAACAAACAAAATGCTATCATAATTTGTATGGGGTATAGTGGCCATTACCTCAAGTTACCCCATGACAAATATTTTCACTATATTAGCCCACATAGCTACAAGGATGCACATTCATGCTAGGTTTAGAATATCACAATTTAGCTTATAGAGACCCCAACTGATATATAAAACAATCTTACAATTATCTATTTTGGTTTAGAACAAGCAATAATGAAACCTATAACACAAGAAATGTATTTGATTTTGTGAAAATCTCAGTTGGACCAAACTTGCTTACCACTTACCACAACTATTACCTGCTTACCTAGCAAGATGGCGCCGACAGAGATGGTCACCTCGCTTAGAGTCCTTAGGAAACTATGCAGTATTTTATTTTTTATGTATTATTTCTTACATTGTTAGCGCAGAAAATCTAAAGTGTTATTACATACAGCCGGGAAGAACTATTGGATATAAGAGCAACGTTAACTTACCAACATTACAACCAGGAATATGACTTTCCCCAAGTGGATCCTTTGTTCTGACCACCAGCCAGGACATTGGATCTAATCCCAGAGGTGACCCAAAACAACGTCGCTGCAGAAGAGGTAGACAGAGAGACCTCCTGGTCAGACTTCGAAGGCGTGCACACCACCCACCGCTTCCAAGTATATTACTCGAAAATGCCCAGTCTCTACACAACAAGGTAGATGAAATTAGGGCAAGGGTTGCCTTCCAGAGAGACAACAGAGCATGTAACATGCTCTGTTTCGCGGAAACATGGCTCTCTCTGAATGTTGTCGGAGTCAGTACAGCCACCGGGTTTCTTCATGCGCCTCGCCGACAGAAATAAACATCTTTCTGGGAAGAAGAATGGTGGGGTGTATGCTTCATGATTAAAGAATCATGGTGTAATCGTAAAAACATACAGGAACTCAAGTCCTTTTGTTCATCTGACCTAGAATTACTTACAATATAATGGCGACCATATTATCTCCCAAGAGAGTTCTCGTCGGTTATGGTCACAGTCGTGTATATCCCCCCTTAATCTGCTACCACGTTGGCCCTCAAGGAACTTCACTGGACTCTATATAAACTGGAAACCATATATCCTGAGGCTGCATTTATTGTAGCTTGGGATTTTAACGAAGCAAATTTGAGAACAAGGCTACATAAATTCTATCAGCATATTGAGTGTAGCAATACGCTGGATCACTGCTACTCTAACTTTCGCTACACATACAAGAGCCTCCCCCGCCATTTTGCTCCTACCGTCCTCTATGCAGCAACTCAAACAGGATGTACCTATGACAAGAACCATTCGACGCTGGTCTGACCAATCGGAATCCACTCTTCAAGATTGTTTTGATCGCGCAGACTGGGAAATATTCCGGGCAGCCTCAGAGAATAACATTGATTTATATGCTGATTCGGTGAGTGAGTTTATAAGGAAGTGCATTGGAGATGTTGTACCCACTGTGACTATTAAAACCTACCCTAACCAGAAACTGTGGATAGATGGCGGCATTCACGCAAAACTGGAAGTGCCAACAACTGCATTTAACCATGGAAAGATGACTGGGAATAGAGACTAGTCAAGGATCATATCACTTCCACCTTACATGCCACCCTAGAACCACACAGTTTGCATACCACCCCAACAGGTCCACAGATGATGCAATCGCCATCACACTGCACACTGCCCTATCCCATCTGGAATACCTATGTATACCTATATAAGAATGCTGTTCATTGATTACAGCACCATAGTACCCTTCAAGCTCATCATTAAGCTTGAGGCCTTGGGTCTCAACGATGCTCTGTGCAATTTGGTCCTGAACTTTCTGAAGGGCGGCCCCCAGGTGGTGAAGGTAGGAAAAATCTTCACTTCACTGATCCTCAACACTGGGGCCCCAGAAGGGTGCATGCTCATCCCCCTGCTGTACTCCCTGTTCACCCATTAATGCGTGGCCATGCACGTCTCCAACTTAATCATCAAGTTTACAGACAACACAACAGTAGTGGGCTTGACTACCAACAATGACGAGCCTACATGGAGGTGCTGAGGTGTCAGGAAAATAACCTCTCACTCAATGTCAACAAAACAAAGGAGATGATCGTGGACTTCAGGAAACAGCAGAGGGAGCACCCCCCATCCACATCAATGAGACAGCAGTGGAGAAGGTAGAAAGTTTTAAGTTCCTCGGTGTACACATCACAGACAAACTGAAATGGTCCTCCCACACAGACAGTGTGGTGAAGGCGCAACAGTGTCTCTTCAACCTCAGGAGTTTGAAGAAATGTGGCTTGTCACCTAAAACCCTCACAAACGTTTACAGATGCACAATTGAGCATCCTGTCGGGCTGTATCACCGCCTGGTATGGCAACTGCACCACTCTCAACCTTAAGGCTCTCAAGAAGGTGGTGCGGTGCGTATCATGCATGTCCGGGGACAAACTACCTGCCCTCGAGGATACCTACAGCACCCGATGTCACAGGAATTCCAAAAAGATAATCAAGGACAACAACCATCCGAGCGACTGCCTGTTCACCCCGCTACCATCCAGAAGGCGAGGTCAGTACAGGTGGATTAATCTAGGGGCAGTATTGTCATTTTTGGAAAAAAAACATTCCCGTTTTAAACGGGATATTTTGTCAGGAAAAGATGCTAGAATATGCATATAATTGACAGCTTTCGATAGAAAACACTCTAACGTTTCCAAAACTGTAAAGATATTGTCTGTGAGTATAACAGAACTGATGTTGCAAGCGAAAGCCTGAGAAAAATCCAATCCGGAAGTGCCCCAGGTTTTGAAAGCACTGCGTTCCAATGACTCCCTATATTGCTGAGAATGTACCATCAATGAGCTTATGCTTTCTACGTATTCCCCAAGGTGTCTACAGCATTGTGACGTAGTTTTACACATTTCTGTTGAAGAATAGCCGTATGGGGGCACATTGCGTAAGTGGTCACATGGTGGCTCCGAGAGAGATTCTCGCGTAAAGTACAGAGGTAGCCATTACTCCAATCGGTCCTAGAGAAAAACGAATTGTCCCGACGGATATATTATCGAATAGATATTAGAAAAACACCTTGAGGATGGATTCTAAACAACGTTTGCCATGTTTCTGTCAATATTATGGAGCTCATTTTGGCGTTGTGGTGACCGCAATTTCCGGGCGATTTCTCAGCCAAACTTGAAGAACAAACTCAGCTGTTTCGCCTACAAAAATAATATTTTGGGAAAAAATTTTACTTTGGCGATCTACCTGGGAGTCTCGTAAGTGAAAACATCCAAAGTTCATCAAAGGTAAACGATTTAATTTGATTGCTTTTCTGATTTCCTTGACAAGGTTGCCTGCTATTAGCAAGGCATAATGCTATGCTAGGCTATTATAAACTTAAAGAAATGCTTGTCTAGCGTTGGCTGTAAAGCATATTTTGAAAATCTGAGATGACAGGGTGATTAACAAAAGGCTAAGCTGTGTCTCAATATATTTCATTTGTGATTTTCATGAATAGGAATATTTTCTAGGGATATTTACAGTGCCTTGCGAAAGTATTCGGCCTCCTTGAACTTTGCGACCTTTTGCCACATTTCAGGCTTCAAACATAAAGATATAAAACTGTCTTTTTTTGTGAAGAATCAACAACAAGTGGGACACAATCATGAAGTGGAACGACATTTATTAGATATTTCAAACTTTTTTAACAAATCAAAAACTGAAAAATTGGGCGTGCAAAATTATTCAGCCCCTTTACTTTCAGTGCAGCAAACTCTCTCCAGAAGTTCAGTGAGGATCTCTGAATGATCCAATGTTGACCTAAATGACTAATGATGATAAATACAATCCACCTGTGTGTAATCAAGTCTCCGTATAAATGCACCTGCACTGTGATAGTCTCAGAGGTCCGTCAAAAGCGCAGAGAGCATCATGAAGAACAAGGAACACACCAGGCAGGTCCGAGATACTGTTGTGAAGAAGTTTAAAGCCGGATTTGGATACAAAAAGATTTCCCAAGCTTTAAACATCCCAAGGAGCACTGTGCAAGCGATAATATTGAAATGGAAGGAGTATCAGACCACTGCAAATCTACCAAGACCTGGCCGTCCCTCTAAACTTTCAGCTCATACAAGGAGAAGACTGATCAGAGATGCAGCCAAGAGGCCCATGATCACTCTGGATGAACTGCAGAGATCTACAGCTGAGGTGGGAGACTCTGTCCATAGGACAACAATCAGTCGTATATTGCACAAATCTGGCCTTTATGGAAGAGTGGCAAGAAGAAAGCCATTTCTTAAAGATATCCATAAAAAGTGTTGTTTAAAGTTTGCCACAAGCCACCTGGGAGACACACCAAACATGTGGAAGAAGGTGCTCTGGTCAGATGAAACCAAAATTGAACTTTTTGGCAACAATGCAAAACGTTATGTTTGGCGTAAAAGCTACACAGCTGAACACACCATCCCCACTGTCAAACATGGTGGTGGCAGCATCATGGTTTGGGCCTGCTTTTCTTCAGCAGGGACAGGGAAGATGGTTAAAATTGATGGGAAGATGGATGGAGCCAAATACAGGACTATTCTGGAAGAAAACCTGATGGAGTCTGCAAAAGACCTGAGACTGGGACGGAGATTTGTCTTCCAACAAGACAATGATCCAAAACATAAAGCAAAATCTACAATGGAATGGTTCAAAAATAAACATACCCAGGTATTAGAATGGCCAAGTCAAAGTCCAGACCTGAATCCAATCCAGAATCTGTGGAAAGAACTGAAAATTGCTGTTCACAAATGCTCTCCATCCAACCTCACTGAGCTCGAGCTGTTTTGCAAGGAGGAATGGGAAAACATTTCAGTCTCTCGATGTGCAAAACTGATAGAGACATACCCCAAGCGACTTACAGCTGTAATCGCAGCAAAAGGTGGCGCTACAAAGTATTAACTTAAGGGGGCTGAATAATTTTGCATGCCCAATTTTTCAGTTTTTGATTTGTTAAAACATTTTGAAACATCCAATAAATGTCGTTCCACTTCATGATTGTGTCCCACTTGTTGTTGATTCTTCACAAAAAAATACAGTTTTATATCTTTATGTTTGAAGCCTGAAATGTGGCAAAAGGTCGCAAAGTTCAAGGGGGCCGAATACTTTCGCAAGGCACTGTACTTTACCTATTTAGGCAAATTGGATATTCATAAATTGGTGACAGTCTGTATGCCCTCCCACCTATCTGTTTCATGTCTCTGGTAACCCGCAGAAGCCAGCATGGATAGAATGCAAGAATCGTGCCAACTTTTCTCCACAGTCTATGCCATGGTGAAGTAATTGGATGGTGAAACTTGCATCCAGCCAACCAGAAAAGCAAGGCAAAGCAATTCAGCCAATGCCAAACGTCCTGCACGGTGTTGGGCTGTAAGCACAACCCCCACCTGTGGACGTCGGGCCCTCATACCACCCTCATGGAGTCTGTTTCTGACCGTTTGAGCAGACACATGCACATTTGTGGCCTGCTGGAGGTCATTTTGCAGGGCTCTGGCAGTGCTCCTCCTGCTCCTCCTTGCACAAAGGTGGAGGTAGCGGTCCTGCTGCTGGGTTGTTGCCCTCCTACAGCCTCCTCCACGTCTCCTGATGTACTGGCCTGTCTCCTGGTAGCGCCTCCATGCTCTGGACACTACGCTGACAGACACAGCAAACCTTCTTGCCACAGCTCACATTGATGTGCTATCCTGGATGAGCTGCACTACCTGAGCCACTTATGTGGGGTGTCGACTCCATCTCATGCTACCACTAGAGTGAAAGCACCGCCAGCATTCAAAAGTGACCAAAACATCAGCCAGGAAGCATAGGAACTGAGAAGTGGTCTGTGGTCACCACCTGCAGAACCACTCCTTTATTGGGGGTGTCTTGCTAATTGCCTATAATTTCCGCCTGTTGTCTATTCCATTTGCACAACAGCATGTGAAATGTATTGTCAATCAGTGTTGCTTCCTAAGTGGACAGTTTGATTTCACAGAAGTGTGATTGACTTGGAATTACATTGTGTTGTTTAAGTGTTCCCTTTATTTTTTTGAGCAGTGTATTTCTACCTTTTCCATTACACATGTTGTGACATTGCTTTTGTCAAACAAACGTGGGTCAACCCTGCCTACTGTGTGGTTAGATAGATCCGTTCTCTGAAGTAAAACTTTGTCACTGGTCTGTAATCATAAATGTTTAGGTCATATATCTATTTCTGTGAGCTTTAGTGACCATCTCTCTGAGTCACAGTGAACCCTGGTCTCCAAATCAATGTTTATAGCAAGGATTTCCACAATGGCGTACATCATTGTCAATACTGTGTGTGTGCCTCACACAGAATTCTAAGGGAAAAGGATCAAAACAGGATGAAGAGAGGATGAAGCAGAATGAGGTGACAAGGGCAATTGAGGATAAATGCAGTGGAGAAAATAGCAGGTTAAGAAAGATTAAAGAAAATAGTGACGAGGAGTAAGGAGATGGCAAGAGTGCTGTTCCATGCTGGTCCCTCCACAGCCATAGCTCCCCTGAGCATTCTACAATTTCTCATGTGTGCTCCAAGTGTACATTTCTCACCGAGCAGATGTGTAGTGTTAGAACTTCACAGGCCAGTTTGGCTGTGTCAGGGAGAAGGGTGAAGTTGTCACTAGACACTGACCTGAGGGCAGTTGTGTCTTTTCCCCCTTAAATGGTTAGATCTGTGTTCAAGGGCAACTTCTACCAGGGGCTGATGTCAGACAGCTCACTGATAGACTGATTGACAGTGATGACACAATTTTGGGCCACTGTAGATCCTGTCCTTATTAGCGGAATGATCTACAACTGACATGGTCTCTATGTAGACTACTGTTACAAACCTCATCAAGGAAGCCGGCAAAACATGACTAATCAAATGTCACAGCCATCCAATCACTGATGACAGTATAACACAGCCAGCCAATCACAAATAATTAGATGACACAACTAGCTAATGACTGTTGTTTTTATGTTAGCTTGCTTGTTGCAAGTCAGAACATTTTTCAGAAACACCAGCTCTTTTGGAGCTCCAACCATGTAAAATACTTCATTTGTTTGAGAAGTGGAAATGTGTCACTAGACTGCCTTGATCCACCACTTTTGATCATCTTTTCTGATGAGAACTTCCCCAGGCTTTCAAACAGAATGTGAGATGCCTTAGCTCCAGAGGCTACATCCTCCTGAATAGGCTCCTGGTGTGTGTATATGTTATGGTATGATGTGTGGTCATTTGTAAACAATAATCATGTCTCCTCACATTATTTTGATATGACTCGATTTGGAAATATTTAACATGTGTAGAACTTCAGTTAATCAGTGGGAAAGTTCAAACTCACTATAATTGTTTTCATTTGGAGGCAAGAGAAATACCCCCAGACTCAGATAAGAGAACATAATTTTAATTCAAGCTTAATTCCTGTCTGAATAGGTGGATAATCTTAACTGCCTTTATTAAATACACCATGACAGTATCTCCATCCCTATGGCCGAGTCTTCCACTGCCCGGTCAGTCACTATTCTGGCACGGTGATGTGGGTCACTGATTCTCTTATAATCTCTTATACTTTTTAAACACTTTTGTGTAGACCCGAACCGTAGTTGCTAGTGTCAACATTTTGTTTTCACATTGTTCTTTCCAGCTCGGTTCCAGCAACTATGGTTGATGTGTAACCAGGGCAGTGAAGTTTGGCTGGGCTCAGTCGTGTGAAAAGATTATGTAGGGTACTGTACAAACCATCTTGTCCCAACACTCTTAATAAATGTCATCCTTCCCTCCTATCTCCTTGTCTCCTATATTCTTGTCTCGGTAACACTTTACTTGACACGCAGCTTCATAACACTTTATGACACAGTCATGACCATGTCATAAAATGCCATAATAGCTGATATAACTTGTCATAACCTGCCATAATATGGTCATAACACTGTCATTACCCATATATGTACAAACATGACATATATTGCATTATTTTATGACATACATAAGACTGTCAAAACCCACATTTATTTAAAAACAAAAATCCCTACCAAGAAGGTTCCTTTCATTTGAAAGATTGTTTCTTAAGTGCTTTGTTGTTGTCGTAATTCATTATTTACAGTCATGTTGTTTTTCATCATATTTTAAATCACTTGCAGAAAATACACTTTATGACACTGTAATGAAGCATTATGACCTTCCTGTGTCACTTTACTTGGATTAAGAAAATATACTTTATGACACTGTCAAGAGGTATTATGACCATCATAATCATATAAGCCATATATGCCCTTATGTCAGTAATCAGTCAGAAAGAAGTTGTCTTGTCCTGCTCCTGAAATCTTCTCCTGCTTTTATCCCAGTCATCAGCAACAGAGCATTGGGGTAGGTGCATGTCTGACATTAATTTTTGCGCAATTACAATAATAATTGAATATGTTCAATGTCAGAAAATTTTATATAACATAAATATACTGTTGACAAGTAGGCTATGGTGTAACGGAATGTTTTGCCTTGTGTGGTGGGTTTTGTGGGTTTTACACTTATGTTGGTGTCATAACCAGCCATAAAATAATGCAATAAATGTCACAACAAAAAATATGTGTCATGATAGTGTTCTGACTAAATTATGACAGGTTACGTCAGTTGTTATGACATATGACATGTTAAGATCGTGCCATAACGTGTTATGGCGCTGGGTGTCAAGTAAATTGTTACCCTTGTCTCTTTGTCCGACCACTGATTTGATAGGATTTGCCCCGAGGTGCTACCATATTACTTTTGGTCCTGGCCCTATATGATATGGCAGATTTGCCCTAAGTATTGGGACATGGTCATAGTGATTGTTAGGGCAGTGGAGCAAGCCAAACCTACATTGTGGATCATTCAAATGGTTCACAACAGCATTCCAATACAACAACATCTAAATTCAAGATGCCAAAATATATTCCATTTAAAATTAGTGCTTTTTTCATCGTTATAAGAACATTTATCCTTTAGATTTTTTTGTATAAAAAACCATGGTGTTCTTACTGAATTGGCTCAACGTATTGGCAACATATTATTTTCTCCAACGCACAGACAAGTGTCCTTGCAACATAAATATCCAAGACAAGGTTTGAAAAACCATTTAACAACTGTAGACTAAAATTTCCAAATTGTTTTATATTTTTTAATCTTTAGAAAATATATAATTGTACTAAGCATATTCAATATTAAGACAATTACTGAGGTACAATTTTTTTAAATATAAATTAGCAATACGAAACCAGGGAGATATACCAGATATTTGAATTGCTACAACAGAGATGTGGGGGGGAACTCCTCCCTGTGCTCTGATTGGTCACCAGCTCAATGCCCATCTCTGGCTTGTGAAAGGAAGGGGGAGGAGTCTGAGGACAGGGTTGTGTTCATTAGGGCACGCAACAGAAACGTTTTAAAATGCTTTGCAACTGAAAACAAAATGTGTTTCTTACTAGTCAAGTCCAGGTAGTCCTGGACATACTGGTCAAGTCCTGGTTCTTCCATTTGAACAAGGCCCGTGACAAGGCCCAGGACAGGGTGGATCACTCCTGTCAGATAGCTGTGTCCCAGAAGACGGTGGTCTGTGTGGAGTAAGGAGGAGGGCCGCCATACTTCTTGGTCCCATTGCTGCTCTTCCTCCAGCTGTGCAAGATGGGCATGCTGTCCTGCTTACACAGGTTGTTGTCTGCTGGCCCCCGGCGGGCCTTGATCTCCCGACACAGGCAGCGCTTCTTCTCAATCATCTCCATCATGGTGTTGTCTCCGCAAGCCCACAGCATGGGAGGGATCATCTGGGGTGAGGAGGGGTGGGGGACAGAGGGTATGAGGGGGTTGCCCAGAATGTTGGTGTTGCCATAGACAGACAGCATTCGAAGAGAGAGACTATGAGTGTAATTCGTCTCTATCAACAGACATGTGCAATCTTACTGGCAAAGTAAGTTGAGTGTAATAAAATCAGTCAATAATATGTGCAGTGCCTAGTGAAGTCTACACACCCCTTGCAAAGCTATCACATTTTTGCTGCCTTAAAATTTTATAAAAAAAGGGATTTACATTAGATGGTTTTCCTACATATCTACACAACTGATCCACATGTTCAATGTGAAAGAAAAAGTTGAGAAAACATGAACCCAGTTCCTACATTTGAATATAAAATAGATTTCATTAAACAAAACAATGCTACATTTTATCTCTGGAACCCTCAGGATGACAAATCAGAGCAAGATTACTGAATATAAGTACATTATTTACCTTCAGAGGTGAATGTATCAAACCAGTTGCCATGATGAAATGTTTATGTTGTTGTGCACTCTCCTCAAACAACAGCATGGTATTTGTTCACTGTAATAGCTACTGTATATTGGACAGTTCAGTTAGATGAACAGGAATTTAAGCTTTCTGACCATATAAGACATGTCTGTGTCCCAGGAAATGGTCTTGTTACTTACAACGTCATGCTAATCACCTTAGCTCAACCATACTTGGAGGGACACCGATCCCATAGAGGACATTAAGCTTATTTTTAATAATTTAGCAGATGCCCTTATCCAGAGCAATTTACAGTAATGAGTTCAAATGTTTTTTTACTGGTCCCCCATGGGAATTGAACCCACAACCTTGGCATTCCAACTCACTGCGTGCAATAATAGTGTTTAACATGATTCTTTAATTATCTCATCTTTGTACCCTACAAATACAATTATCTGTAAGGACCCTCAGTCGAGCAATGAATTTCAAACACAGATTCAACCAGGGAGGTTTTACATAGCCTCGCAAAGAAAGGCAGCTATTGGTAGGTGGGGAAAAACAACAGACATTGAATATCCCTTTGAGCATGGGAGAGTTATTAATTACACTGGATGGTTATCAATACACCCAGTCACTACAAAGTTACAGACGTCCTTCCTAACTAAGATGCCGGAGAGGAAGGAAACCACTCAGGGATTTCACCACGAGGCCAATGGTGACTAAAACAGTTTGAATTTAATGGTAGTGATAGGAGAAAACTGAGGATGGATCAATAACATTGTTACAGACAACACAAAGATTCCTTGATGTCCTTCCAGACTCCCTCTGTCTACCCAAGGATGCCAGAGGACAAAAATCAGTTAACTACCTAACTGAGGAACTCAATTTAACCTTGCGCAATACCCTAGATGCAGTTGCACCCCTAAAAACATTTCTCATAAGAAACTAGCTCCCCGGTATACAGAAAATACCCGAGCTCTGAAGCAAGCTTCCAGAAAATTGGAACGGAAATGGCGCCACACCAAACTGGAAGTCTTCCGACTAGCTTGGAAAGACAGTACCGTGCAGTATCGAAGAGCCCTTACTGCTGCTCGATCATCCTATTTTTCCAACTTGAGGAAAATAAGAACAATCCGAAATTCCTTTTTTGATACTGTCGCAAAGCTAACTAAAAAGCAGCATTCCCCAAGAGAGGATGGCTTTCACTTCAGCAGTAATAAATTCATGAACTTCTTTGAGGAAAAGATCAAGATTATTAGAAAGCAAATTACGGACTCCTCTTTAAATTAGCGTATTCCTTCAAAGCTCAGTTGTCCTGAGTCTGCACAACTCTGCCAGGACCTAGGATCAAGAGAGACACTCAAGTGTTTTAGTACTATATCTCTTGATACAATGATGAAAATAATCATGGCCTCTAAACCTTCAAGCTGCATACTGGACCCTATTCCAACTAACCTACTGAAGGAGCTGCTTCCTGTGCTTGGCCCTCCTATGTTGAACATAATAAACGGCTCTCTATCCACCGGATGTGTACCAAACTCACTAAAAGTGGTAGTAATAAAGCCTCTCTTGAAAAAGCCAAACCTTGACCCAGAAAATATAAAAAACTATCGGCCTATATCGAATCTTCTATTCCACTCAAAATGTTTAGAAAAGGCTGTTGCGCAGCAACTCACTGCCTTCCTGAAGACAAACAATGTATACGAAATGTTTCAGTCTGGTTTTAGACCCCATCATAGCACTGAGACTGTACTTGTGAATGTGGTAAATGACCTTTTAATGGCATCAGACCGAGGCTCTGCATCTGTCCTCGTGCTCCTAGACCTTAGTGCTGCTTTTGATACCATCGATCACCACATTCTTTTGGAGAGATTGGAAACCCAAATTGGTCTACACGGACAAGTTCTGGCCTGGTTTCGAATAATTTTGTACCTGTTTCCTCCAGCATCTTCACAAGGAATGGCACTTTTCGCACCAAAGTACGTTCATCGCTAGGAGACAGAACACGTCTCATACCTGAGCGGTATGGCGGCTGCGTGGTCCTATGGTGTTTATACTTGCGTACTATTGTTTGTACAGATGAACGTGGTACCTTCAGGTGTTTGGAAATTGCTCCCAAGGATGAACCAGACTTATGGAGGTCTACAATATTTTGCTGAGGTCTTGGCTGATTTCTTTTGATTTTCCCATGATGTCAAGCAAAGAGGCACTGAGTTTGATGGAAGGCCTTGAAATACATCCACAGGTACACCTCCATTTGACTCAAATTATGTCAATTAGCCTATCAGATGCCTCTAAAGCATGACATAATTTTCTGGAATTTTCCAAGCTGTTTAAAGGCACAGTCAACTTAGTGTATGTAAAGTTCTGACCCAGTGGAATTGTGATACAGTGAATTATAAATGAAATAATCTGTCTGTAAACAATTATTGGAAAAATGACTTGTGTCATGCACAAAGTAGATGTCCTAACCGACTTGCCAAAACTATAGTTTGTCAACAATACATTTGTGGAGTTGTTGAAAAACGTGTAATGACTCCAACCTAAGTGTATGTAAACTTCCAACTTCAACTGTATATCACAGCACTTGATGTTTTTTGCGACTACACTTGAAGAAACTTTCTCGAAATGTTCTCGAAATGTTCTGGATTGACTGACAGTCCTGTTTTAAAGTAATGCTAGACTGTCATTTCTCTTTGCTCATTTGCGCTGTTCTTGCAATAAAATGGAATTGGTATTTTAACAAATAGGGCTATCTTCTGCATACCAACCCCACCTTGTCACAACACAACTGTGAACCAAGATTATGTAGCAGCGCAGACATGGTTTGTCGTCCTCTCGTTTACTTTTCGTATTTTATCGTCTTTTTTGTATATATTCCAATTTATTTTTCAATATCTTTTTCCCCATTTTAAAATTAAATATACCTTCCGGTAATCCGCCTCACTCAATGTGACACCGAACCGCAATTTTTTTTTTAGATCTTATAGCCAAAACTTGCATCAGAAGCTAGGCAGCTACTTAGCTACTAGCTCGTTAGTCATTGTTAGCCACTGCTAGCAACCGTCACCCTCTGCTCAGGCACCAGCCTGTTTTTTTGCCTGGATAATACCTGCCAGCCTCGGACTGTTTATCTCCACTTCAACGTCGGATTCCTGCCATAAACCCTGGACCATTGATCATCACAGCTAGCTCGCTGCCACTGAGTGACCCAGCCCCGAAGCTAGATCTGAGCCAGGTGCATCTCCCGGCTAGCAAATGTATTTACCACAACTACAATACCTCTTTCGCCATCTGGCCCGGTCCCTTCGTCGATTCGGCGCCACGCCGTACCACCACGACTGGTCCGCAGACATAATTCCATCAGCTGTGCCTTCATCCGGCCTTTGCCGGATGTCGGAGCAGACGCTTCTCCTTACCCCAGACTGCTAACTTTAAACGCTGTGTCTCCCGCGTGCTAGCGTAGCAATGACCACCCCGAGGCTTCCCTGTTCCATCTATTGCTGTACACTGGACCCTATGATCACTTGGCTACATAACTGATGCCTGCTTGACTGTTCATTTATCACAGTACTCCACTTTGTTTACCTTTGTTTTCTGTCGGCCCTCGCCCCGAACTCAGGCCCTGTGTGTAGTTAACCGACCTTCTCTGCCCATTCATCGCAATTTTACCTGTTGTTGTTGTCTTACCCGTTGTCATCTTAGCTAGCTCTCCCAATCAACACCTGTGATTGTTTTATGCATCACTTTATGCCTCTCTCAAATGTCAATATGCATTGTATAATGTTGTTTAGGATAATTATCATTGTTCTAGTTAACTGCAGAGTTCCTAGTCCCACTGCACATACCTTTGTCCCACCTCCCACACATGAGGTGACCTCGCCCAGTATAACCAGCGTGTCCAGAGATGCAACCTCTCTTATCATCACTCAGTGCCTGGGCTACCTCCACTGTACCCGCACCCCACCATACCCCTGTCTGCACATTATGCCCTGAAACAATTCTACCACGCAAAGATATCTGCTCATTTTATTCCCTGTCCCCAACGCACTAGACAACCAGTTTTGCTAGCCTTTAGCCGTACCCTCATCTTACTCCTCCTCTGTTCCTCGGGTGATGTGGAGGCTAAAGCAGGCCCTGTGTCATTTGTTAACTTCTGTAATCGAAAAAGCCTTGGTTTCATTCATGTTAACATTAAAAACCTCCTCCCTAAGTTTGTTTTACTCACTGTTTTAGCACACTCCGCCAACCCTGATGTCCTTGCCGTGTCTGAATCCTGGTTTAGGAAGGCCACCAAAAATTCTGAGATTTCCATACACAACTCCAATATTTTCCATCAAGATAGAACTGCCAAGTGGGAGGAGTTGCAATCTACTGCAGAGATAGCTTGCAAAGTTCTGTCATACATTCCTGTTCTATGCACAAACAGTTTGAGCTTCTAATTTTAAAAAGGAATCTCTCCAGAAATAAGTATCTAACTGTTGCCGCCTGTTATAGACCCCCCTCAGCTCCCAGGTGTGCCCTGGACACCATATGTGAATTGATTGCCCCCCTATCTTCCGAGTTTGTTCTGTTAGGTGACCTAAACTGGGATATGCTTAACACCCCGGCAGTCCTACAATCTAAGCTAGATGCCCTCAATCTCTGTAAACATGGGCACCCTCATAGATATTATCCTGACCAACTTGCATTCCAAATACACCTCTGCTGATTTCAATCAGGATCTCAGCGATCACTGCCTCATTGCCTGCATCCACTATGGGTCCGCGGTCAAACGACCACCCCTCATCACTGTCAAAAGCTCCCCAAAACACTTATGTGAGCAGGCCTTTCTAATCAACCTGGCCCAGGAATCCTGGAAGGATATTGACCTCATCCCGTCAGTAGAGGATGCTTGGTCTTTCTTTAAAATACATTTCCTCACCATCTTAAATAAGCATGCCCCTTTCAAAAAATGTAGAACTAAGAACAAATATAGCCCCTGGTTCACTCCAGACCTGACTGCCCTTGACCAGCACAAGAACATCCTGTGGTGGACTGCAATAGCATCGAATAGTCCCCGCGATATGCAACTGTTCAGGGAAGTCAGGAACCAATACACGCAGTCAGTCAGGAAAGCAAAGGCCAGCTTTTTCAAACAGAAATTTGCATCATGTAGCTCTAACTCCAAAACATTTTGGGACACTAAAGTCCATGGAGAACAAAAGCACCTCCTCCCAGCTGGCTAGGCAACACGGTCACCACTGATAAAGGCTAGGCAACACGGTCACCACCGATAAATCCATGATTATCAAAAAATTCAATAAGCATTTCTCTACAGCTGGCCATGCTGTCCTCCTGGTTACCCCAACCTCAGCCAACAGCTCTGCACCCCCCACAGCTACTTGCCCGAGCCTCCCCAGCTTCTCCTTCACCCAAATCCAGATCGCAGACGTTCTGAAAGAGCTGCAAAACCTGGAACCATACAAATCAGCTGGGCTAGACAATCTGGACCCTCTTTTTATAAATGATCCACCACCACTGTTGCAACCCCTATTACCAGTCTGTTCAACATCTCTTTAGTATCGTCCGAGATCCCTAAAGATTGGAAAGCTGCCGCGGTCATCCCCCTCTTCAAAGGGGGTGACACTCTAGACCCAAACTGTTATAGACCTATATCCATACTGCCCTGCCTTTCTAAAGTCTTTGAAAGCCAAGTTAACAAACACATCACTGACCATTTCGAATCCCTCCGTACCTTCTCTGCTGTGTAATCAGGTTTCCGAGCTTGGAATGGGTGCACCTCAGCTATGCACAAGGTACTAAACGATATCATAACCGCCATCAATTAAAGACAGTACTGTCCAGCCGTCTTCATCGACCTGGCCAAGGCTTTCGACTCTGTCAATCACCGTATTCTTATCGGCAGACTCAATAGCCTTGGATTCTCAAATGACTGCCTCGACTGGTTCAAAAAACAACTTCACAGACAGAGTTCAGTGTGTCAAATTGGAGGGCCTGGTGTCCGGACCTCTGGCAGCCTCTATGGGGGTACCACAGGGTTCAATTCTCGGGCCGACTCTTTTCTCTGTATATATCAACGATGCCGCTCTTGCTGCGGGTGATTCCCTGATCCACCTCTATGCAGATGGCACCCTTCTGTATACATCTGGCCCTTCTTTGGATACTGTGTTAACAAACCTCCAAACAAGCTTCAATGCCATACAACACTCCTTCCGTGGCCTCTTAAACGCTAGCAAAAACAAATGGATGATTTTCAATCGTTTGCTGCCCGCACCCACCCACACGACTAGCATCACTACTCTGGATGGTTCTGACCTAGAATACGTGGACAACTACAAATACCTAGGTGTCTGGCTAGACTGTAAACTCTCCTTCCAGACTCATATCAAACATCCTCAATCCAAATCAAATCTAGAATTGACTTTCTATTTCGCAACAATGCCTCCTTCACTCACGCCGCCAAACTTACCCTTGTAAAACTGACTATGATCCTCGACTTCGGCAATGTCATCTACAAAATAGCTCTACTCAGCAAATTGGATGTAATCTATCACAGTGCCATCCGTTTTGTCACCGAAGCACCTTATTTATTTTTTATTTTACAATGCAAGTCAGTTAAGAACACATTCTTATTTTCAATGACCGCCTATGAACAGTGGGTTAACTGCCTTGTTCATGGGCAGAATGACAGATTTGTACCTTGTCAGCTCGGGGATTCAAACTTGCAACCTTTCAGTTACTAGTCCAACGCTCTAACCACTAGGCTAACCTGCCAACCTTATACCACCCACCACTGTGACCTGTATGCTCTAGTCGGCTGGCCCTCGCTACATATTCATCGCCAGACCCACTTGCTCCAGGTCATCTATACATATATGCTAGATAAAGCTCCACCTTATCTCAGCTCACTGGTCACGATAACAACACCCACCCGTAGCACGCGCTCCAGCAGGTGTCTTTCACTGGTCATCCCAAAAGCCAACACCTCCTTTGGCCGCCTTTCCTTCCAGTTCTCTGCCACCAGTGACTGGAACGAATTGCAAAAATCGCTGCAGCTGGAAACTTACATTTCCCTCACGAACTTCAAACATCAGCTATCTGAGCAGCTAACCGATCGCTGCAGCTGTACATAGTCCATCTGTAAATAGCCCACCTAATCTACCTACCTCATCCTCATATTTTATTAATTTTTACTTTGCTGCTTTTTTTGCACACCAGTATCACTACTTACACACCATCATCTGCTCATCTATCACTCCAGTGTTAATCTGGTAAATTGGAATTACTTTGCTACTATGGCCTATTTATTGCCTAATGCCATTTGCACACACTGTATATAGACTTTTTTTTTTTTCTATTGTGTTATTGACTGTACGCTTGTTTATTTTTTGTGTAACTCTGTGTTGTTGTTTCTGTCGCACTGCTTTGCTTTATCTTGACCAGGTCGCAGTTGTAAATGAGAACTTGTTCTCAACTAGCTTACCTGGTTAAATAAAATAAAAAATAAAAAATAAAAACTGATTGGCTCAAACGCATTAATTAAGAAGGAAAGAAATTCCACTTTCAACCAGGCACATCTGTTAATTGAAATGCATTGCAAATGACTACCTCATGAAGCTGGTTGAGAGAATGCCAAGAGTGTGCAAAGGTGTCACCAAGACAAAGGGTGGCTACATTTGAAGAATCTCAAATATAAAACATTTGTTTTTGATTTGTTTTAACACTATGAAATAAAACATATGGAATCATTTTTTACTACATGATTCCATATGTTTTATTTCATAATTTTGATGTCTTCATTATTATTATACTATGTAGAAAATTGTAAAAATAAAGACAAACCTTGAATGAAAAGGTGTGTCTTTTGACTGGTACTGTATATATATTTATTTTGATCCTGACAAACTCATCTTTCCCTGCCGGTAACAAGCATAAGCATAATATAATGCTGCCACCACATTTCTTCAAAATACAGAGGGGTTCACTCTGTGATGTGTTTTATTGGATTTGTCCCAAACTTGAAGGCAAAAAGTGTATTTATTTGCCATGTTGTCTTGCAGTGTTACCTAAGGACCTTTTTGCAAACATAATAGATTATTTAAAATAGATTTGTTTTAATAAAGGCTTCCTTCTTTTCATGTTGTCATACTGGCCAGCAATGTGGAGTGAATGTCATATTGTTGATCCCTATGGTGGTGGCAGTATTATGTTATGAATATGCTTGTCACTGGCAGGGGCTGTAGAGTTATAAAAGGATCAAAATAATATGAAAGGAGCAAAGCCCAGGTAAAAAGGTAGAGGAAAATGTGCCTCAGTCTTCTGAATATATGTTCTGAACCCTGGAATATAGTTGTATTTTTCAGTGGGACAATTAAACAAATGTTTTTGCCAAAGATAACAGAATGGCTGTCCAAGAGTTGTTGAGTGTTCCTGAGGGGTCCATTCTCAGTCCTGACATTAAAACAGCTTGAAAAGGTTTGAAGATTGCCGCCAATAATGATTCTCAACCAAATCTACCGAGCTTCAGCATTTTTTTTTACAAAAAACAATGGATATACACTGAGTCTACAAAACATTAGGTACACCTAACTAATATTGAGTTGCACCCTTTTTGCCACGATGAACAGCTTTAATTCATTGGGGATGGGCTCTACAAGGTTTTGAAAGCTTTCCACAGGGATTATGGCCCATGTCAACTCCAATGCTTCCCACAGGGTGGCAGGGTAGCCTAGTGGTTAGAGTGTTGGACTAGTAACCGGAAGGTTGCAAGCTGACAAAGTACAAATCTGTCGTTCTGCCCCTGAACAGGCAGTTAACCCACTGTTCCTAGGCCGTCATTGAAAATAATAATTTGTTCTTAACCTGTTCTTTTACCTAGTTAAATAAAGGTAAAATAAATCAAATTTAAAAAAAGTTGTGTTAAGTTGGCTGGATGTCCTTTGGATGTTGGACCATTCTTGATGCACACGGCAAACTGTTGAGCATGAAAAACCCAATAAGCGTTGAAGTTCTTGACACACACAAACCAGTGCGCCTGGCACCTACTACTATACCCTGTTCAAGGGCACTTAAATCTTGTGTTTTGCCCTTTCACCCTCTGAATGCCACACATACAGAATCCATGTCTCAGTTGTCTCGAGGCTTAAAAATCCTTATTTAACCTATCTCCTCCCAATTAATCTACACTGAGGTAGATTTAACTAGTGAAATCAATAAGGGATCAGAAGTTTCACATGGGAAAAATCTAATTGAATCCCCTTTTAGATCCAATTTTAAGGCAGCAAAATGTGACAATTGTGACAGGGGTGTGTAGACTTTCACTAGACACTGTATTTGTATGATAGATGTATGTGTCCTGAAGTGTGTGTTGTTGGTGTCTGGAAAGAGTACAAATTGTGAGTAGTCTAGGTCAGTGGTTTTTAACCGGTTTACCGCGGCACACTGGTGTGACTTGAGGAACTCTCAGTTTACCTTTTTTGGAACACTCTTCTAACACTTATAAACATGACCTGTGGAATGAACATGGGATTTTGATTTGGGCGCACCAGTGCCACTTACAGTCGTGGCCAAAAGTTTTGAGAATGACACAAATATTAATTTCCACAAATGTTGTTGCTTCAGTGTCTAGATATTTTTGTCAGGTGTTACTATGGAATACTGAAGTATAATTACAAGCATTTCATAGTGTCAAAGGATTTTATGGACAATTACATGAAGTTGATGCAAACAGTCAATATTTGCAGTGTTGACCCTTCTTTTTCAAGACCTCTTCAATCCACCCTGGCATACTGTCAATTAACTTCTGGGTCACATCCTGACTGATGGCAGCCCATTCTTGCATAATCAATGCTGGGAGTTTGTCAGAATTTGTGGGTTTTTGTTTGTCCACCTGCCTCTTGAGGATTGACCACAAGTTCTCAATGGGATTAAGGTCTGGGGAGTTTTCTGGCCATGGACCCAAAATATCGATGTTTTGTTCACCGAGCCACTTAGTTATCACTTTTGCCTAATGGCAAGGTAATCCATAATGCAGTAAAAGGCAATGTTTGTCACCAAACTTTTCCTGGATGGTTAGGAGAAGTTGCTCTCTGAGGATGTGTTGGTACCATTCTTGATTCATGGCTGTGTTAGGAAAATTCTGAGTGTGCCCACTCCCTTGTCTGAGAAGCAACCCCACACATGAATGGTCTCAGGATGCTTTACTGTTGGCATGACACAGGAATGATGGTAGCGCTCACCTTATCTTCTCCAGACAAGCTTTTTCCCCGATGCCCCAAACAATCGGAAAGGGGATTTATCAGAGCTCTCCTTGAAGTTCTTGATGATCTGATAAATGGTTGATTTCCGTGCAATCTTACTGGCAGCAATATCATTGCCTGTGAAGCCCTTTTTGTGCAAAGCAATGATGACGGCATGTGTTTCCTTGCAGGTAACCATGGTTGACAGAGGAAGAACAATGATTCCAAGTCCCACCCTCCTTTTGAAGCTTCCAGTCTGTTATTCGAACTCAATCAGCATGACAGAGGGATCTCCAGCCTTGTCCTCGCCAACACTCACACCTGTGTCAACGAGAGAATCACTGACATGATGTCAGCTGGTCCTTTTGTTGCAGTGCTGAAATGCGTTGGACATGTTTTTTGGGGATTCAGTTAATTTGCATGGCAAAGAGGGACTTTGCCATTAATTGCAATTCATCTGATCACTCTTCATAACATTCTGGAGTATATGCAAATTGCCATCATACAAACTGAGGCAGCAGACTTTGTGAAAATGTATATTGGTGTCATTCTCAAAACTTTTGGCCATGACTGTAGATAATATATTGAATGGCACACATGGTTGCATCGGTATCGTTGTTTCAAGTCCAATGCGCTGGAGCTGTTGTTACATTTGTATCATTTGAGGGGTGCACAACGAGCATGGTCATTCGTATAATTTTACTTCTCGTGAGAACCCTTTGCACAGGCAAGTCTGACGAGGCTTAGCAGTACCACAGCCTCTGCCAAAGAATCAAACGGAGCATTGCTTTGTGTTTGTGGTTGCACCTTTACAATGCCGAAAACCTCTCATCTCTAGATTCTTCCATTCAAAATTAACCTATTAACCTATAGACCTATTTTACTGGAGCTACAAGAGTTTTTCTTTATATTGGAGATTTGCAGGACGCTTTAAATGGGTCCACACAAATTAAACATGAGTAAGGAACTATGAAAATAGTTTAAATAAACCCTATGTATTCTATGAAAGAAAAAAAATGTTACAGAAAATGGATTATTTGCAGTATGGATCAGATTACCACAAAATAAATGATTAGGAAAAGTTTAGGTGTGCCACAGAATGTTTTATCCCATCAAGGTGTGCCACGGTTAAGAAAAGGTTGGGAACCAATGGTCTAGGTTTATGTTATAGACAGATGTAGAAAATAGCTGGTAGTGAGTGCTACTACTTTCCTAATGTTAAGGAAAGGTACAGACAGTAGTGTTTGTTGAATGAGACCGCAAGTCTATGTTAATGTGTGTATTGTCTTGGCAGATGTGTTGGTTGTGAAGTGTGTGTTGATTTTGTCTAAATAGATCAGGTATGTATTTACTACCACCTACGTAGTCTCCATGTGTATAACACTATATGGTGTATTGATGTATATAAGACTGTCCACCTTTCCATGAACAGTAAAACACAGTGTCATCATTGACCAAGGCTTATATAACAGTAAATTCAAGTGTAGACATTACGGTCATCAAATATTCAATTATTCAGATAGGAAGTTTAAGCAGTATTTATGTAATTGTGAAACATGGCCCACTGCATGTTCATACACACAAACACACAAATACACAAACATGCACACAGTAAGACATTCATTTGAAAACACATATAACAACAAATGCTTTTTCAGCATTCTCACAATATATAGACAAGGACACAGACACAAAAAGGACACAGAAAGGGAGGAATGACAGAACGATTTGACAAGGTTTTATTTTCTTGGCCTCTGTTTTGATTGGATCTTTCAGTAGGATAGGCCTTCTGTTTTTAGTTAGACAACTTTTTCTAAGAGCTAGGGAGTGAGAATGAAGAAGGCTGGGTAGCTTAGTTCTGATTCGTGCAAATGGTTGAATGACCTGTCATAGTGTGTGTGTGTGTGTGTGTGTGTGTGTGTGTGTGTGTGTGTGTGTGTGTGTGTGTGTGTGTGTGTGTGTGTGTGTGTGTGTGTGTGTGTGTGTGTGTGTGTTTGTGTGTGAGTGTGTGTGTGTGCATGTTGTTTGTTTATTGTGTGTGTAGCATGTCAATTCTGAAGCATCATATGCTGCCTCCCCAGAAGAGAGATACATATGTATACATCAATGAGACATGTTCAAGAATGGTTGATCACTCAAAGAGATATAAGAAAAGTAAAAACTTGTTCCATAACCAACAGCATACACAAACACATAGTGCTCTCAATAAACATTCCACAAACAGTACCAGTCAAAACTTTGGACACACCTACACATTCAACGGTTTTTCTTAATTTTTACTATTGTCTACTTTTTAGAATAATAGTGGAGACATCAACGCTATAAAATAACACATATGGAATCATGTAGTAAACAAAAAAGTACATTTTAGATTCTTGAAAGCAGCCACCTTTTGACTTGATGATAGCTTTGCACAATCTTGGCATTATCTCAACCAGCTTCATGAGGTAGTCACTTGGAATGCTTTTCCAACAGTCTTGAAGGAGTTCTCAAATATGCTGAGCACTTGTTGGCTGCTTTTCTTTCACTCTGCAGTCCAACTCATCCAAACCATCTCAATTGGGTTGAGGTCATGTGATTGTGGAGTTCAAGTCATCTGATGCAGCACTCCATCACTCTCGTTCTTGGTCAAATAGCTTGGCTTACACAGCCTGGAGGTGTGTTTTGGGTCATTGTCCTGTTGAAAATCCAATGATAGTCCCACTAAGCCCAAATCAGATGGGATGGCGTATCGCTGCAGAATGCTGTGGTAGCCATGCTGGTTAAGGGTGCCTTGAACTCTAAATGAATCACAGACAGACAGCAAAGCACCATCACACCTCCTCCTCAATGCTTCACGGTGGGAACCACACATGCAGAGATCATCCGTTAACTAACTCTGCGTCTCACAAAGACACGGCGGTTGGAACCAAAAATCTCAAATTTGGACTCATCAGACCAAAGGACAGATTTACACCGGTCTAATGTCCATTGCTCGCGCTTCTTGGCCCAAGCAAGTCTCTTCTTCTTATTGGTGTCCTTTAGTAGTGGTTTATTCACAACAATCCAACCATGAAGGCCTGATTCACAGAGTCTCCTCTGAACAGTTGATGTTGAGATGTGTCTGTTACTTGAACTCTGTGAAGCATTTATTTGGGCTTCAATTTCAGAGGCTGGTAACTCTAATGAAAGTTATACTCTGCAGCAAATGCATTCCAGGTGACTACCTCATGAGGTTGGTTGAGAGAATGTCAAGAGTGTGCAAAGCTGTCATCAAGGTAAAGGGTGGCTACTTTGAAGGATCTAAAATATATATGTTGAATTGTTTAACACTTTTTTGGTTACTATATGACTCCATATGTGTTTTTTCATAATTTGTCTTCACTGACGTCTTCACTGTGATTCTACAATGTAGAACATAGTAAAAATAAAGAAAAACCCCTTGAATGAGTAGGTGTGTCCAAACTTTTAACTGGCACTGTATGTTGTGTATACATACAGTGCTGCGGAAAAGCATTTGCCCTCTTTCAGATTTTCAAAATGTTTGCATATTTGTTATTAGATTTTGTAATCAACCAAAACCTAATATTAGATAAAGGGAACCTGAGTGAACAAATAACACAACAATTACAACATTATTTAATTTATTTCATAAACAAAGTTATGCAACTGATCAACAATTACAGGAAGCTTTCTTTGCAGTCATTGCAGTTAAGGTGGCACAAACAGTTATTGAGTGTAAGGGGGCAATTACTTTTTCACACAGGGGAACTGGGTGTTGCATAACTTTGTTAATTAAATAAATACAAATAATAGATAGATTTTTTGTTATTTGTAAACTTAGGTTCCCTTTATCTAATATTAGGTTTTGGTTGAAGATCTGATAGCATTCAGTATCAAAAGTATGCAAAAGTAGAGAAAATCAGAAAGGGGCAAATGCTTTTTCATGGCCCTGTATATACATACATCAAACATGAAATTAGTCACGTTTGGTCATTTTTAGAAGTAGAAGCTGCACATCTGCTAGGGGTTTGGGAACTGAAGGTGCTGCCAGGGAGAAAAGCAGGTAAAATGCTGTGTAAAAGACAGAACAGTTAAAATGCCAGGCATAGGTCAAAGTCCTGGTCAATGTATAGATTAAAGGGTCAGGTTATAGCATAGATGGTCATAGAGGTAAAAGAAAAGGGAAGATGGAAGGTGCTAGTTATGGACCAGATCGAAGTCCAGGTTAAGGGCCAGCTAAAGGCACAGGTGGAGAGGTAAGGTCAAAGTGCAGTGGTACGGTTCCAGTAAATTGGAATTTTCAGTCAGTGTACAAAGGGAAGGGCTTAGCTGAAGTAAGTAAGGGCCAGCTAAATTAAGGAGGGCCAGGTAGGTATAGTGGTAAAAGTAAAAGGAGGAGGGAGGAAGAAAGTTTGCCCTGGCTCCTTGTCCTGAGATGGAAACAGATTATTATATCACTGAGGTTTGATGTCTGTATATATGAGTATACCAATCAACTTGAAATACCACAGGATGAAGATGTCTCCACAAAAACAAAACACAAATAAGCAGAGTGACCCTGGATAAATGCAATACAGACGAGACAAAACAGCTACATAGTGGTGGGACAGGTGACAGGGGGACGGGGCTACGGGTTGAGGAAAATACGATTTGGGGATGGGGTCAGACAGCCGACACACAGGTGAACACAGAGAGACAGGGACAAGGGCCCCACATGAGGTCACAAGCACTTTCTTTCTAGCTTGCTCTCTTATTCTGTGGTGGCATGCGGCGGTACCTGACTATAGCCTGGCTGGGGCTCTGAGGGCTGGTGCTGGGGAGTCCCGCACGGGGAAGGAACCCCTGATGTAGAGGCTGACCGGCCCAGCTTACACACCGCTTTGGATTCTGTAGGGAGACATGCTCAGTCGGTTAGGATGTACAGCACATTGCTGCTAGGGATGTTTTGAGGACCTGTGTTGTAAGGGCCGATAGTGTTGTCAGGACATATAGGCACATTTTGCCCTGTCCTTCATTTAGCTGTGCTTTAGCCTTCAAAAGGAGTTAAAACCCAAATAATGAAACATAATTATTTCGGTTAGCTAACCTTGACTGCTCTTTCCTCAGCACCTGCGTTTTATTAACTTCATCTCAGTTGCATTGAATGTCAGAAATGCATAGTGGTCACACAAGTTGCATTTCAGTTGCATATGACTTCAACCAACTCAACAGTAAATTCAAGAAGAGTACAATCTTAATTTACAGTGCATTCGAAAAGTATTAAGAACCCTAGACTTTTTCCAAATGTTGTTAAGTCACAGGCTTATTCTAAAATTAATTAAATGTTTTTTTCCCCTCATCAGCAGCAGGCACTGGGAGACTTGTCAGGATCGAGGAAAAGATGAACGGAGCCAAGTACACAGAGATCCTTGATGAAAACCTGCTCCAGAGCGCTCAGGACCTCAGACTGGCTCAGAAGGTTCACCTTCTAACAGGACAATCACCCCAAGCAAACTGCCAAGACAACGCAGGAGTGACTTCGCGACAAGTCTATGAATGTCCTTGAGTGGCCCAGCCAGAGCACAGACTTGAACCTGATCAAACGTCTCTGGAGAGACCTGAAAATTGCTGTGCATCAACGCTCCCCATCCAACCTGAGAGAGCTTGAGAGGATCTGCGGAGAAGAATGGGAGAAACTCCACAAATACAGGTGTGCCAAGATTGTAGCATCATACCCAAGAAGACTCAAAGGTGCTTCAATAAAGTACTGAGTAAAGGGTCTGAATAGCTATGTAATTGTGATATTTCATTAAAAAAAATCTAAAAACCTGTTTTTGTTTTGTCATTATTGGGTATTGTGTGTATATTGATGAGGGAATAAAAATAAAAATAAAACATTTTAGAGTAAATCTGCAACGTCACAAATTGTCAACTGGTCTGAATCCTTTCCCAAATGCACTGTATCAAGGATTCTGAGCCACATTTTGTACACATTAAAATTTGATGATGTAAACATTAATTTATTTCACCATATCTGAATTATTTAGCCTTCCATGACATAATGCATTTTTTCTGTTATACAATACTCATATAGCCTACTTATAATTCTCAGATGTCATGCAAATACATTTTGTAGAAACTTTTCATGTGTCTTCCAAATTATTAGCTCTTACCAATCGAACACTATGGGCTCCAACATTGGAAGTCAAATAATTGTTTAACTATTTCCATCTAAAACACATTCATTCAAAACCAATCAATTTTGGAAACATTCTCTTTTACATTCATTTCTGTAATTAACTCCAGGCAGAGGCCCTCACCTGTGACCCCACTCCCCAGCATCATGGTGGGGCTGACAGAAGAGCGTCCCAGGCGGCTGGGCATGGCAGTGGGGTTGGATGAATGTCCGGAGGGCCCATCCCACTCCTGGGATTTGGGAGACTCCTGGCTGCCTCCGTGGTGAACTTTGCTCTCGTGCCTAGATAGAGGTTCTGTACTGTGGCTCCTGGTCTTGGCTTCACCTGGGAGGGAGAGGGTTGTTTTGAAAAGGCTATTACATTTAGTAAATGCTTATACACAATCTATATGCACGCCACCACTACAATAAAACCTCTGGACTCAGTGTACCATAGTCCCCTTCCTGTTATTACTGAAACCAGGCCACCATCTAGGGTGGCCTGGTTTCCATTGCTGTATAATGCAGTTTGACAGAAACTCCCTACAGCTGCATTTACACATACAGCCCAATTCTGATCTTTTCCCCAAATATTGTAGAAAGAGCTGTCAAAAGACCAATACATGGAAATAATACCAGAAGTTGTCTGCCTGTTTAAGCGCAGCATACCGATCTTTCATCTCTTTTTAATTGGAGGCATACCACCTGTGTTTATACTACCAAACTAAGAACCTAATTCAGATTTGTTTTTCATATCCAATTTTTATTTATGACTGTCCACACTCAGATTTACACGTGACCCATATCAGATTTGCGCATTTACACTGATGTAGCCAATGAAGTAGCATACAGATGGAATGCTCATTTTCTGTCACTGTCCCTTTACATTTTGGGTGCTTGTCATAGTAGCGGCAGGTCATATGCAAAAAAGCCAATTCACAGCAAAAAAATCTGATCTGAGGGTCCAGACTGAGGTCACATATGGAACATGAGAATTGTATCAGGATTGAGATCTACCAGTGGTGGTCAGTGCCGTTTAAGCCAAAAAATGTTTTATGAGCAAGGCCTTATTTCTATTACTGCATACTGGATGACTCTTATTCATATGCAATTCACCCAGTTCACATGGTACTTTCATTTTCCCTATACTCATGAGGTTGCTACAACCTAGCCTATGAATGAAAGTTTACAACGTAGGTGCACACGGGTCGAGAGACACATTTGAGGTGATAGACAGTGACATTCAATACCGCCTTGCACACTCTTGCCTGCATCTAGCTGCTATAGGGTGTAATCATTAGTCCAATAGTTGCAGTTTTTTTTTACTTTTAAGAAACATTTTTTCAACAGAATCAACGGAATGAATACACCTTTGATCACACGTAAACAGAGTTCACTCTCATGACAGCCACATTGTATTTGTTTGTGGACTTTAATGCACAACAAATCAAAAGCTTACCTTGACTTGGAAGAATTCCAGTGAAAATTCCAGTTGGAAAGTCATAGCCAGCTAACATAGCATCCCTCTGTTTGAGCAGGGTGTTTCAGTAGGCTAGTAGGCTACGCTAGCTAGCTGCATTTGCTGAAACTGAGAGTGAAAAAAATGACAAAATCTCTCTCTCTCTATTTCTCTCTTGCTTCTCCTTCTTTTTGGAAGAAATTAATTTACTCAAAACTGTTCAACGATTGTCTCCCTCTCTCTTCGAGTCAACTACTCACCACCTTTTATTTACCGCAGTGCTAGCTATCTGTAGCTTATGCTGTCAGTGCTAGATTAATTATCTGATCCTTTGATTGGGTGGACAACATCTCAGTTCATCATTCAAGAGCTCTGATAGGCTGGAGAACAACCTCCTGAAGTTGTCATAATGTGTAAGTCTATGGGAGGGGGTGAACACCATGAGCCTCCTAGGTTTTGTATTGAATTCAATGTACCCAGAGGAGGACGGAAGCTAGTTGTCCTCTGGCTACACCATGGTGCTATCCTACAAAGTGCTGTTGAGGCTACTGTAGACCTTTGCAAAATAGTGTGTTTTAATCAGTTATTTGGCGACATGATTATGTTTAATATAGTATTATCTAAAAGGTTTTACTTTTAAAATGTTTTACAATTGAGATTTTTATGAACTTCACTGAGGAGGATGGTTCTCCCATTCCTCCTCTGAAGAGCCTCCACTGAGATCCGCATTTGGAAGTGGTATAAATTGGAAGTCAAAAGATTAGATTCCATATTTATTTTGCCTGTTCACCCATTTCAGCTGTTCACCCATTAGTGAAAAGATCAGATAGGTATCAGATATGGAAATAATTAGCATAAGATCTGATTTGAGCTTCCTGTGCAAACACAGCCATTGACTTGCTCACAGAACTGGCTTGTTCTTGATGTACCTCATCATGATTAGGGAAAACTGCATTCGATTATATGCTACCCAGACATGGAATGAACTCCAGGAAAAATTGGACAAACCTATTCCCCTATGGTTGTTTTAATGGCATGATTGGTTGATTGATTATGTGTATTTTGTATTTGCTTCCCTGGTGTATACATTACATTTGATGTGACTTCCCTGTCTAAGCAAAGGTTCATATTTACTTCCAGAGTGTATTTATTTTGTATTGATGTCACAAAAAAAACATGAGTTTCAACATGACATCCCTGTCACGCCCTGACCTTAGTTATCTTTGTTTTCTATATTATTTTGGTTAGATCAGGGTGTGACGAGGGTGGTATGTGTGTTTTCATCTTGTCTAGGGTTTTTTGTATATCTATGGGGTTTTGGTTTGTCTAGCTAAATGTAGGTCTATGGTGGCCTGAATTGGTTCCCAATCAGAGGCAACTGTTTATCATTGTCTCTGATTGGGGATCCTATTTAGGTTGCCATTATCCATTTTGGTTTTGTGGGTTATTGTCTATGTGTAGTTGCATGTCAGCACTCGTGTTAATAGCGACACGTTTGTTTAGTGTTCTTCGGTGTTCTTCGGTGTTCTTCGGTGTTCTTCGGTGTTCTTCAGTGTTCTTCAGTGTTCTTCAGTGTTCTTCAGTGTTCTTCAGTGTTCTTCAGTGTTCTTCAGTGTTCTTCAGTGTTCTTCAGTGTTCTTCAGTGTTCTTCAGTGTTCTTCAGTGTTCTTCAGTGTTCTTCAGTGTTCTTTGTTTAAATAAATAGGAATGTATTCATCTCACGTTGTGCCTTGGTCTCCTCGTTATGATGAACGTGACAATCCCTGACTAAATAAATGTAAAATCACCCCAAATAAATATGAATAAAAATGTATGTAGATAAGAAAGGATCAGATCTTCAATCAGGGCACCACTCCAATCCTCTCAGATCAACACTGCACAGGTCCCTAAGGAGTCCTTGGGTCTTTTGGGATGTTAAGATACTGCAGTATGATATGACCACGGGGTGTCACTATAGAGCTGAATATTGTTGGGTGCAGAGGTGTGTTGCTAGAAAGGAGGAGGCCATATTCCCAAAATGTTGCAGATGTCTAAGGTTGTGTACATTGTGCCAAGAGGAAGCTATAGCAATGCCAGATGGCCTATTATCTTTGTACAACCCCTCAGGTTGAATGGTCTAGCACCCTACACCAGCGAGATCATGGTGTTGTGTTCTGGTCATCCCTTCTCTTCTACACTGTCCATTTATGCATGCTTATTCTACTCATGCTTTCTCCGCCCTCCCACACGTCCTCATGCCTCTTTTCCTGTCCTCTGCTGGGCGGCTGGGCTGTCTTTTTAAACCCTGCAACCTGCGCTCACAGCCTGTCCATTTGCCACCACATTCATCACGTCCTTCATGTGCGCTAAAGGCATTAAGGAAATTGCTTTGCTAGCAGATGAAAGCTTTTTTCAATTATATTCACTGGCAAGTGTATGAGCCGTAATAACCTTCTTGAGCACGGTCCATTTGCCAGCCAGAGCAGAGGATAGAGAGAGAGAGAGAGAGAGAGAGAGAGAGAGAGAGAGAGAGAGAGAGAGAGAGAGAGAGAGAGAGAGAGTGTGTTTTCGTGTTACTATGTCGCCCTGTAGCACTCACATCTCTAGTCAAGAAATGCTTTGAAATGCAGGTCACAGCTCACATCAACACCATCATCACACCCTGGACCTACTCCAAATCGCATACTGCTCCACCAGAGCCACAGATGATGTAATCTCTATTGCACTCCACACTGCCCTGTCCCAACTGGACAAAAGACACACCTACATGAGAATGCTGTTCATTGAGCACCTTGGCATTCTTGGACACAGGGACTATGGTGGTCTGCTTGAAACATGTAGGTATTACAGACTTGGTCAAGGATAGGTTGAAAAACACAAAATAGCACAATTGGTCAGGAGCGTGTGTGTGTGATCTGCATCATGATAGGCCTATGGGAGAAGCAGTGTTTCATAGGAGTTCTGGGCTCCCGAGTGGTCTAAGCTACTGCATCGCAGTCGTCTAAGGTACTGCATCGCAGTGCTAGATGTGTCACTGGAGACAAGGCTATCTCGCAGCTGGTCGCGACCGGGAGACCCATGGGGTGGCAGACAATTGGCCGAGCGTCGTCCGGGTTAGGGGAGGGTTTGTCCGGCAGGAATGTTCTTGTCCCATCGCACCCTAGCTACTCCTGTGGCAGGCCGGGTGCAGGTGTACGGCGTTTGCTCCGAAACATTGGTGCGGCTGGCTTCCGGGTTAAGCAGGCATTGTGTCAAGAAGCAGTGCGGCTTGGCTGGGTTGTGTTTTGGAGGACGCACGGCCCTCGACCTTCGCCTCTCCCGAGTCCATACGGGAGTTGCAGCGATGAGACAAGACTAACTACCAATTGGATACAACGAAATTGGGTACAAAACGGGGTAAAGAAATATATTTAAGTCCTGGGCTCATGCTAATTCTCCTTGCTGGACACACACTGACTGACAGCGTCTGTGCACACACACCACCCGTTAGTATTGCCTCCTCCATGCTCCCTCAATTCCACAGCAGATAACATACACACTATAAACACATACACATGGATTTTGTGTTGTAGATATGTGATAGTATAGTAGTGGCCTGAGGGCACACACTTCATACAGTTGAAGTCGGAAGTTTACATACACTTGGAGTCATTAAAACTAGCTTTTCAACCACTCCACAAATTTATTGTTAACAAACTATAGTTTTGGCAAGTCGGTTAGGACATCTACTTTGTGCATGACACAAGTAATTTTTCCAACAATTGTTTACAGACAGATTATTTCACTTATAATTCACTGTATCACAAAGTGGGTCAGAAGTTTGCATACACTAAGTTGACTGTGCCTTTAAACAGCATGGAAAATCCCAGAGAATGATGTCATGGCTTTAGAAGCTTCTGATAGGCTAATTGACATCATTTGAGTTCATTGGAGGTGTACATGTGGAAGTATTTCAAGGCCTACCTTCAAACTCAGTGCCTCTTTACTTGACATCCTGGGAAAATCAAAAGAAATCAGCCTCAGAAAAAAAATGTAGACCTCCACAAGTATGGTTCATCCCTGGGAGCAATTTCCAAACACCTGAAGGTACCACGTTCATCTGTATAAACAATCGTACGCAAGTATAAACACCATGGGACCATGCAGCCGCCATACCGCTCAGGAAGGAGACGCGTTCTGTCTCCTAGAGATGTACTTTGATGCACTTTCTCTCCTAGAGAGTACTTTGATGCGAAAAATGCCATTCAATCCCAGAACAACAGCAAAGGACCTTGTGAAGATGCTGGAGGAAACAGGTACAAAAGTATATATATCCACACTAAAACAAGTCCTGTATCGACATTCCCTGAAAGACCGCTCGGCAAGGAAGAAGCCACTGCTCCAAAACTGCCATAAAAAAGTTGGTTACGGTTTGCAGCTGCACATTGAGACAAAGATCATACTTTTAGAGAAATGTCCTCTGGCCTGATGAAACAAAAATATAACTGTTTGGCCATAATGACCATCGTTATGTTTGGAGGAAAAAGGGGGAGGCTTGCAAGCCGAAGAACATCATCCCAACCGTGAAGCACGGGGGTGGCAGCATCATTTTGTGGGGGTGTTTTGCTGCAGGAAGGACTGGTGCACTTCACAAAATAAATGGCGAGATGCGGTAGGAAAATTATGTGGATATATTGAAGCAACATCTCAAGACATCCGTCAGGAAGTTAAAGCTTGGTCGCAATTGGGCCTTCCAAATGGACAATGACCCCAAGCATTCTTCTTTGTCTCTCTTTATTTATCTCTCAGTGTATCTGGGTAGAAGACAGGTATAATCCGTGGGTGGATATATTCAATACTTTTTTGCAACTTTTTAGCAGTCACTGAATTTACCTAGATATTTTGAGACATTTGTAACAGAACTGAAGATTAACATTCATTGAAGTATTACTTTAAGAAGCTACACTTGAGGTGGGGCTCCAAGAAAATCTGGTTCAGTCCCTCTTAGTAAAACATTCTCAAACCAACCTTTCTCAACCAAAATAAAAATAAATATAGCAGCCATCTGTCATTAAAAAAATAATTTCCATATTTGAGTAAACATCTACAGTACCAGTCAAGAGTTCAGACACACCTACACATTCCAGGGTTTTTATTTTATTTTTACTAGTTTCTAATTTGTAGAATAATAGTAGACATCAAACTATGAAAAAACACATATGAAATCATGTAGTAAAAAAAAAAAAACACAGACACCACCCGCTGATTTGGCCTCCTCCATGCTCCCTCAATCCCACAGCACACACTGTCTGCTGTCTCTCTCCACATCTCGCTGGCTCTCTGATACATCCGGGCACACACACTAGTGCTGAGCGATTAGTATTTTTTGAGGTCGGTTTGGTTACGGTTCGATGTTGAAAAAATGATCACAGTTTTTTATTTCAATTTTTACACAGTACAGTAGATGCAATATGCATTATGCGGGTTGAATGCTGTAAACGACACAGAATATATTTTTTAAATAAAAGTCACATGATGGTAGTGACTGCCCATTACTGCTTCTCACTTATTAACCATCATTTATTGACGTTAATTTACTTTAATAAAATATTTGTTTTATTTAATGACTTCCCATTTTTAACCATTTAATGTGTTTGAAGGTAGAACTCTGCATACCCGGCAGGCCCAGAGAGAAAATTAAATGCAGCTATAGGCCTACTGCCGACCAATCAGATAGCTCAGATTACTGTGTTTGCACAGTTTCATCGAGCCAAAGACTGTAAAAACAAGCCTCGAGCGGACAGCAAAGTTGATACAGTGAGATTTCAAAACTTTTAAAACCCTGACTAGAGAGAGACTCATTTAATACAAGAAAGAGCTGATGTTTTTACAAGTTCCTGCTTAAATTGTTATTCAGCACTGTCAATACTATCTTCAACACTTTTATAGAGTGCCTTCGGAAAGTATTCAGACCTCTTGACTTTTTCCACATTTTGATAATTTACAGCCTAATTCTGAAATGGATGAAAAAAAATCTCAATCTACACACAATACACCATAATGATAAAGCAAAAACAGTTTTTTTGAAATTTGTGCACATTTTTTAACAATAAGAATATCTTATTCACGTAAGTCTTTTCTTTGAGACTCAAAATTGAGCTCAGGTGCATCCTGTTTCCACTGATCATCCTTGAGATGTTTCTACAACTTGATTGGATTCTACCTGTGTTAAATGTAATTGATTGGGCATGATTTGGAAAGGCACACGCCTGACTATATGAGGTCTCACAGTTAACAGTGTATGTCCGAGCAAAACCAAGCCATGAGGTTCAAGGAATTGTCCATAGTGCTTCCAACCTGACAGAGCTTGAGAGAATCTGTAGAGAACAGGGAGAAACTCCCCAAACACAGGTGTGCCAAGCTTGTAGCATCATACCCAAGAGACTCAATGCTGTAATCACTTTTAAAGGTCCTTCAACAAACTACTGACTAAATAGTCTGACTAGTTATGGAAATGTGATTAAAAACAATTCATGTATAAATTTGCTAAAATGTATAAAAAAACAGTTTTTGCTTTGTTGCTATGTGGTATTGTGTGTAGATTTATGATTTTTTTTATTTTTTTTAATCCATTTTAGAATAAGGTTGTAATGTAACAAAATGTGGAAAAAGTCAAGGTGTCTGAATACTTTCCGAAGCCACTTTAAGTCATAAAATGCATGTTCTCCCTACTTGCACTCATGCTATAACCAGCACTGGAGATGCAATCAATGAGTATAACGAAGTGTTTCAATAAGCTTGCATTGTTATTATTAGTAGAATGAGTCTTTTTTAGTATCGAGGAATATTTAACTTTCTCTGGTCATAGGTGAAACGACATGAATTGGTGCATCAGCTGGAAGACTGTGTCCCCTTTTCTCAGGGCAAGGAGGGAGCGCAGAGGAACGGTGAGACAGGTGAGTCAGCCTCCTTTCCTCCCTCCCCTCAGACCATCAGATGCAGGCCATCAGTCCAGTAAAATAAAGAAGGCAAATTGTTAGGCTCACTCTGCTGTGTCTCACAACGAATACAACAAATAATCTATTACCATTGTGATCACATACATTTAAAAATATGTATAATTTCTAAATGGTCTGAGAAGAACACCACTGGCAGGGCTATTCAACCAAAGCCAACATTGGCCTATAGCCTACTGTACAAACATTGCTTACAGAACAGTTTTGAATCCTTAAGAGTCTATTGACACACCCTTCAAGTAACATAATTTAAAAAATCCCCGTCAGATTCTGTCAATTTAAGCTAGAGATATCAGTTTTTTTGCATGGACTGCATTTCAATCCACCACATCTGCCAATGTCGGCCGATATACAGCTATGTTTGTCAGAGCATGAGATATCCCAAAAATTGGCCTTCTTGTGAAAACAGTAGCGTACGAACGGTTTGGCCTTCAAACTAGTATGACCACTATGTGGAAAGGGGAGACTCTCACATACACAATGGTAATCTCTTTTTTTTCTCACAAGTGTCACGGGACTCGTCTGAAGGTAAGCCATACACAATACAGTTGAAGTCGGAAGTTTACATACACTTAGGTTGGAGTCATTAAATCTCGTTTTTCAACCACTCCAAAAATCTATTGTTAACAAACTATAGTTTTGGCAAGTCGGTTAGGACATCTACTTTGTACATGACACAAGTCATTTTTCCAACAATTGTTTACAGACAGATTATTTCACTTATAATCCACTGTATCACAATTCCAGTGGGTCAGAAGTATACATACAATAAAATAACTGCCTTTAAACAGTTTGGAAAATTCCAGAAAATTGTGTCATAGCTTTAGATGCTTCTGATAGGCTAATTGACATAATTTGAGTCAATTGGAGGTGTACCTGTGGATATATTTCAATCACCTACCTTCAAACGCTGTGCCTATTTGCTTGACATATTAGGAAAATCAAAAGAAATCAGCCAAGACCTCAGAAAAAAATTGTAGACCTCCACAAGTCTGGTTCAGCCTTGGGAGCAATTTCCAAACACCTGAAGGTACCACGTTCATCTGTACAAGCAATAGTATGCAAGTATAAGTTACATGGGACCACGCAGCCATCATACCGCTCAGGAAGAAGATGTGTTCTGTCTCCTAGAGATGAACGTACTTTGTTGTGAAAAGTGCAAATCAATCCCAGAACAACAGCAAAGGACCTTGTGAAGTTACTGGAGGAAACAGGTAGAAAAGTATAAATATCCACAGTGAAACGAGTCCTATATTGACATCACCTGAAAGGATGCTCAGCAAGGAAGAAGACACTGCTCCTAAACCACCATAAAAAAAGACAGACTACAGTTTGCAACTACACATGGGGACAAAGATCGTACTTTTTGGAGAAGTGTCCTCTGGTCTGATGAAACAAAAATAGAACTGTTTGGCCATAATGACCATCGTTATGTTTGCAGGAAAAAGGGGGAGGCTTGCAAGCCGAAGAACACCATCCCAACCGTGAAGAACGGGGGTGGCAGCATCATGTTGTTGGGATGCTTTGCTGCAGGAGGGACTGGTGCACTTCACAAAACAGATGGCATCATGAATAAGGAAAATGCTGTGGCTATATTAAACCAACATCAGTCAGGAAGTTAAAGCTTGGACGTAAATGGGCCTTCCAAATGGACAATGACCACAAGCACACTTCCAAAGATGTGGCAAAATGGCTTAAGGACAACAAAGTCAAGGTATTGGAGTGGACATCACAAAGCCCTGACCTCAATCCCATAGAAGGAGGCCTACAAACCTGACTCAGTTGCACCAGAGCTGTCGGGAGGAATGGGCCAAAATTCACCCAACTTTTTGTGGGAAGCTTGTGGCTACCCGAAACGTTTGACCCAAGTTAATCAATTTAAAGGCAATGCTACCAAATACTAATTGAGTGTATGTAAACTTCTGTCCCACTGGGAATGTGATGAAATAAATAAAAGCTGAAATAAATCATTCTCTCGACTATTATCATTTCACATTCTTAAAAAAAAGTGGTGACCCTAAAACAGGGATTTTTTTACTAGGATTAAATGTCAGGAATTGTGAATAACTGAGCTTAAATGTATTTGGCTAAGGTGTATGTAAACTTCCGACTTCAACTGTATTTCCTGAGCTTTCTTATATCTCCTAGATACAGGACAGACCCTTCAAAAGCTTATTCCTGATTTTATATGTTACTTTTTTGCCATTTATGACTGTGTTTTTCAATGCGTTTCTATGGGCTACAGTAGTAAAGGCAAAAGAAAATGTATTAAATAACGGCTTATACTTTTTTAAATAGAAGTTAATGTTGCATAGGCTTATGTTTTTTAAAACATGTTTTAAAAATATATATTAGCACTGACTAAGATCATGTATTTTCAGGTAGAGATACTGTACCTCGCAAAGCAACTGCTTTCTTTCCCTCTTGTGCATTCTATCATCTCTCCCTGACAAGTAAGGAAAGGAAAGGGGAATACCTAGTCAGTTGTACAACTGATTGCCTTCAACTGAAATGTCTTCCGCATTTAACCCAACCCTTCTGAATCAGAGAGGTGCGGGGGGCTGCCATAATCAACATCCAAGTGGGTTAACTGCCTTGCTCAGGTGCAGAATGACAGATTTTTACCTTGTCAGCTCTGGGATTCAATCCAGCAACCTTTTGGTTACTGGCCCAATGTGCTAACCACTAGGCTACCTGACGCCCCAAAGTGGGTGAGCAATGCATTATGGTCATTGTAGTTTATTGTCACATGTTCTGCACTAAACTGTGTAGAATATTGGTCTATTGGAAACCACAACTCCCTATTATATCGCACAGTCCTGGCTTGTTCTGACTCATCTCTACAGGACCATGTCTCAGGAATGCCTCAGGACTACCTGGCCTGATGTCTCCTGGCTGTCCCCAGTCCACCTGGCCATGCTGCTGATCCAGTTTCTGCTGTTTTGCCTGTGGCTATGGAACCCTGACCTGTTCACTAGACATGCTACCTTGTCCCAGATGCGCTGTTCTCGACCCTCTCTCCCTCACTCTCTCTATCTCTACCACACCTGCTGTCTCAACCTCTCAATGCCTGGCTATGAAAAGCCAACTGACATTTACTCCCGAGGTGCTGAATTGTTGTACCCTCTACAATTTGACCCTGCTGGTCATCTATGAATGTTTGAACGTCTTGAAAACACCTCTGACACTGCCTCCCTCTCTCTTTGTGTTTTTTCCTCTATTCCCAACACTGTTTCTCTATATTTCTCCCTCTGACACTGCCTCTCACTCTTTTTTTCTCACTGACATGGCCTGTGTCTGTCTAGGTATTGCTCATGGTCTCTGGTTAGGAGACAGATTGACAGGTATAATCAATACCTTTTAGCAACTTTTTAGCAGTCACCCTCTGAATTTACATAGATCATTTGAGACAATTTAACCCTCATGAACAAAATACTGTATCTGACAATACCTAATCATAGGCACTCACATTCAGCGGACTCCTTGACCTTCCTCCCTCCCGATCCCTTCTTTAGCATATTCCGGCCACCAGTAAACAGGTTGGTGAGTTCATCCAGAGGGCTTGTAGGGGTGCGGGAACGCGACACATTCTGCATGGAGCTGTGGGCCGAAGAAGAGTTACTCAGTTTGCCTCCCCCTTCCTGACCAACTGAGCTCTTGGCGGCATGCGCAACGGAGGAGGTGGATCGGGGCATGCTGCCACCTATCTTCAGGGCGTCATAAGGTGGTGGGCGCTTGAGGCTGAGCGGTGTGATCGAGCGGCCCATGCTTACAGGTGAGGGACACGCGGAATGGCTTCTGGGATACCCATGAGCCGACGCCGATGCCTTGTAGAGAGTGGAGGGCAGGGGAGGGGCAGAGGAGCGACCAGACGCAGTGATAGTGTGGGTGAATTGGAGATCCCGCTCTCTATCCTTCTCCCGTTCTCGTTTCCTGTCTCTCTCTCTATCCCCCTTGCGGTGGTGGGGGGAGGAGGAGGGGGGCGGAGCTTCAGAGGTCGTGGGTGAGGCACCTCCCCCGGGCTTGTTGGTGTACCCAGTGGCAACATTCTCCAGCATGGGCAGCTTTGTGACGTCCAGCGGGGTGAGGGGTGACTCATCCGAGTTAGGCGAGCACTGGGCAGGGGCTGGCGGAAAGACCAGCAAGGGCGGCCGATGGGTGAGCAGGTTGGGGAAGGGGGCAGGGATGTCACAGAGGGACCCCCGGGGGGTGGTGTGGGAGGAGGAGGAACGACCCTGCTCCATATCCTGTTCCCACTTAGCGTCCTGGAGCATGTCGTCGAACATGGGGTATTTCATTTCCTCGTAGACCGACTCACTCTGGTCCTCGTCCTCCAGGAGGCGTTGCTTCAGTTCCCTCTGAATGTTACCCACCATCTCGATGTAGACAGGCTCGTCCTCGTCCTCCGTATCTGGGGCTGGGCTCTGGCTCTGCGATGAGGACTTTTCCCTCCTTCCTTCCTTCCTGTTGCCATGATTCTGGATGTAGGACTCATCAAAGGAAGTACTCAGCTGCGTGTTAGGGTTCCTCTTTGGCTTGGGAGGAGGGATCCGCTTGTACTCCTCACTGAACGGTCGCGACTTGGACCCTGCACGGGGGACACACAGACAGTAGCGTTAAAACAGGTCATCAGCAGATAACCATGATACAAAGGACAATAGAGGCAGAATTGTTTAAGATTAAGATCACTTTATTGGTCACGCCAAAATTTTACTTGCGCTTTTTAACCCTTTTGAAAGACACAGATAAATACATATACATGGAGAGGTGCAGGAGACTGCCACGCTGGACTTTTTTCCCCCACTTGCAAGTACATGGATATTTGTTTCATCAGAGTTAGGGTTAGCGTTAGGCTCAAGGTTGGGGGTAGAGTTGTCATTCCAAGCCGGGCTCAAATTCCAGCTCGGGCTTGTCTGGCTGTGTACATACATTTTTTTTAAAGAATGCAGCACCTTGTCTCTCTCCTCCTCTCTGTCAACGAGCAGGACAGGCAGTGCAGCCATCAACAGTGTGTATCCCGTTGTCCATGTACAGTCATTTTAATTCATTGTTTTACTTGTTGTTTCTCTTACTGAAAAGTTCTGTTAATGAAATCCCTCATTTGTTTTGACAGCAAAAACATTCCCTATTCCCTTCAACCATTACCATGCTCTATTCACGTGGCATTTGCATGTAGTGCATGTACCATGCATGTAGGGCATGACCGATAATGTAGGACCGGACCATAGGAGAGCCAATCATAATTGCATTAATAAATTGGGTATAACCTCAGAAAAGTGTTATAACACAGCAAAATGGATGCGAAGAAGGGTTTAGCCACAGTCAAATGTATATTGGTTGCTCAGGAGGGAAAGGGAAAGTCTGATCTCTGGAAAACATTTGACCTGGTTGTTAAACCACTGGCAAATCCTCTGGCAATGAAAAAATGCAAAGGGTACGGGGCATTTTTAAAGTATGACATCAAGACAACTGGTACGTCTTCTCTGTAGTGCCATGTTGGTGCGACTGCCTGGTGCGACGGCCTCTTCCCCAGGCCAAACGTCTATGTCTGCATTTGTTAACAAAAACGTAACTGTGCCACTTTACCTCTTGAAGCTAGGGGGCACTATTTTTATGTTTGGAAAAATAACGTTCCCAAAGTAAACAACCTATTTCCCATGACCAGATGCTAGAATATGCATATAATTGACAGATTAGGATAGAAAACACTCTAAAGTTTCCAATACTGTAAAAATATTGTCTGTGAGTATAACAGAACTGACATTGCAGGCAAATGCCTGAGGATAATCCAATCAGGAAGTGCCTCTTATTTTGAAACCTCTGTGTTCCTAGGCGTGCCTGTCCTCCATTTAAAGGGATATCAACCAGATTCCTTTTTCTGTGGCTTCCCTAAGGTGTCAACAGTCTTTAGACATAGTTTCACGCTTTTATTTTCAAAAATGAGCGTGAAGGATCACATTGCATAAGTGGAGAGGTGGGGGCTCTCAGAGTGAGATGGTGCTCAATTGAGTGAAGCGGCCAATGTTCCTCCCGCTGTTATGGAAAAATCTACACACTCGGTTGACATATTATCGAATATATATTTTAAAAACTACCTAAGGAATGATTATAAAAAACGTGACATGGTTCTGTGGACATTATGAAGACTATTTGGAATTTCCATCTGCGTTGTCGTGACCGCTCTTTCCTGTGGATTTCTGAACATAACGTGACAAACAATCATCGGTAATTTGGGTATAAACATAATCTTTATGGAACAAAAGGAACATTTGCTGTGTAACTGGGAGTCTCGTGAGTGAAAACATCCGAAGATCATCAAAGGTAAACGGTTAATTTGATTGCTTTTCTGATTTTCGTGACCAAGCTTCCTGATGCTAAGTGCACATAATGCTATGCTAGGCTATCGATAAACTTACACAAACGCTTGGTTTGCTTTCGCTGTAAAGCATAATTTCAAAATCTGAGACGACAGGGTGATTAGCAAAAGGCTAAGCTGTGTTTCAAAATATTGCACTTGTGATTTCATGAATATGAATATTTTCTAGTAATATTATTTGACTGTTGCGCTATGCTATTCAGAGGTTGCAGACGAAAATTATCCCGCTACAGGGATTGGTTGCGTCAAGAAGTTAAAGGAAAGTAGTCGGTACATGACAAATCCGTCAGTTTTTTGCTGCAAGGATGTTTGGCCCTTCAATACTGTAGAAGGGGCAGGCTTTGACGAGCTTGCCCAAAAGCTTATTGATGTGCTGGCTACTTACGGGAAGGTGCATGCTACCTCTGTTCTGCCCCTCCACCAGACTGTCTCCGCCAGTTGTCTGAGCCTGGCAGACGAAAAGAGAGAAAACCTGACAGAGAAGTTAAAACATCCTGACATACGGACATACGGACTATCGGCAGCTTAGTTATCTGATGATAACATGCCATTATATTACTGCAGATTTCCAACCTGACCACAGCACAGTTTCCAGCAGAAGATGCCAAAACCAGGAGAAAAAGTGAAGCTGCTAGTGACCAAATTTGGCCTCAACTCTACGTCATTAAGCAAAATTGTTTGGGAAACTGACCAGGGCTCCAACATCATTCTAGCCCTTCGGCCATATCAGAGACTGGACTGCCAGAACCAAGTTCTATACACGGTGCTGTGACATGGCCTTGAGGGAGCAGCACTGGCAATCGATGCACCTGACATTGCTGAAACGCTCACAGCAGGAAAGTACCTTGTCAGGTAGGTTACTTATGATAAGATGATATAAGCAAAATAAATACAATGCAGTATGTTATCCAAATTATTTTGCTTTGTATAAACATGTAATACCTTTAGCAACAGTGCATTTAGGAATATAATGAATATAGCCAATATAATAATAATAATAATAATTTAGACCTACTTCATTCATATACAGTGCCTTGCGAAAGTATTCGGCCCCCTTGAACTTTGCAACATTTTGCCACATTTCAGGCTTCAAACATAAAGATATAAAACTGTATTTTTTTGTGAAGAATCAACCAGAAGTGGGACACAATCATGAAGTGGAACGACATTTATTGGATATTTCAAACTTTTTTAACAAATCAAAAACTGAAAAATTGGGCGTGCAAAATTATTCAGCCCTTTTAGTTTCAGTGCAGCAAACTCTCTCCAGAAGTTCAGTGAGGATCTCTGAATGATCCAATGTTGACCTAAATGACTAATGATGATAAATACTATCCACCTGTGTGTAATCAAGTCTCCGTATAAATGCACCTGCACTGTGATAGTCTCAGAGGTCCGTTAAAAGCGCAGAGAGCATCATGAAGAACAAGGAACACACCAGGCAGGTCCGAGATACTGTTGTGAAGAAGTTTAAAGCCGGATTTGGATACAAAAAGATTTCCCAAGCTTTAAACATCCCAAGGAGCACTGTGCAAGCGATAATATTGAAATGGAAGGAGTATCAGACCACTGCAAATCTACCAAGACCTGGCCGTCCCTCTAAACTTTCAGCTCATACAAGGAGAAGACTGATCAGAGATGCAGCCAAGAGGCCCATGATCACTTTGGATGAACTGCAGAGATCTACAGCTGAGGTGGGAGACTCTGTCCATAGGACAACAATCAGTCGTATATTGCACAAATCTGGCCTTTATGGAAGAGTGGCAAGAAGAAAGCCATTTCTTAAAGATATCCATAAAAAGTGTTGTTTAAAGTTTGCCACAAGCCACCTGGGAGACACACCAAACATGTGGAAGAAGGTGCTCTGGTCAGATGAAACCAAAATTGAACTTTTTGGCAACAATGCAAGACGTTATGTTTGGCGTAAAAGCAACACAGCTCATCACCCTGAACACTCCATCCCCACTGTCAAACATGGTGGTGGCAGCATCATGGTTTGGGCCTGCTTTTCTTCAGCAGGGACAGGGAAGATGGTTAAAATTGATGGGAAGATGGATGGAGCCAAATACAGGACCATTCTGGAAGAAAACCTGATGGAGTCTGCAAAAGACCTGAGACTGGGACGGAGATTTGTCTTCCAACAAGACAATGATCCAAAACATAAAGCAAAATCTACAATGGAATGGTTCAAAAATAAACATATCCAGACCAAAGTCAAAGTCCAGACCTGAATCCAATCGAGAATCTGTGGAAAGAACTGAAAACTGCTGTTCACAAATGCTCTCCATCCAACCTCACTGAGCTCGAGCTGTTTTGCAAGGAGGAATGGGAAAAAAATTCAGTCTCTCGATGTGCAAAACGGATAGAGACATACCCCAAGCGACTTACAGCTGTAATCGCAGCAAAAGGTGGCGCTACAAAGTATTAACTTAAGGGGGCTGAATAATTTTGCACGCCCAATCTTTCAGTTTTTGATTTGTTAAAAAAGTTTGAAATATCCAATAAATGTCGTTCCACTTCATGATTGTGTCCCACTTGTTGTTGATTCTTCACAAAAAAATACCGTTTTATATCTTTATGTTTGAAGCCTGAAATGTGGCAAAATGTCGCAAAGTTCAAGGGGGCCGAATACTTTCGCAAGGCACTGTAGCTTTCCATGGGCATCGTATTTGCCATGAAACGGGTTTGAAAGTTTATGATGTGCTTATTATACTCTCTACAGCTATGTCAAGCAGTCTGGGCTGGCTGTGCAACTCTCAAAGAGCCAGCTGCAGATGGTTTAAGGTTTAATACGGTGTACCTGACCCTGAACTCTGTTCAGGTCATGTACAATGAAGTGCACGAGAAGCTGTAGGTCCGCAGAAAGAGCCCCACAGAGAGAGTCAAAAGAATTACCTGCAGTATCCGCTGGAGTTCCTAAAGCCATTTTTTTTTGACACACAGAAGGAACTGGAAAAGTATCTTACTCTTAATTAACCTGGTTTGTCTCGGGTCAGAGAGACTAAGGCATCACTGTCAGCCCCACACACTTGACTAGCAACAGCAGGCTGCTGTGCGGGAACATCACAGCGGTTGATTGGAGAGGAAGGTGAACATCGAAGACCTACACAAGGTGGCAACATTCATCTGGCCCAAGTTCAACCAGTTGAGGATGCTGCCCGCCCAAGACAGGCAAGATGTCTATGACCATGTGCGCAAACTTTTACAATCCATGGCTGTGCCACCATCAGAGGAGCCTACAGAATACTAAGCGTCTGTGCCACAACCCGCCAAGAGTAGAGAGTTGGACTTTTCAGAGTGGAAAAAAGTCACAGAGAATGCTGATGAAGAAGATGATGATGACATGACAAGATATACAACAGAGGCCTGTGATGGCAGACAAAAGAGATCTGTTGGGCTGGTGGAAGTCCAAAAGAGCACAGTATATCCACGGCTAGCCAAGTTGGCGAGAAGTGTGATTTGCGTCCCGGCCAACAGCAGCAGCAGCGAAATAGTATCCGACTCGGCAAGCTGGACCATAGACAAAAGGAGAACCATGCCTGAACCCTCCACCGTGGAAGTGATCCTTTTTCTTAACAATAATATGCAGTATTTATGTGAGTAAACAACTAATTGGAACTTTGAAATTAAAATTAAATGCATATGGCCTCCAGTAGCTATTGGTATGCCAATTATTCTGACATTTCCAATAAGTTGCCTATTAAATTATTAATTAACTATCCATTAGTTAATTAGCGGCAGGGAGTGACTTTCTTTGTCCCTATGACCACCAGCAATCCCCGAGACTCCCTGGATCTGTCCAAAGAGATGTGTTCTTCTGTTAGCCTAATAATAGCAACAACATGTATAGTACGTCAAAAGTTTGGACACACCATCTCATTCAATGTTTCGTCTTTATTTTTGCTACTTTCTATATTATAGAATAATAGTGAAGACATCAAAACTATAAAATAGCACTTATGAAATCATGTAGTAACCAAAAAAAGTGTTATAAATGTTATAAATCAAAATATATTTTTAACACTATAGATTCTTCAATGCCTTGATGACAGCTTTGCACACTCTTGGCATTTTCTCCAACAGTCTTGAAGGAGTTCCCACATATGCTGAGCACTTGTTGAATGCTTTTCCTTCACTCTGCAGTCCATCTCATCCCAAACCATCACAATTGGGTTGAGGTCGGGTGATTGTGGAGGTCAGGTCATCTGATGTGGCACTCCATCACACTCCTTATTGGTCAAATAGCCCTTACACAGCCTGGAGATGTACTTTGGGTCATTGTCGTGTTGAAAAACAAATGGTAGTCCCACTAAGCGCAAACCAGATGGGATGGCACATCTCTGCAGAATGCTCTGGTAGCCATAATGTTTAAGAGTGCCTTGAATTCTAAATAAATCACTGACAATGTCACCAGCAAAGCACTCCCACACCATCACACTCCTCCTCCATGCTTCACCTACTATGCGTCTCACGAAGACATGGCGGTTGTAACCAAAAATCGTACATTTGGACTCATCAGACCAAAGGACAGATTTCCACTGGTCTAATGTCCATTGCTCATGTTTCTTGGCCCAAGCAAGTCTTTTCTTCTCTTCTTTTCTTCTTCTTCAAATAAATGTATAACAAAATGCGTTCTTTGTCACAACCAAACACTCCAAGTAGACTCAGGAAAACCCTAGGGGCTTTAATCTCGTGAGATACATTATTCCGTCTTATTCTTAAATAGATTTATTGAATTGACGAAACGGAGGAGGGGTCACAGGTAATTATGTTTGTTTCCACTGTAATTTAAAACCTTTTGTTCACCTGGTAAAGTAAACGTTAGACGGAAAGACAGAGGTAGAGTATAGTATAGATTGTAGAGGGAAACAAGTGTTGCAGCAGAAGGTATATGTACTGGGTGGTGGTGATTGAGAGGTCTTCTGAGTTAAAGGAAACAGTGATGTAGACTAATGAAAGTAACAAAGGAAATGCGAAGTTAATTGGAAAGTAAGAATTTCAAATTTGAATTGTTTGGACTGATTAAGATTTCGCAAAGTGAAAACTAACAAAATGTTTATTTCCTCTCCCTTTGAAATGTTTCCCGAGGCTGTTGGGAGAGCAGTTAGTGAAATTCCGCAGTTTTATAAATGTATTTTATAAATGGCCACTCCAATACCTTGACTTTGTTGTCCTTAAGCCATTTTGCCACAACTTTGGAAGTGTGCTTGGGGTCATGGTCCACTTTGAATACCCATTTGTGACCATCCGTCTTCCTGACTGATGTCTTGAGATGTTGCTTCAATACAGCCACATCATTTTCCTCCTCATGATGACATCTATTTTGTGAAGTGCACCAGTCCCTCCTGCAGAACACGGTTGGGATGGTGTTCTTCGGCTTGCAAGCATCCCCCTTTTTCCTCCAAACATAATGATGGTCAATATGGCCAGACAGTTCTATTTTTGTTTCATCAGACTAGAGGACCTTTCTCCAAAAAGTATGATCTTTGTCCCTGTGTGCAGTTGCAAACTGTAGTCTGGCTTTTTTTATGGCGGTTTTTGAGCAGTGGCTTCTTCCTTGCTGAGCGGCCTTTCAGGTTATGTTGATATAGGACTCGTTTTACTGTGGATATATATACTTTTGTACCTGTTTTCTACAGCATCTTCACAAGGTCCTTTGCTGTTGTTCTGGGATTGATTTTCACTTATCGCACCAAAGTACGTTCATCTTTAGGAGACAGAACGTGTCTCCTTCCTGAGCGGTATGATGGCTGCATGGTCCGATGGTGTTTATACTTGCATACTATTATTTGTACAGATGAACGTGGTACCTTCCGTCATTTGGAAATTACTCCCAAGGATGAACCAGACTTGTGGAGGTCTACAATTCTTTTCTGAGGTCTTTGCTGATTTATTCTGATTTTCCCGGGATGTCAAGCAAAGAGGCACTGAGTTTGAAGGTAGGCCTTGAAATATATCCACAGGTACACCTCCAATTGACTCAAATGATGTCAATTAGCCTATCAGAAGCATCTAAAGCCATTATATACTTTTCTGGAATTTTCCAAGCTGTTTAAAGGCACAGTTAACCTAGTACATGCAAACTTCTGACCCACTGGAATTGTGATAGAAGTGAAAAGAGTGAAATAATCTGTCATTAAACAATTGTTGGAAAAATGACTTGTGTCATGGACAAAGTACATGTCCTAACCGAATTGCCAGAAATATAGTTTGTTAAACAATAAATTTGTGGAGTGGTTGAAAAATGAGTTTTAATGGCTCCAATCTAAGTGTATGTAAACTTCCGACTTCAACTGTATGTGTATTGTTTTTGTTGATATATGTGTATTGCTGTTTTTGTTTGGTTGTTCTTGCTTTTGACTTTGTTTCGATACAAATCTCATCAGATTGGGTCTGCTGTATGGTAGGATTGACTCCTTAAGGATTGGCCATCTAACTCCTTGATTCTGTAACTTTGCAGTGAGAGATGATTGGGGAGTATAAATCAATTGCATTAGAAATCTGTATAAAGAATATTGATTGTAGAAATAATTTGTCATACAGTAAATAACATTTTAGTTGACAATTTACAGATAATATTTACAAAGAATACATACGTAGGAGCAGATCAGGCTATAGTTTACATAAAATTGGGATGAACAACTGTAGCGTAATACAACTGCAATAGTCGTCTTCAGGCAGCGTTGAGGACAGAAGTTGACGTCTCTCTAGAAATAGAGGTGGAGTCAATGTAAACATCAATGATAGGAAAATAAACTGTAAACAAAATATGTACAATGTTATCACGTCAGTGTATAATGGCAACACGATTAAATAAACAATGAGAATATAGAAAAGGAATGTTCGTCTGAGTAAAATGCGTAAAAGACAGCTTATTCACTGGTGAGTAAAAAACATTCTATGTGATGACGCACATAATAGGGAGTACCAAAACCCAACACAAAAAAGGAAAAAAAACAAGGAAAAGCAGAGCTTAATAGAGGAAACAGCTTATTTCTAGTTATTGGTTTAATCCATGGGGAGAAAAAGAGATGCCCCAAGTAAACCCTTTCCAGTCACACTTTATTTAGATAGTCCCATATAGATGATCTACAAATGGTTATAGTATGAACAAACTCTATGTTGATAAGCAAATGTTTGCTAAGGTTACGGTTAGGGTAAGGGTTAAGGTTGGGACTAGGGCTAGAGCTAGGGTTAGGGTTAAGTTTAGGGATAGGATGAGGGTTAAGGTTAGGGTTGGTTGAAATGTTGTTGACAGTTATTGAACATCTACTGAAAATACAGAAGCCCTGAAGCCCAAGGCAAAACAAAATAATAATACTTTATATATTGTTTAAATGACTTAGTATCTATTTTTTGTTTTTAACTAAGCCGTTCAAAAAAGATACTAGGTCGTTCAAACGAGATACTAAGTCTTTGAACTACTTATCTTGTTTGAACAACTTACTTGTTATTTAGTTTAATTAGGCCCCATTTGTTATGCAGCTTGTCAGACTGTGTAATGGTTGTTGAAGCCATTCATTCACTGATTCCATCCATTGATATGATTATAAATTGACAGTTCTTTGATAGCCTAAGAAAGGGCTGCTTTTGAATGCCAGAGCATGTAAGTACGAAGATGTGTCACGTCCTGACCATAGAGAGTCCTTATTTTCTAGGGTGGAATAGGTCAGGGCGTGACTGGCGGGTTAGTCTAGTTTATTATTTCTATGTGGGTGTTCTAGTTTTCATGTTTCTATGTTGGTGATTTGTATGATTCCCAATTAGAGGCAGCTGGTAATTGTTGTCTCTAATTGGGGATCATATTTAAGTAGTGGTTGTGGGTATTGTATTTTGAGTAAGTGTACTGGTATGTAGCACCTCTTGTAGTCACGGTTCGTTGTTCGTTTATTGTTAAGTTTTCACTATTATTCAATTATGTGGAACTCAACATTTGCTTTGCCTTGGTCCGTTTCTACCGTTTCGTGACAAGATGGTGTCAGCCTTTTCTCTTGCTCCAATTTTGCTCTGGTACTCCTCAGCCACAAGCTCTGGGCACGCTTGGTTTCCTTTATCACTATTCTTTTAATTAGGCCTATATGGTTGCAGCTATTTTCTTACTTACTTATTGTGTTCATGTTTCTCGTGTGTTTTTTTTTCTAGTATTACATTGTTGTTGATTATTGCATTGTTGGGTTTTGAGTTTGCAAGAAAGGCATACATTTTGACATGACATTTTCTAAAAACTTTTAATTAACTCATTTCAGTCCAAGCACATCTCCTGAGATGTGAAAACTTTTCAACAGGGAGATTGTCTTGGATTTGGTCAGTACTAAAATCCATGGTAAATGTCAAGTTTTTGTTCCATGTGTTGAGGAGAGCAAAGTCAGGGAGCTCTTGTTCACTACCTGTCCACGGTATCAGTATGTCGTCAATGTATCTGTACCAACCCATGCCGTTGGGTAGGAAAGGGGATAACACTTTATTTGTATAGTCCCACGTAGATGGTTTCATACTGAAGCCCAAGGCCAAAAATAAATAACATATGTAGACTCTTGAATGATCTCATTTGAACAATTTACTATCTTGTTTGAATGACTTAGTAAAAATAGTTTGTCAACTTGTCTTTTCTACAAAGTACTCATGCACCATTCTTGTGTGTGTGTTCAATAAAAAAATATTTTGTCAGACTGGGTAATAGTTGCTGCAGCCTTTCATTCACTGATTCCATCCGTTGATATGATTATTCATTGACAGTTCTTTGATAGCCTAAAGCAGGGTTGCTTTTGAATGCCATAACATGTAAGTGAGCGAGTGTGGAGCGAGGAGAAGAGCGTAAATTTAGCAGATAAAAAAATGGTGTCGGCCATCTCTCCCGCTCCAATTTTGCTCTGGGCATGCTCAGCCTAGCATTTGTTTCTTTCATCACTATTTTAATTAGGCCTATGCGGTTGTAATATTTTAGCCTACCTCACCCACAGTAGCCTATATCTAGTTTATATTCTACATTAGGATATGTAGTTAATACATAGTCTACTGTAAGATTCCCACTAACATTCCTTTATGTAATTACATTTTTACGTGTGTATTTTTACCTGTCTTTACAAAAATAATACATTTGTAGAGCACATTTCCCATGCTCAATGCACGTGAAACTTGTTGTTGCTTGCTTTTGTGCTCAAATCATTTGTCCGCTGCAGTTTGACATTTATTTGCTTTTATTAATGAAAATAAGCTGACCCTGGCCTTTTATTATTTCTAATTTATTTTTGATATTTTAACTGAATTAATTTGATTTATATGGTGGTTCTATTCCAAGAAAAACAAAAATACATTTTACATTAGCCTGTGTACTGCCTAACTAACTACATATCCTAATGTTAGAAGGTAGAATATATGTCACAACTTCCACCGAAGTCGGTTCCTCTCCTTGTTCAGGCAGCGTTCGGTGTCACCGGTCTTCTAGCCATCATCAATTCACTTTTCCATTTGTTTTGTATTGTTTTCCTACACACCTGGTTTTCATTCCCCTCATTAATTGTTGTGTATTTAACCCATGTCTTTGTGTGGAATTGTTTGTTGTAAGTGCTTGTGCACATGTTTACTGGTGCGTGTCGGGTTTTGTACCCATGTTGGTTATTTCTTTGTTGCTGTTGGTTTTGCAATTAAACTGCTCCGGCTATTACCTAGTTCTGCTCTCCTGCATCTGACTTCCCTGCCACCAGTTACGCACCGCTTACAATATAAACTAGATATAGGCTACTGCTGGTGAGGTAGGCTAAAATATTACCACCACATAGGCCTAATTAAAAGAATAGTGATAAAGGAAATGAAAATGCTTGGCAGAGCATGTCCAGAGCTTGTGAAGAGGGAGAGACGGCTGACATTTTTTTTTTTTATCTGCTCGATTGCGCTCTGCTCCTTGATCCACACTCACCCACTGTTCTAGCATTCAAAAGCAGCCGTGATTTAGGCTATCAAAGAACTGTACATGAATAATAATATTAATGGATGGAATTAGTGAATGAATGGCTACAGCAACCATTACACATTCTGACAACCTTTTTACTAAGTCGTTAAAACAAGATAATTCCAAGAGTCTATATATATATATTTTTTTTTTGCCTTGTGCTTCAGGGCTTCCATATGAACATCTACAAACCATCTACTTGAGACTATCTTAATGAAGTGTTACCCTCTTTTCTACCCAACATCATGGATTGGTACAGATACGTTAACGACATACTGACGCTGTGGACAGGCAGTGAAGAAGAGCTCCTTGAATTATTTGTTATCCTGGAGCAATGGAACACAAACCTGAAATTCACCATGGACTTTAGTACTGACCAAATCCAAAACAATCTCCCTGCTGGACTATTTTCACATCTCAGGACATATGCTCGTACAAAAATTTGTTTCAAGTGTCAAGTTTTTTTATTTCACATGCAAGTACAGTGAAATGCCTTTCTTACAAACTCAAACTAATAATGCAATAATCAATAACAATGTAATACTAAAAAAAAACACAAGAAAGAAGAAATATGATGAACGCAATAAGTAAGCAAATAATATACAGGGTCAATACCATAATTACAATTTGCAGGGATACTGGAGTGATGGAGGTAGATACTGTACATATAGGGGTAAGGTGACTAGGCAACAGGATAAAAGATAAACAAATGTTAATGTGTGTGTGAGTGTATGGGCCCTTTGAGCGGTCAATAAAAGGTCAATAAAGATACAGTCTGTGTAGCTATTTTGTCAGCTATTTATCAGCCTCATTGCTTGGAGATAGAAGCTGTTCAAGAGCCTGTTGGTGTCAGACTTGATGCACCAGTACCGCTTACCATGCGGAAGCTGAGAGAATAGTTTATAGTTTGGGAGGTTGGAGTCTAACAATTTTTTCGGGCCTTCCTTACATACCACCTGATATACAGTGCATTCGGAAAGTATTCAGACCCCTTGACTATTTCCACATTTTCTGTTGCAACCTTATTCTAAAATGGATTAAATCATGTTTTTCCTCATCAATCTACACACAGTACCCCATAATGATAAAGCCTTATTTACATAACTATTCAGACCCTTTGCTATGAGACACAAAATTGAGCTCAGGTGCAACCGGTTTCCATTGATCATCCCTGAGATGTTTCTACAACTTGATTGGAGTCCACCTGTGGTAAATGCAATTGATTGGACATGACTTGGAAAGCCAAACACCTCTCTGTATAAGGTCCAGAGCAAAAAAACAAGCCATGAGGTCGAAGGAATTGTCTGTCTGTAGAATATCGAGGGAAAGATGAACGGAGTAAAGTGCAGAGAGATCCTTGATGAAAACCTGCTCCAGAGCCCTCAGGCCCTCAGACTGGGGTGAAGGTTAACCTTCCAACAGTACAACGACCCTAAGCACACAACCAAGACAACGCAGGAAAGGCCTCAGGACAAGTCTCGGAATGTCCTTGAGTGGCCCAGCCAGAGCTCAGACTTGAACCTGATCGAAATCTCTGGAGAGACCTGAAAATAGCTGTGCAGCAACGCTCCCCATACAACTTGACAGAGCTTGAGAGGATCTGCAGAGAAGAATGGGAGAAACTCCACAAATACAGGTGTGCCAAGCTTGTAGCGTCATACCCAAGAAATCTTGAAGCTGTAATCGCTGCCAAAGGTGCTTCAACCAAGTACTGAGTAAAGGGTCTGAATACTTATGTAAATGTGATATTTCAGTTTTTTATTTTTAATACATTTCCAAAAATGTATAAAAAATGTTTTTTGCTTTGTCATTATGGGCTATTGTGTGTAGATTGATGAGGGGATACAATTATTTAATGCATTCTAGAATAAGGCTATAACATAACAAAATGTATGAAAAGGCAAGGGGTCTGAATACTTTCCGAATGCAATGTTCTGTACTCAGTTCTGTACTGGGCTCTCCGCACCTCCCTCTGTAGTGCCATGTGATTGAGGGCGGTGCTATTGCCATACAAGGCAGTGATTCCTCCAGTCCAGATGCTCTCAATAATACAGATGTAGAACTTTTTCAGGATTTGAGGGCCCATGCCAAACTTTTTCAACCTCTTGAAGAGCCACTGTCGCATCTTCTTCAAAACTATGACTGTGTGTTTGGACCATTTTACGTTTTTACTGATTTGGACAGAGAAGAACTTGAAACTCTCGACCTGCTCCACTGCAGCCCCAGGTTTGTTGTACTCGCGCGCCCCCCCGCCCCGTTTCCTGTAGTCCACGATCAGCTCCTTTGTCTTACGGATGTTGCTCTAGCACCATACCGCCAGGACACTGACCTCCTCCCTGTAGGCTGACTCATCGTCGCTGGTGATCAGGCCTACCACCGTAGTGTCGTCAGCAAACTTGATGATGATGTTGGAGTCGCGCTTGGCCACACAATCGTGGGTGAACAGGGAGTAGAGGACTAAGAACACACCCCTGTAGACCCCCTGTGTTGAGGGTCAGCGTGGCAGAGATGATTTGGCCTACCCTCAGCAACTGGGGTCGACCCGTTGTTCACACCGAGAGTCCTATGCTTGGTGACGAGCTTGGAGGGGACAATGGTGTTGAAAGATAAACTGTAGTCAATGAACAACATTCTCACAAGTTTTCCTCTTATCTATTTGGGTGAAGGCAGTGTGAAGAGAAATTTGTATTTGCATTTATTATTGGATCCCTATTAGCAGTTGCCAAGGCAGCAGCTAATCTTCCTGGGGTCCGGTAAAATTAAGGCAGTTATACATTAAAAAAATTTTTACATTACATTTATTACAGAATTCACATCACACTAAGTGTGTGTCCTCAGGCCCATACTCCACTACCACATATTTACAAAGCAAAATCCATGTGTACGTGTGTCTACAGTGCGTGTGTTATCATGTATGTGCATACATGTGTCTGTGCCTATGTTTGTGTTACTTCACAGTCGCCGCTGTTCCATAAGGTGCATTTTTACGTGCATTTTAAATCTGATTCTACTGCTTGCATCAGTTACCTGATGTGGAATATAGTTAGTTCCATGTAGTCATGGCTCTATATAGTAGTGTGCGCCTCTCATAGTCTGTTCTGGACTTGGGGACTGTGAAGAAACCTCTGGTGGAATGTCTTGTGGGGTATGCATGACCGTCTGAGCTATGTGCTAGTATTTTAAACAGACAGCTCAGTACCTTCAGCTTGTCCACACCTCTTACAAAAACAAGTAATGAGGCAGTCAATCACTCTTTCACTTTGAATCATGAGAGATTGACATGCATCTCATTAATGTTAGCTCTCCGTGTACTTTTAAGGGCCAGCTGTGCTGCCCTGTTCTGAGCCAACTGCAATTTTCCTAAGTCCCTCTTTGTGGCACCTTACCACACGACTGAACAGTAGTCCAGGTGTGACAAAACCAGGGCCTGTAGATTCTGCCTTTTTGATAGTGTTTTTAAGAAGGCAGAGCAGCACATTTTTATGGACAGACTTCTCCCCATCTTGGCTACTGTTGTATCAATATGGTTTCACCTTGACAGTTTACAATCCAGGGTTACTCCAAGCAGTTTAGCCACCTCAATTTGAGCAAATTCCACATTATTCATTACGAGATGTAGTTGAGGTTTAGGGTTTAGTGAATGATTTGTCCCAAATACAATGCTTTAGGTTTTGGAAATATTTAGGACTAACTTATTCCTTGCTACCCATTCCGAAATTAAGTGTTGCAGTCATTTCAGTCGCTGTAGTAGCTGATGTGCATAGTGTTGAGTCACCCGCATACATAGACACATTGGCCTTACTCAAAGCCAGTGGCATGTTGAGATTGCGTCATTTATGGATCTGTTGGGGCTGTATGCAAATTGGAGTGGGTTGAGTGTATCTGGGATGGTGGAGTTAATGTGTGCCATAAATAGCCTCTCAAAGCACTTTATGATTACAGAAGTGGGTGCTACAGGGCGGTAGTCATTGTGGCATGAAGCATTAGAGTTCTTGGGAACAGGAATGAGCGTGATCATCTTAAAACGTGTGGGGATTACAGACTGGTACTAGGATAGGTTGAAAATTATTGTGAATATGCCTGCCAACTGGTCATTGTGGGACTTGTACTTATTCCTGTCGGGGTAGCCTCAGGGTTGTCTACGATAGTTCTGTGTGTGGTAGCCCTGTTCTCAACCTCTGTGTTATTCCAGGGCTTTTGATTGGGGAAACAGGGAACCATCACCATGGGGAAAATGCAGTCAATGCACTTTCTAATGAAGCTGGGGACAGAGGTGGTTAGCTCATCAATGCTATCGGTGAAGTCTCTAAACATATTCCAATCAGTGCTAGCAAAGCAGTGCAAAGCAGTCCTGTAGCATAATCTCTAATTCCGGTGGCCATTTCTCAACGGAGCGAGTCACGCGTACTCCCTGTTTGAATTTCTGTCTGTAAACAGGAAGGTGGAGTCATAATCGGATGTTCCGAAAAGTGGACGAGGGAGGGCCTTGTAGTCTTGCTTGTAGGTAGAATAGAAGTGGTCTAGGACTTTATTGCCCCTAGTGCCGTTGGAGATGTGTTGATGGAAGTTGGGCATCACGTGTCTTAGTGACGCAGAATTAAAATCAGTGGCAACCAGAAAAGCAGCCTCTGGATACAGGTTTTCTTGCTTGTTTATAGCCTTGTACAGTTTGCTTGTTATTTGTTTAGTCCTGACGTGGAATGTATACAGCAGTCATGATAACAGATGTAAACTCCCTCGGGGGTAGAAGGGTCAGCGTTTGACCATCAGGTATTCCAAGACAGGTGAACACTTCCACCGCGCAGGAGTTAGCACACCAGTTGGTTTTGATGAAGATTTCCCAGACTCCACTGTCCTGTCCGCCCGGTGAATGGAGAATCCATCAAGTTGGAGAGCGATGTTTCAGAAAAGCAAAGAACATTGCTGTTTCGAGAGTCCCGTTGGTGGTATATCCACGATAGGAAGTAATCCAGATTATTATCAAGTGACTGGCCAGTAGAATGGAGGGAAGAGGTGGCCGGTTAACCATTTGCCTCCATCCACCCTCTTGCCTCTGTAACGCCAGAGTTTCCTCTTGGGTAGCCCAAAGATTGGGTTGGAATTACAGAGAGCCCAGGGCAGATGAGTCAAAGTTGGAGCCAGAATTGGGGTAAGTAATTGCCAAGATGATGTTCAAAAGTTCTTGTCAATTGTAGGAAATGATAGCACCCACACAATAGACCATTGATGGCCTCCTATTTCCTATAGGCTTTTTCCTGTGCACACACTGTTCCTACTATGCACAATCTCAATAGTAAACAAACCTATCATCTTGAAATACTTCACTACCCAGTACGCAAAAGAAGGCCTCTGACTTGATGTTTGCCATTTCCCTATGCCCAAGGCTTTAAATTCCTACCACTAGAGGGAGAGCAGAGTTTGCCATTTTTAGATGTTATTTGCATCTCTGGCAGGTAGCTAGCCCCCACTCAGAGGACCACTGTAAAACCTCATCAAGCAATCTCGCAATGGGTTCATTTGAAAGACAATACATTTTTTTTTTGCATTATTAAGTGTTTTGATATATGCTACAGTCTATGATTCATACTCTCACTACAACACTGTCAATACTAGAGAAATGCACACTACGTACAGTAGGTGGTGGCACCTCTTAAACCCCAAAGAAGAATCTGAAAAGCCCACACCAACAGGAAGTTACCAACAACCATATTCTCCATTGAATGTAATAGCAGCAGAGATTCTCTTTGGAACAATGACACATTTTGGAAAGAAAATACCACATGCTTTTGGATCTAAAGAACAGTTAAATCATTTGTATTTATCACCACTGAACATTTTGAAATACAGAACTACAGTGCAGTAGTATTCAGATCTCTTGACTTTTTCGACATTTTGTCACGTTACAGCCTTATTCTAAAATATGTTGAAATGTTTTTTTCCCCTCATCAAGCTACACACAATAATACTCCATAATGACAAAGCAAAAACAAGTTTTAGACATTTTTGCAAAATAAAAATTAAATTAAATAATACATTTACATAAGTATTCAGACACTACTCAGTACTTTGTTGAAGCACCTTTGGCAGCAATTACAGCCTCGAGTCTTATTGGGAATGACGCTACAAGCTTGGCACACCTGTGTTTGGGGAGTCTGTCCTATTCTTCTCTACAGATCATCTCAAGTTCTGGCTGGGCCACTCAATGACACCCAGAGACTTGTCCAGAAGCCACTCCTGCATTGTCTTAGCTGTGTGCTTGGGGTCATTGTCCTGATGAAAGGTGAACCTTCGCCCCAGTCTGAGATCCTGAGTGCTCTGGAGCAAGTTTTCATCAAGGATCTCTCTGTACTTTGCTCTGTTCATCTTTCTCTCGATCCTGTCTAGTCTCCCAGTCCCTGTCGCTAAAAATATTCACACAACATGATGCTGCCACCACCATGCCTTAACGTAGAGATGGTGCTAGGTTTCCTCCAGATGTGTCGCTTGTGCCTCGACACAATCCAGTCTAGGAGCTCTACTACGGGCAATTCCTTGGACCTCATGACTTGTTTTTTTCTGTGACATGCACTGTCAATTCATGTCTGTGACATTTACTTTCAACCTTATATATACAGGTGTGTGGGCTTGAGGTTGCTTCCTTGAGCACGCAGGTCGTCAGTGTAGGTAAGAAACTTTGGAAAGCACAGAGTGGAATGTTTACCTTTTCTAGACCGGTGTTGCCCAGAGTTCATTCGCAGGGAAGCCATCTCCTGCCTCTCATCCCCCATCTGATAGCGGAGTCGAAGGAGCACAGCAAGAGGAGCATAACAATCAACAATGGTCGCATGTCACAAGTTGTAGAAGCGAAACACAGCGGCCTCCCGCAAAGCAGTCTACACTCCCAACGAGAGGCCCAGAACGGATTGAAACAATGAATAGTTTCACCACCCTGGACCCTGATCTTCCTGCACATTTGTCACTGGGGGTGCCTGTGTCTGCGGCCACTGTGCCTACTCCTTCCCCTAACTTGAGCCCCACTCTGGATCGAGTGAGGCTTCTCCATCGGTTGGAGGCCAGCACCATGCCCTAGGAGCTACGGACTCAGGCTATCCTGCCACTCGCACATCCTTAAAGGGTCCTCCGAATCCCGTGAAGCATGGGAGTGGGCGAATTTCCTCATCCTTCTCGCCAGCCGTGATTTTGGGCAGCTCCATGGTAAGAAATGTGACTGCTCCTGGTGCATAAACTGTCTCAAGTCAATGACATAAATAAGCTGCTTCCGAATGTACAACGTTAGTAGATAGAAATCGATTCTATTTTAGTCCATGTGGGTTTTAATGACATTATGAAGGGCAGCTCTGAACAGTTGAAACTGGATTTTAAAGAGTTGATTGACTCTCTGCTATACACTAGCATTTGCATACACATCACGGACAAACTGAAATGGTCCACCCACACAGACAGCGTGCAGCAGCGCCTCTTCAACCTCAGGAGGCTGAAGAAAATTGGCTTGTCACCAAAAACACTCACAAACTTTTACAGATGCACAATCGAGAGCATCCTCTCAGGCTGTATCACAGCCTGGTACAGCAGTTGCTCTGTCCAAAACCGTAAGGCTCTCCAGAGGGTAGTGAGGTCTGCACAACGCATCACCGGGTGCAAACTGCCTGCCCTCCAGGACACCTACACCTCCTGATGTCACAGGAAGGCCATAAACATCATCAAGGACAACAATCACCCAAGCCACTGTCTCTTCACCCCGCTATCATCCAGAAGGCGAGGTCAGTACGGGTGCATCAAAGCGGGGACTGAAAAACAGCTTCTATCTCAAGGCCATCAAACTGTTAAACAGCCATCACTAACATGAGTGGCTGCTGCCAACATACGGACTCAACTATAGCCACTTTAATAATGGAACAATTGATGTAATAAATGTATCACTAGCCACTTTAAACAATGCCACTTTATATAATGTTAACATACCCTACATTACTCATCTCATATGTATATACTGTTCACTATACCATCTACTGTATCTTGCCATCTTGATGTAATTAAATGTATCACTAGCTACATTAAACAACGCCACTTTACATAATGTTTTCATACCCTACATTACTCATCTCATATGTATATACTGTGGTCTATACCATCTACTGCATCTTGCCTATTCCGTTCAGCCATCACTCATTCATATTTTTTTATGTACATATTAGTATTAATTCCTTTACACTTGTGTGTATAAGGTAGTTGTTGTGAAATTGTTAGGTTAGATTACTTGTTAGATATTACTGCATGGTCGGAACTAGAAGCACAAGCATTTCGCTACACTCGCATTAACATCTGCCAACCATGTGTATGTGACAAATAAAATGTGATTTGATTTAAAGTTGTTGTTACTTTGCTCTGACTGTAGTGCTGTAGGACACTCCTGACCAGGCATGTTGTTCTGCACCTGAGGGGCACAAAGGTCTAATGGTGCAAGCTCCGTTGCTAGAGATGCTGGTTCAATACTGTGCTGGCCTTGACTGGGAGACCCATAAGACGACTGTGGGTTTCTGGTTCCTCTCCCTCTAAAAACAGAAATAAATAAATAACAAACTGGCTTGATTTACAAATTAGCAACAATGTCTCAACCCCTGTTCAAGAATGGCCTTTTTCTTGCTCATTTTACGTTATTTGAAAACAAAATCTCAAATATTGTTATTATTAATTTAGAATTATATAAAAGCCTGTTGGATATTCTCACAGATATATTATTAACCCTGTTATAAGCAACACAATATATATTGGTCATGGCTCCCGAGTGGCGCACTATGGGCTTGCCTTGCAGTTCTCCAGCTGTATCCACTGAAAGCGTGCAAGGATCAAGGCATGAGGGCAGGGGGCACAGGATGGGCCGCAGAGCCACGCACGAGATTTTTATTTTACCAGAATCTCTTTTGGGGTAATTGGTTAGACTACAATTATGGTGTAGAAATGTTACTCTCTTAGTGTAACCTTCAGTTAAGAACACATTCTTATTTACAAGGACAGCCTACTCCTTCTTCCTTGTCGGTGGAATTTAATTAACTTAAGCAAGTACCAGTCAAAGGTTTGGACACACCTACTCATTCCAGGTTTTTTCTTTGTACTATTTTCCACATTGTAGAAAAATAGTGAAGACATCACAACTTTGCAAGAACACATATGGAATCAGTGAAGAACAAATTCTTATTTACAAGGACAGCCTACTCCTTCCGCCCAGGCTTTCAAATGCTTCTCAAAGATGCCCTCTGGTGGTCAAACTAGCACTAACTAGCATTAATGGTACCAGGGGTTCACACTTAATAACGTACCATAGAATTCTGCAGCACCATTCAAACTGCGCCGCAGTACACTGCAACTTTTAAAGGAGGAACCACTGTATGGCAACTGTTCAGCATCCGACCGTAAGGTGCCACAGAGGGTAATGCGTATGGCCCAGAACATCACCAGGACCAATATACTAGGCGGTTTCAGAGGAAGGCCAAAAAATGGTCAAACACTGCAGTCACCCAAGTCATAGACTGTTCTCTCTGCTACCACATGGCAAGTGGTATCAGAGTGCCAAGTCTAAGTTCAAAAGGATCCTTAACAGCTTCTACCCCCAAGCCATAAGACTACTGAACAATTAATAAAATGGCCACCCGGACTATTTACATTGACAAGCTCACAGACGGGACCGCCGAGGGCTGAAGTGCAATCTAGCATAAAAAGTGGTCTGTCCTTTGTTGCAACACTCACTACCAAGTTCCAAACTGCCTCTGGAAGCAACGTCAGCATAAGAACTGTTTATCGGGAGCTTCATGAAATGGGTTTCCATGGCCTACCAGCCGCACGCACACAAGCCTAATATTATCATGTCGTAATGCCAAGCGTCGGCTGGAGTGGTGTAAAGCTCACCACCATTGGACTCTGTAGCAGTGGAAATGCGTTTTCTGGAGTGATGAATAACGGTTCACCATCTGGCAGTCCGACGGACGAATCTGGGTATGGCAGATGCCAGGAGAACGCTACCTGCTTCAATACATAGTGCCAACTCTACAGTCTGGTGCAGGGGGAATAATGATCTGGGGCTGTTTTTCATGGTTCAAGCTAGGCTCCTTAGTTTCAGTGAAGGGAAATCTTAACCTTACCGCATAATGGCATACATTATGGCATACAGATGATTCTGTTCTTCCAACTTTGTGGCAACAGTTTGGGGAAGGCCCTTTTCTGTTTCAGCATGACAATGCCGCCGTGCACAAAAGTGAGGTCCATAAAATAATGGTTTGTCGAGATCGGTGTGGAAGAACTTGACTGGACGAGACAGAGCCCTGACCTCACAACCCCATCAAACACCTTTAGGATTAATTGGAACGCCGACTGTGAGCCATGCCTAATCGCCCAACATCAGTGCCCGACCTCACTAATGCTCTTGTGGCTGAATGGAAGCAAGTCCTCGCAGCAATGTCCCAACATCTAGTGGAAAGTCTTCAGAGAAGACTGGAGGCTGTTATAGCAGCAAAGGGGGGACCAACACCATATTAATGCCTATGAATTTGAAATGAGATGTTTGACAAGCAGGTGTCCACATAATGATGATAATGTCCTACCCTAACTCTTTCAGGTAATACATTCTATGCAGTGTTAGCCTTATATTTAGCTAATGAATAATGGGTTATGCATGGCCTCATGCAAATGCTTCTTAGCTCCTGGAGTCCATTAAAAAAGGAGCAGTTATTTATTCAGACCCATAACCATTCAGTCTTCATGAAGAGAAGTGAAGGCTGTCTGCATCTTATTCTAGTCCAATATTATTCAAGCATGTCATTACAATGCTGATGATAAGGACAACAAACCGGATTTCAGTTAACTGTTGAAAGCGAGGAAGGAATGAAGCAAGAGAAAGAGTAATATATCAAATCAAAGTTTATTTGTCACGTGCACCGAATACAACAACACCTTACAGTGAAATGCTTACTTACAGGCTCTAACCAATAGTGCAAAAAAGGTATTAGGTGAACAATAGTTAAGTAAAGAAATAAAAACAACTGTAAAAATCCAGAAAATCACATTGTATGAATTTTAAGTAATTAATTTGCATTTTATTGCATGACATAAGTATTTGATACATCAGAAAAGCAGAACTTAATATTTGGTACAGAAACCTTTGTTTGCAATAACAGAGATCATACATTTCCTGTAGTTCTTGACCAGGTTTGCACACACTGCAGCAGGGATTTTAGCCCACTCCTCCATACAGACCTTCTCCAGATCCTTCAGGTTTTGGGGCTGTCGCTGGGCAATACGGACTTTCAGCTCCCTCCAAAGCTTTTCTATTGGGTTCAGGACTGGAGACTGGCTAGGCCACTCCAGGACCTTGAGATGCTTCTTACGGAGCTACTCCTTAGGAACCCTGGCTGTGTGTTTCGGGTCGTTGTCATGCTGGAAGACCCAGCATGACCCATCTTCAATGCTCTTACTGGGGGAAGGAGGTTGTTGGCCAAGATCTCATGATACATGGTCCCATCCATCCTCCCCTCAATACGGTGCAGTCGTCCTGTCCCCTTTGCAGAAAAGCATCCCCAAAGAATGATGTTTCCACCTCCATGCTTCACGGTTGGGATGGTGTTCTTGGGGTTGTACTCATCCTTCTTCTTCCTCCAAACACGGCGAGTGGAGTTTAGACCAAAAAGCTATATTTTTGTCCCATCAGACCACATGATCTTCTCCCATTCCTCCTCTGAATCATCCAGATGGTCATTGGCAAACTTCAGGCGGGCCTGGACATGCGCGGGCTTGACCAGGGGGACCTTGGGTGCGCTGCAAGATTTTAAAAAATAATAATATTTTGGAGATCATTTTGTTTGTAAATAAAGTAAAATTAGTGAGAAAAAAGCCATTCTTGAACATGGGGTGATTACAAATTGTTACTCATTTGTAAATATAGCCAGTTTGTTATCAATAAATTATTTCTGTTTTTAGAGGGAGAGAAACCAAAAACCTACATTAATCACATGGGTCTCCCTGTCAAGGCCGGCATGGGTATTGAACCAGCATCTGTAGCAACGTAGCTTGAACTGTTATGCAGTGTTTCAGACCTTTGCTCCACTACAACGTGACTGGTTGGGAGTGGGCTACAGTACAGTAAGAGCAAAATAATCCTAGTAACATAATTAAAACCTTAGTGTAACAACAGTTTTAGTAAGTAATACTGAAGTCGTGCACAATTATCAGTTTCTATTTAGGTTTATGTCACCCATTCATTGTCAGTTAGAGACACAGTAGGACCCAAAAGCATAATCAGTGCTCTAACTCCCCCTTGCGCTGGTCTGCGGCAATGAAGTTGTGATGCAGGGTACCGTACTAAACCACAAATGACATCTAAGTACAGCAGCATAATCGCAAAACTTTTGGTTGAGCAACCACTGTACATGTAAACAGTATGTTTATGTTTTTATATATATACATATATATATATATATATATATATATATATATATACACATAAATATACAGTGGGGCAAAAAAGTATTTAGTCAGCCACCAATTGTGCAAGTTCTCCCACTTAAAAAGATGAGAGAGGCCTGTAATTTTCATCATAGATACACTTCAACTATGACAGACAAAATTAGAAAAAAAATCCAGAAAATCACATTGTATGATTTTTTATGAATTTATTTGCAAATTATGGTGGAAAATAAGTATTTGGTCAATAACAAAAGTTTATCTCAATACTTTGTTGGCAATGACAGAGGTCAAACGTTTTCTGTAAGTCTTCACAAGGTTTTCACACATTGTTGCTGGGCAACACAGACTTTCAACTCCCTCCAAAGATTTTCTATGGGCTTGAGATCTGGAGACTGGCTAGGCCACCCCAGGACCTTGAAATGCTTCTTACGAAGCCACTCCTTCGTTGCCCGGGGGGTGTGTTTGGGATCATTGTCATGCTGAAAGACCCAGCCACGTTTCATCTTCAATGCCCTTGCTGATGGAAGGAGGTTTTCACTCAAAATCTCACGATACATGGCCCCATTCATTCTTTCCTTTACACGGATCAGTCGTCCTGGTCCCTTTGCAGAAAAACAGCCCCAAAGCATGATGTTTCCACCCCCATGCTTCACAGTGGGTATGGTGTTCTTTGGATGCAACTCAGCATTCTTTGTCCTCCAAACACGACGAGTTGAGTTTTTACCAAAAAATTATAATTTGGTTTCATCTGACCATATGACATTCTCCCAATCTTCTTCTGGATCATCCAAATGCTCTCTAGCAATCTTCAGACGGGCCTGGACATGTACTGGCTTAAGCAGGGGGACACGTCTGGCACTGCAGGATTTGAGTCCCTGGCGGCGTAGTGTGTTACTGATGGTAGGCTTTGTTACTTTGGTCCCAGCTCTCTGCAGGTCATTCACAAGGTCCCCCCCTGTGGTTCTGGGATTTTTGCTTGTGATCATTTTGACCCCACGGGGTGAGATCTTGCGTGGAGCCTCAGATCGAGGGAGATTATCAGTGGTCTTGTATGTCTTCCATTTCCTAATAATTGCTCCCACAGTCGATTTCTTCAAACCAAGCTGCTTACCTATTGCAGATTCAGTCTTCCCAGCCTGGTGCAGGTCTACAATTTTGTTTTTTGTGTCCTTTGACAGATCTTTGGTCTTGGCCATAGTGGAGTTTGGAGTGTGACTGTTTGAGGTTGTGGACAGGTGTCTTTTATACTTTGTTGGGACAGGGCTTGTAAGTAAGAATTTTACAGTAAAGTCTTCACCTGTTGTATTCGGCGTATTTGACAAATACAATTTTATTTTATTTGACACACACAAAGATACACCCCAGTTTGACAAAATCACTAAGTTGGGTATAGAGGCCTCTCTCCTCATGAGGAACACATTTGCCTCAAAGGGGCAATCTGCAGTTGCTACATTAATTTTTTACTTTTAATTAATGATTTATACTAATGAATTCTTGAAGAATATAACTTCAATGTTTCAGGAGCTTAGTTCAACTGATGTACCCCATCAGAACCCAAAATATAAACTGTTTTTACTCCTTTGCTTGTAAAACAAAGGAATTGTAAACAAACACTGTATTGCCACAAAACAAGGTTTAAACTATGATTTTGTTATTATGAATGGTCAGTCCTTCCATACATAGCTCTATCCATACATTTGGTGTGGCAGGGTAGCCTAGTGGTTAGAGCGTTGGACTAGTAAATCAAATCAAATCAAATTTTATTTGTCACATACACATGGTTAGCAGATGTTAATGCGAGTGTAGCGAAATGCTTGTGCTTCTAGTTCCGACAATGCAGTAATAACCAACAAGTAATCTAACTAACAATTCCAAAACTACTGTCTTATACACAGTGTAAGGGGATAAAGAATATATAAGGATATATGAATGAGTGATGGTACAGAGCAGCATAGGCAGGATACAGTAGATGGTATCGAGTACAGTATATACATGAGGTGAGTATGTAAACAAAGTGGCATAGTTAAAGTGGCTAGTGATACATGTACAGTGCCTTGCGAAAGTATTCGGCCCCCTTGAACTTTGCGACCTTTTGCCACATTTCAGGCTTCAAACATAAAGATATAAAACTGTATTTTTTTGTGAAGAATCAACAACAAGTGGGACACAATCATGAAGTGGAACGACATTTATTGGATATTTCAAACTTTTTTAACAAATCAAAAACTGAAAAATTGGGCGTGTAAAATTATTCTTAATTATTCTTCTGCATCTTTATGTTTGAAGCCTGAAATGTAGCAAAAGGTCGCAAAGTTCAAGGGGGCCGAATACTTTCGCAAGGCACTGTATTACATAAGGATGCAGTCGATGATATAGAGTACAGTATATACGTATGCATATGAGATGAATAATGTAGGGTAAGTAACATTATATAAGGTAGCATTGTTTAAAGTGGCTTGTGATATATTTACATCATTTCCCATCAATTCCCATTATTAAAGTGGCTGGAGTTGAGTCAGTGTCAGTGTCAGTGTGTTGGCAGCAGCCACTCAATGTTAGTGGTGGCTGTTTAACAGTCTGATGGCCTTGAGATAGAAGCTGTTTTTCAGTCTCTCGGTCCCAGCTTTGATGCACCTGTACTGACCTCGCCTTCTGGATGATAGCGGGGTGAACAGGCAGTGGCTCGGGTGGTTGATGTCCTTGATGATCTTTATGGCCTTCCTGTAACATCGGGTGGTGTAGGTGTCCTGGAGGGCAGGTAGTTTGCCCCCGGTGATGCGTTGTGCAGACCTCACTACCCTCTGGAGAGCCTTACGATTGTGGGCGGAGCAGTTGTCGTACCAGGCGGTGATACAGCCCGCCAGGATGCTCTCGATTGTGCATATGTAGAAGTTTGTGAGTGCTTTTGGTGACAAACCAAATTTCTTCAGCCTCCTGAGGTTGAAGAGGCGCTGCTGCGCCTTCTTCACGATGCTGTCTGTGTGAGTGGACCAATTCAGTTTGTCTGTGATGTGTATGCCGAGGAACTTAAAACTTGCTACCCTCTCCACTACTGTTCCATCGATGTGGATAGGGGGGTGTTCCCTCTGCTGTTTCCTGAAGTCCACAATCATCTCCTTAGTTTTGTTGATGTTGAGTGTGAGGTTATTTTCCTGACACCACACTCCGAGGGCCCTCACCTCCTCCCTGTAGGCTGTCTCGTCGTTGTTGGTAATCAAGCCTACCACTGTTGTGTCGTCCGCAAACTTAATGATTGAGTTGGAGGCGTGCGTGGCCACGCAGTCGTGGGTGAACAGGGAGTACAGGAGAGGGCTCAGAACGCACCCTTGTGGGGCCCCAGTGTTGAGGATAAGCGGGGTGGAGATGCTGTTGCCTACCCTCACCACCTGGGGGCGGCCCGTCAGGAAGTCCAGTACCCAGTTGCACAGGGCGGGGTCGAGACCCAGGGTCTCGAGCTTGATGACGAGCTTGGAGGGTACTATGGTGTTGAATGCCGAACTGTAGTCGATGAACAGCATTCTCACATAGGTATTCCTCTTGTCCAGATGGGTTAGGGCAGTGTGCAGTGTGGTTGAGATTGCATCGTCTGTGGACCTATTTGGGCGGTAAGCAAATTGGAGTCGGTCTAGGGTGTCGGGTAGGGTGGAGGTGATATGGTCCTTGACTAGTCTCTCAAAGCACTTCATGATGACGGAAGTGAGTGCTACGGGGCGATAGTAATTTAGCTCAGTTACCTTAGCTTTCTTGGGAACAGGAACAATGGTGGCCCTCTTGAAGCATGTGGGAACAGCAGACTGGTATAGGGATTGATTGAATATGTCCGTAAACACACCGGCCAGCTGGTCTGCGCATGCTCTGAGGGCGCGGCTGGGGATGCCGTCTGGGCCTGCAGCCTTGCGAGGGTTAACACGTTTAAATGTCTTACTCACCTCGGCTGCAGTGAAGGAGAGTCCGCATGTTTTCGTTGCAGGCCGTGTCAGTGGCACTGTATTGTCCTCAAATCGGGCAAAAAAGTTATTTAGTCTGCCTGGGAGAAGGACATCCTGGTCCGTGACTGGGCTAGATTTCTTATTGTAGTCCGTGATTGACTGTAGACCCTGCCACATGCCTCTTGTGTCTGAGCTGTTGAATTGAGATTCTACTTTGTCTCTATACTGACACTTAGCTTGTTTGATAGCCTTGCGGAGGGAATAGCTGCACTGTTTGTATTCGGTCATGTTACCAGTCACCTTGCCCTGATTAAAAGCAGTGGTTCGCGCTTTCAGTTTCACGCGAATGCTGCCATCAATCCACGGTTTCTGGTTAGGGAATGTTTTAATCGTTGCTATGGGAACGACATCTTCAACGCACGTTCTAATGAACTCGCACACCGAATCAGCGTATTCGTCAATATTGTTATCTGACGCAATACGAAACATGTCCCAGTCCACGTGATGGAAGCAATCTTGGAGTGTGGAGTCAGCTTGGTCGGACCAGCGTTGGACAGACCTCAGCGTGGGAGCCTCTTGTTTTAGTTTCTGTCTGTACGTAGGGATCAACAAAATGGAGTCGTGGTCAGCTTTTCCGAAAGGAGGGCGGGGCAGGGCCTTATATGCGTCGCGGAAGTTAGAGTAACAATGATCCAAGGTTTTTCCACCCCTGGTTGCGCAATCGATATGCTGATAAAATTTAGGGAGTCTTGTTTTCAGATTAGCTTTGTTAAAATCCCCAGCTACAATTAATGCAGCCTCTGGATAAATGGATTCCAGTTTGCAAAGAGTCAAATAAAGTTCGTTCAGAGCCATCGATGTGTCTGCTTGGGGGGGGATATATACGGCTGTGATTATAATCGAAGAGAATTCTCTTGGTAGATAATGCGGTCTACATGTGATTGTGAGGAATTCTAAATCAGGTGAACAGAAGAATTTGAGTTCCTGTATGTTTCTTTCATCACACCATGTCTCGTTAGCCATAAGGCATACGCCCCCGCCCCTCTTCTTACCAGAAAGATGTTTGTTTCTGTCGGCGCGATGCGTGGAGAAACCAGCTGGCTGCACCGATTCCGATAGCGTCTCTCCGGTGAGCCATGTTTCCGTGAAGCAAAGAACGTTACAGTCTCTGATGTCCCTCTGGAATGCTACCCTTGCTCGGATTTCATCAACCTTGTTGTCAAGAGACTGGACATTGGCGAGAAGAATGCTAGGGAGTGGTGCACGATGTGCCCGTCTCCGGAGTCTGACCAGAACACCGCCTCGTTTCCCTCTTTTTCTGAGTCGGTTTTTTGGGTCGCTGCATGGGATCCATTCCGTTGTCCTGGGTGAAAGGCAGAACACAGGATCCGCGTCGCGAAAAACATATTCTTGGTCGTACTGATGGTGAGTTGACGCTGATCTTATATTCAGTAGTTCTTCTCGACTGTATGTAATGAAACCTAAGATGACCTGGGGTACTAATGTAAGAAATAACACGTAAAAAAACAAAACACTGCATAGTTTCCTAGGAACGCGAAGCGAGGCGGCCATCTCTGTCGGCGCCGGAAGTACACTAATCGGAAGGTTGCAAGTTCAAATCCCCGAGCTGACAAGGTACAAATCTGTTGTTCTGCCCCTGAACAGGCAGTTAACCCACTGTTCCGAGGCAGTCATTGAAAATAAGAATTTGTTCTTAACTGACTTGCCTAGTTAAGGTAATAATGAGTGTTTAGATGTCTTCAGCCCCATCCCACATGGGAACACCACGTCATTTCAATGTGAATATAATACAAAATCACATTTTATTAGTCACATGCGCCTAATACAACAGGTGAAATATTTACTTACAAGCCCTTAACCAACAATGCAGTTTAAAGAAAAATAAGAGTTAAGAAAAGATTTGCTAAATAGGCAAAAGTCAATGTGCGTGGGTACAGGTTGTCAGGGTAATTGAGGTAATATGTGCATGTACTGTAGGTGAAGGAAAGTGAATAATTGGGTAATATTTATTTGAGATGTTGATCAATGAGATTGCAACCTATATTCACCCACTCAAAAAGACAGCCAAAGGTTTGATGAATTTCCTTTTGTGTTATCACTATGCTTTCAACCATCTAAAAGCACAACCAATTCCAATGGAAAAACAATACCCAATGTTTTGTTTAGTTGTCACCCAAATGTCTATCACTACATGTGCTTTCAAATATTTAAAAGCACAGCAAAGTTGCAACGGGAATACAATGTCAGATATTCTGTTTATTTATAGGTCTACAACATCACTGTGCTTCATCTAATAGCAGAACCAAAAGACCTGGATTGCAGTTGAGATTACATTAAAAGTACATGGTGCAAGTGGTCAATGCCGAGTTCTCTACAGCAATAGTGAAGCTCTCCACAGACCTGCAAGGACCTATTCATGTATTCATGTTATCTTGAACATACACACCGTTGCTTTATATATTAATGCCCCAAAATGTGGGCATTAATGTGTTACTCCTTTTAAGGTTGAGTATAACATTAGTTTGTAAGTTAACGTTAGGCTACTTATTGTATTACAAAAGTAATATTGAAATGTTTTTGGTTTACAAAGCAAACCAAATGTGACAGACTGGTTCAAATCGGTCTTATATAGCAACATTTTAAATTGTGTTTTTACATTGGATAAAAGTAGAGATACAGAGCTTGAAAATTGTATATAATACACTACAGTTGAGGAACAATGGGAACATAATTCTGCTTTGAAAGTGGATCAACTTGTAAACTCACTTTTGAGAAAATGTCCTTTGAATGTTTTGGTACTGCTACTGGAGAGCCCTTCTTTGTCTACATCGATTCAGCATCGTTCACACCCTCTTAGGCTTTAGTCCCAACCATGTCTTTAAAGTTTGATCTGAACATTCTGTACTAACAACAGCAGGCAAGCACCCAGGCTAACTTGCTAGATGCTTCCAGACACAAATGAGAGAACAGCTCATTCAACATTAGTTGCTGTGGCGGAGCTGGTTATGCTGTTATGTTATCCAGAGCGTTGGTGACTGCAACTGTGCTGTCAGATTGTCTGTTTGTAAAGTTAGAGGGTTTCGCTCTTGGAGCATTCAGGATGCACACTGGACGCTCTGGCCGATGAGTAGGGTTGATCCGAATGTTCTGACCTCACAACGGCAGTCAAACACCCAAGCTAACTGGCTAACAGTGGCTAACTTGCTAGCTACTTCCAGACACACATGAGAGAACACCCCCCTCTGACCATTTTACTTGCCCTAGCAGAGCTGGCTAGGCTATTTTCATGTTTTCCAGAGCTGTGCAGCTATAACTGCAGCTGGCCACAATTTAATTACTATTTTTTGCCGAGATGTATTGACACAGGCCATACTCAAATGGGTGTTGAGCATTTGTAAATTCATCAGTTATTCTGCACTCTGGCACACTCAGGCGAGAGTGCTCTGAAATCAGAGTAGAGGTTCCCTGCATAGTGGAGGATTTTGTTAAGACAAGTAGCTAGCTAGCTAGCTAGGTAAACAATGAACCATAATCCCAACTCATTACATTACTACCCTGCATGAATCTGCAGGTAGCTAACCAACCAGGTTCAATGTTAGCTAGCTATAATTAGGCTATAACTAGCCAAGCAAATGGCTCTGAGATATGAATAACAAGATCATACATGTAACATTAGCTAGCGAGACAGCCAGCTAATGTTAGCTAGCTAGCTTACAGTACACTAACTTGAAATTAAAAGACTTTATGTCCAAATTAGATACATGTCATTTCGGAAAATAGTAGCTGGCTAGACTATCTTACCCGTCCGTATACATTATGGTCAGATGCTTCTCCCTGTCACGGATGCCATGGTTGCCCTTAGTTTGAAGATGTAATCCGGAGACAGATGTTTTCTCCATTTCCTTAGCTGTCATATTCTAAATCCACTGATTTCAAAACTCGGTCCTCCAGAAAGTGGAGAGCAACACTTATGCAGTTCTACTAAGCCGCGTTAGACATGATTACCTACACATACTAGCCAGCTCAAATAGACAGAAGTGCGCTATATGGCAGACCAATCCAAACTCATCTCTCGGCATGTCCAGCCCACTCATTATCTCAGCCAATCATGGCTAGCAGGAAGGTTACTTACTTTCTCTGTGGCTAAACCAACTAGTCTCATAATTTAACTATTTTATTTGTATTTACAGATGGCATACACATTTTTAATTAAGGCACATGAAAGTTCACATGTTCCAGAAGGCATTTCTGCCAAAAGAACGCATTTTGTAGTGCTACCTGTCCCAGACCTGCTGTTTTCAATTCTCTAGAGACAGCATGAGCGGTAGAGATACTCTGAATGATCGGCTATGAAATGCCAACTGACATTTACTCCTGAGGTGCTGACCTGTTGCACCCTCGATAACCACTGTGATTGTTATTATTTACCCCTGCCAGTCATCTATGAACATTTGAACATCTTGGCCATGTTCTGTTATAATCTCCACCCTGCACAGCCAGAAGAGGACTGGCCACCCCTCATAGCCTGGTTCCTCTCTAGGTTTCTTCCTAGGTTCTGGCCTTTCTATGGGGTTTTTCCTAGCCACCGTGCTTCTACACCTGCATTGCTTTCTGTTTGGGGTTTTAGGCTGGGTTTCTGTACAGCACTTTGAGATATCAGCTGATGTAAGAAGGGCTTTTTAAAGAAATTTGATTTGATTTTGATTTTAAAAAAGATGTTCAAATGTAGTGACCCGTGACATACGTCTAGTTTCCTGAAACATGTCACAAATATCAACATTTAAAAGAGATGTATCTACTGCTTGGATAGTTCCATCTGAACCTCTGGCTTTAATTCGTATATGTTGGACACTTATCATTACATCTGAAATCCTAGGAATCCCTTGGCCTATTGAACGGTCTATTTTTAGATACATTCTGGGTTGAATTGAAACAATAGCTGTTTGCAAATGCTATACAGTGTATAGGCCTAATTTTGTCAAACCCTTAAAAAATCATATTCTCATGAACTGTTAGTCCTATTGATTTGAAACATGGTATGTATGCTCAGGGCACTTGTCTTTAACGAGTTTGATATCTCCCAAGATGGCATGAAAATTGGCCAATCAAAAAATGTCAAACTGTTTCCCCTTTTAATTAAACGCATGATAACTGCATGTCAATTTGCTCCATTAACTTGAAACGTGTCATGTCGGTCAATGACACCATCCGGATGGTACATATCAAGTTTGGTGTTGCTATCTTTACAAAAAAGATGGACATTCCAGGCCAGTTAATAGCACTATGGCAAATTTAGGGATATAACTTCTGGAATGCTAAAATTCAAGTAATGCAACTTGGTATACTTTATGTAAATAAGGACAGCAGCCTATGGCAGTGCTGTGCGGGACTGTAAACAGAAAATTGTCTAACCCTGTTCTTGTGCTAGGACAACAAAATGCGGCTTCATGTTGACTGTTTTGTGTTGTTGTATGTACCGAAAAATGATGCCAATTCCCATATTGTATGTACTGTAGCCAACTTCTCTTTTGTTGTCATGCCATATACAATACATAGGACCAGGCTACCTAAAAGGTTTCCTCATAAGAACATTAATCTAATTTGAAGTTGACATGGACACACACATACACACACAGCCCAGGCCACTCACGGTCAAACTTGACCAGGCTGTCTCTGTTGCAATTGCTGGAGGCAGATCCAGAGTTCACACCCTCAGAGGAGATGCTGAGCTTGGTGTTGGGGTCTCTCTTGGGTTTGGGCGGCGGTAGCTTACGGGAGTTGGGGCTCCCATCCTCATCACCCCCGCCGACAGAGTGTAGAGACTGGGAACGCACAGTGAAGCCCTGGCCACAGGAGGAGGGAAGGCGGTCCTGGGGCGCCGGCATGGTCATGAAGCCCATGCGGAAGTGTTTCCCTGCGTAGCTTCCCTCCGTCACCCTCGCCACATCCTCACCGATCCTGCCAGGAAACATCTTTTAAATAATTTTGTTTCATCCACAAATCACATTACATATGCAAAATGATTCAGACAAATGTCATAGATGCAAGGACACAATCCTAGACCCAAAAAGCACCTTCTCCTCCATATTACTAAGTTGCCTATGACTATGACAGCTGATGCACACACGTGCACGCATACACACAGCCTCAGGCATGCACACACACACACACACACACACACACACACACACACACACACACACACACACACACACACAATTTTAATTAATAGTGAAGATCATGAAATAACACATGGAATCAGACAGTAACCAAAAAAGTGCTCAACAATTCAAAATAGATTTTTGATTTTAGATTCTTCAAAGTAGCCTCCCTTTGATGACAGCTTTGCACACTCTTGGCATTCCCTCAACCAGCTTCACCTGGAATGCTTTTCCAACATTTTTGAAGGTGTTCAAACATATGCTGAGCACTTGTTGGCTGCTTTTCCTTCACTCTGCAGTCCAACTCTTCCCAAACCATCTCAATTGGGTTGAGTTTGGGTGATTGTGGAGGCCAGCTCATCTGATACAGCACTCCATCACTCTCCTTCTTGGTCAAATAGCACTTACACAGCCTGGAGGTGTGTTTTGGGTCACTGTTCTGTTGAAAAACAAATGATAGTCCCATCAAGAGCAAACCAGATGGGATGGCGTATCGCTGCAGAATGCTGTGGTGGCAATGCTGGTTAAGTGTGCCTTGAATTCTAAATAAATCACCAGCAAAGCACCCCCACACCATCACATCTCCTTTTCCATGCCTCACGGTGGGAACCTACACTGCACTGCGTATCAGAAAGACATGGAGGTTGGAACCAAAAATCTCAAATTTGGACTCATAAGACAAAAGGACAGTTTTCCACTGGTACCAAAGAAAGTCTCTTCACTTATTGGTGTCCTTTAGTCGTGTTTTTTTTCGCAGCAAATCAACCATGAAGGCAGTGGCGTGCCGTGGGCCTGAGGCCTGGGCCTTCAGTGAGGTCCTACACAGTCCCACCCAAATTAATCCACCTCTTATTACCATCATTATGATGCCATGGCTCTAGACACTATACATTTAGACAGAAACGCAGTATAACCAGGCGTCACCCAAAAACATGACACAATCAGTCTTTTAAATATTTCCCTATTTTTCTTCACCTTTTCATTGTGCGGCTCCGTTGCCCTGAGCGCTTGTTCGTTGAGCTGTAGATCCACTCGGGTGTCCCCAAAAGTTTTCAACAGCACCATTGCTTGTAAGTGCCCAGCCGTACTTTGGTGTCTCGTTACTGCCTTGGTTAGACAACTCAAGTTTGCAAAGCCAGTGTGGCTCCAAACATCAAATCCATCACTTGCAAATAATAGGCATTCCCAGCAGTACAATTTACAGTGCTTCTCGGAGCCTGTGAGCCATTGATAGCGCTCGTAGTTGGAACTTTGAAAGTGGCGAACGAACCCCTTTCCCACCTGTGACAGGCTTTGTAGCGTCGGCGTCGGGCGACCTCTCCTTACAATGTCTAACTTTTCATGAAAAGTTCGTCTTGAGAATGACGTTAAATTATATCCTAGACCAAATCGATATCTTCTCCTCCTTCCGCCATTGTGGGTTGAAAAAACAGCTTAGTAGTACACAAATTAATTTGTTTATCAAATTCAGTTTCCTAGTTCTGACCTGCCCATAGACCTGCCCATAGGACCTGCCTCTCAATATTGGTAATCCAATCAAAATACGTGCACGCACTACGCCTGCTAGCTGGCTCCTGTGTAACACTGGAGCCAGCCAGCAGGCGTACAATAGCCAACTCTAAAGCTGATTGGTTGATACTAAATTTTCATGTCCATTCACTTCAAGCTACAAGCGCCCGCACTGTTGATTCTGAAGGCCTGAGGGCAGATTTTAGACCCCTGGCAACTCATGATGGCTGAATATGATTGGATAAAATATCTAACATAAATACCAGCCCTCCAAATCTCAACCTGGGGCTGGAAGCAGTGCAACCAAGAGGAAAGCTATGAAATGAAGAGTACTCTTACTCTGGGGAATAATTTTATACATATTTGTGGGAAAATATATATATTTTTAAATTATATTCTGATGATGTTTAGGCCAGCAGAGAAGGCCTTGCTGGCCCTGACGGCCCACCACTGCATGAAGGCTTGACTCACACAGACTTCTCTGAGTTGTTGATGTTGAGATGTGTCTTTTACTTGAACTCATTGAAGCATTTAATGGGCTGAAATTTCTGAGGCTGGTAACTCTAATGAACTTAAATGCAGCAGTGAGTTCTTCCTTTCCTATGGCGGTCCTCATGAGAGCCAGTTTCATCATGCCGCTTGATGGTTTTAACCTTAATTTAAACAGGGAGTCACATTGAGATTAAAAATCAATTTTACAAGAGATCCCTGTACACATTACAATACAAACAGAATATTAACAGAATATAATTCAGCACAATAAACAAAAATAAACATATTGTCATGACTTCCACTGAAGTCGGTTCCTCTCCATGTACGGGCGGTGTACGGCGGTCGGTGTCACCGGTCTTCTAGCCATCCTTGATCCACCTTTCATTTTCCATTTGTTTTGCCTTGTTTTCCTACACACCTGGTTTTCATTTCCCTCATTAATTGTTGTGTATTTAACCCTCTGTTCCCCCCATGTCTTTGTGCGGAATTGTTTGTTGTAAGTGCTTGTGCACATGTTTACTGGTGCGTGTCGGGTTTTGTTCCCATGTTGGTTATTTCTTTATGCCGTTGGTTTTGAAATTAAACTGCTGCAGCTATTACCTAGTTCTGCTCTCCTGCGTCTGACTTCCCTGCCACCAGTTACGCACCCCTTACAGAATTACGCACCGAACAGGAGCAGGTGCCCCTGGTATAGGAGTCGAGGAGCACGTCCAGGAGCAAGCGGCGATGTTCCACCATCTCGGCGCTGCCACGGACTGCATCGTCCAAACCATGGACTGCTGGGAGAGACAGGGAGTTCCTACAGCGCCTCCACCAGCCCAACCAGGGCCTTCACTACTCGCCTCCTCTTCACCCTGTACCAGTGTGATTCGTCTCGCCCTTCCCCAGGAGTACAACGGGACGGCTGCACTCTGCCAGGGTTTCCTCTTGCAGCTAGATCTCTACCTGGCAACCGTTCACCCAGCTCCTTTGGGCCGTGAGTGGGTGTCCGTCCTCGTCTTGTGCCTCTAAGGGAAAGTCCTGCAGTGGGCCAACGCCGTGTGTGGAGAAGGAGACGCGTTGCTGGACCATTTCGAGGATTTCACCCATCTTCGATCACCCGCCCGAGGGTAGAGCGGTGGGTGAACGTCTCTACCATCTGAGGCTCCAGACTCCATCTCACTATTCCAAAAAGGACACAATTTTTCCAACAAACAAAGACAAGCACATGGACCTTTGGAGACGAGGAGAATTCAGGAGTTCGCAATGGCCTTTCGGACCCTGGCCGCCGGCGTGGGATGGAGCGACAGGGCACTGATCGACCAATATTGCTGCAGTTTGCGCGAGGACGTCCGTCGGGTGTTGGCCTGCGGGTGTTGGCCTGTCGGGTGACACCACCTTCACCTTCGACCAGCTGGTGGACCTGTCCAATTGGTTGGATAACCTGCTGGCTACCCGGGGACGTCCAGAGCAGGGTCTGTCGGTTCCATCCCCCAGCACCACCACTCCGATGCCCACGGAGTTGGGAGGTGCAGTGCGCAGGGAGACCGGAGGAGGTTCCGTCTCGTGCACCATCTGTGGCCGCAGAGGTCACACTGCCGGTCGGTTCCTCTGGGGATCGAGGCAGCTAGCAGGGCTGTCACCCCAGGTGAGCCGGCACCATTCTCACCCAGAGCACTCTGTTAAACACATTTTTTTGTATGTCACTTTTCCTGAATTTTACCCGCAAGAAGGTGTCTTCTTCTCAATGAAGCTCAGCCCGGCGGAGCGAAACTATGACGTGGGGGACCGGGAGCTGTTGACTGTCATCAAGGCTTTGAAGGCGTGGAGACATTGGCTTGAGGGGGCAAAACACCCTTTTCTCATCTGGACTGACCACCGCAATTTGGAGTACATCCGGGCGGCTGAACCCTTGCCAGGCAAGGTGGGCCATGTTTTTCACCCATTTTGTTTTCACCCTTTCGTACAGACCAGGTTCCCGGAATGCTAAGGCAGACACACTGTCCCGGCTGTATGACACAGAGGAGAGGCCCATGGATCCCACCCCCATACTCCCGGCCACCTGCCTGGTGGCGCCGGTAGTGTGGGAGCTGGATGCGGACATTGAGCAGGCGCTACATGCAGAACCCACTCCCCTCCAGTGTCCCGCTGGGCATCTGTACGTTCCGTCTGCTGTCTCGTGACCGGCTGATCTATTGGGCCCACACGTCACCCTCCTCTGGTCATCCAGGCATCGGTCGGACGGTGCGCTGTCTGAGTGGGATGTACAGGTTGCCCACTTTGGCTAAGGACTTGAGGGTTTATGTATCTCCTGCTCGGTGTGTGCTCAGTGTAAGGCTCCTAGGCACCTGCCCAAAGGTAAGCTCTTACCCGTTCCACAACGGCCGTTTCAGTGGATTTCCTTACCGATCTTCCTCCGTCACAGGGTAACACCACGATCCTGGTCGTTGTGGACCATATTTCTAAGTCCTGCCGTCTCCTCCCTCTGCCCAGTCTCCCTACAGACTGTGGAGGCCTTGTTTACACATGTCTTCCGGCACTCTGGTGTGCCTGAGGACATAGTGTCTGATCGGGGTCACCAGTTCACTTTCGAGAGTCTGGATGGCGTTCATGGAACATCTGGGGTTCTCGATCAGCCTTATCTCGGGTTTTCACCCCGAGAGTAACGGGCAGTTGGAGAGATTTAACCAGGATGTGGGTAGGTTTCTGAGGTCTTAGTGCCCGGACCGGCCGGGGGAGTGGGCGGCGTTCGTGCCCTGGGCAGAGATGGCCCAGAACTCACTCCGCCACTCCTCCACTAACCTCTCCCCCTTCCAGTGCGTACTGGGGTATCAGCCGTTCTGGCTCCTTGGCATCAGAGTCAGACCGAGGCTCCTGCGGTGGACAACAGGTTCCGGTGCGTGGAGGAGACATGGGACGCCGCTCATGTTCACCTTCAGCGCGCCGTGCTGCGCCAGAAAGCCAGCGCAGACCTTCAACGCAGTGAGGCCCCAGTGTTCGCAACCCTCTGTTCCCCCCCATGTCTTTGTGCCGAAATGTTTGTTGTAAGTGCTTGTGCACATGTTTTACTGATGTCATCGGGTTTTGCACCCATGTTGGATATTTCTTTATGCCGTTGGTTTTGAAATTAAACTGCTCCGGCTATTACCTAGTTCTGCTCTCCTACGTCCCCTGCCACCAGTTACGCACCCCTTACACACATTTAACATTTAACTACATAAACGTCCTCAATCAATAATTTAAACTGACTGAGTGTCACTAGCAAATTAGGGCCAAATAAACTAAACATAGATTTTCCCAAATTTGTGGAGACTGGAGGGATCCCTAGTGTTATCCATTCCTGTGAATGGTTTTGGTAACGTATGATGCTTATCTTAATTAATGATGTTACATATAGAGGGAGTTTCTGTAAGATTGCTTTGTATATAAAAAAGAGAATGCAGCTCTCTTCTTACAGAGATTTTTTTTTTTACAGAATACAATAATGAGTCCTAAAATTGTCCCCTTTGATAAAACGTATTGCGGGATGGTAGACTGCGACCAGGGTTTTTTAAAACAGAGGTTGCCACATGCATGTGAACAATATCACCAAAATCCAATGCAGGAAGAAGTATTGTTTGAACAATCTTTCTCCCATTTTTAATTCTAATGTCACCCTGATCAGTTTCACCTGTCCTTGGTTTCTCCCCCCCCTCCAGGTGTCGCTAGTTTTCCGCAGTGCTTTTATCCTTGTGTTTCCTGTCTCTCTGTGCCAGTTCGTCTTGTGCGTTTCCAAGTAAACCAGCGTTTTTTCCATTCTCCTGCTTTTTGCATTCTCCTTTTTCTAGTCCTCCCGGGTTTGACCCTTGCCTGTTTCTAGACTGTTGAAACCTTGAGCAAGCGATAGGAAAAGGAAACTGGTTGATATCCCTTTAAATGGAGCAGTAGGAGGCTATGGAACATGGAGTTTTCAAAATAGAAGCCACTTCCTGGTTTGATTTTTCTCAGGATTTCGCCTGCAATATCAGTTCTGTTATACTCACAGACAATATTTTGACAGTTTTGGAAACTTTACAGTTTTCTATCCTAATCTGTCAATTATATGCAGATTCTAGCATCTGGTCCTGAGAAATAGGCCGTTTACTTTGGGAACGTTATTTTTCCAAACATAAAAATAGTGCCCCCTAGCTTCAAGAGGTTAAAGAACAACTAGACACTTGAGAGCACCCTTACCTGCCGGTCTATAAATTAAGTCTCCATAATCTAGGATGATCATGTGAATCAGGGTTAGTTTGGCAGCTGGGGTGAAAGAGGCGTTATTACAATAGAGGAAACCAAGTATAGAATTAACCTTTGCCTGCAGCTTTGATTTGTGCTGAGAGAAGGACAGTGTACCATCTAGCAATACTCCCAAGTACTTGTATGAGGTGACTACCTCAAGCTCTAAACACTCAGCGGTAGTAATCACACCTGTGGGGAGAGGGGCATTCTTCTTACCAAACCAAATTACCTTTGTTTTGGATGTGTTCAGAACAAGGTTAAGGGCAGAGAAAGCTTGCTGGACACTAAGAAAGCTTTGTTGTGGAGCGTTTAACACAAGGTCAGGGGAGGGAACAGCTGCATAAAAACGGATGAGAGAGCTTCCTACTGCGCATGTAAATTGATATGAACGTGGGGCCTAGGATCGAGCCGTGGGGTTCTCCCTTGGTGACAAGCAGTGGCTGAGAGAGCAGATGTTCTAACTTTATACACTGCACTCTTTGAGGTAGTTAGCAAACCAGGCCAAATACCCCTAAGAGACATCAATACTCCTTAGCTGGCCCACAAGAATGGAATGGTCTACCGTATCAAAAGCTTTGGCCCAGTCAATAAAAATAGCAGCACAACATTAGAATCAAGGGCGATGGTGACATTTGAGGACCTTTAAGGTTGCAGTGACACATCCATAACCTGAGCGGAGACCAGATTGCATTCCAGAGAGAGTACTATAGACATCAAGAAAACCAGTCAGTTGATTATTGATACATTTTTCCATCACTTATAATAAACAGGGCAAAATAGAAATTGGCCTATAACAGTTGAGGTCAGCTTTATCTCCCCTTTTAAATAAAGGATGCACCATGGCTGCCTTCCAAGCAATGGGTACCTCCCCAGAGAGGAGAGACCAGTTAAAAAGGTCAGAGATAGGCTTGGTGATGATAAGGGCAGCATCCTTAACTTTTCTGAACCACCCATCCCGGATCCGGGATAATTGTCATCAGCAACGCTGAATAGCATAGTGCCACAATCAAATAATATTACTAGAAAATATTCATATTCATGAAATCACAAGTGCAATATTGCAAAACACAGCTTAGCCTTTTGTTAATCCACCTCTCGTCTCAGATTTTGAAATTATGCTTTACAGCAAAAGCAATACAAGCGTTTGTGTAAGTTTATCGATCGCTCGACAAAACAATAAGTACACTTAGCATCAGGGAACTTGGTCACGAAAATCAGAAAAGCAATCAAATTAATCGTTTACCTTTGATGATCTTCGGATGTTTTCACTCACGAGACTCCCAGTTAGATAACAAATGTTACTTTTGTTCCATTAAGATATTTTTTATTTCCAAATACCTCCGTTAGTTTGGTGCGTTATGCCCAGGAATCCACAGGAAAGAGCGGTCACGACAACGCAGACAAAAATTCCAAATTATATCCATAATGTCCACAGAAACATGCCATTTTTTTTTTAGAATCAATCCTCAGGGTGTTTTTCAAATATCTAATCGATAATATATCAACCGGGACAGTTGGCCTTTCACTAGGACCGGAAGTAACAATGGCCGCCTTTCTCTTTTGCACACAACTCAGCCCCCACCTATCCACTTACACAATGTGGTCGTTCACGCTCATTCTTCAAATAAAAGCCTGAAACTATGTCTAAAGGCTGTTGACACCTTAGGGAAGCCATAGAAAAAGGAATCTGATTGATATCCCTTTAAATGGGCATTAGGGCTGCATGAGAACAGAGAGGTTTCAAAAAATAATGTTCCCAATGTAAACGGCCTATTTCTCAGGCCCATATGCTGGAACATGCATATAATTGACAGATTGGGATAGAAAACACCCTGATGTTTCCAAAACTGTCAAAATATTGTCTGTGAGTATAACAGAACTGATATTGCAGGCGAAACCTGAGGAAAATTGAACAAGGAAGTGGCCTCTATTTTGAAAGCTCCATGTTCCATAGCCTGCCTTCGCTCCATTTAAAGGGATATCAACCAAATTCCTTTTCCTATCGCTTCCTCAAGGTGTCAACAGTCTTTAGACATAGTTTCAAGCTTTCATTTTGAAAAATGAGTGAGAAAGATATCGCGTCGGTGGATAGCTGGGTGTTCCATGAGTTTTGCTTGAGTAACATAGTGGGGCAGTCATTGACTCTCCCTCTCTTACTGAAAAAGAGATAGTGCCGGTTGATATATTATCGATTATATATTTAAAAAACAACCTGAGAATTGATTATAAAAAACGTTTGACATGTTTCTGTGAACATTACGTATACTATTTGGAATTTTCGTCTGCGACGTCGTGACTGCTCGTGCCTGTGGATTTCTGAACATAATGCGCCAAACAAAAGGTATTTTGGATATAAAAATAATATTTATGGACAAAAGGAACATTTATTGTGTAACTGGGAGTCTCATGAGTGCAAACATCCAAAGATCATCAAAGGTAAGCGATTTAATTTATTGTTTTTCTGACTTTCGTGACCAATCTAATTGGCTAGCTGTTTGTAATATTTTGTCTAGTGAGAGAGATGATCTTACATAAACACTTGGTATGCTTTCGCCAAAAAGCTTTATTGAAATCTGACATGCCAGGTGGATTAACAAGCTAAACTGTGTTTTTCTATATTGCACTTGAAATTTCTTTTAAATTAAATATTTTTAGTATTTAATACTAAATATTTTAAATATTTTAGTATTTAATTTGAATTTGGCTCACTGCAATTCAGCGAATGTTGACGTACATGATCCTGCTAACGGGATGGGTGCATCAAGAAGTTAACAGTTTTGGAAACTTTAGAGTGTTTTCTATCCAAATCTACCAGTTATATGCATATCATATCTTCTATAAACCCCATCTATTCCATAAGCAAGAAAACAGCAGAACTTGCGACAGACGCCCGGACAAACTGAGCAGTCATGGGAAGAAGGGCCTTGGTCAGTGAGGTGACCCGATGGTCACTGACAGAGCTCCAGAGTTCTTCTGTGGAGATGGGAGAACCTTCCAGGACAACCATCTCTTCAGCAGTCTATGAATTAGGCTTTTATTGTAGATTGGCCAGACGGAAGCCACTCCTCAGTAAAAAGCACATGACAGCCAGCTTAGAGGAACCTAAAGACTCTCAAACCTTGAGAAACAAGATTCTCTGGTCTGATGAAAACAAGATTGAACCCTTTGGCCTCAATGCCAAGCGTCACGTCTGGAGGAAAGCTGGCACCATAGCTACAGCTACCATAGCTGGTAGCAGCATCATGCTGTGGGGATGTTTTTTCAGTGGCAGGGACTGGGAGACTAGTCAGGGTCACCAGAGCGCTCAGGACCTCAGAGGGGGGCGAAGGTTCACGTTCCAACAGGACAACAACTCTAAGTACACGGCCAAGACAACAAAGGAGTGGCTTTGGGACAATTGGCTGAAATTGGCTGAAAAGGGAGGAGTATGTGTGATCTCCGAGACCATGTGTTGTATTTTCATCCCAAATGACACAGCTCCGGACGGATCAGTTACTGAAGCCTCAGCTGGTTTGACCACCCTGGCTCACTGTTTGGCAGAAAACTCTGGGGTGGATACTTATCTGACTAATTGGTTTGATAGTACGTTTGGAAAATGGAAAAATATTATGATCACTGTGTTATGGGCTACATTCACCTGTGTGACTGTTTTAGTTTTATGGGGCTGTTGTCTAATTCCCTGTGAACGAGGCCTTATTTCCAGGACTCTGGAGAAATCGATGACAACAGATGTTGAGGTACGGGCCGATTCCAGGTTCTGACCCGTGGAGTGCTGAATGCATGTCTACAGAACAAGTAGACGAATCTGGATCCTTCATTTGTGGGGAACTTATGTTTGATGAGACCATTTTTGATATTTAGGGAGGTTAGGTTGTATCTTGTTTCAATATTAGACTTTTTATGAAGATTGTAACGAAAATCCTGATTAGAAGAGTTATGATTCTGATGTAGGCCTAAAAACAGTCAGTGCGAATGCAAGTAATGGTTTATGTTAAGTGATATTTTGATAACAAGAAATGTTTCTAATAAAAATAGAAGTATGCTTCTTAATATTTCAATATAACTACATGTGTGATTTTATGTATAATATTTAATCATAGGGTGGATATGTTAAAAATTCCCTTATCAATAATGACTAATTATGTATACATTTCAATCAGGACTGACTAATCAGAATACTATTATATTACTGTATATGTATGACTTTTCTTTATAATCCTAGTACTGAATATAATGTGTCTAAATATAATCAAGAATTACAACAATGTCTTCCTTGGTAGAAATTAATGAACTTATAGCCAGACTGGCTAGAATGATTATCTACACAGGCAGACCTTGGCTCTGTTCATAAATGATCTTAATAGGGAGAGACGATGTGAGAAAGCTTGAGAATCATACAGCCATTGTACTGGAGCGGAGATGAGACGGGCTAGTACTAAAACTAATGACGTCATTTTCAGTTTATAACCTGTGGTAAAATGTATAATGGGCAGTACTCTTGAGAATAAACACTGCTGGTTGACTTTTAAGACTGGTCTCTGTCCATTTTATACAAATAAGAGTCTTACAAATTCTTATGAATTGACAGAGTGTTTAGTTTTAATTGGGTATTAAAACATAGAGGAATATAATTCCTGTAACAGAAACACAAAACATAGAAACTGAACATAGAATGCCCACCCTAGTCACACCCTGGCCTAACCAAAATAGAGAATAAAAGCCTCTCTATGGCCAGGGCTTGACATACCTCCCCATTGTTCCTTAAATGCAATGTATGATATACCATTTTTGCAGCTGAGTTTCTACTTTTATCCAATGTAAACAAATAACACGTTCTATGGCGCATTATTTATTGTCAGCCATTTTTTACGTTAATGCAAGTTGGTGCTAGTTTTATCACCAGAGGGCTTCATTGAGAAGCATTTGATCGTCTCCCATATTGGCATTAATAGAGAATTTTTACACTTTTTTGTAATAACATAGTACATGGGATTGATTTTAAGAAATTTGTCTCAATACATTTGATTAAAACTATGGGATTTCTATTCCGAGTAAAAAGAAAAACTAAACCCTCAGGGTTTCTGCTAGGATGGAATGGAAAATCGGGAGTATGCTACAGCATAATTGTTTTGGAGGATTCTAAATTGTTTGCCTTCATGAGAGAATTTTATTCCAATATTTCTGTAAATCATTTTAGTCTACCTTTTGATTGACTCATTTAGCGAGAGGTCTAACACTTTAAAATGTCATAATTTTTTCCCTCTGAAATCATATCTAACTTGTATTTTTTGCACCATTATTAGTTACATTATTTTAGTTAAAAGCTGCAGACATGCACTAAGAACAGCGGGACCGTTTCCTTAGTCAGCGCCATTATTAATGCAATGCCCCTTAAAGTGTCTCTCTGTGGCGGGGTTGGGGTCACCCCCCATTCCTCCTCCTCCCTCCCCCATGGGCTAGGTCCGTCTTCTGTGCACTGCTCTGCGGTGCGTCCCACGCCCTCGTGCCTTGAGCCTTGTGCGCCCACCGCTATCTCAGTGGATAAAACTGGAGAACTACAAGGCAATCCCATTGTGCACCACTCGGGAGCCATGACCAATACGACCAATATATATTGACCTGCTAATAGCCCATTCTAGAAATGTTGTTTGCAGAATTCACTGCCTGCTACGCATGTGAAAAACAGTATATATATAATATATCTGTGAGTATATCTAATGGGCTTTTATATAATTCTAAAATAATGAATAATAAATATAATCACTTTGTTTAAAAAATAACAATATTTTGGAGATTATTTTGTTTTCATATAACGTAAAGTGAGCGAGAAAAGGGACAATCTTGAACATGGGTTGAGACATTGTTACTAATTTGTAAATAAAGCCATTTTGTTATTTTTAATTATTAATTTCTTTTTTTAGAGGGAGATAAACCAAAAGCCTACAAAAGCCTCTCCCAGTCACAGCCTTTGAACCAGCATCTGTAGCAATGTATTTTGCACGGCAATGCAGTATCTTAGACCGGTATGTCACTCAGCACTGTACAATTTGACTAGTCGGGAGTAGGCTACAGTACTACAGCAAGAGCAAAATAATCCTAACATTTCCACACCCTGATTGTAGTCTAAGTTTCTCTTAGAATAAAAACCTTAGTGTAACAAGAGTTTTAGTAAGTAATACTGAAGTTGTGCACAATTATCAGTTTCTATTTGGTGCATGTCGCCCATTCATTGTCAGTTAGAGACACAGTAGCGCTTTGGAACCCAAAAGCATAATCAGTGCTCTAACTTCCCCTTGCGCTGGTCTGGAGCAATGAAGTAGTACCTACTAAACCACAAATTACCTCTAAGTACAGCAGCAAAATCACAAAACTCAACTTAAGTTGAGCAACCATAGTAAGCTTTGGCCAACGAGACATGGTGGAGTTAGTGTTCACAAAAATAAGCCATTACTATTGCTCTCTATTCTATAGAGCAGTGGTTTTCACACTGGGGTACTGCAGGGAGTCCACAAAAAAAAATATTTTGGGGGATTTTTGCATGTGAAAAATAATTGTTTTATAAATATTGTTAGCGGCAACAGAATACCATTATGGATACCATTTTTATGTCTCTGTCGCCAGTATGAAGGAAGTTAGAGGTAGTTTCACGAGCAAATGCTAACTAGAATTAGCGCAATGACTAGAAGTCTACAAGAACAGTTAGCATGCTAACTCATTACCATCTGAAGTGGTCATTTTTGGGATGGAAAACTGTTTCAGTGTCAACTTTAATGACCAAAACCAGATAGAAATCATGCAGAAAAATAACTATAAGTATGTTTCAATAATACCATCATAAAGAACTAACAATCAAATAAATAAAAAATCCCAGACCCAGGCAATCAGGGCACATGCCCATTGATTTTGTTATGTTTGAGAAGAGAAACACAGTACTATCCATTGCAAAATGCATAGAATTCCTGGAAATTAGCTTCAAAAATGCAACATTTTCCTCAGCTCAATTAAAATAAATTGAGAATTGGAGAAAATTTACTTTACAACAGCAACATTTTTTTACACTGCCAATATACTTTTCTATCTAATAGACATGAACAGTCAGAATAATTAAACAGTCTACTAAATCAATTCATTTTAAAATGCTGATTACTTCTACTTGTCATTATCATACACCTGATGAATGATGGTCTGTGGTAAGATTGTAGGAAGAAAGCAAGAGAATCTCAGAGACATTTACAAAGAGCTCACATGTAAGAGGGGTGAATAAATAATTTTGGATCTTACACATCCACTGCACAGCCAATAAGCAGTATATCAGTGTTCAGACTCAGGTCTTAAAACCAAGAGAGCTATGTCATGACGTGCCCTGGGGGGAGAATCATAGCCCCCCCCCTCTCTCTTTCTTTCTCCACAGTTTATGACAGTCGTAAATATTTGCTTCTGGGTCTGTATTATTGAGATTGGAAAGTGTAACTGTGGGACACAGTGAGAGACTTGGCCAAACTCCTAATCCCCAAAACGGGAGAATAAAACAATATTTCTACTTTTGAGAATGTGGGAATGGTCCGTGCACACTTAAGGGACAGTTATGACGAGTGTGTTTCATTTGGTAATCTCATGAAGGATAGAGAGCACACATAACTGTATCTCCTAAAGTGTACATTTCGCAGCTGTCAGGGTTACATCTAAATATTGTGAAAATATATAATGTGATGTTAACCTTCTAAATGAGAGTATAGCGGTCCATGTGCCCTATAGAGTTTCATATAAAGATTAACTAGTCAGTGGCCACACCCCCCGTGAGCCCACATTAGGCGTCATAGAACCGCCCCTTTTTCCACAGAGTATAAAACCCACTTACTACAAAATGTGCATTAAGTCAGAGAACGCCGGGAAGGAGTCCCCACGTTGGAATTGCTACAATTCTATAGGCCACAGAGACCATACAGCTGTAGTTTTGGCTACATGGCTGGAAATGGTTCAACTCTGAGACTATAGATCACTACAGAATAAGAGAAAATTCTAGACGACATGAATTACTAGCCTGCAGCTAGAAATGACGTAAACCTAGATCGAGAATACCGCCAACCGCCGAAGCAATCTATTCTATGAGAACATTTCTGAATGGTACTCTGAAGTATGCGTTCTAACCACCTACAACCACGAAAGACATTGTGACTTTTGGGAAAGTTAACCAGAGACTCTGAGGAACTCTACAGGACGATTTGATGTTTTCAACGGAGAGACAACAACGACATCCATTCATAAACATGTACATTGCAATTTCTTTCAGAATGAGCAGCCGTTCATGTGCAAAGTATATGCATGTCCATGAGTACAATTATCCACTGTGTGTGGTGAATCCATTTAGTCTTTCCCGCTCTCTCAGTCCCCACCAATTTCCTTGGTCTACCAAGCCGTCATATCGGCTTTGTCCGCTAGGGACTTTCTTTGTATCATGTAGTAACCCAAATATCTATTGTTTGTTTGTTATGTAATTCTTAATTCTGTGTGATTGTTTAGTTAATTATTTATTTACTAAGTACATTTGTATATCGCTGATTCATGATGTATGCTAGTGTTCGTGCAGATATCCAAGGGTTTGTGGTGTTCAGTAATGAGAACTGATGAGGTAATAATAATACATTAATGAGAATGACTAATTGATCAGATATTAAAATGTCTGAAAAGTTATATTCAGAAAATTACAACTCTGTAAATCTCAACATTTTCCGTGGTGCCCCGACTTCCTAGCTAATTAATGTTGACATGATTCGTTTAATCACGTAATAATTAAACTTAGAGAACTGATTTTATATAAATAAGTCTTCACATTCAATGATAGTCCAGACATGACAGCTACTAACACTATTGTACCAGAATCAGTATTGCTTTTCAATGAAAATGGATTTGTGTGATACTTATCTTGTATATACCTTGAAGGCATTCATATATTTCATGCAGAATACCACCCTGCATCCCACTGCTGGCTTGCTTCTGAAGCTAAACAGGGTTGGTCCTGGTCAGTCTCTGGATGGTAGACCAAATTATGCTGGAACTGGTGTTGAGGGCCTGTAGGAGGCACACTTTCGTCCAGTCTAAAAAAATATCCCAATGCCCCAGGGCAGTGATTGGGGGGAACATTACCCTGTGTAGGTTGCCATCTTTCAGATGGGATGTTAAACAGATGTCCTGACTCTCTATGGTCACTAAAAATCTCATGGCACTTATTGTAAAAGTAGGGATGTTGACCCTGGTGTCCTGGCAAAATTCCCAAGCTGGCCTTCATACCATCATGGCCACCTAATCATCCCCAGGTTACAATTGGCTCATAAATCTCTCCTCTGTAACTGTTCTCCGGGTTATTGCTGTACATGACAATGTGTTCTCAGTCAACTTACCTGGTAAAATTAGGGTTACATAAAAAATGTCTGTGTTGTTGCTGTGTATATGTTTACTATATATATAGTTTGGACACACCTACTCATTCCAGGGTGTTTCTTTATTTTTAGAATTTACTACATTGTAGAATAATAGTGAAGACATCAACACTATGAAATAACACATATGGAATCATGTAGTAACCAAAAAAGTGTTAAAAATACACTGCTCAAAAAAATTAAGGGAACACTAAAATAACACATCCTAGATCTGAATGAATGAAATATTCTTATTAAATACTTTTTTCTTTACATAGTTGAATGTGCTGACTACAAAATCACAAAAACATTATCAATGGAAATCAAATTTATCAACCCATGGAGGTCTGGATTTGGAGTCACACTCAAAATTAAAGTGGAAAACCACACTACAGGCTGATCCAACGTTTATGTAATATCCTTAAAACAAGTCAAAAGGCTCAGTAGCACCTCCACGTGCCTGTATGACCTCCCTACAACGCCTGGGCATGCTCCTGATGAAGTGGCGGATGGTCTCCTGAGGGATCTCCTCCCAGACCTGGACTAAAGCATCCGCCAACTCCTGGACAGCCTGTGGTGAAATGGAGCGGATGGAGCGAGACATGATGTCCCAGATGTGCTCAATTGGATTCAGGTCTGGGGAACGGGCGGGCCAGTCCATAGCATCAATGCCTTCCTCTTGCAGGAACTGCTGACACACTCCAGCCACATGAGGTCTAGCATTGTCTTGCATTAGGAGGAACCCAGGGCCAACCGCACCAGCATATGGTCTCACAAGGGGTCTGAGGATCTCATCTCGGTACCTAATGGCTATCAGGATACCTCTGGCGAGCACATGGAGGGCTGTGCGGCCCCCCCAAAGAAATGCCACCCCACACCATGACTGACCCACCGCCAAACCGGTCATGCTGGAGGATGTTGCAGGCAGCAGAACTTTCTCCACGGCGTCTCCAGACTCTGTCACGTCTGTCACATGTGCTCAGTGTGAACCTGCTTTCATCTGTGAAGAGCACAGGGCGCCAGTGGCGAATTTGCCAATCTTGGTGTTCTCTGGCAAATGAAAAACGTCCTGCACAGTGTTGGGCTGTAAGCACAACCCCCACCTGTGGACGTCGGGCCCTCATACCACCCTCATGGAGTCTGTTTCTGACAGTTTGAGCAGACACAAGCACATTTGTGGCCTGCTGGAGGTAATTTTGTAGGGCTCTGGCAGTGCTCCTCTTGCTCCTCTTGCACAAAGGCGGAGGTAGCGGTCCTGCTGCTGGGTTGTTGCCCTCCTACGGCCTCCTCCACGTCTCCTGATGTACTGGCCTGTCTCCTGGTAGCGCCTCCATGCTCTGGACACTACGCTGACAGAGACAGCAAACCGTCTTGCCACAGCTCGCATTGATGTGCCATCCTGGATGAGCTGCACTACCTGAGCCACTTGTGTGGGTTGTAGACTCCGTCTCATGCTACCACTAGAGTGAAAGCACCGCCAGCATTCAAAAGTGACCAAAACATCAGCCAGGTAGCATAGGAACTGAGAAGTGGTCTGTGGTCACCACCTGCAGAACCACTCCTTTATTGGGGGTGTCTTGCTAATTGCCTATAATTTCCACCTGTTGTCTATTCCATTTGCACAGCAGCATGTGAAATTTATAGTCAATCAGTGTTGCTTCTTAAGTGGACAGTTTGATTTCACAGAAGTGTGATTGACTTGGAGTTACATTATGTTGTTCTGTCCATCAGTAAGAATTCTGGAGTGGAAATCCATCTATCCATTTCTCTATCACATGTTTTTTTTTAGCTTGTCATGGTGGTCTCCCTTTTAACAATTTTGAATGGTCTTTACTTTATACACGTTGAAGGTCATGGTCTTGACTTTTTATGCACCATTCAACTGAATGAATACACTTTCTTCACATACTGTAGATACAGCCAAAGTACAGTTACAAATCTGTTCAGTAACAATTTTATAACATGATAGGATAGCTAGCTCAATTCATCATGTAGAAATATTGGAGTAAATCTTGCTCGTAATTCCAAAACTCGAGTTTTAGACTCCCAACAACTGATTGAACACACACACACTCATAAACACACTTTCCCTGATACAGACACTAGCTGAAATCTGACTCTAATCCAAACATCCCCATTAGTACCATGTGGTCAGGGGACTTCCAGCTCCATTCACAGTGTACAGGTGTCATACCCTACTATATCATGCAAACATTTGACAGACCCAGATCTTATTATGATAATTCTCTCAAGTGCTCTTAAAAGAGGTGGGGGGAGGAGGGATGGGGGTAGAGACTCAGCCAAAGTCACTTTCAGCTATAAGACCGACTGTGGTCACAGAGAAACAAAGAACATGCGCTGACCAGGTGTCTTCACCAACATTTTCAATATCTCTCTGACCCGAGCTGTAATACCTAAATGCTTCAAGCAGACCACCATTGTCCATGTGCCCAAGAATGCCAAGGTCATCTGTATAAATTAGTATCGCCCCGTAGCACTCAAATCTGTAGCCATGACATATTTTTAAAGGCTTGTCATAGCTCACGTTCAATACCATCATCCAGAGACCCTTGACCCACCCCAAAATTTACATTCCACCCCAAAGGACCCACAGATTACACAATTTATATTGCACTCGACACTGCACTTTCCCACCTGGACAACACCTATGTGAAAATGCTGTTTATTAACTACAGCTCAGCATTCAACACCCTTGTGCCCTCCAAGCTCATCTGGATCCTGGACAAAGGAGCTGTTCGTGGACTACAGGAAATGGATGGCCGAGCACGCCCTCATTCACATTCACAGGGCTGTAGGCTGTAGTGAAATGGGGTTGAGAGCTTCAAGTTCCTTGGTGTCCACATAACTAAGGATCTATCATGGTGCTCACACACCAACACAGTTGGCACTGCAATGCATTTTCCCCCTCAAGAGGCTGAAAAGATTTGGCATGAGCCCTCAGATCCTCAAAAAGTTGCACAATTGAGAGCATCTTCACTGGCAGCATCACCATTTGCTACGTTGACTGCTTGGCATCTGACTACAAGGCGCAACAGAGGGTAGTGAGTACGTCCCAGTACATCACTGGGGCCAAGCTCCTTGCCATACAGGACCTTAACACCAGGCGGTGTAAAAAATAATACTCGAGCCATCCAAGTCATAGACTGTTCTCTCTGCTACGGCACGGCAAGCCGTACCTATGCATTAAGTCTGAAACCAACAGGACCCTGAACAGCTTCTACCCCCAAACCATAAGACTGCTAAAAAGTTTGTTAAATAGTTAACCAAATTGCTACCCGGACTATCTACATTGACCCTTATTGCACTAACTTTTTTGGCTCATCACATACGCTGCTGCTACTGTTTATTAACCCTGCACATCGACTCGGTACTGGTACCCCGTGTGTGTATGTAGTCAAGTTGTCATTACTCATGTTGTATTTATCATTACTTTTATTATTACATGTTATTACTTTTCTATTATTTCTCTATTTTCTTTCTCTCTGCATTGTTGGGAAGGGCCCGTAATTAAGCATTTCTCTGTTACAATACACCTGTTGTTTACGAAGCATGTGACCATAAACATTGATTTCATTTGAGAGTGAGATGGTATAAGAAAAACCAGGGATTTCATTCTGTACATCTTTGCTGCCTCAGTCTACATATGTTTGTGTGTGTACTAGGAGAGAGCTGGGACCAAAGTAACACGGGGCGATAGTAACAGGCCCATTTTCTCAGATAACACAGAAGCTAGAATGATTAGGTGAAATCAGCATGTTCCTACTATAGAGGACAAAAAAACTGTTTTGAGCAATGCAAGTAAAAAAACAGAACTGAAAGTGTTTAATTGTTTATGGTTTCAAACATATGTCATTTTCTTAACCCATCTTGTGACTAAACTACAACATAGGTGTTACGTCTACTCCCGCACCGACGCTCGACGTCAACGGTCTATTAGCCACCAGTCCTGGCAACCCATCTTTACGCACACCTGGCAACCATCATTACACACACCTGGGCCCTATCAGTCACAACTGGACTTCATTAATACCTTCATTACTTACCCTTTATCTAGCACTAGTTTTGTCAGTCATCGGGTAGTATTGTTTGTGTTCCCATGTCAGACCCTTCTCTTGTTTTGTATCATTCCATGTTCGTTATCATTAAACTCACTGACTCCCTGCGTCTACGTTGCAATAGGTTTCAAGTATCATGCTAGCTAGTCTTGGGTGTTAGCCTGGGAGAAGTTACACGAGCGACAGGTGACATGAAAGTAAACACAATGTAAACTGATGACTTTCATATTGCTTTTATAATGTTAGCAAAGTATCAACAAGTGACAGAATGTTTTAAACCGAAATATAACATTATTAGAATTATGCCTTAATCAATTGACTTGATGGATCTGCTTTCCACATAAGCTTTTATCAACAGGTTAGCGGTTAAAAATGTATATCTTTATGCTTTTGGGGGTCAATGGAAATGTGATAATCATGATGAGTGCTGTTTGTGAAGAGAATAAAGACATGTATTCTATCAAGACCAGACGAAAGCGCATGATTTGTAGGGATAATGAATAGCCTTTGCAAATGGTTCGAAAGATATCCTACTACAATTCCCATTAAAACCTTTTTTGGATAGGGGGCAGCATTTTCACTTTTGAATGAACAGCGTGCCCAGAGTGAACAGCCTCCTACTCTGTTCCAGATGCTAATACATGCATATTATTATTAGTATTGGTTAGAAAACACTCTGAAGTTCTAAAACTGTTTGAATGATGTCCGTGTATAACATAACTCATATGGCAGGCAAAAACCTGAGAAAAATCCAACCAGGAAGTGGTAAATCTGAGGTTTGTAGTTTTTCAAAGCTTGGCCTACCAAATACACAGTGTCTATGGAGTCAAGTTGCACTTCCTATGGCTTCCACTAAATGTCAACCGTCTCTAAAGAGGGGCTCATGAGACCTGCTTGAGTCAGTGGTCTGGCATAGTGCCTTGGTCTCATGACGCGCGGTCACGAGAGAGTTAGCTCTCGTTCCAGTGCTTTTCTTCAGACATAGGAATTCTCCGGTTGGAACCTTATTGATGATTTATGTTAAAAACATACTAAAGATTGATTCCATACATCGTTTGACTTGTTTCTACGACCTGTAATGGAACATTTTGAGTTTTTGTCTGGACGAAGTGCTTGTGCCTCATGAAGATGGTTACTGGGCTACACTAACAACAAGTGACTATTTGGACATAAATGATGGACTTTATGGAACAAATCAGTCATTTATTGTCGAACTGGGATTCCTGGGAGTGCCTTCTTATGAAGATCATCAAAGGTAAGTGAATATTTATAGTGTTATTTCTAAATTATGTTGACTCCAACATGGCGGATATTCCTCTGGCTGGATTGGGCTCTGAGCGCCGTTCTCAGATTATGCTTTTTCCGTGAAGTTTAAAAAAAATCTGACACAGCGGTTGCAGTCTAGCGGAGACGTCTATCTTTAATTCTGTGAATAACACTTGTATCCTTTATCAATGTTTATTATGAGTATTTCTGCAAAATCACTGGATGTTTTGGAATCAAAACATTACTGCATGTAACGTGCCAATGTAACTGAGATTTTTGGATATAAATATGCACATTATCGAACAAAACAAATGTATTGTGTAACATGATGTCCTATGAGTGTCATCGCATGAAGATCATCAAAGATTAGTGATTTATTTTATCTATATTTCAGCTTTTTGTGACTCCTATCTTTGGCTGTAAAAATGGCTGTGTTTTTTTGACTTGGCGGTGATCTAACATAATCATATGTTGTGCTTTCGCTGTAAAGCATTTGTGAAATTGGACACGATGGGTAGATTAACAAGAAGTTTCTTTAATTTGCTGTATTGGACTTTTTAGTGTGTGAAAGTTACATATTTCTAAAAAATATTTTTGAATTTCGCTCTCTGCCTTTTCAAAGGATTGTTGTTGAGGGGTTCTGTTAGCAAAACGCCTGCCCTAGAAAGGTTAAAGTGAGATGAGAAAATTATTGTTAAAATAGCTATTAGTTGATCTATTTTAATTCGATTAATATTGTAAGACAAAATATTATGGTTACACAACCTTGTGATGTTGACACGTGGTTCATTTTCATAAATGTCGAACCAAAAGCAATATTTATTTAAAACGTACAGTATAGTACATTTGTGACCCATTTCAAGAAGCTAGGTGTACATCACTACTTCACAGGAGATGCATTTGAATGTTTAAAAATATATATATATATTATCAAAGTGTGTTTTTTGTAGAAATGTCTTCTGGAACATTTATAATGACAAACTTGTATGCCATCTGTAAAAATGAATAAAAATGTTATATTACGAGTCTACTTGGTTTAGCCACGGGAAAAAAACTGCTAGCCATGATTGGCTGAGATAATCAATGGGCTGGACATGCCGAGAGTAGCACGCTTCTGTCTATAACATGAGCTGCTAAGTATTTGTAGATAAGCCTTGCTACCGCGGCTTTTTTGAAAGATATAACGTTAGCCAAGGAAAACTGCAAAAGTGTTTTTTCTGCTGTCAACAACATCGCTGAGCAAAGTTTAGCAGGCACTATCGACAAAGCTCAGTGGGAAAAAGTTGTGAGGGACTACTCTCTGCACACAGTTAGTGTGATCCGGAGTGACTTAACACAGCAACGGACCAAACAAGCTGTAGCTAGTTACAAACCAAACGGACAAGATATGCCGCCACCAAGCGTTCTTCCATGTATACGGGTTAAAGTCTAGCTAGCTACATTTGTATTGGTTTTACATTTTTTCAGGAAATTGTTTTCATTGCAAGTTAAAGCGTACTGTTAGCTAGCTAGCAAACATTATCTTGCTGGCTCGCTAGCTAACTTTACGTGTATAATCTATGTAGCAATTTTATTTGTATCCCAGAAAGCCATTTGCATTGATATGTATAGCCTGTTAGCTAGCTATCTAACATTGAACCTAGATGGTTTGTTTTAGCTACTTGCAGATTCATACTACAGCATTTCATGTGGCTAGCTATGACAATCACTTTGTATTGCTAATAGTACGGGTTGGGGTTTTAGATCATTGTCCAGCTAACTAGCTAGCTAGCATCATGTCTTAACAAAAGACACCACTTCACACACCTGTCTAAATTGATGGGTCATGTGACATCTAGCCACATCTAGTTAAGTGGATGGGTTCCTATAGTCTATATGTCTACACATGTGCACATGGCAGACAGCGTGTATGGTGTCATGTGGGTGACTGGTTTTGCTGATGTCAACGTTGTGAACAAAGTGTGCCATGGTGGCGGTGGGATTATGATATGGGCAGGAATAAGCTATGGACAACGACCACGATTGCATTTTATCGATGCCAATTTCAATACACAGAGATACCATGACGAGATCCCGAGGCCCATTGTCGTGCATTCATCCACCGCCATCACCTCATGTTTCAGCATGACAATGCACAGCCCCATGTTGCAAGAATCTGTACACAATTCCTGGAAGCTGAAAATGTCCCAGTTCTTCCATGGCCTGCATACTCACCAGACATGTCACTCATTGAGCATGTTTGGGATGCTCTTGATTGACGTGTATGACAACGTGTTCCAGTTCCCACTGATATCCAGCAATTTTGCACAGCCATTGAAGAGGAGTTGGGACAACATTCCACAGGCCACAATCATCAGCCTAATCAACTCTATGCAAATGAGATGTGTCGTGCTGCATGGGGCAAATGGTGGTTCCACCAGATACTGACTGGTTTTGTGATCCACACCCTTAACTTTAAAAAAAAGTATGTGACCAACAGATGAATATCTTTATTCACAGTCCTGAAATCCATAGATTAGAGCCTAATATATTTATTTCAATTGCCTGATTTTCTTATTTGAACTCTCAAGCGAGTGGTTCTTCCTTTAAAAGTTGCATCGTACTGCAGCACAGCTTGCAGGCTGCCGCAGAATTCTATGGCACATTATGTAAGTGTCAGCCATTGTTGCCATTAATGCAAGTTAGTGCTAGTTTGACCACCAGAGGGCATCTTTGAGAAGCATTTGACTGTTTTAAATATTGGCTGTTCTAGAGAATTTATGAACACAGTATATGGGACTGATTTAAAGAATTTTAGTTTAATTATTTTTGATTGATATTATGGTGTTTCTATTCCAAGAAAAACAATAAACTAAACCCTCAGGCTTTACGGACAATATGGCGCTGTACAATGTGACCGGTGACTGTGTGAAAAGCAAAATAATCTGTACATTTCCACACCCAAATTGTAGGCTAACCAAAACTCAAAACAAAGATTCAGTGAAAACTAAAATCTCATTGATTTATCAAGACCAGTCCCCATGCTTGTCTCAGAGCAGCACGAATGGTTGCTGAAATAGTTGACCACACACAGGTAGGCTATTGCTTCAAATCCTATAATAACAATTGGATGACTTTGGGTGTTCCAGTAAGCAAGAATTTGATGCCTTCATTAGCCTATTTTATTCCAATATTTCTGTCATTCAGTATTTTTTATTCCCATAGTAGTTTTGGATCCATCCAGATGTGGTTAGAAAACAATGCATTTGGAGAGCTCGGTAGGAGTCTATTGTCCTGCTGATAAACAATCAAGTGCGGAAGAGCAAGGAACCTTGACTAATTAAACATGTCGGTAAAATACAGTTAGACTTGGGGACTATGGTCACAGACAGTGCTATTTGCCTGTGTTACGCCGATCGCGAAGCCCAGGAAAATTAACAGGTATAGTAGGCTACAATACTGTAATGTAGGCCTAGTAATGATCAAAAATAATGCTTAAATCGACTGCTGGACTTTACTGTATGTTGAACATTTTTACATTGTATTCCATTTCCAGCAAGACCATTCAAGCCTTCGACTCACTGATGGTTGAAGATGATGAACGATCGGCAAAGGAAATCTGGAATCTGCTGGCATCACGGTACAACATCACTCTAATCACAGTACTCTAATCAAGATAGTTGAAGAAACTTGAGTGGACTTATGAAAAGGCTCTGTAAGACATTATATATATATATATATATATATATATATATATATATATATACACACAGTTGAAGTCGGAAGTTTACATACACCTTAGCGAAATACATTTAAACTCAGTTTTTCACAATTCCTAACATTTAATCCAATGCCCTGTATTAGTTCAGTTAGGATCAAAAGATTATTTTAAGAATGTGAAATGGCCGAATAATATTAGAGAGAATTATTTATTTCAGCTTTTATTTCTTTCATCACATTCCCAGTAGGTCAGAAGTTTACATACACTCAATCAGTATTTGGTAGCATTGCCTTTAAATTGATTTAACTTGTGTCAAACGTTTCGGGTAGCCTTCCACAAGCTTACCACAATAAATTGGGTGAATTTTTTGCCCATTCCTCCTGACAGCGCTGGTGTAACTGAGGGAGGTTTGTAGGCCTCCTTGCTCATGCACGCTTTTTCAGTTCGGCCCACACATTTTCTATGGGATTGAGGTAAGGGCTTTGTGATGGCCACACCAATTTCCTTGACTTTGTTGTCCTTAAGCTATTTTGCCACAACTTTGGAAGTATGCTTGGGGTCATTGTCCACTTGGAAGACCCATTTGCAACCAACTTTAACTTCCTGACGGATGTCTTGAGATGTTGCTTCAATATATCCACATAATTTTCTTGCCTCATGATGCCATCTATTTTGTGTGGTGCAACAGTCCATTCTGCAGCGAAGCACCCCACAACGTGATGCTGCCACCCCCGTGCTTCAAGGTTGGGATGGTGTTCTTCGGCTTGCAAGCCTCCCCCTTTTCCTCCAAACATAACGATGGTCATTATGGCCAAAGTCAATTGGAGATGTACCTGTGAATGTATTTCAAGGCCTACCTTCAAACTCAGTGCCTCTTTGCTTGACATCATGGAAATATCAAAAGAAATCAGCCAAGACCTCAGAAAAAAATGTGTAGACCTCTACAGGTCTAGTTCATCCTTGGGAGCAATTTCCAAACGCCTGAAGGTACCAAGTTCATCTGTACAAACCACAGTATAAAGTACAGCATAAACACCATGGGATCATGCAGCCGTCATACCGCTCAGGAAGGAGACACGTTATTTCTCCTAGAGATGAACGTACTTTGGTGCAACAAGTGTAAATAATTCCCAGAACAACAGCAAAGGACCTTGTGAAGATGCTGGAGGAAACAGGTACAAAAGTATATATATCCATAGTGAAACGAGTCCTATATTGACATAACCTGAAAGGCCTCTCAGCAAGGAAGAAGCCACTGCTCCAAAACCGCCATAAGAAAGCCAGACTATGGTTTGCAACTGCACATTGGGACAAAACTGTTTGGCCATAATGACCATCATTATGTTTGGAGGAAAAAGGGGGAGGCTTTCAAGCCGTAGAAGACCTTAGCAATAGTGAAGCACGGGGGTGGCAGCATCATGTTGTGGGGGTGCTAGAAGGCCGGCGATGCCGAATGCCTGAGCTGAACAGGAAGGGGAGCCAAAGCAAAGGCTGGCGTGACAAATGTCACAAATTGAACACTCACAACAGGAGCAGATTAACTTTGTAAAAAATAACAACATTTTGGAGATTTCATTTCAAATAACTGGAAGTGAGCATTTGTAATCTGAATAAAGGGAAATGCCATTCGTGAATATGGGGTGAGACATTCATACTAATTTGTAAATTAAGCCAGTTTGTTATTATGAATATTTTATTTCTGGTTTTGGATTGAGAGAAACCAAAATCTCACCTTGCCTATTTTTCAAAAATCGTCAGTCCACACGTCAAGTGAATTTCCCTCATTGCATTTACCCAAGTTCTCTCTTAACTCCAGGATCGCTGACAGTTTTTTTGTTGCCTGATGCAGGACTCCAGTGCCAGAGGAAAGACTCAGACTGAAAACACCTTCATTAATTGCCACAGTTTAGACTACCGATAGATCAGCGTTCTAACTCCCTCCTGTGACAGTGTGGTACAATGACAAAATGCCGCCATCTCCCACTAACAGTCGCGGCATAAGCTCATAACTTTTAAAGGAAAAACCACTGTATCTCAGTAAAATCTTTGAAATTGTTGTATGTTGCATTTATCTTTTTGTGTAAAATATTTATAAAATATTTTCATCTGGACACTTTCTAATTTTGATATTACTACTATGCAAATTTGCAAAGTAATCATTTCACTGCACTGTTTACACCTTCTGTATCCTGGGCATGTGAAAAATAAACTTTTATTTGACAGTCAATATTTTCTTTACTGTAGGTTACTACTTTCACCACTTTTAGTCTTGAAATCTTTGGTTGTTTACTACACTACCTTAATTACTCTGTTTAGCACATGGCCTCGCATGTGAATCCTTAAAGAGATGGGTTGGGCTAAGACTTAAGAGGATATGAACAATGCTGAATAGGTGTAGACAAAGAAGAGCTCTACAATAGGTGTACCAAAACATTCAAGTGCCATTTTCTCAAAAGTGGTTTGGGTTTATCAACTTTCAAAGCAGAATCACTTTCCCATTGTTCCTCAACTGCAGTGTATGATATACCATTTTGTAGCTCTGAGTCTGTACAATTTCACATTTTGCTACATATGACTGAATTGAGCTGGTCGGTCACATTTGTTTAAAGTAACATACTACAAACCAGAAACATGGAGATAAGACATATATTGTGCACTTACTTCCGTCCCGAGACAGTGTTCCTTCAGTCCCCACCGGCAGGTACAAAAGTAACGTTAGGCTAATTCTCTTCTCGGTCTATTTAATTTCAGCTCTTTTACCCTAGAAATTAAATTACTAATGGTGGAGGACACGTGTCTGTTTGTAATAAAATATGGTGTCTCTAGTTCTATCAGTCTCTGAGCAATTAGAATGAAACAAAAAGTGTGACTTTCGTCCCAGTTCTCCTCTACTGCATTGGTGTGTGTTTCTCTGTATATGTGTGTGTGAAGTTATTGTCCTGTGAAGTTAAAATTAACACATTCCCACAGTCCCACAGTCTGTCATTGATTTCACACAGGTTTTTATACATATGACGTGTCTTAGTTCGTATTTGTGTGCATGCGCATGAGCTCTTTGTCTTACCTCTTTATGGCTTCTTCCTGTCTTCTCTTCTTATCGTGTTTCTCCTGAAGGTAGGCCCAGTTGGTCTCTTTGCGGACGCGGTCGCTCTCACGGGCAATGTCAGAGGCATTCTGGATGACCAGTCCGTCATAGGCCCTGAGTCCACTGTCCTCCACATACTGGAAGAACCTGCTGAACGATGCTTCCTCCTCTTGAGAAGTCATTGTTTTTCACTGGCAGTGGAGCAGAAAGCACTGCAAGTAGAGGGATAGGGTAGAAACACAGACAGGGCTGAGTTACACGATAAGGAGGTCAAGTCAATAGTAATGATGTCTGGTGTATAACGACGTGGAGCAGGGAAATGACATGCAATGTCCCACTGGGCACAAATATTTGTCAACGTATTGTGACGTGGAGTCTATGTGGAAAATACATTGGATTTGAATAAAGTCATCAATGTAAACTGTTGTTTTGTGGGTGACATTACAACCATAGGATTATGTCATCACTGTTACCAATTTTCAACAGTTAAATCTTGTAAGTAATATGTTGAATTTGAACCATTGAAACAACATCAGATCGTCAGCATTATATCCACTTTCAGGGGCAACGCCCCCATTAACACTGATGAGGCTGTAGTGGTGCGGGTTGAGAGGTTCAAGTACCTTGGTGTCCACATCACCAACAAACTATCATGGTCCAAACACACCAAGACAGTCGTGAAGTGGGCACGACACCTTTTCCACCTCAGGAGACTAAAAAGATTTGGCATGGGTCCCCAGATCTTCAAAAAGTTCGACAGCTGCATCGTCGAGAGCATCCAGCCGTAAGGCGCAACAGAGTGTAGCGCGTAAGGCGCAAAACATCACTGGGAAGCTTAGAAGCTTCTACCCCCAAGCCATAAGACTGCTGAACAATTATTCAAATGGCACCCGGACAATTTACATTGACCCCCCCCACACACACACTTTTGTTTTACATTGCTGCTACTCACTGTTTATTATGTATGCATAGTCACTTTACCCCTACCTACATGTGCAAATTACCTCGACTAACCTGTACATCCGCACATCTTATTGTGTTACTTTATATTTTGTTTTTTACTTTAGTTTATTTTGCAATTATTACACAATTATTTAGCAATTAACTCTTTGTTGTACTGCATTGTTGGTTACTGACTTGTAAGTAAGCATTTCACGGTAAGGTCTACACCTGTTATATTCAGCGCAAGGGACAAATACATTTGTATTTTATTTAAGGCTAGGGGGCAGTATACTGAATTTCCGCCTGACTGACGTGCCCAAAGTAAACTGCCTGTTACTCAGGCCCAGAAGCTAGGATATGCATATAATAGGTAGAATTTGATAGAAAACACTTTGAAGTGTCTAAAACTGTTAAAATAATGTCTGTGAGTATAACAGAATTGATATGGCAGGAGGTCACAGGCCTTTCCAATGCAAGTCTATGGGTCTATATATAAAAATAGCTCTCAGGTTGCAGAACCTAATCATTCCACTAGATGTCAAGTCTTTATACAGGGTTTCAGGTTTGTTTCTTGAAAAACTAGTAGTTTTTCCAAAGTGAATGAGTGCGCGCTCTTCGTTATTTTCCTTTCCTATTGTACACCGTTCTTTCAATCTGAAATAGTATCATTTATTTACATATTAGGGTACCTGAGGTTTGATTACAAACATTGTTTGACTTGTTTGGACAAAGTTTACCGGAACTTTCTGGATTCCTTTGTATGCATATTGAAGGAATCGATTACTGAAATCAATGGCGCAAACTAAACAGACTTTTTTGGGCATAAATAAGGACTTTATCGAAAAAACAAACATTAATTTGTAGCTGGGACCCTTGGCATTGAAAACAGAGGAAGATCTTCAAAGGTAAGTGATTTATTTAATCGCTATTTGTGGTTTTGTGAAGCCTGTGCTGGTTGAAAAAGTATTTTGACATGGGGCACTGTCCTGAGATAATCGCATGGTATGCTTTCACCATAAAGCCTTTCTGAGATCTGACAATGCAGTTGCATTAAACAAGAAGTTAAGCTTTTAAATTATATAAGACACTTGCATGCTCATGAATGTTTAATATTAAGATTAATTAATTAATATAAAATGTCAACAAAACTGTGTGTGTGTTTGAGCACTAACAGTGTTGTGTATGATTTTGTGAGCATATTTGAAATTATCCTGCCTATCATTGTTGGATTGTGTGTGTGGTTGTTTGAGAGCAAATCTAAAATTTGTGCTAAATGCAAACAAAACCAATGCTTTTTTTCTAGGTCCCATTACCCATATTTAAATACATTTGTAATGACTAGTTTGAACGGTACACAAATTTAACGAGTGCCTTCCTTCAAATATCTTGGTATCTGGCTTGTTGACAAACGACCATTTAAAAAACATGGCACTGAGCTGGTGAAGAAGTTGAAGATCAAGGTTGGTTTCTTTTACAGAAATTAATCATGTCTGACTTTTGTAATTAGGAAGGAAATCGCAGAGGCCACTTTTATGTTTATTTTAGATTATGCGGATATTGTCTACATGCATGCAGCAGCATCTACACTTAAACCACTAGATGCTGTTTTCCATTGTACCCTCAGGTTTATTACTGGTGATGGTTGTAGAACTCACCATTGTGTTTTGTATCTTCGTATGTAAGGAGTGAGCAGAATTATATTGTGTTTATCTACAAAGCACTCATGCAGAAACTTCCTATGCGTCTATAATCATTAATACAATTTAGACTTACAAATGACCAGGCTTGGATAACACTGGATGCCCCTTCAGTCTCCACAGAGTTGGGTAAAGCTGCTTCTAGTTGTTTTGCACCCTTTATGTGGAACGCCTTACAGAGCTCTTTGAAATTAGATTTTCTGGTCCCCCTTGGTCAGTTCAGAGTAATGGTCAGATAAATGTTGATAAATGTGTCTGTGTGTGTTTGATGTATTTATGCAGGGCTCATCTGCGAAAGAGACCCTAGTCTCAGTATGACTTCCCTGTCAAAATAAGGTTTATATATACAGTGCCTTGCGAAAGTATTCGGCCCCCTTGAACTTTGCGACCTTTTGCCACATTTCAGGCTTCAAACATAAAGATATAAAACTGTATTTTTTTGTGAAGAATCAACAACAAGTGGGACACAATCTTGAAGTGGAACGACATTTATTGGATATTTCAAACATTTTTAACAAATAAAAAACTGAAAAATTGGGCGTGCAAAATTATTCAGCCCCTTTACTTTCAGTGCAGCAAACTCTCTCCAGAAGTTCAGTGAGGATCTCTGAATGATCCAATGTTGACCTAAATGACTAATGATGATAAATACAATCCACCTGTGTGTAATCAAGTCTCTGTATAAATGCACCTGCACTGTGATAGTCTCAGAGGTCCGTTAAAAGCGCAGAGAGCATCATGAAGAACAAGGAAAACACCAGGCAGGTCCGAGATACTGTTGTGAAGAAGTTTAAAGCCGGATTTGGATACAAAAAGATTTCCCAAGCTTTAAACATCCCAAGGAGCACTGTGCAAGCGATAATATTGAAATGGAAGGAGTATCAGACGACTGCAAATCTACCAAGACCTGGCCGTCCCTCTAAACTTTCAGCTCATACAAGGAGAAGACTAATCAGAGATGCAGCCAAGAGGCCCATGATCACTCTGGATGAACTGCAGAGATCTACAGCTGAGGTGGGAGACTCTGTCCATAGGACAACAATCAGTCGTATATTGCACAAATCTGGCCTTTATGGAAGAGTGGCAAGAAGAAAGCCATTTCTTAAAGATATCCATAAAAAGTGTCTGGGAGACACACCAAACATGTGGAAGAAGGTGCTCTGGTCAGATGAAACCAAAATTTAACTTTGTGGCAACAATGCAAAGCGTTATGTTTGGCGTAAAAGCAACACAGCTGAACACACCATCCCCACTGTCAAACATGGTGGTGGCAGCATCGTGGTTTGTGCCTGCTTTTCTTCAGCAGGGACAGGGAAGATGGTTAAAATGTATGGGAAGATGGATGGAGCCAAATACAGGACCATTCTGGAAGAAAACCTGATGGAGCCTGCAAAAGACCTGAGACTGGGACGGAGATTTGTCTTCCAACAAGACAATGATCCAAAACATAAAGCAAAATCTACAATGGAATGGTTCAATAATAAACATATCCAGGTGTTAGAATGGCCAAGTCAAAGTCCAGACCTGAATCCAATCGAGAATCTGTGGAAAGAACTGAAAACTGCTGTTCACAAATGCTCTCCATCCAACGTCACTGAGCTCGAGCTGTTTTGCAAGGAGGAATGGGAAAAAATTTCAGTCTCTCGATGTGCAAAACTGATAGAGACATACCCCAAGCGACTTACAGCTGTAATCTCAGCAAAAGGTGGCGCTACAAAGTATTAACTTAAGGGGGCTGAATAATTTTGCACGCCCAATTTTTCAGTTTTTGATTTGTTAAAAAAGTTTGAAATATCCAATAAATGTCATTCCACTTCATGATTGTGTCCCACTTGTTGTTGATTCTTCACAAAAAATACAGTTTTATATCTTTATGTTTGAAGCCTGAAATGTGGCAAAAGGTCGCAAAGTTCAAGGGGGCCGAATACTTTCGCAAGGCACTGTATATAAATCACAAAGAGATTTTTTGTGAGCCTATGTTGCAGTGCATTTTGGGTGAATTTGGGCATGTTGTTGAGATCCTATTAGCCACACCAGAGACCACAGAGAGATCTGATTGGATGAGAAACCTCTCGCTCAGAGAAACAGTTGCATCATGCCAGAGATACTGGGCACGTTTAACATTGCAGCCGATATTGAAGTTGAGTCGAGACTGACTGATCTACAAATCGCCTCATAAAAAACTACTCATTTTTATTTTATTTATTTGTCAGTCAGTGACAATTTATCAATGATACATCATGGTTTTGATGCTCTCGAACACAGACAATGGGGGAGTGGTACGGACCTCAGCCAGCTGGTGATATGCAAGCAGTGTGTAGCCCATTGCAAGACTCTACATGGCTAGCAGGCTAACAGGCTGATCTGCTGCTAGCCCAGACTTGCCCCCCCCCCCCCACACAAATGCACACACCGATACATAGCTGATGGGGTGGGAGTGTGTATTTTTGTTTGTATTTATAGGGATTGGAGGATGAGTTTTCTTGTATGTGGTGAGGGGGAAGGTATGTGTGTGTGTGTCCGTGCACATGGGTGTGAATAAATCAAGGTCCAGAATGTAAAAGGAGTTAATCGATCTCTTTTCTCCTTTGTCATTCCCTGCACTCTCACTTACCTGCTCTCTCTTTCTCTCTGCTTGTCCCTCTTTTTCCTATTCTAAATTTCTCCTCTAATCCTTGGCCCAATTCTCCTATTCCACCCCCCACTCCTTGCTTTCCTGATGGAGTCACAGCTGCATTCTAAAAATGGAATGGAGAGCGAGCCCGGCTGTTGCCAGGCAACAGCATCTCACGGTGGAGGGTGACATAATGCAGAAAAGGGAGTTCCTAATTCATCGTTTGAGACACATTTGTTCCGCCTCAGAGACGGGAAGCGTGAAATTTTATATCTGCAGTGGTTTGTGGTGAGCAGTGCACCACCAATATAGCTACAATGGACATAGATTCTGTATACAACTGACAATAACAAATAGTGTGAATACAAATAACAATATGGATAGACAGTATGTACAATATAATGGACTTACTGTATACTCCAAGGGTTTTTTTGAGGACTGTCTTTCCCTATTAACATATACTGTATGCAACCAACAACATATAGCTCATAGTAGGGAGACTACATTCTACAATCAATGTTGACAGTAGAGCATTGAAACAGATCCATAGGCAGACGCTGAAGCGGAACCAGAAAACAGAATAAAAGCAGAATAGTGTAGCAGGCAAAGGGGAATGATACTTACAGTGGCTGGGTAGTGCTGGGGTCAGACCAAGGTAACCTAGAGGTTGACCACACTAGTGGGTGTTCAGTCCTGTCCACCACACAGGCTAGGAGGGAGGAGAGAGGGCTGAGCTGCAGGTAAGCAGGATCACCCGGAGCTTAGCACCATAGAGCCCCCAGTGGTACAGATCATGACAGAGGAGAGAGCCTGGTAGTGCTGCTGCTTCTGTTGGAGATCACAGGGACGCATGAGGAGGAAGAGGAGGAGGAGGTTGACCATCTTCCAGTGACTGAGTACCGCGTTGTAAAAAAGCAAGGGCCACCTCCAACCTCAGTGACGGACAGATAGACAGGCACAGAAGGGGCACCCAGGACACTGCAAGCTGGGCTGGACACAGACAACCGCTGGTTCCCCCTCCCTAGAACAGTTCAGACACACATTCTTGCATCAGTCGTCACTAGAAACAGCAGGCTGTGGTGCTGTCACGGCAACCCGCGAGCATCCAGCTCCCTCCCTAGTTGCTTGGCTCCTCCTTCCTCCGCTGCGGCTGTGTTTCTCTCTGTGTCACACACACATATCCACACAGACACACACTGTTCTCTCACATACACACAACACAGCAAAACAAACTGAGAAGGCTAGGTGCAGGAGGCAGCGATCAGAAGCAGAAATGGTCCAGGGCAACTCTCACTCCCTGGTGATGGTGTCACCTCCTTGGCAGTCTGGCTCTCTATCACATTCCAGCTGCCTCACATGATGATACAGTAGTAGCCTCACAGGCAGCCTGACAAGCAGAGTGGCAGAGCGGCTGTGAATTAATCCCTGATTCCGAGTGGTAAACCACAACACAGATGAAGAACAAGTGTGCTAATCTACACTTCCCATCCCTTCTACTTCAATCTCCTCCCCTGCTCCTCACTGGCTCGCAACTACCTGTTCTCCTTCGCTCTACCCCCACAATGCGGTATCTCTTCCACACATCCTTATGCTCTGTTTCATCTCTCTCTCCAGATAATTAGTTTTCAAACAAATGTTAGTATTTATCAATTTGGAACTTGACTGGAAAGTGTGCGTATCTCCATGCACATCTCAGACCATGCTTATGCCCAACTTCTCGTGTTTGATCAATTATATTGGAATTATAATAACGGTAGGCTAATGAAAACATTAAAACGTAGGCCTAATGTAAAAACAGATGCATTTGTCGTTGGTAAGGAGATTGCATAGCAGCATGTAGCCTAATATGTTTCTTTAACTTTTATTATATAGGCCGAAATCATTATCATATTGCAGGACATGTCTCTCCTTTTATGACATTCCCACCACGCAACAAACATTAGGCTACTATTTCGCCATCACTCATTTAATAGTCACACATGCTAGAAAGTAAATAGATCAGTAGCCTATTTAAATTATTTGACAGTATGGGTAGAGCAGGCTACAGTGTCGTATTTTCCATAGAAGTGTGCTGTAGCATTTACTTTCAAATAGTTTGAATAGACAATCAAACTTGCAGAATGCATGGCCAGTGTTTGGCACTCGCAAAGTGACACATTGTCTAGCTAGCTAGCTAATAGTCAACACAAAATACTCCACTATACTAACCATTTCACTACAACTTCTGGATCCTGTGCATGTGACAAATTAACTTAGATTTTATTTGATATAGAATGTGTTTACCAGTGACGGTAATGTGACGAGCATGACCTTTACCAAAGTGAAATTAGGATATAACGTTAGGCCAATGAGACATTGTCCAAGTTCTAAAATTCTCTGGTAGAATGCCCCGTTTTTATTTAATCACGCTCACAACCGTCAGCTATTTTCTGTAATTGGCTCGGCATTCACTTGTAAATAATGATCTTGAGTTTATTTTCCTATAATATTTGTGTTTTTTTTTTTTTACCTTAATTTAACTAGTCAAGTCAGTTAACAAAAATTCTTATTTTCAATCTTGCAACCTTTCGGTTACTAGTCCAGCACTCTAACCACTAGGCTACCTGCCTCCACAATAATGAAGCCAAATGAGCTAAAGTAAAGACACTGTCAGCTACATGATATGGTCATTATTTGGACTGGCTGGCCAGCTAACTTAGAGGCGAAAGAAACGCAAACCTATTTAGGCGAGGTGCTGGCTAGCGGAGTGGAACACTAAAAAAAATAAAGGCGAGCCGCACACTCTAGGAGCTCAGATGCAAAAAAAATGTATGTCCAACATTTTGACAGACAAGCTGTCTTTATCAGGGTATAATGACAAACACTGTGAGACTCGTTTATATAGTGTCAAAAGACACACACAGGTGTCTGTAATCATGGCCGCGTGATGTATTAAAATAGCATACAAAAAACAAATGATAGCGTATGATCATAGATACAATTTGGCTACATAAGCCTACAAACATTTACAATAGAAAAATCATGATAATCACAAGATTGGCTTCAGATCAAAGTCTACATTGAGACCAAAGGGAGCAAGGGTCTTTAAATTAAAGATCCAGGCAGCCTCTCGTTTTAAAAATAAATTGTCGTGGTCACCCCTTCTCCTAGGGAGAGGAACATGTTCGATGCCATTATAACGTAGAGATGAAATCGAGTGGTTTTCCTTCAAAAAATGGGCCGCAATTGTACATTTTGTACGATGCTCCGAGATACGGCAGGGTAGCCTAGTGGTTAGAGTGTTGGACTAGTAACCGGAAGGTTGCAAGTTCAAACCCCTGAGCTGACAAGGTACAAATCTGTCGTTCTGCCCCTGAACAGGCAGTTAACCCACTGTTCCTAAGCCGTCATTGAAAATAAGAATTGGTTCTCAACTGACTTGCCTAGTTAAATAAAGGTTAAAAAAATACGTACTTTTAATTCGCACTTTGTTTTACCCACATCATTTTTACCACAAGGACACATTATAAGATAAATTACTGCCTTAGTGGAGCACGTGATAACACCTTTTGATTGGGATCTGTTTCCTTGTTTGGGGGTGTTCGAAGGATCTACATTTATAAGTACCATTGCATTGAGCATGGCCATTAATTTGTAGTTTCCATCCAGTAGGGGTGCAAATACACATTGTGCAGGAATATCCTGGGGTGGAAAATCAGAGTTTACCTATTGATCTCTGAGGTTTCTGCCCCGTGAGATTACGACCAAGGGATGGTCCGAAAACACATTACCGACCGATACTCATCATCAAATCTTAGAATGTGCCAATGTTTGTGAACGATTCCCTTCATTTGTTCAGAGCACTTTGAATAGCGGGTAGTTAGAATGCAAGAATGCTTATTTTTGTGAGACTGACCTTGAAAAAGGTCATGCTTTGTTTAGAATTTTCTCAATGGCAGTATTAATCTGACCATGTTTGTACCCCCTCTCCTTGAATTATCTTTGCGGCTCAGACATATTTCTGTCGAAATCTGAACGTTTTTTACAAATTCTTTTGATTCAACAGAATTGGCTATAGGGCAAACTGTTTTTCAAGGGAAGTGGGGAACATCTATCAGCCCTCAACAAACTGTTATGGTCAGTAGGTTTCCTGTAAAGATCAGTGTATAGAACATTATCTTCACACAATATCAGAAGATCAAGAAAACTGATTTGACGTGTATCAGATTGCATAATAAATCTCAGATGCTCAGAACAGGAGTTAAGAAAAGCATGGAACGCCTGAAGCTGTTCTGTATCACCCCTCCATAGAACAAAAATATCATAAATAAACTGTTTCCAAATAATGATGTTAGGCAAGAAAACATTTTTGAGAGGATTGAAAATAGACTGTTTCTCCATGTAACCCACATACAAATTAGAATAGTTATGAGCCATGGGTGATCCCATAGCAGTACCCATCTTCTGAATAAAGAAATAATTTAGAAACATGAAGTAGTTGTGTGTGAGTACTATTTCAGCCAATGTTATAATACATGCACTGGAAGGTAGTTCATTAGGGTCACATTGCAGAAGAAAATGTTCCCCGTGTGGAATATTTGTGTATAATGACTCAACATCAAAAGTAACTAACAAAGTATCCTCAGGGAGGGGATCAAGATATTCAATAATAGAGATCATACTGGTGGTGTCCTTTACAAAGGAGGGGAGCTGTTCTGCAAGTGGTCCAATAAAAAAAGAACAAAAGTCGATAGAGGGCCCGTGACTGCATCAATGCCCACTACAATAGGGCGTCCTGGAGGTTTGTAAACATTCTTGTGTAATTTCGGCAAAGTATAAAAAGTGGCAAATTTAGAGTTTTGAATAGCCAAAAGGTTGTATTATTTTTTGGCTATCTGACCAGAACTTATATACCCATCTAGGACAGTACAGATTGTGTTCTGAAATTGGGGAGGGGTCATTTCTGAGTTTCTTGTAAAAGGTGTTGTCAAACAGTTGTCTATGACACTCATTTACATAAACTGTCCTATCCATGAGTACATCCTACCCACCCTTATCAGCAGGGCGGGTAAGAACTGACGTATCAGATTGTAATTCAAGCAAAGCTTGTTTACATTCTTCTGTAAATTATGGAAAGATATGTACAATGCCTTGCGAAAGTATTCGGCCCCCTTGAACTTTGCGACCTTTTGCCACATTTCAGGCTTCAAACATAAAGATATAAAACTGTATTTTTTTGTGAAGAATCAACAACAAGTGGGACACAATAATGAAGTGGAACGACATTTATTGGATATTTCAAACTTTTTTAACAAATCAAAAACTGAAAAATTGGGCGTGCAAAATTATTCAGCCCCTTTACTTTCAGTGCAGCAAACTCTCTCCAGAAGTTTAGTGAGGATCTCTGAATGATCCAATGTTGACCTAAATGACTAATGATGATAAATACAATCCACCTGTGTGTAATCTATTCTCCGTATAAATGCACCTGCACTGTGATAGTCTCAGAGGTCCGTTAAAAGCGCAGAGAGCATCATGAAGAACAAGGAACACACCAGGCAGGTCCGAGATACTGTTGTGAAGAAGTTTAAAGCCGGATTTGGATACAAAAAGATTTCCCAAGCTTTAAACATCCCAAGGAGCACTGTGCAAGCGATAATATTGAAATGGAAGGAGTATCAGACCACTGCAAATCTACCAAGACCTGGCCGTCCCTCTAAACTTTCAGCTCATACAAGGAGAAGACTGATCAGAGATGCAGCCAAGAGGCCCATGATCACTCTGGATGAACTGCAGAGATCTACAGCTGAGGTGGGAGACTCTGTCCATAGGACAACAATCAGTCGTATATTGCACAAATCTGGCCTTTATGGAAGAGTGGTAAGAAGAAAGCCATTTCTTAAAGATATCCATAAAAAGTGTCGTTTAAAGTTTGCCACAAGCCACCTGGGAGACACACCAAACATGTGGAAGAAGGTGCTCTGATCAGATGAAACCAAAATTGAACTTTTTGGCAACAATGCAAAATGTTATCTTTGGCGTAAAAGCAACACAGCTGAACACACCATAACCACTGTCAAACATGGTGGTGGCAGCATCATGGTTTGGGCCTGCTTTTCTTCAGCAGGGACAGGGAAGATGGTTAAAATTGATGGGAAGATGGATGGAGCCAAATACAGGACCATTCTGGAAGAAAACCTGATGGAGTCTGCAAAAGACCTGAGACTGGGACGGAGATTTGTCTTCCAACAAGACAATGATCCAAAACATAAAGCAAAATCTACAATGGAATGGTTCAAAAATAAACATATCCAGGTGTTAGAATGGCCAAGTCAAAGTCCAGACCTGAATCCAATCGAGAATCTGTGGAAAGAACTGAAAACTGCTGTTCACAAATGCTCTTCATCCAACCTCACTGAGCTCGAGCTGTTTTGCAAGGAGGAATGGGAAAAAATTTGAGTCTCTCGATGTGCAAAACTGATAGAGACATACCCCAAGCGACTTACAGCTGTAATCGCAGCAAAAGGTGGCGCTACAAAGTATTAACTTAAGGGGGCTGAATAATTTTGCACGCCCAATTTTTCAGTTTTTGATTTGTTAAAAAAGTTTGAAATATCCAATAAATGTCGTTCCACTTCATGATTGTGTCCCACTTGTTGTTGATTCTTCACAAAAAAATACAGTTTTATATCTTTATGCTTGAAGCCTGAAATGTGGCAAAAGGTCGCAAAGTTCAAGGGGGCCGAATACTTTCGCAAGGTATTATGCTTTTCTCTCTTTGTTTACTATGGTGCTCAGATAATAGCATCGTTTGCTTTCTTTGAAAATACTTTTTGAAATCTGACATGTTGGCTGGATTCACAACAAGTGTACCTTTAATTTGCTATCTTGCATGTGTGATTTCATGAAAGTTAGATTTTTATAGTAATTTATTTGAATTTGGCGCTCTGCATTTTCTCTGGCCAGGTGAGGCGCTATCTCCCCACATATCCCAGAGAGGTTCATCTTGACGCACCTATCCCTTTAGCGGGATCATTTTCATCAACACCCGCTAAATTGCAGTGCGCCAAATTCCAATTCAATTACTAAACATATTTAATTTTCATGAAATCACAAGTGCAATATAGCAAAACACAGTTTAGCTTGTTGTTAATCCACCTGGCGTGTCAGATTTTAATACAGCTTTTCAGCGAAAGCATAACAAGCGTTTATGTAAGAACATCTCTCTCAGTAGACAAAATATTACAAACACCTAGCAGCCAAGTAGATTGGCCACGAAAGTCAGAAAAGCAATAGATTAAATCGCTTACCTTTGATGATCTTCTGATGTTTTCACTCACGAGACTCCCAGTTACACAATAAATGTTCCTTTTGTTGATATCCAAAATACCTCCATTTGTCTGGCGCGTTATGTTCAGATATCCACAGGCTCGAGCGGTCACGACATCGCAGACGAAAATTACAAATATATCAAATATAAAATATATAATCGATAATATATCAACTGGGACTGTCGCTTTTTCGATAGGAAAGGGAGAGACAATGGCTGCCCCACTCTGTTGCGCAAGCAAAACTCATGTGAACACCCAGCTATCCACTGACGCGATGTTATCTTTCTCGCTCATTTTTCAAAATAAAAGCCTGAAACTATGTCTAAAAACTGCTGACACCTTGAGGAAGCGATAGGAAAAGGAATCTGGTTGATATCCGTTAAAATGGAGTGAAGGCAGGCTATAGAACATGGAGCTTTCAAATAGAAGCCACTTCCTGGTTTGATTTCCCTCAGGTTTTCGCCTGCAATATCAGTTCTGTTTTACTCACAGACAATATTTAGACAGTTTTGGAAACATTAGAGTGTTTTCTATCCTACTGACTGAATTATATGCATATTCTAGTTTCTGGGCCTGAGAAATAGGCCGTTTCAAATGGGTATGTTTTTTTTGCCAAAAACAAAAATCCTGCCCCATGCACTCAAGAAGTTAAGCCATTTTGCCACAACTTTGTAAGTTTGCTTGGGGTCATTGTCCATTTGGAAGACCCATTTGCGACCAAGCTTTAACTTCCTGACAGATGTCTTGAGATGTTGCTTCAATATATCCACATAATTTATCTGTCTCATGATGCCATCTATTTTATGAAGTGCACCAGTGCCTCCTGCAGCAAAGCACCCCCCCACAACATGATTCTGCCACCCCGTGGTTCACGGTTGGGATGGTATTCTTCAGTTTGCAAGCCTCCCATTTTTTCCTCCAAATAAAACAATGGTCATTATGGTTAAATTTTTAATTCATCAGAGGTCCTTTTTTGAAAAAAAAAATATGATCTTTGTCCCCATGTGTAGTCGCAAACCGTAGTCTGGCTTTTCTATGGCAGTTTTGGAGCAGTGGCTTATTCCTTGCTGTGGCTTATTCAGGTTATGTTGATATAGGACTCATTTTAATGTGAATATAGATACTTTTCTACCGGTTTCCTCCAGCATCTTCACAAGGTCGTTTGCTGTTGTTCTGGGATTGATTTGCACTTGTCGCACCAAAATATATTTAACTCTAGGAGACAGAATGCGTCTCGTTCCTGAGTGGTATGACGGCTGCTTGGTCCCATTGTGTTTAAACTTGCATACTATTGTTGATACAGATGAACATGTTACCTTCAGGCATTTGGTACACCTCCAACTGACTCAAACAATGTAAATTAGACTACCAGAAGCTTCTAAAGCCATGACATAATTTTCCAAGCTGTTTAAAGGCACAGTGAACTTAGTGTATGTAAACTTCTGACACACTGGAATTGTGATAGTGAATTATAAGTGAAATAATATTTCTGAAAAACAATTGTTGGAAAAATTACTTGTTTCATGTACAAAGTAGATTTCCTAGCCGACTTGCCAAAACTATAGTTTGTTAACAAGACATTTGTGGACAAAAAAATAAAGGGAACACTAAAATAACACATCCTAGATCTGAATGAATTAAATATTCTTATTAAATACTTTTTTCTTTACATAGTTGAATGTGCTGACTACAAAATCACAACAAATTATCAATGGAAATCAAATTTATCAACCCATGGAGGTCTGGATTTGGAGTCACACTCAAAATTAAATTGGAAAACCACACTACAGGCTGATCCAACGTTTATGTAATGTCCTTAAAACAAGTCAAAATGAGGCTCAGTAGTGTGTGTGGCCTCCACGTGCCTGTATGACCTCCCTACAACGCCTGGACATGCTCCTGATGAGGTGGCGGATGGTCTCCTGAGGGATCTCCTCCCAGACCTGGACTAAAGCGAGCAAGACATGATGTCCCAGATGTGCTCAATTGGATTCAGGTCTGGGGAACAGACGGGCCAGTCCATAGCATCAATGCTTTCCTCTTGCACGAACTGCTGACACACTCCAGCCACATGAGGTCTAGCATTGTCTTGCATTAGGAGGAACCCAGGGCCAACCGCACCAGCATATGGTCTCACAAGGGGTCTGAGGATCTCATCTCGGTACCTAATGGCAGTCAGGCTACCTCTGGCGAGCACATGGAGGGCTGTGCGGCCCCCCAAAGAAATGCCACCCCACACCATGACTGACCCACCGCCAAACCAGTCATGCTGGAGGATGTTGCAGGCAGCAGAACGTTCTCCACGGCGTCTCTCAGACTGTCACGTCTGTCACATGCTCAGTGTGAACCTGCTTTCATCTGTGAAGACCACAGGGTGCCAGTGGCGAATTTGCCAATCTTGGTGTTCTCTGGCAAATGCCAAACGTCCTGCACGGTGTTGGGCTGTAAGCACAACCCCCACCTGTGGACGTCGGGCCCTCATACCACCCTCATCGATTCTGTTTCTGACCGTTTGAGCAGTGTGGCCTTCTGGAGGTCATTTTGCAGGGCTCTGGCAGTGCTCCTCGTGCTCCTCCTTGCACAAAGGCGGAGGAAGCGGTCCTGCTGCTGGGTTGTTGCCCTCCTACGGCCTCCTCCACGTCTCCTGATGTACTGGCCTGTCTCCTAGTAGCGCCTCCATGCTCTGGACACTACGCTGACAGACACAGCAAACCTTCTTGCCACAGCTCGCATTGATGTGCCATCCTGGATGAGCTGCACTACCTGAGCCACTTGTGTGGGTTGAAGACTCCGTCTCATGCTACCACTAGAGTGAAAGTACCGCCAGCATTCAAAAGTGACCAAAACATCAGCCAGAAAGCATAGGAACTGAGAAGTGGTCTGTGGTTATCACTGGCAGAACCACTCCTTTATTGGGGGTGTCTTGCTAATTGCCTATAATTTCCACCTGTTGTCTATTCCATTTGCAAAACAGCATGTGAAATTGATTGTCAATCAGTTTTGCTTCATAAGTGGACAGTTTGATTTCAAAGAAGTGTGATTGACTTGGAGTTACATTGTTTTGTTTAAGTGTTCCCTTTATTTTTTTGAGCAGTGTATACACACACACACACACACACACACACACACACACACACATATATATACAGTGGGGAGAACAAGTATTTGATAACCTGCTAAATCTGCAGTGTTTCCTACTTACAAAGCATATAGAGGTCTGTCATTTTTTATCATAGGTACACTTCAACTGTGAGAGACGGAATCTAAAACGAAAATCCAGAAAATCACATTGTATGATTTTTAAGTAATTAATATGCATTTTATTGCATGACATAAGTATTTGGTACATCAGAAAATCAGAACTTAATATTTGGTACAGAAACCTTTGTTTGCAATTACAGAGGTCATACGTTTCCTGTAGTTCTTGACCAGGTTTGCACACACTGCAGCAGGGATTTTGGTCCACTCCTCCATACAGACCATCTCCATATCCTTCAGGTTTCGGGGCTGTCGCTGGGCAATACGGACTTTCAGCTCCCTCCAAAGGTTTTCTATTGGGTTCAGGTCTGGAGACTGGCTAAGCCACTCCAGGACCTTGAGATGCTTCTTACGGAGCCACTCCTTAGTTGCCCTGGCTGTGTGTTTCGGGTCGTTGTCATGCTGGAAGACCCAGCATCTTCAATGCCCTTACTGAGGGAAGGAGGTTGTTGACAAGATCCCGCGATACATGGTCCCATCCATCCTCCCCTCAATACGGTGCAGTCGTCCTGTCCCCTTTGCAGAAAAGCGTCCCCAAAGAATGATGTTTCCATCTCCATGATTCACGGTTGGGATGGTGTGTTTGGAGTTGTACTCATCCTTCTTCTTCCTCCAAACACGGTGAGTGGAGTTTAGACCAAAATGCACTATTTTTGTCTCGTCAGACCACATGACCTTCTCCCATTCCTCCTCTGGATCATCCAGATGGTCATTGACAAACTTCAGACAGGCCTGGACATGCGCTGGCTTGAACAGGGGGACTGCGCTGCAGGATTTTAATCCATGACGGCGTAGTGTGTTACTAATGGTTTCTTTGAGACTGTGGTCCCAGCTCTCTTCAGGTCATTGACCAGGTCCTGCCGTGTAGTTCTGGGATGATCCCTCACCTTCCTCATGATCATTGATGCCCCACGAGGTGAGATCTTGCATGTGTCTAGGATGTCTCACAGCACTTTGTCTTCTGCATCCAAGCCCACACCTCCTCCCCATGTCATCGATGGCCATCCGGAGTACACGGTGAGACACCTCCTGAGTGTTCGACCATGGGGCAGGGGCTTCCAGTACCTGGTTGACTGGGAAGGTTATGGCCCAGAGGAGAGGTGCTGGGTCCCCGCTGGAGACATCCTGGACCCAGCCCTCATCACCGACTTCCACTGCCGGCACCCTGGTCAACCAGGTATGCGCCAAGGTAGGACACCAGGTGGTGCACCTAGATGGGGGGGGTACCGTCACACCCTGATCTGTTTCACCTGTCTTTGTGATTGTCTCCACCCCCCTCCAGGTGTCGCCCATCTTCCCCATTATCCCCTGTGTATTTATACCTGTGTTCTCTGTTTGTTCGTCTTGGATTATTGACCTCTGCCTACCCTGAGCCTACCTGCCTTCCGGTACCGTTGCCCCACCTATGGTTTACTGACCCCTGCCTGCCTTGACCTGTCTATTGCCTGCCCCTGTTGGATTATTAAACCATTGTTAATTCGACGTTGTCTACGTCTGGGTCTTACCTTCATACCTGATAGTAAATATTGTTAATGTAAACACTGTACAGCCTCAAAATATGGTTAAAATAATACATTTGATATTATGGAAAGTCAGTCCTTGCATCCATAGCTCTGTCTATTAATCTGAGAGTGGTTACATTTCTCCAGGCCCATCCCTTTTACCAAAACAGAGGTGGGGTAGCCGTTTTGTTATTGTTTCATCTGTGGATTTGTCCTTTTAAACAGCTGCATATTATCAAGATATCAGTGTCACCAACAAAAAGGTAAACAATAATCCTCTAACAAATGCAGCACATGGCATTCATTTTTCACATGTAAGTAGCACTTTTCTGTAGTGCTCAAAGCATGCCATTCCAGGAGCACAGCATTTATTTTTCACCTCGAATCAATGAGCTCAATCAGTCCTCCAAGACAACAAAATCATAAACAACAGAGTAAGGCTGGCTAATAAATCCTTATATTTGGGTTCAAAGCAATTTGGCTAATCTATACTTCCATATTTCCAAGTCCTATTCTTGAAGATCAAGCATGTATTGGAATGACTGGAATTCTGATAGACTTTGGTTTTATATGTAAAGATATAATTTAATATGTAGTAGAAAGCGACGGGTTAGAAAAGGCCTGCATAACCAACAAAGTAAAATGTAACATGCCATGTAAACTTTAAAATGGATTTATCCTGCAATAGATGTTGTTCAATTGGTAACATACATTCCTGCCTTCTTCTAATGCCTCTTAAGGGGAAATGAATCTAAAAGTAACAGAATGTAATCAGATTTAGGCATTTAGATGTGGCTATGTAATTTTATCAAAGATTGAAAAAAAAGTATTCGATCCTTAAAAGGTTTTAATGTGAGTCTGGAAGGAGAGTTTACAGTCTAACCAGACACCTAGGTATTTGTAGTTGTTCACATATTCTAAGTCAGAACTGTCCAGAGTAATGATACTAGACGGGCGGGAGGGGGCAGCGATCGGTTGAAGAGCATGCCTTTAGTTTTACTTGCATTTATGAGTAGTTGGAGGCCACGGAAAGAGACCATATAGATGCTCATCTGAAGGTTTATCAACACAGTGTCCAAACAAGGGCAGAAGTATACAGAATGGTGTCGTCTATGTAGAGGTGGATGAGAGAATCACAAGCAGCAAGAGCAACATCATTCATGAATGCAGAGAAAATAGTCTGCCCGAGAATTGAACCCTGTGGTACCCCAATAGAGATTGCCAGAGGTCCGGACACCAGGGTCTCCGATTTGACACACTGATCTGGTTGATAGCCCATTCACTGCTCAATAGGGACGCATTGGAACGCAGAGCTTTCAAAAGATTTCTCGCGGAAGTGACTCATCTTTTGAAAGCTCTGCGTTCCAATGCGTCCCTATTGAGCAGTGAATGGGCTATCAACCAGATTACTTTTTCTCCGTATGTCCCAAGGTGTCTACAGCATTGTGACGTAGTTTTACGCATTTATGTGGAAGAATGATGGCTGATGGCTCCCAGAGTGATTCTCGCCTAAAATACAGAGGTAGCCATTATTCCAATCGGTCCTACTGAAAAACCAATTGTCCCGGTGGATATATTATCGAATAGATATTTGAAAAACACCTTGAGGATTGATTATAAACAACGTTTGCCATGTTTCTGTCGATATTATGGAGCTAATTTGGAATATCTTTCGGGGTTTTCGTGACTGCAATTTCCAGGCGATTTCTCAGCCAAACGTGAAGAACAAACGGAGCTATTTCGCCTACAAAAATTATATTTTTGGAAAAAAGGAACATTTGCTATCTAACTGGGAGTCTCGTGAGTGAAAACAACCAAAGCTCATCAAAGGTAAACGATTTAATTTGTTTGCTTTTCTGATTTCCGTGACCAAGTTACCTGCTACTAGCTGGACAAAATTCTATGCTAGGCTATCGATAAACGTACACAAATGCTTGTCTAGCTTTGGCTGTAAAGCATATTTTGAGATGACAGGGTGATTAACAAAAGGCTAAGCTGTGTTCCAATATATTTCACTTGTGATTTTTATGAATAGGAATATTTTCTAGAAAGATTTATGTCTGTTGCGTTATGCTAATTCGTGTCAGGCGATGATTACGCTCCCGGATCCGGGTTTGAGAGTCACAAGAAGTTTTAAGATATGAAAATATCTGAAGAGAGTTAAATTTGGGAAATAGTAACTCTTTAAACAACATTTTCCCGCAGTGTCCCGACTTCCTAGTTAATTAATGTTTACATGATTAGTTGAATCACGTAATAATTACACATCGAGAATTGATTTGATAATGTAACAGTCTCCACGTTAATGATAGTCCAAGACACAACACCGGTACTGGACCGAAAAATGAATGAAAGTGAAAGGAGCATTTTCATGTCAAAAGTGTTACAGATAATTCCACAGTGACATTTATTTTTTCTTTTAATTTTCTTACAGTATACTGTATCTCTCAGATATGTGACAGACACAAAACATACTTCCTTTTGATTTATTTTTTGGACTATCTGTTTCTATGTATGAATCTATTAATAAATGTGTTTCTATGGGCTAATAAAAAGGCCAAATGCAATGTTGCATCAAATATTTTTTTTTCTCCAGTATGTTGTCTGAGAGCGCAATCGTCTTCAGAACTTTGTTACTACATGTAATTACAGCAAGCAAACATAATGTATTAATCATTGTCCTGTTAATGGTAGAAAAATAGTTTCTAATAGTGGGTCTAGAAGGGGAATCACAGAAAATATCAAGAAGGCATTGTGAGATTTGTAGATTATGATGCTCAGAATCACCCGGGAAAGGATGATTGCCACCGCAAACATCAGCACTACGGATACCTGTGAAAGACAAAAATGCATCAATGATAAAGTTAGGAATTTTAGGAGATTCTTGATTAATAATGTAATTCATTAGTCATTAATTAATGTCATTATAAGATGACTTCCTATCTCACATGTCATCTCTTACAGCAGGGATGGAAAATTCCAATCCTGGAGGGCCAGGGTGTATGCAGACTTTTGTTTAAGCCCAGCACACCTTATTAGACTAACTAAGTGCTTGCTAATTAGTTGTTAGTCATATGTGATAGTGCTAGACTAGAACAAAATGTGCACACTTGTGGGACCCCAGGGCCAGGATTACCATCCTTACCATGATCATGACGACCATGCCGCCGGTCAGGGTGTAGTTGAAGCGGCGTCACTTTTAGAAATAAGGCTCCTCTGTACCCGTCACATGGTTTCCGCAGGGTCATGGGCACTGTGGCAGTGAACTATGGCCTTGGGCGCTCCTGGGTCACAAAGGGTTAAAAGGGAACAGCATCCAAAATCTGTCAATCCTTCTTTGTTCTGGACCTGGTCCAAAACAGAGCGGCACGTCTTGCTCTTCATTGTAATCAGAGGGCTGATTTAAATACTATGCATGCCAGTCTCTCTTGGCTAAGAGTTGAGGAGAGACTGACTGCATCACGTTTTTATTAGAAATGAATGTGCTGGAAATCCCAAAATGTTTGTATAGTCAACTTACACAAAGCTGTGATACACACACTTACCCCACCAGACATGCCACTAGGGGTCTTTTCACAGTCCCCAAGTCCAGAACAAATTCAAGAAAGCTTAGTATTTTATAGAGCCCCTAATTTGTCTCCCAGTGTTTGTTGGAAAGCAGACAAACAGGTTTGCTCTAGTATTTTGACTTTGCTTTGCTCTATTCCATTTCTTTTTATCATAAAAACTCATTAGTCCTTCCCGATGACAAGCATACCCATAACATGATGCAGCCACCACCATGCTTGAAAATATGAAGAGTGGTAATCGGTGATGTGTTGTGCTGGATTTGCCACGGACATAACATTTTGTATTCAGGACATAAAGTACATTTCTTTGCCACATTTTTAGCAGTGCCTAATTACTAACAGGATGAATGTTTTGGAATATGTTTTATTCTGTACAAGCTTCCTTCTTTTCACTCTATCAATTACGTTAGTACCGTGGAGTAACTGCAATGTTGTTCCATCCTCAGTTTTCTCCTATCAGAGCCATAAACGCTGTTACTGTTTTAAAGTCACCATTGGCCTAATGGTGAAATCCCTGAGTAGTTTCCTTCCTCTCAGCCAAATGAGTTACAGTGGTTCTTCCTGTAACAGTTGTGTCATACTGCAGATCACCTCACGGGCTGCCGCAGAATTCTATGGTACGTTATTTAATTGTCAGCCATTGTTGCAATTAATGCTGGTTAGTGCTAGTTTGACCACCAGAGAGCATCTTTGAGAAGCATTTGACAGTCTTCAACTTTGGCTGTACTAGAGGATTGAAAACCTTTTTTTGTAAAAACAAAGTATATGGGATTGATTTAAAGAAATTAAGCTAAATTCATTTGATTAATATAATGTTGTCACGTCTGTCACATGCTCAGTGTGAACCTGCTTTCATCTGTGAAGACCACAGGGTGCCAGTGGCGAATTTGCCAATCTTGGTGTTCTCTGGCAAATGCCAAACGTCCTGCACGGTGTTGGGCTGTAAGCACAACCCCCACCTGTGGACGTCGGGCCCTCATACCACCCTCATCGATTCTGTTTCTGACCGTTTGAGCAGTGTGGCCTTCTGGAGGTCATTTTGCAGGGCTCTGGCAGTGCTCCTCGTGCTCCTCCTTGCACAAAGGCGGAGGAAGCGGTCCTGCTGCTGGGTTGTTGCCCTCCTACGGCCTCCTCCACGTCTCCTGATGTACTGGCCTGTCTCCTAGTAGCGCCTCCATGCTCTGGACACTACGCTGACAGACACAGCAAACCTTCTTGCCACAGCTCGCATTGATGTGCCATCCTGGATGAGCTGCACTACCTGAGCCACTTGTGTGGGTTGAAGACTCCGTCTCATGCTACCACTAGAGTGAAAGTACCGCCAGCATTCAAAAGTGACCAAAACATCAGCCAGAAAGCATAGGAACTGAGAAGTGGTCTGTGGTTATCACTGGCAGAACCACTCCTTTATTGGGGGTGTCTTGCTAATTGCCTATAATTTCCACCTGTTGTCTATTCCATTTGCAAAACAGCATGTGAAATTGATTGTCAATCAGTTTTGCTTCATAAGTGGACAGTTTGATTTCAAAGAAGTGTGATTGACTTGGAGTTACATTGTTTTGTTTAAGTGTTCCCTTTATTTTTTTGAGCAGTGTATACACACACACACACACACACACACACACACACACACACACACACACACATATATATACAGTGGGGAGAACAAGTATTTGATAACCTGCTAAATCGGCAGTGTTTCCTACTTACAAAGCATATAGAGGTCTGTCATTTTTTATCATAGGTACACTTCAACTGTGAGAGACGGAATCTAAAACGAAAATCCAGAAAATCACATTGTATGATTTTTAAGTAATTAATATGCATTTTATTGCATGACATAAGTATTTGGTACATCAGAAAATCAGAACTTAATATTTGGTACAGAAACCTTTGTTTGCAATTACAGAGGTCATACGTTTCCTGTAGTTCTTGACCAGGTTTGCACACACTGCAGCAGGGATTTTGGTCCACTCCTCCATACAGACCATCTCCATATCCTTCAGGTTTCGGGGCTGTCGCTGGGCAATACGGACTTTCAGCTCCCTCCAAAGGTTTTCTATTGGGTTCAGGTCTGGAGACTGGCTAAGCCACTCCAGGACCTTGAGATGCTTCTTACGGAGCCACTCCTTAGTTGCCCTGGCTGTGTGTTTCGGGTCGTTGTCATGCTGGAAGACCCAGCATCTTCAATGCCCTTACTGAGGGAAGGAGGTTGTTGACAAGATCCCGCGATACATGGTCCCATCCATCCTCCCCTCAATACGGTGCAGTCGTCCTGTCCCCTTTGCAGAAAAGCGTCCCCAAAGAATGATGTTTCCATCTCCATGATTCACGGTTGGGATGGTGTGTTTGGAGTTGTACTCATTCTTCTTCTTCCTCCAAACACGGTGAGTGGAGTTTAGACCAAAATGCACTATTTTTGTCTCGTCAGACCACATGACCTTCTCCCATTCCTCCTCTGGATCATCCAGATGGTCATTGACAAACTTCAGACAGGCCTGGACATGCGCTGGCTTGAACAGGGGGACTGCGCTGCAGGATTTTAATCCATGACGGCGTAGTGTGTTACTAATGGTTTCTTTGAGACTGTGGTCCCAGCTCTCTTCAGGTCATTGACCAGGTCCTGCCGTGTAGTTCTGGGATGATCCCTCACCTTCCTCATGATCATTGATGCCCCACGAGGTGAGATCTTGCATGTGTCTAGGATGTCTCACAGCACTTTGTCTTCTGCATCCAAGCCCACACCTCCTCCCCATGTCATCGATGGCCATCCGGAGTACACGGTGAGACACCTCCTGAGTGTTCGACCATGGGGCAGGGGCTTCCAGTACCTGGTTGACTGGGAAGGTTATGGCCCAGAGGAGAGGTGCTGGGTCCCCGCTGGAGACATCCTGGACCCAGCCCTCATCACCGACTTCCACTGCCGGCACCCTGGTCAACCAGGTATGCGCCAAGGTAGGACACCAGGTGGTGCACCTAGATGGGGGGGGTACCGTCACACCCTGATCTGTTTCACCTGTCTTTGTGATTGTCTCCACCCCCCTCCAGGTGTCGCCCATCTTCCCCATTATCCCCTGTGTATTTATACCTGTGTTCTCTGTTTGTTCGTCTTGGATTATTGACCTCTGCCTACCCTGAGCCTACCTGCCTTCCGGTACCGTTGCCCCACCTATGGTTTACTGACCCCTGCCTGCCTTGACCTGTCTATTGCCTGCCCCTGTTGGATTATTAAACCATTGTTAATTCGACGTTGTCTACGTCTGGGTCTTACCTTCATACCTGATAGTAAATATTGTTAATGTAAACACTGTACAGCCTCAAAATATGGTTAAAATAATACATTTGATATTATGGAAAGTCAGTCCTTGCATCCATAGCTCTGTCTATTAATCTGAGAGTGGTTACATTTCTCCAGGCCCATCCCTTTTACCAAAACAGAGGTGGGGTAGCCGTTTTGTTATTGTTTCATCTGTGGATTTGTCCTTTTAAACAGCTGCATATTATCAAGATATCAGTGTCACCAACAAAAAGGTAAACAATAATCCTCTAACAAATGCAGCACATGGCATTCATTTTTCACATGTAAGTAGCACTTTTCTGTAGTGCTCAAAGCATGCCATTCCAGGAGCACAGCATTTATTTTTCACCTCGAATCAATGAGCACAATCAGTCCTCCAAGACAACAAAATCATAAACAACAGAGTAGGGCTGGCTAATAAATCCTTATATTTGGGTTCAAAGCAATTTGGCTAATCTATACTTCCATATTTCCAAGTCCTATTCTTGAAGATCAAGCATGTATTGGAATGACTGGAATTCTGATAGACTTTGGTTTTATATGTAAAGATATAATTTAATATGTAGTAGAAAGCGACGGGTTAGAAAAGGCCTGCATAACCAACAAAGTAAAATGTAACATGCCATGTAAACTTTAAAATGGATTTATCCTGCAATAGATGTTGTTCAATTGGTAACATACATTCCTGCCTTCTTCTAATGCCTCTTAAGGGGAAATGAATCTAAAAGTAACAGAATGTAATCAGATTTAGGCATTTAGATGTGGCTATGTAATTTTATCAAAGATTGAAAAAAAAGTATTCGATCCTTAAAAGGTTTTAATGTGAGTCTGGAAGGAGAGTTTACAGTCTAACCAGACACCTAGGTATTTGTAGTTGTTCACATATTCTAAGTCAGAACTGTCCAGAGTAATGATACTAGACGGGCGGGAGGGGGCAGCGATCGGTTGAAGAGCATGCCTTTAGTTTTACTTGCATTTATGAGTAGTTGGAGGCCACGGAAAGAGACCATATAGATGCTCATCTGAAGGTTTATCAACACAGTGTCCAAACAAGGGCAGAAGTATACAGAATGGTGTCGTCTATGTAGAGGTGGATGAGAGAATCACAAGCAGCAAGAGCAACATCATTCATGAATGCAGAGAAAATAGTCTGCCCGAGAATTGAACCCTGTGGTACCCCAATAGAGATTGCCAGAGGTCCGGACACCAGGGTCTCCGATTTGACACACTGATCTGGTTGATAGCCCATTCACTGCTCAATAGGGACGCATTGGAACGCAGAGCTTTCAAAAGATTTCTCGCGGAAGTGACTCATCTTTTGAAAGCTCTGCGTTCCAATGCGTCCCTATTGAGCAGTGAATGGGCTATCAACCAGATTACTTTTTCTCCGTATGTCCCAAGGTGTCTACAGCATTGTGACGTAGTTTTACGCATTTATGTGGAAGAATGATGGCTGATGGCTCCCAGAGTGATTCTCGCCTAAAATACAGAGGTAGCCATTATTCCAATCGGTCCTACTGAAAAACCAATTGTCCCGGTGGATATATTATCGAATAGATATTTGAAAAACACCTTGAGGATTGATTATAAACAACGTTTGCCATGTTTCTGTCGATATTATGGAGCTAATTTGGAATATCTTTCGGGGTTTTCGTGACTGCAATTTCCAGGCGATTTCTCAGCCAAACGTGAAGAACAAACGGAGCTATTTCGCCTACAAAAATTATATTTTTGGAAAAAAGGAACATTTGCTATCTAACTGGGAGTCTCGTGAGTGAAAACAACCAAAGCTCATCAAAGGTAAACGATTTAATTTGTTTGCTTTTCTGATTTCCGTGACCAAGTTACCTGCTGCTAGCTGGACAAAATTCTATGCTAGGCTATCGATAAACGTACACAAATGCTTGTCTAGCTTTGGCTGTAAAGCATATTTTGAGATGACAGGGTGATTAACAAAAGGCTAAGCTGTGTTCCAATATATTTCACTTGTGATTTTCATGAATAGGAATATTTTCTAGAAAGATTTATGTCTGTTGCGTTATGCTAATTCGTGTCAGGCGATGATTACGCTCCCGGATCCGGGTTTGAGAGTCACAAGAAGTTTTAAGATATGAAAATATCTGAAGAGAGTTAAATTTGGGAAATAGTAACTCTTTAAACAACATTTTCCCGCAGTGTCCCGACTTCCTAGTTAATTAATGTTTACATGATTAGTTGAATCACGTAATAATTACACATCGAGAATTGATTTGATAATGTAACAGTCTCCACGTTAATGATAGTCCAAGACACAACACCAGTACTGGACCGAAAAATGAATGAAAGTGAAAGGAGCATTTTCATGTCAAAAGTGTTACAGATAATTCCACAGTGACATTTATTTTTTCTTTTAATTTTCTTACAGTATACTGTATCTCTCAGATATGTGACAGACACAAAACATACTTCCTTTTGATTTATTTTTTGGACTATCTGTTTCTATGTATGAATCTATTAATAAATGTGTTTCTATGGGCTAATAAAAAGGCCAAATGCAATGTTGCATCAAATATTTTTTTTTCTCCAGTATGTTGTCTGAGAGCGCAATCGTCTTCAGAACTTTGTTACTACATGTAATTACAGCAAGCAAACATAATGTATTAATCATTGTCCTGTTAATGGTAGAAAAATAGTTTCTAATAGTGGGTCTAGAAGGGGAATCACAGAAAATATCAAGAAGGCATTGTGAGATTTGTAGATTATGATGCTCAGAATCACCCGGGAAAGGATGATTGCCACCGCAAACATCAGCACTACGGATACCTGTGAAAGACAAAAATGCATCAATGATTAAGTTAGGAATTTTAGGAGATTCTTGATTAATAATGTAATTCATTAGTCATTAATTAATGTCATTATAAGATGACTTCCTATCTCACATGTCATCTCTTACAGCAGGGATGGAAAATTCCAATCCTGGAGGGCCAGGGTGTATGCAGACTTTTGTTTAAGCCCAGCACACCTTATTAGACTATCTAAGTGCTTGCTAATTAGTTGTTAGTCATATGTGATAGTGCTAGACTAGAACAAAATGTGCACACTTGTGGGACCCCAGGGCCAGGATTACCATCCTTACCATGATCATGACGACCATGCCGCCGGTCAGGGTGTAGTTGAAGCGGCGTCACTTTTAGAAATAAGGCTCCTCTGTACCCGTCACATGGTTTCCGCAGGGTCATGGGCACTGTGGCAGTGAACTATGGCCTTGGGCGCTCCTGGGTCACAAAGGGTTAAAAGGGAACAGCATCCAAAATCTGTCAATCCTTCTTTGTTCTGGACCTGGTCCAAAACAGAGCGGCACGTCTTGCTCTTCATTGTAATCAGAGGGCTGATTTAAATACTATGCATGCCAGTCTCTCTTGGCTAAGAGTTGAGGAGAGACTGACTGCATCACGTTTTTATTAGAAATGAATGTGCTGGAAATCCCTAAATGTTTGTATAGTCAACTTACACAAAGCTGTGATACACACACTTACCCCACCAGACATGCCACTAGGGGTCTTTTCACAGTCCCCAAGTCCAGAACAAATTCAAGAAAGCTTAGTATTTTATAGAGCCCCTAATTTGTCTCCCAGTGTTTGTTGGAAAGCAGACAAACAGGTTTGCTCTAGTATTTTGACTTTGCTTTGCTCTATTCCATTTCTTTTTATCATAAAAACTCATTAGTCCTTCCCGATGACAAGCATACCCATAACATGATGCAGCCACCACCATGCTTGAAAATATGAAGAGTGGTAATCGGTGATGTGTTGTGCTGGATTTGCCACGGACATAACATTTTGTATTCAGGACATAAAGTACATTTCTTTGCCACATTTTTAGCAGTGCCTAATTACTAACAGGATGAATGTTTTGGAATATGTTTTATTCTGTACAAGCTTCCTTCTTTTCACTCTATCAATTACGTTAGTACCGTGGAGTAACTGCAATGTTGTTCCATCCTCAGTTTTCTCCTATCAGAGCCATAAACGCTGTTACTGTTTTAAAGTCACCATTGGCCTAATGGTGAAATCCCTGAGTAGTTTCCTTCCTCTCAGCCAAATGAGTTACAGTGGTTCTTCCTGTAACAGTTGTGTCATACTGCAGATCACCTCACGGGCTGCCGCAGAATTCTATGGTACGTTATTTAATTGTCAGCCATTGTTGCAATTAATGCTGGTTAGTGCTAGTTTGACCACCAGAGAGCATCTTTGAGAAGCATTTGACAGTCTTCAACTTTGGCTGTACTAGAGGATTGAAAACCTTTTTTTGTAAAAACAAAGTATATGGGATTGATTTAAAGAAATTAAGCTAAATTCATTTGATTAATATAATGTTGTTTTAATTTCAAGAAAAACGAAACCCTCAATGTTTCCGTTAGGAAAATATGTCGCTGTACAACGTAACCAGTCGGGAGCAGGCTACAATACTAAGAGCATAATATATCCACACCCTAATTGTAGTCTAACTAATACCCAAAAGGAGATTAGATATTCCCCAATGCTTGTCTCAGAGCAGTGTGAAACAGTGCTGAAATAGGTGACCACATGTGGGTAGGCTACTGCTTAAAATCCTATTGCTTCTGACTTTAATATGCTTTAATTAAGTGCCACAATGTCACAAATAACTGAACATACACAATTCTTAACTCGAATGCTTTAATATTTAATCAATTCTGCCCTCCAAATTCATTATATAAATAGGCCCTTGTGCAGCTTGATATTGGGGGTGTGCCATGCAGCCATGCCCAACTGTCTGAATCGTCGTGACCGCAACCAACCTCACTACTCACTGGACCCTTATGATCACTCGGCTAAGCATGTCTCTCCTTAATGTCAATATGCCTTGTCCATTGCTGTTCTGGTTAGTGTGTATTGGCTTATTTCACTGTAGAGCCTCTAGCCCTGCTCATTATACCTTATCCAACCTTTCAGTTCCACCACTCACATATGCAATGACATCACCTGGTTTCAATGATGTTTCTAGAGACAATCTCTCTCTCAATGCCTAGGTTTACCTGCACTGTATTCACATCCTACCATACCATTGTCTGTACATTTTACCTTGAAGATATTTTATCGCCCCCAGAAACTTGCTCCTTTTACTCTCTGTTCCAGACATTCTAGACAACCAATTCTCATAGCTTTTAGCTGTACCCTTATCCTACTCCTCCTCTCTTCCTCTGGTGATGTAGAGCTCCACTTCTATTTCCCAGGCGCTCTCTTTTGATCACTTCTGTAACCGTTATAGACTTGGTTTCATGACTGTTAACATTAGAAGCCTCCTCCCTAAGGTTGTTGTATTCACTGCTTTAGTACACCCGGATGTCCTAGCCGTGTCTGAATCCTGGCTTAGGAAGCCAAAACTCTGAAATCTCCATCCCTAACTACAACATTTTCAGACAAGATAGAATGACCAAAGGGGGCGGTGTTGCAGTCTACTGCAAAGATAGCCTGCAGAGTTCTGTCCTACTATCCAGGTCTGTACCCAAACAATTTGAACTTCTACTTTTAAAAATCTACCTCTCTAAAAACAAGTCTCTCACCGTTGCTGCCTGTTATAGACCACCCTCTGCCCCCAGCTGTGCTCTGGACACCATATGTGAACTGATTGCCCCCCATCTATCTTCAGAGCGCGTGTTGCTAGGTGACCTAAACTGGGACACCACAGCCATCCTACAATTTAAGCTTGATGCCCTCAATCTCACAGAAATGTTCAATGAACTTACCAGGTACCACCCCAAAGCCGTAAACATGGGCACCCTCATAGATATCATCCTAACCAGCTTGCCCTCTAAATACACCTCTGCTGTTTTCAACCAAGATCTCAGCGATCACTGCATCATTGCCTGCATCCGCAATGGGTCAGCGGTCAAACGACCTCCGCTCATCACTGTCAAACGCTCCCTGAAACACTTCAGCAAGCAGGCCTTTCTAATCGAACTGGCCGGGGTATCCTGGAAGGATATAACTCATCCCGTCAGTAGAGGATGCCTGGTTATTTTAAAAAAATGCCTTCCTCACCATCTTAAATAAGCATGCCCCATTCAAGAAATTTAGAACCAGGAACAGATATAGCCCTTTCTTCTCTCCAGACCCGACTGCCCTTAACCAACACAAAAACATCTTATGGCGTTCTACATTAGCATCGAACAGCCCCGTAATATGCAACTTTTCAGGGTAGTTAGCAACCAATATACACAGGCAGTTAGAAAAACTAAGGCTAGTTTTAAAGCAGAAATTTGCCTCCTGCAACACAAATTCAAAAAAAGTTCTGCGACACTGTAAAGTCCATGGAGAATAAGAACGCCTCCTCCCAGCTGCCCACTGCACTGAGGGTAGGAAACACTGTCACCACCGATAAATCCACTATAATTGAGAATTTCAATAAGTATTTTTCTACGGCTGGCCATGCTTTCCACCTGGCTACCGCTACCCCGGTCAACAGTACTGCTCCCCCACAGCAGCTCGCCCAAGCCTTCCCCATTTCTCCTTCTCCCAAATCCAGTCAGCTGATGTTCTGAAAGAGTTGCAAAATCTGGACCCTACAAATCAGTCGGGCTAAAGAATCTAGACCTTTTCTTTCTAAAACTATCTGCCGAAATTGTTGCAACCCCTGTTACTAGCCTGTTCTACCTCTCTTTCGTGTCGTCTGAGATTCCAAAAGATTGGAAAGCTGCCGCGGTCATCCCCCTCTTCAAAGGGGGTGACACTCTAGACCCAAACTGCTACAGACCTATATCTATCCTACCCTGTCTTTCTAAGGTCTTCGAAAGCCAAGTTAACAAACAGATTACCGACTATTTTGAATCCCACCGTACCTATGCAATCTGGTTTCAGAGCTGGTCATGGGTGCACCTCAGCCACGCTCAAGGTCCTAAACGATATCATAACCACCATCGATAAGAGACATTACTGTGCAGCCGTATTCTTTGACCTGGCCAAGGCTTTCGACTCTGTCAATCACCACATCCTCATCGGCAGACTCGATAGCCTTGGTTTCTCAAATGATTGCCTCGCCTGGTTCACCAACTACTTCTCTGATAGAGTTCAGTGTGTCAAATCGGAGGGCCTGTTGTCCGGGCCTCTGGCAGTCTCTATGGGGGTGCCACGGGGTTCAATTCTTGGGCCGACTATCTTCTCTGTATACATCAATGATGTCGCTCTTGCTGCTGGTGAGTCTCTGATCCACTTCTACGCAGACGACACCATTCTGTATACTTCTGGCCCTTCTTTTGACACTGTGTTAACAACCCTACAGAGGAGCTTCAATGCCATTACAGTTCTCCTTCCATGGCCTCCACCTACTCTTACAATACAAGTGAAACTAAATGCATGCTTTTCAACCGCACCTGCTCGCCCGTTCAGCATCACTACCCTGGACGGTTCTGACTTAGAATATGTGGACAACTACAAATACATAGGTGTCTGGTTAGACTGTAAACTCTCCTTCCATACTCACATCCAACGTCTCCAATCCAAAGTTAAATCTAGAATTGGCTTCCTATTTCGCAACAAAGCATCCTTCACTCATGCTGCCAAACATACTCTCGTAAAACTGACCATCCTACCGATCCTCAACCTCGGCGATGTCATCTACAAAATTGCCTCCAATACCATACTCAATAAATTGGATGCAGTCTATCACAGTTCCATCCATTTTGTCACCAAAGCCCCATATACTACCCACCACTGCGACCTGTACGCTCTCGTTGGCTGGCCCTCGCTTCATTCTCGTCGCCAAACCCACTGGCTCCAGGTCATCTACAAGACCCTGCTAGGTAAAGTACCCCCTTATCTCAGCTTGCTGGTCACCATAGCAGCACCCACCTGTAAGAGTATTGGTGAGAGTATTTGCATCATTATTTTATTAACAAAAGCATAACGATGTTGATGAAGAAGACACATTTAACTCGGGATCAATCCCAGTTGTTATTCTGTGGAACCATGTGTTTTTTTCGGGGCGGCCCGTTGTCCAGCCCTTTGTCCACTGATCTCCACCAATGGTTGTAGGCATGGTTGTATGCTCTGCAAAAACACATTCATGTTTTTAGTACACAATTATCATTTCTATTACACAGTATGCCTGTGTAACGCCCTGACCACAGAGAGCCCTCAGGGTTCTCTATGGTGTTGTATGCCAGGGTGTGACTAGGGGGTGTTCTAGTTTACCTATTTCTATGTGGGGGTACTTAGTATGGTTCCCAATTAGAAGCAGCTGTTTATCGTTGTCTCTAATTGGGGATCATACATAAGGTGTCCCTGTTCCCACCTGCTTTCTGGGATATTGTTTGTGTGAGTGTGCTTGTTGCACCACGTAAGTCACATTTTGTTGCTTGTTTATTGTTTTGTTGAGAAGTTTCACTTAATAAAAGGATGTGGAACTCAAATCACGCTGCGCCTTGGTCCGTCCATTATAAGGAACATGACAGAATATCCCACCAATCAAGGACCAAGCAGCGTGTTGTGGAGGGTAACGTGAGTTGGCCATGGGAAGAGATCATGGGAGGATGTGAGACCCTTCCCAGGCGGGAGTCGCCAGGAAATCAGGAAGGACAGCGACGACGCTGGGGGACGCGGCCACATAAACCCCAAGATTTGTTTTTTTGGGGGGAGGGGAGGGGCATAAGGGGTGGTCGGCTGAGCAGCGGGGAGTATCAGAGCCCGTGTGGGAGTCGGTGGAGGAATTCAATGAAAGATACCGGAGAGAGGTGGTAGCAAGGAGTATGCTGCAGCACAGGCATGCTGAAGAGCGCCTCCTCAGCCCGGTACCATCTGTGCTGGCTCCCCACACTCGCCCTGAAGAGCCAGAGATCGTCAGGGAGGCGATGGAGAAGTTGGGGGGAGAGATTGGCGAGATCTGTTGGTGAGGTATATTCTACAACGCATTCGCCCTGAAGATCGCCTTCCCTGTATGTCCTGTGCCGGTTCCTCACAATTGCCCTGAAGAGCGTGTCACCAGTCCGGTAAAACCTGTGCCGGCTCCAAGCACCAGGCCTCCAGTGCGCTTCCCCAGTCCGGTACGTCCTGTGCCAGCTCCCCGCACCCGCCTGAGGTGCACCCGCCCTGAGGCTATATACAGTTGAAGTCGGAAGTTTACATATACTTAGGTTGGCGTTATTAAAACTCGTTATTCAACCACTCCACAAATTTGTTGTTAATTAACCAACTACAGTTTTGGCAAGTCGGTTAGGACATCGACTTTGTGCATGACACAAGTCATTTTCCAACAATTGTATACAGACAGATTACTTCAATTATAATTCACTGTATCACAATTCCAGTGGGTCAGAAGTTTACATACACTAAGTTGACTGTGCCTTTAAACAGCTTGGAAAATTCCAGATAATTATGTAATGGGTTTAGAGGCTTCTTATAGGCTAATTGACATCATTTGAGTCAATTGGAGGTGTACCTGTGGATGTATTTCAAGGCCTACCTTCAGATTCGGTGCCTCTTTGCTTTACATCATGGGAAAATCAAAAGAAATCAGCCAATACCTCGGAAAATAAATTGTAGACCTCCACAAGTCTGGTTCATCCTTGGGAGCAATTTCCTGAAGGTCTGAACGTACCACATTCATCTATACAAACAAAAGTATGCAAATATAAACACCATGGTACCACGCAGTCATACCGCTCAGGAGGTAGACGCATTCTGTCTCCTAGAGATGAACGTGATTTGGTGCGAAAAGTGCAAATCAATCCCAGAACAACAGCAAAGGACCTTGTGGAGATGCTGGAGGAAACAGGTACAAAATTATCTATATTCACAGTAAAACGAGTTCCTATATCGAACATAACCTCAGCAAGGACGAAGCCACTGCTCAAAAACCACCTTAAAAAAGCCAGACTACGATTTGCAACTGCACTTTTGTAGAAATGTCCTCTCGTCTGATGAAACAAAAATATAACTTTTTGGCTATAATGACCATCGTTATGTTTGGAGGAAAAAGGCGGAGGCTTGCTAGCTGAAGAACACCATCCCACAGGGGTGGCAGCATCACGTTGTGGGGGTGCTTTTGCTGCAGGAGGGACTGGTGCACTTCACAAAATAGATGGCATCATGAGATAGGAAAATGACGTGGATATATTGAAGCAACAGCCAGGAAGTCAGTCAGGATGTTAAAGATTGGTCGCAAATGGGTCTTCCAAATGGACAATGACCCCAAGCATACTTCCAAAGTTGTGGCAAAATGGCTTAAGGACAACAAAGTCAAGGTATTGGAGTGCAATCACAAAGCCCTGAGCTAGAAAATGTGTGGGCAGAACTGAAAAAGTGTGTGTGAGCAAGGAGGCCTACAGACCTGACTCAGTTACACCAACTCTGTCAAGAGGAATGGGCCAAAATTCACCCAACTTATTGTGGGATCTTGTGGAAGGCTACCCGAAATGTTTGACCCAAGTTAAACAATTTAAAGGAAATGCTACCAAATTCTAATTGAGTGTATGTAAACTTCTGACCTACTGGGAATGTGATGAAAGAAATTAAATCTGAAATTAATTATTCTCTCTACTTTTATTGATACTTTTCACATTCTTAAAATAAAGTGGTGATCCTAACTGACCTAAGACAGAATTGTTTTACTTGGATTAAATGTCAGGAATTGTGAAAGACTGAGTTTAAATGTATTTGGGTAAGGTGCATGTAAACCTCTGACTTCAGCTGTACATTTGCTTTAAAGAAAATACACTGAAACCCAAATACCTTTAGTTTTGATCCTCTCAGCTCCGACTCATTTTCAAGTCCTCTGGTGGTTACAGTCCTAACCCTGGAACAGGTAGCACCAAAATAAATACATAAAATACCTACAAAACCTACGGTAGGCCTACAATACTCTGCGTCACTATTTTATTGTTCCAGACCAGCGCAAGGGGGAGTTTTAGCACTGATTATGCTTTTGGGTCCCAAGGCACTGACAATGAATTGGCTACATAAACCAAATAGAAACTGATAATTGTGCACAACATCAAAATTGAATTTCAATGACCTGAATGATGAGGATGAAGAAGGTGATTGAATTTAGAACAATAGTGTAATAATTGCTATTCCTCTGTTCTGCACACCCAGAGAAATACACATTTTTTTGTTACTATTTATCAGTATTACTCACTAAAACTGTTGTTGCACTAAGGTTTTTATTCTAAGAGAAACTTAGACTACAATTAGGGTGTGGAAATGTTAGGATTATTTTGCTCTTACTGTGGTAGTGTAGTCCACTCCCGACCAATCACATTGTACAGTGCCTGAGTGGCGCAGCTGTCTAAGACACTGCATTGCTGTGAATACTGCGTTACTACAGATCCTGTGCCAGCTGAGACTGGGAGACCCATGAGGCGACAGCAGGCTTTTGGTTTTTCTCCCACTGAAAACAGAAATAAATAATTAAAAGCCCCTTAGAAATTCTCAAAGTAAAACAATGTAACTAATTATGGCACGAAAAATTCCCCTTAGATATTAATTCGGAGGGCAGAAATGATTCAATATTAAAGCATTAGACCTCTCACTAAAGGCGTCAGTCAAAAGTTATACGTAAATCCGAACTGGATTTAACGAAAAATGACTTGAAAAGCGCATATTTGTAAATCCCAACTCTAAAAGTAATTGGAAAGGTAGATACAAATTATTTGTGACATTGTGGTTACAATAAAGAATGTAGATTTAAACAAATAAAATGCTGTGTTTTTATTTACAGTAGTGATGGACAGCTGGAGACATTTTGTATTTCTTCATCGACATCTTTATGCTTTCGTTAATAATATAACGGAAAAAATACATAAAAAATGCAGATGACACAACCCAAGGGGGGGTGCCAACCCAGACAGGAAGATCATGTCAGTGACTCAACCCACTCAAGTGACACACCCCTCCTAGGGATGGCATGGAAGAGCACCAGTAAGCCAGTGACTCAGCCCCTGTAATAGGGTTAGAGGCAGAGTATCCCAGTGGAGAAAGGGGAACCAGCCAGGCAGAGACAGCAAGGGCGGTTCGTTGCTCCAGAGCCTTTCCTTTCACCTTCACACTCCTGGGCCAGACTACACTCAATCATATGACCCACTGAAGAGATGAGTCTTCAGTAAAGACTTAAAGGTTGAGACCGAGTCTGCGTCTCTCACATGGGTAGGCAGACCATTCCATAAAATAGAGCTCTACAGGAGAAAGCCCTGCCTCCAGCTGTTTGCTTAGAAATTCTAGGGACAATTAGGAGGCCTGCGTCTTGTGACCGTAGCGTAGGTGTAGGTACGTACGGCAGGACCAAATCGAAAAGATAGGTAGGAGCAAGGCCATGTAATGCTTTGTAGGTTAGCAGTAAAACCTTGATATCAACCCTTGCCTTAACAGGAAGCCAGTGTAGGGAGGCTAGCACTGGAGTAATATGATAACATTTTTGGGTTCTACTCAGGATTCTAGCAGCCGTATTTAGCACTAACTGAAGTTTATTTAGTGCTTTATCCGGGTAGCGGGAAAGTAGAGCATTGCAGTAGTCTAACCTAAAAGTAACAAAAGCATGGATTCATTTTCCTGCATCATTTTTGGACACAAAGTTGATACACAAACTGATATCTTTCCGACAGATAAGATCTAAACCAGGCCAGAACTTGTCCATGTAGACCAATTTGGGTTTCCAATCTCTCCAAAAGAATGTGGTGATCGATGGTATCAAAAGCAGCACTAAGGTCTAGGAGAACGAGGACAGATGCAAAGCCTCGGTCTGAAGCCATTAAAAGGTAATTTACCACCTTCACAATTGCAGTCTCAGTGCTATGATGGGGTCTAAAACCAGACCATTTCGTATACATTGTTTGTCTTCAGGAAGGCAGTGAGTTGTCTGAGAATTTATAGCATGACTTTTGATGCTCCTTGGTTGGGGTCTGAGCAGATCATTTGTTGCGATTGCAGACATAATAAAATGGTGGTCCGATAGTCCAGGAATATGAGGAAAGACATTGAGATCCACAACATTTATTCCATGGGACAAAACTAGGTCCAGAGTATGACTGTGACCGTGAGTAGGTCCAGAGACATGTTGGACAAAACTCATTGAGTTGATGATGGCTCCGAAAGCCTTTTGGAGTGGGTCTGTGGACTTTTCCATGTGAATATTAAAATCACCAAAAATTAGAATATTATCTGCTATGACTACAAGGTCCGATAGGAATTCAGGGAACTCAGTGGGGAACGCTGTATATGGCCCAGGAGGCCTGTAAACAGTAGCTATAAAAAGTGATTGAGTAGGCTGCATAGATTTCATGACTAGAAGCTCAAAAGACAAAAACGGGATGCACGGGGGATATGGTCACTAGTGTAACCAGGAGGTGAGGACTCATTTAACACAGTAAATTCATCAGGCTTAAGCCATGTTTCAGTCAGGCCAATCACATCAAGATTATGATCAGTGATCTAACATTAAGTAGCCCTATTTTGAGATGTGAGGTATCACGATCTCTTTCCATAATGGCAGGAATGGTGGAGGTCTTTATTCTAGTGAGATTGCTGAGGCGAACACCGCCATGTTAAGTTTTGCCCAACCCAGGTCGAGGCACAGACACAGTCTCAATGGGGATAGCTGAGCTGACTACACTGACTATGCTAGTGGCAGACTCCACTAAGCTGGCAGGCTGGTCAACAGCCTGCTGCCTGGCCTGCACCCTATTTCATTGTGGAGCTAGAGGAGTTAGAGCCCTGTCTATGTAGATAAGATGAGAGCACCCCTCGAGCTAGGATGGAGTCAGTCACGCCTCAACAGGCCAGGTCCTGTTTGTGGGAGAGTCCCAGAAAGAAGGCCAATTATCTACAAATTCTATCTTTTGGGAGGGGCAGAAAACAGTTTTCAACCAGCGATTGAGTTGTGAGACTCTGCTGTAGAGCTCATCACTCCCCCTAACTGGGAGGGGGCCAGAGAGAATTACTCGATGCCGACACATCTTTCTAGCTGATTTACACGCTGAAGCTATGTTGCACTTGGTGACCTCTGACTGTTTCATCCTAACATCGTTGGTGCCGACGTGGATTACATACTCTCTACACTAACCTGTTTTAGTTTTAGCCAGCACCATCTTCAGATTAGCCTTAACGTTGGTAGCCCTGCGACCTGGTAAACAGTGTATGATCGCTGGATGATTAGTTTTAAGTCTAATACTGCGGGTAATGGAGTCGCCAATGACTAGGGTTTTCAATTTGTCAAAGCTAATGGTGGGAAGCTTCGACGTCTCAGACCCCGTAACGCGAGGAGTAGAGACCAGAGAAGGCTTGGCCTCAGACTCGCTGCTTAATGGGGAAAACCGGTTGAAAGTTTGTCGGCTGAATGAGCGACACCGGTTGAGCGACACCGGTTGAGCATTCCTACAGCACTTCCAGCCAGCTCCACGACCACGGGTAAAACCTTGCTGAGATGATCAATGTATTTGTTACATTGTTGTATCATCAATTTCTCTAGCCTAAATGTCTTGATGGCCTTGACCAGTTCATCTTTGCTTGTAGGTTTAGCAGTTATGGATTAATGTTTTCAGTTGATGCCAAACAAGTTAGATCGGGTTTAAATCAGGAGACCTACATGTAGAGATTTAAAAAAACATTTGTATATATACTGTAGGTCTACCGTAGGCGGTTTATTTATTTCTATTTAACCTTTATGTTACTACATAATGGTTTACTTTCTCTGCGGGCATCTTGACCCAGTTTATGTCCTCATTTGCAATGCAAACCCGGTTGGTAGTGTGTTTTGGGTCCATTTGGAGAAGAAACAAATGTATTTAGCCTAACAGCCAACTTTAGGTACAATACTAGAAACATACATGTAAATAGGCCTAAACATAACAAAATATTGCTATACTCCTACCTTGAAAGAAACAATGTGGTCCCAGAAACACCTCTCTGACATAGGGTCCAGCATATCACTTGATGATTTATTGATGACTCCGGGATGCTGGCCTTCTAGGCAGAGTTCCTCTGTCCAGTGTCTGCGTTATTTTGCCCATTTTAATCTTTTATTTTTATTGGCCAGTCTGAGATATGGCTTTTTTTTTGCAACTCTGCCGAGAAGGCCAGCATCCTGGAGTCACCTCTTCACTGTTGATGTTGAGACTGGTGTTTTGCGGGCACTGTTTAATGAAGTTGCCAGTTGAGGACTTGCGAGTCATCTGTTTCTCAAACTAGACACTCTAATGTACTTGTCCTCTTGCTCAGTTGTGATCAATTAGCCTTTTAAAATGATACAACTCAGATTAGCTAACACAATGTGCCATTGGAACACAGGAGTGATGGTTGCTGATAATGGGCCTCTGTACGCCTATGTAGATATTCCATTAAAAATCTATTGTTTCCAGCTACAATAGCCATTTACAACATTAACAAATGTTTACACTGTATTTCTTATCAATTTGGTGTTATTGTAATGGACAAAAAAAAATTGCTTTTCCTTTAAAACAAGGACATATCCAAGTGACCCCAAACTTTTGAATGGTAGTGTATATATTAACTTGTCTTACCGAGCCTTTCCATAAGTCCATGTAAGTTTCTTCAACTGTCTTCTGACTGTGATTAGAACGATGTTGATGTGCCGTGATGCAAGCAGATTACACATGGCATTTGTCGATCGCTCACCATTTTCATTCATCAGTGTATTCAACGTAAAAATGTGCAGCATACAGTAAAGACCGGCAGTCGATTTATTTAAGCATTATTTTTAGCATTATTAGGCCAACTTTGCAGTATTGTCACCTACTGTACCTGTTCGTTTTCCTGGGATTTCGCGTTCGGCATAACACAGGCATCTGATGATAGTGTCTGCGAATAGAACGGTCCGTGACTAAAATCCCCATGTCTACCAGTATTTTTTAAATGTCTCCAGTAGATTTTCCGTTCCTCCTGAGAGCCCTAATCTGCTCACTTAAATTAATAGAGTTCCTGGTCATGGTGCTACAGTATGTTGTTACAGCATAATCAAAGTGAGAACAATCGGCGATCTGCTGTATTCTTACGCCCTACTGTAAACTGAAAGTCACACCTTTCCAGTACTCCTCAACCTGCCCCAAACTCCACCCTTAACACAGTTACCATTCAAAAACAAGCTGTTTATCTAAAAAAAAATATGACAATGCGACCAAAGAGAACAGACGAAATGGACATTGTTTTCATCCAGTCAGCTTCTTTCTATGGTGCTACCCGCTCCAGGGTTAGGACTGTAACCACCAGAGGACATGAAAATGAGCTGGAGCTGAAAGGATCACCAAAACTAAAAAGGCATTTAGGTTTCAGTGCGTTTTCAAAAAAAAAATGTATATAGCCTATCAATGTGTAGGCAAACTGTGTATTAAAATCGATAGTGAAATAAAAATATTAATGTGCCCTAAAAACGTGAATGTGTTTTTGCAGAGCATACAACCATGCCGACAACCATCCGTGGACAAAGGGCTGGACAACGGGCTGCACCGAAAAAACAAATGGTGGCCAAGAAAGCAATTATTGTTGCCAGATTCTTAAAAATGTGTACGCAGCATGTGTGTGTTGGAGTTACTTTTAATTCTTAATTGGTCTACCGTTTCTATCATAGGCCACTGTAATCGATGGGGGCTCAGGGCAGTACCATTCAGCTCATCTGATGGAGGTGCAAATGGATCAGATTCAAACTTTGAAGACCGAGATCAAGTCATTGAAGGCAGACCAGCAGAAAGAGAAACATTATCTGAGGGCAGAGATACGGGCGACAGCTGATGCATTGGTCCAGAGCCAGGCAGTATTGGCAGAGAGTCAGGCGGCATTGGTAGAGAGCCAGAAGGAGAATGACGCATTGAAGAGGGCGAGGAACGAGATGGATTCACAATCCATGCCAGGCACACCTGTGAGCTCTGGAAATCCACCTCCGACAGGCAGCGTCAATATACCTGGCAGGTTCCTCAGGTCGTCGGTTCACCCTGACATTTCCATTCCTCTCCTGACAACAGAACTTGACCAACTGCACACCAGGCACAGCAAGGGCTGTCCGAACAGTTATGCTGTTCTGCTATTCCAAGGATGTGTAACTGAAACGAGATACCACGAGTGGAGACAGAATACCAACTGGGATATATCCCGAGGCAAATGTGGCTTAGTGAACCTCCGAGTGTTCATCATTAATACTGTGTCTCAGAAGTTTCTCTCCATGACTGATGCAACCCGAAAAATAATTAAAGACAGAGTTAATGAGTACTTGAGGTCACAGAGAAAGTTTGGACATGGTCTGCTCTCCCTTATGTAAGGAATTAGGCACTTTACCATGTTTACTACAGTATTACTGTAGGCTATGTTTACTTGTCAGACGGCACAGTAGTCTAATAAACGAATGCAGACGGCTTCTACCTTCCAAATTATTAAATGTTTATTATCCAAATGTTTAAATTGCGTGTGGGCGACCTCATGTCGGATAAAGCATATACTGGACAGTACTGCATTTCTTCATCAGCATCTTCATGCTTTTATTATTAAAATAATGATAAAAATACTCTTCCAAAATGCAGATGTTTATTTAGTTATGGATCAATAATGATTTACTATGGGAATAAATATCAATGAATGACAGAAATATTGGAACAAAGCAGGCTAATGAAGGTAAATAAATTGTTGTTTACTGGAAAACACTCTTCAAACACACACGGTCGGCACTGGGATGTCCTTGTCCAAAAACTAGGGAATGTGTGTTAATGGTTTCTCTCCCTCCAAAAACAGAAATAAATATTTTGGTCCTTTATAAATATTACAATCGCTCACTTTCATTTTTTTGAAAACAAAACAATTTCCAAAATATCATTATATATAGCCTTATACTTTGAGCAAGGCAATTGATAAGCAATACAACTTTGATGTGTCTTCCTGAGTGGCACAGAGGTCTAAGACACTGTGCAAACTGCGTTGCTGCAGATGCTGGTTCAATACCTGTGCTGGCCGCCAACGGGTGATCCATGAGGTGGCTTTTGGTTTCTCTCCTTCCTAAATAACAAACTGTCTTTATTTACAAATTACTGTCTCACCCCATGTTCAAGAATTGCCTTCTTGCTCACTCTAGGTTATATGAAAATGAAATCATCGCCAAAATAGTTATTTTTTTAAACAAAGCCATTATTATTTTAGAATTATATAAAAGACCCTCAGATATTCTCACATTTCAGATATTCATTTAGAATCCTCCAATCCTCTAAATGTAATTATTGATGGAGAGTCACGCCATAGAAAAAAATGTTTTTAGATATTCTGTAGGCCTTTCATAGTCGACATGAGGTGCTGTTAAAAGTGGTGTAGGTCTTATTTAAAAAGCATATTGAAGTTAGTACTGCTCTTACTGTAGTGCAGCGCCATATTTTCCATTCCATCCTAACAGAAACGCTGAGGGTTTTGTTTTTCATTTTTCTTGGAATAGAAACACCATAATATTAATCAAATGAATTCAAATGTATTTATTTAAAAAAATCAATCTCATATACTGTGTTCTTACAAAAAAAGGTTTTAAATTCTCTAGTACAGCCACTATTGAAGGCTATCAAATGCTTCTCAAAGATGCCCTCTGGTGGTCAAACTAGCACTAACTAGCATTATTGGTAACAATGGCTGACAATTAAATAACGTGCCATAGAATTCTGCGGCAGCCCGCAAGGTGTGCTGCAGTGTGGCACAACTTTTAAAAGGAGTAACCACTGTAGGTCTCCTGAATTGAACCCGATCAAACTCGTTTGGCATCAACTGAAAACATTCATCCATAAATGATACAAGTCTCCCCCTTACCCTCCTTCTTGGCAAGAGACTATGGTCCTGCTAATAGCCCATAATGGGTGGATGGATGGCTTATTTTGTATTACAATGTATTGAACAAGTTAATTAATTACAGTCATTTGCCATTCTCAGACTGGAAACGTTGTTTGCAGAGTTCACAATCTCGTTTTAACGATATTTTTGAGATTTTGTTTTCAAATAACTGAAAGTGAGCGGTTGTAATCTGAATACAAGGGAAAAGTCCCGGTAATAGCCCATCCTAGAAACGTTTGTAGAATTCACAGCCTGCAATGCTTGTTTTCTCTCCCAGTCAGGCAAAGTACAGCGGCAAAGTACAGTCAGGCAAAGTACAGCGCTATCTTCTCTCCATAGTACTCTCGGATGTGGTCCAGAGGCTGGAAGTTCTTCCCAGTACTGGCGGAGGATCTGCCTCATGCTCAAGGACTGGGAGTCCACCGCCTCCCCCTCTGGCATCTCAAATGGACCCTGCAGGGACATCAGAAGACAGAGGCAGACGGTGGCTAACTATTCAGGTTTGGGGTTCCAGTCAGAGTCAAAGGTGCCATGCACATTGTGACTTGACATTCAGGGGCATGAGACGCCCCATTCCAGATTATGGTAAGGTTTAACATTACAGAGTCCGATTTAAAAGATTAGTGAGATTTTGAGTTATGTTTATCAGAAGATCCCTGGGAGTGGGAGGACAGAAATTAAATCATATGCACATATACAGTGCATTCGGAAAGTAGGAGGAAACCTGGCACAATCCTTACTGTGAAGCCTGGTGGTGGCAGCATCATGCTGTGGGGATGATTTTCAGCGGCAGGGACTGGGAGACTAGTCAGTATGGAGGCAAAGATGAACAGAGCAAGGTACAGAGATCCTTGATGAAAACCTGCTCCAGAGCGCTCAGGACCTCAGACTGGGGCGAAGGTTTACCTTCCAACAGTACAACAACCCCAAGCACACAGCCAAGACAACACAGGAATGGCTTCGGGACAAGTCTCTGAATGTTCCCGAGTGGCCCAGTCAGAGCCTGGACTTGAACCTGATCTAACATCTTTGGAGAGGATTGAAAATAGATGTACAGCAACGCTCCTCATCCAACCTGACAAAGCTTGAGAGGAGAAACTCCCCAAATACAGGTGTGCCAAGCTTGTAGCGCCATACCCAAGAAGACTCGATGCTGTAATCGCTGCCAAAAGTGCTTCAAGAAAGTATTGAGTAAAGGGTCTGAATACTTATGTTATTGTGATATTTCATTTTTTTCATGTTTTTCTTTGTCGTTATTGGGTTGTGTGTGTAGATCGATTAAATAGTTTTTTCGCCCATCAATTTTAGAATAAGGCTGTATTGTAACAAAATGTGGAAAAAGTCAAGGGGTCTGAATACATTCCAAAAGCACTGAACATATTTGTTTTAAGGAAATTGGTTGAACTGGGAAATAATACAAGCCTAAGGAGATCCACATCTGGTACTGGTAGCATATTGGTTTTATAGTTGCCACCTGTAATAGTCTGTTGTATAGCAATGCACAATTGAAAGGTCTGCTCTGTCATTTGTTGAGTTGTTCCAGCAAGTTAACAAAGATTTAGGTCAACAAAATCTCTAAAAAGGAACATGGGTGATTAATCTCTTCTATCCAGTGGTATAAAATATTTAATTAAAAATACTTTAAAGTACTACTTAAGTCGTTTTTGGTGGTATCTGCACTTTATTTTTGACAATATTTACTTTTACTCCCAAATATTTTCCCTGACATCCAAAAGTACACGTTTGATTTTGAATGCTCAGTTTCACTCTTATGATGCACACCCTATCAGGAATCAAGGTAAGACCCATATGCAGACTGTCGAAGTAACAATGTTTATTATAGCAACAGGTGCAGGTAACAACATGTCAAGGCAGGCAGGGGTCGATAATCCAGAGTATAGGGACAAAGGTACAGGATGGCAGGCAGGCTCAGGTCAGGCAGAAGTCGGTAATCCAAAGGTTTAATATGCAAAGATGTGAGGACGGCAGGCGGGCTCAGGGTCAGGGCAGGCAGAGTAGGCGGGCTCAGAAACAGGACAGGCAAGGGTCAAAATCAGGGGGGCGAGAAAAGGAGAGACTGGGGAAAAAGCAAAAAGCAGGAGCTGAGAAAAATGCTGGTTGACTCGACAAACAGAGAACACAAGTATAAATACAAAGGGGATAATGGGGCAGATGGGCGACACCTGGAGGGGGGTGGAGACAATCACAAGGACAGGTGAAACAGATCAGGGTGTGACAGTACCCCGCTCGAGTAGTCTCAAGATCCTGGTTGGCACGCTCCGACTGGCCATTGGACTGGGGGTGGAACCCAGAACACAGGCTGGCCAATAGCCCATTGAGGGCGCAGAATGCCTACCAGAACCGGGACGAGAACTGAGGGCCCCGGTCGGAGACCATGTCCATGGGCAGTCCATGGATATGGAAGATGTGCTGCACCATGATCGGGGCCGTCTCCTTGGCCGAGGGTAGTTTGGGGAGAGGAATGAAGTGAGCGCCCTTAGAAAACAGGTCGACCACAGTCAGGATGGCAGAGTTGCCCTCAGACGGGGGGGGGGGGGGGGGGGGGCGAGGGGGGGGGTAGTGGTTGCAGAAGACCAGCTGGAGCATGCCGAGGGGTCTTATTCTGAGCACAGACCATGTAGGCGGAGACAAACGCGGCGACATCCAGAACCATCAAAGGACACCAAAAGCGTTGTCGCACAAAAGCCAGGGTCCGATGGGAGCCCAGGTAGCAGGCAAGCCTGGAGGAATGGACCCACTCCAGGGCTGCAGAGTGGAGGGCGTCAGGCACAAACATCCGATTATCAGGGCCTCCCCAGGTTTCGGCTGGGACCGCTGCGTTTCCTGGACCGGTTTCCCTATACCCCAGTTGAGTGCCGTCACCAGGCATGAGGTGGGAAGGATCGTCTCGGGCTCTGGGGTGGTACCCGTGGAGCTATTGCGACGGTACAGTGCTTCTGTCTTGACATTCTTGGATCCTGGCCGGTACGAGAGAGAGAAGTTGAACCGTGTGAACAGCAGGGCCCATCTGGCTTGCCTGGAGTTGAGTCGCTTGGCGGTGCGGAGATATTCCAGGTTCTTGTGGTCTGTCCACACGATGAATGGATGTTCCACCCCCTCCAGCCAGTGCCTCCATTCCTCCAACGCCATCTTCACCGCGAGAAGCTTACGATTCCCCACATCGTAGTTCTTTTCCATGGTGTAGAGCTGGTGGGAGAAGAAGACACAGGGATGTAGCTTGAGTTCCAGGGCAGAATGCTAGAAGAGGACCGCCCCTACTCCAACATCCGAAGGATCGGCCTCCACCCCGAACTGACAGGAAGGGTCCGGATGAACCAAGATGGGAGCTGTGGTGAAGCAATGTTTGAGGTCCCGGAACACCCGGTCAGCAGCTGGAGACCATGTGAACGAAACCTTGGGCGAGATGAGTGCAGACAGGGGGGAAGCCAGGGTGCTGTAACCCCGGATAAAGCAGCGATAGAAGTTGGCGAACCCTAGAAAGCATTGCAGATACACCCTGGAAGTAGGCTGGGGCCAATTCACCACCGCTCTCACCTTCCCGGGATCCAGAAAAGGGATGGTGGAACGATGGAACTCGCACTTCTATGCTTTTACAAACAGTTGGTTCTCCAGGAGGCATTGGAGAACCTGCCGGACGTGGAGCACATGTTCTTCGGTAGAACAGGAGAAGATGAGGATGTCATCTAGGTAGACAAAGACGAACCGGATCAACATGTCACGGAGAACATCATTGACCAGAGTCCTAAACACAGCAGGGGCGTTGGTAAGGCAAATGGCATGACCAGATACTCGTAGTGACCGTGTTGGCCGTGTTGAAGGCGGTCTTCCACTCGTCCCCTTCCCGTATCTGCACCAGGTGGTAGGCGTTCCGTAGATCCAGCTTGGAAAACAAGGTGGCCCCCTGGAGTGGCTCAAAGGCAGAGGAGATGTGTGGTAGCGGGTAGCAGTTCTTCACCGTTATGTTGTTGAGTTCCCGGTAGTCGATTCACGGGCGCAGGGTCTTGTCCTTCTTCACAAAGAAGGACCCTGCGCCAGAGGGAGAAAAAGAAGGACGGATGAATCCTGCAGCAAGGGAGTCCCCAATGTACACTACCATTCAAAAGTTTGGGGTCACTTAGAAATGTCCTTGTTTTTGAAAGAAAAACGTATGCTGGCCTTCTAGGGCGAGTTGCAAATAAAAAGCCATATCTCAGACTGGCCAATAAAAATAAAATATTAAGATGGGCAAAAGAACACAGACACTGGACAGAGGAACTCTGCATAGAAGGCCAGCATCCCAGAGTCGCCTCTTCACTGTTGACTTCGAGACTGGTGTTTTGTGGGTACACCCAGGTTAGAACCTTCACTCAATCGCTATCACAACGTTACAGGTGGAGTCCCTCCTCAGACCAGATATTATAGATGGGAAGAAAAGTATCTCCTCAGCAGTCCTACTCTGTTCGTGGTCTCCCAGACTAAAATATTTGGTCCCTGTGGTCTCGCTCCAGCACTACTGTTCTGTACTCTCTACTGTAGTAGTTGTTACTAACTGCCACTAACTGTCGCTACTGCCAGAGGCACTAAGGATATAGCAATCAGACTACCACATCCTGACAGGACAGATAAGAAACGAGGGAAGGAAGGAGGGAAGAAAAGTTAGCAAGGAAAGAAAGGAGAGAGACAGGAAGAGAGGGAAGGAGGAGAGGCTCTGTTTGCTTTGAAGGTGGAGCTACTTTCACCTAATTTTACCCTTATAACCTCTGAGACATACGTGCAGGCACGCACATATGCACACACAAAGACAAACACACCAAATGCATGCACTTATGCAATAGTTTATCTTTCAAAATGATACGTTTTTGATGAGGAAATACAGAAATGTGTATTGGTCAATTTGATTGATTTTGTCTTTACATGTGTAATATGACTTTTACAGGCTTAATATAACTTTTTATTTATATACTTTAAAACATGATTTTGACTGTTATTCTACATGCTCAAATGCGAACTTCCAGAGTTACTGTTGGTGTGTGGCAATGGATAAAAGTATAACTGGAATTAGAATTTCAGTTTACTTCCTGAATTTAATTCAATAAAATGCAATTGACCCCAATGCTGATGGCTAGGCAATATTCCTAAATGTCACATCAATATACTAACTACATCACTATTGCACCCTAGTGGTGAAGGCTCCTCATTTGTACGTTCCCAATCTAGACATGAGGGATGCCACTGATGAAGGAGACATTGTGGAATATATTGGTTCTGCTGACCGACCAGGTCAGGGGCAAGTCCATATCCATTCAGTTAATCCAGGACATAACTGAAATTCCAATATAAAAGGTGTTCTCTGCAGGTATACTGCCTTACTACTTGTTAGAAGCATGTATGAGCCTTTTTGAAGTGTTACTAACATATGTTAACATCACCTCATTCCCATTCCATAACAGCATAATGAATGATGTTTTCAGTCTATATGTTGTACTGAATAAGTTAGGGTAAGATACTTTTGTGTTAAACAATCACAGAGACACAAGAAAACTTTTCAATTATAATATATATAATATAGTCTTGAGGCGAAAGAAGAGCATACCTATTTAGGCGAGGTGCTGGCTAGCGGAGTAGAACACTTTAAAAAATTCTAGGAGCTCAGGTGAAAAAATTAAATAACCTAATATCCAATGTTTCAACAGACAAGCTGTCTTCATCAGGGTATAATGACAAACACTGTGGGGTGACTAGTTTATATAGTGTCAAAGGACACACACAGGTGTCTGTAATCATGGCCGGGTGTGGCCTGATATCATTGGTTAATTCTCAGATTTAAAAAAATAACATAACAAAAACATGAATTGATAGCATACGATCATAGAAACAATTTGGCTACATAGGCCTAAAGACATTTACAATAGCAAAATCACAATAATGGCTTCAGATCAAAGTTTACGTTGAGACCTGTCACGTTCTGACCTTAGTTATTTTATTTTGTCTTTGTGTTAGTTTGGTCAGGGCGTGAGTTGGGTTGTATTTCTGTGTTTGGCCTGGTATGGTTCTCAATCAGAGGCAGCTGTCGATCGTCGTCTCTGAGAATCATACTTAGGTAGCCTGTTTTCCCCATTTTAGTTGTGGGTGATTATTTTCTGTTGAGTGTTTTTAGTCACCTTACAGGACTGTTCGTTTGTCGTTTTTGTTCAGTGTTCAGTTGTTTTACTAAAATAAATGGACACTTACCATTGGTCCTCTTCTTCCACCACGCTGCGCATTGGTCCTACTCTTCTTCCACCAATGACAGCCGTTACAAGACCGAGACGAGCATGGATCTTCAAATTAAAGATCCAGGCAGCCTCTCGTTTTAACAATAAATTGTCAATGTTAGCCTCCCGGGTGGTGCAGTGGTTAAGGGCGCTGCAGTACTGCAGCGCCAGCTGTGCCACCAGAGACCCTGGGTTCTCGCCCTGGCTCTGTCGCAACCGGGAGGTCTTTGGGACGACGCACAATTGGCCTAGCGTCGTCCGGGTTAGGGAGGGCTTGGCTGGTAGGGATATCCTTGTCTCATCGCACACCAGCGACTCCTGTGGTGAGCCGGGCGCAGCGCACGCTAACCAAGGTTGCCAGGTGCACGGTGTTTCCTCCGACACATTGGTGCGGCTGTCTTCCGGGTTGGATGCGTGCTGTGTTAAGAAGCAGTGCGGCTTGGTTGGGTTGTGTATCGGGGACGCATGACTTTCAACCTTCGTCTCTCCCGAGCCCGTACGGGAGTTGTAGTGATGAGACAAGATAGTAGCTACTAAAACAATTGGATACCACGAAAAAGGGGTAAAATAAAAAAATAAAAAAATATTGTCAAGGTTAGAGATCGACTGATTAATCAGAATGGCTGATTAATTAGGGCCGTTTTCAAGTTTTCATAACAATCGGAAATCTGTATATTTTTGGACACCGATTTTGCAGTTTTTTTTTACGCCTTTATTTAACTAGTCAAGTCAGTTAAGAACACATTCTTACTTTCAATGATGGCCTAGGAACGATGGGTTAACTGTCTTGTTCAGGGGCAGAACGACAGCTCAGGGTTTCAATCTTGCAACCTTACGGTTAACTAGTCCAACGCTCTAACCACCTGCCTCACGGGGAGCCTGCCTGTTACGCGAATGCAGTAAGAAGCCAAGGTAAATTGCTAACTAGCATTAAACTTATCTTATAAAAACAATCAATCAATCAATAATAAATCACTAGTTATAACTACACATGGTTGATGATATTACTAGTTTATCTAGCGTGTCCTGCGTTGCATATAATCAATGCGTTGCGCATTCGCGAAAAAGGACTGTCGTTGTGCCAACGTGTCCCTAACCATGAACATCAATGCCTTTCTTAAAATCAATACACAGAAGTATATATTTTTAAACCTGCATATTTAGCTAAAAGAAATCCAGGTTAGCAGGCAAAATTAACCAGGTGAAATTGTGTCACTTCTCTTGTGTTCATTGCACGCAGAGTCAGGGTATATGCGACAGTTTGGGCAGCCTGGCTCATTGCGAACTAATTTGCCAGAATTTTACGTAATTATGAGATAACATTGAAGGTTGTGCAATGTAACAGGAATACTTAGACTTAGGAATGCCATCCGTTAGATAAAATACGTAACGGTTCCGTATTTCACTGAAAGAATAAACGTGTGTTATTATGTTGTAATTAAGTCTGATTTGATAGAGCAGTCTGACTGAGCGATGGTAGCCACCTGCAGGCTCGTAAGCATTCATTCAAACAGCACTTTCGTGCCTTTTTTCCAGCAGCTCTTCGCAATGCTTCAAGCATTGCGCTGTTTGACTTCAAGCCTATCAACTCCCGAGATTAGACTGGTGTAACCGATGTGAAATGGCTAGCTAGTTAGCGGGGTGAGCGTTAATAGCTTTTCAAACGTCACTCGCTCTGAGACTTGGAGTAGTTGTTCCCCTTGCTCTGCATGGGTAACGCTGCTTCGAGGGTGGCTGTTGTCGATGTGTTCCTGGCTCTAGCCCAGGTAGCGTCGAGGAGAGGGACGGAAGCTATACTGTTACACTGGCAATACTAAAGTGCCTATAAGAACATCCAATAGTCAAAGGTTAATGAAATACAAATCATATAGAGCGAAATAGTCCAATAATTCCTATAATAACTACAACCTAAAACTTATTACCTGGGAATATTGAAGACTCATGTTAAAAGGAACCACCAGCTTTCATATGTTCTCATGTTCTGAGCAAGGAATTTAAACGTTAGCTTTCTTACATGGCACATATTGCACTTTTACTTTCTTCTCCAACACTTTGTTTTTGCATTATTTAAACCAAATTGAACATGTTTCATTATTTATTTGAGGCTAAATTGATTTTATTGATGTATTATATTAAGTTAAAATAAGTGTTCATTCAGTATGGTTGTAATTGTCATTATAACAAATAAATAAAAATAAATGAAAAAATTGGCCGATTAATTGGTATCGGCTTTTTTTGGTCCTCCAATAATCGGTATCGGCGTTGAAAAATCATAATCGGTCGACCTCCAGTCGAGGTCACCCCCTCTCCTAGGGAGGGTGACACGTTCGATGCCGATATAACTTAGGGATGAAATCAAGCGGTTTGCTTCCAAAACGTGGGCTGCAACTGGATAAGTCGAGTTTTGCACCTAATGGTGCTACGATGCTCTGAGAATCGTACTTTTAATTTGCGCTTTGTTTTACCCACAGAATTTTTACCATAAGGACAAGTTCTAAGATAAATAACTGCCTTAGTGGAGCAAAGGTGTGATAACACCTTTTGATTGGGATCTGTTTCCCTGTTTGGGGGTGTTCGAAGGATCTACATTTATAAGTGTCATTGCATTGAGCACAGCCATTACAATTGTAGTTTCCATCCAGTAGGGGTGCAAATAGACATTGTGCAGGGATATCTTGGTGTGGTAAATCAGAGTTTACCAATTGATCTGAGGTTTGTGCCCCGCGAGAATATGATCAATGGATGGTCCGAAAACACATTACCAATACTGTCATCAGATCTTAGAATGTGCCAATGTTTGAACGATTCCCTTCATTTGTTCAGAGCACTTTGAATAGTGGGTAGTTAGAACGCAAGAATGTTTCTTTTTGCGAGACTGTCCTTGAAAAAGATCATGTCTCGGCTCGTTTAGAATTTTCTCAATGGCCGTATTAATCTGACCATTTTTTGTACTCCCTCTCTTTGAATTTTCTGTGCATCTTCTTTTGATTCAACATAATTGGCTGTAGGGCAAACTGTTTTCAAGGGAAGCGGGTGACGAATATCAGCCCTCAAACTGTTACGATCAGTAGGTTTCCTGTAAAGATCAGTGTATAGAACATTATCCTCACACAAGATCAGAAGATCAAGGAAACTGATTTGAATGTGTGACAGATTGCATAGTAAATCTCAGATGCTAAGAACAAGAGTTAAGAAAAGCATGGAATGCCTGGAGCTGTTTTGCATCACTCCTCCATAGAACGAAAATATCATAAATATACTGTTTCCAAATAATGATGTTAGGCAAGAAAATATTTTAGAGGATTGAAAATGGACTGTTTCTCCATGTAACCCACATACAAATTAGCATAGTTAGGAGCCATGGGGATCCCATAGCAGTACCCTTCATCTGAATAAAGAAATAATTTAGAAACATGAAGTAGTTGTGTCTGAGTACTATTTCAGCCAATGTTATAATGCATGCACTGGAAGGTAGTTCATTAGGGTCACGTTGCAGAAGAAAATGTTCCATAGCTTCAATACCGCCCTCGTGTGGAATATTCGGGTATGACGACTCAACATCAAAATTAACTATCAAAGTATTCTCAGGGAGAGGATCAAGAGATTCAATAATATAGATCATACTGCTGGTGTCCTTTACAAAGGCGGGGAGATGTTCTGCAAGTGGTTTAATAAAAAAGTCAACAAAAGTTGACAGAGGGGCCATTACTGCATCAATGCCCGCTACAATAGGGCGCCCTGGAGGTTTTGTAACATTCTTGTGTAATTTTGTAAAAGTGTAGAAAGTGAACATTTTAGGGTTTTAAATAACCAAAAAGTAACAAAACTTCTTGGCTATCTGACCAGAAATTAAATACCCATCTAGGACAGTAAAGATAGTGTTCTGAAATTGGACAGTGGGTCACTTGAGTTTCTTGTAAAATGTGTTGTCAAGCAGTTGTCTATGACACTCATGAACATAAACGTTCCTATCCATGAGTACAACCTACCCACCCTTATCAGCAGGGCGGGTAAGGACTGATGTTTCAGATTGTAAATCAAGCAAAGCTTTTTTTCATCCTTAGGAAAATTATGGAAAGATTAAACTAGAAACGTCCCCTTTTCAGGACCTTGTCTTTCAAAGATAATTCATAAAAATCAAAATAACTTCACAGATCTTCATTGTAAAGTGTTTAAACACTGTTTCCCATGCTTGTTCAATGAACCATAAACAATTAATGAACATGCACCTGTTAAGACACTAACAGCTTACAGACGGTACGCAATTAAGGTCACAGTAATGAAAACTTAGGACACTAAAGAGGCCTTTCTACTGACTCTGAAAAACACAAAAAAAGATGCCCAGGGTCCCTGCTCATCTGCATGAACGTGCCTTAGGCATGCTGCATGAGGACTGCAGATGTGGCCAGGGCAATACATTGCAATGTCTGTACTGTGAGATGCCTAAGACAACACTACAGGGAGACAGGTCAGACAGCTGATCATCCTCGCAGTGGCAGACCATGTGTAACAACACCTGCAGAGGATCGGTACAACCGAACATCACACCTGCGGGACAGGTACAGGATGGCAACAACTGCCCGAGTTACTGCCCGAGTTACGCCCTCCATCAGTGCTCAGACTGTTCGCAATAGGCTGAGAGAGGCTGGACTGAGGGCTTGTAGGCCTGTTGTAAGGCAGGTCCTCACCAGACATCACCAGCAACCCACCGTCGCTGGACCAGACAACACTGGCAAAGTCTTACTTCAAAAAAGAAGTCAGAGTATGTGCATTTGAGCAGCCTACATGTTCAGTAGAAATATCACAAATAGGGGAGCTAAATGATTCCCTTAATCTCCTTAACGGATGTTTCTAAAAAACGTACATGTCTACCTTAACATCAAAACCGTTGCACGGAGTTGTAGGCACAACAGATAACCCTTTATCAAGCAAGGAGACATGGGCAGGGCTCATTATCTTGCGTGATAAATTGAAGACACTCAGTCCCGTGGGTTCTGGGTGTGAACGGTCCCCTCTGCCTCTGGTAGTCGTTTCCTTCTTACCCCGTCCGGTGTGGCATCTCTTCGCATGTGTCCGGCCCCCTCCGGCCTTCTGTTGGCCCAGTCTGAGGCGCTGGTTTTAGAGTGTTGGTCAGACAGGGGTGGATAGAAGTAAGCGGACACCCTCCAACGTCTGTCATGGAGAGGAGGAGCGGGACCTCTCATCAGGGTTTCTCCAGAAGTAGCCTTTGTCTTGGGTTCATTTCTTGATTTTATGCTCCTTTATTTCTGTAGACTACTTGTCCTGGAGTGCTTGATTAGTTTTCATCAGTTGAATTTGCCATCATTAACATCTCCTTGCAGAGCTGTGCGATTCTCTTCAATCATGTTATCCATTTCAATACAATCCTTTTTCAACTGGTCAACAATTAATGTCATTAAATCAATAGAACATTTGTTCAGGATGGCACACCAGCTCTCGCACTAGTCTTCCATGCCAGATACAGTTGGGACATACTTAAGACACAGAAGTGACTGCCTGCTGTATGTATGTACCCTGTCCTGAGACAGGTTTTTTCAGACCGTGATCACTTGACAGCAGATCGGCTTAGTTGTTTCTCACTGAGAGATGGAGAGAGGCACTAGCAAGTCGCTAGGCAGGTGCTGGCTGACAGGACAGTTTTCATTAGGCACCAAACAGATGAAAATGGGCTGAAACAGTGAGGGACTACCTGGACTTGTTCCAATAACAAATGCTCATTTTCATTTTTTACATTGCAAAAATTTTTTTTAATGTTTTCCGTTGCATGCCCTAATGAACACAACCCTGGTGGTTTTTGTCTAGTCTCACTGGCAGTCCTGTTTCTATCAAAGCTCAAAATGGACCTTAAAAGTCACTAAAAGTGAAGTTATTTTGACTTCAGTTTTTAATTTCAACACTCATCTCCAAGAAATGCGGGCCGGTAGCTTTTAGCATAATGTTCCACATAGGAATAAAAAAGCATAAGTAAGTAAATAAGTAAAATGATAGCTTTCTCTTCACCAGGCTTTAATACAGTTCAGATAGTGTGAAAAGTATATGACTAGATGGCTGAAGAAATAAGAGAATTGTGGAGTGACAGAGACTGACAGGTACACAGCACATCAGACCAAATAGAGAACACTTAATGGCATTAGCTGGCTAATTAAAGGCTTTTACACACTTTCAAGTTATAATTTTTGCTTGCACTTTAAATATAGACCTGTGTATTTCATGAAGTAAATATTTAAGGCTAACCCCGACCAACCCTCTATGTGAAAGCACTTCCCCCTGACTTCTAACCCCTGGCCTTGTGTACCTCGTCATGGAGTTTGGAGGGCACAACGCTCAATTCTAAATGTGTAGTGCATAATAGACATAGCTAACTCTCTCTGTGTTAGATATTTGATTGCACAAAATGTATGATACTGACCGTTATAATGAACTAGGAGGATGAATCATCAGCGTCCTTTATTGTTGTGAAATTGAATGGCAGATCTTTCCAGGGCAGTTCACCTAACAGGAGGGCTTCTGATTGAAGCCAATATCAACTGACTGTAATTGGTTAAACCTCATGGTCTTACATTAGACAGCACAACTCCATCTACCTGACGTGATACAATGGGATTGTCCTGTATGGGTTAGGATTTGGTGTATCGTGTGGTGGGGTGCAGTGCTAGTATGCTCATGAGTAATGACACATGTCTTCTAGTGAAACAACTTTGCAAAGTGCAGACAGGAGCAAGTAGAGATAAAACATTAACATAGCTTGATTGAACAAGAGTCCAAGAATATCCAGATTAACAAAGGTATCCTGTACCCACCCTCCCTCACGAAAAGACAGTCTTGCAGCACTTTGGAGTAGAGCATGTACAAACAAGGAGTTCTTTAGGAACATATTTCTTCTTCAACATATCCAGTCATTTCAAATACATTTTTTTGGAATGTGAGGTGAAATCACTGCAGCTGACTTGACATTGTTGATAGTCCAACGTAAGTGGGGATGAAGTATCAAAGCAATCTGCAAACATATGCACACGTGTACATATGCACACTACGCACGGATGCACCCACGAACAAGCACACACACATACAAGCTCACGCACCCACTCAACCGCAAGCATACACACACATGCAGAAACGGACCTTTTGCAATGAAGCTGACAGCTTAAACACAGTAAACATCAAACAAGCTTCGAAGGCTGTTCATACACACATACACAACTTCGGCCCCTTAGCGTACAGAGAAACAAAGAATCAACTGGAGACAAGGAACAAAACATGATAATAATAATATCTTTGGCAAAAAGCAGTTTTAAAAATGAGAATGTCATTTTAACTTTGTCAACTTCAGAATATGCCAATAAAAAACAACAACTAAAACACACAGGTAAGCAAGTGGTGAGTGTCCCTACAACCGGAGTCACAGCCAGTCCAGCACTGTCTGTAGGTCCCAGATGGACCTCTGCTCATCTTGTGGTTGGATGCTTCAGTGTGAAGTTTCCCTTAAATACAGATCTACGATCAGCTTTCCCTCCCCTATTCCTAATCTTAACCATTGTTGGGGAAAATGCTAAATTGAACCAAGATCAGCATCTAGGGGCAACGCACCCTACTCCTGGTTGGATCAACATTGTTAAGTGGCTTTCCTATGTATCCTTTCTATGTACTCAAACTGCTCTCCACCAATCTTTAAGAAATGGGATAGCTATAAGCAATATGGTGGCAAGGCCTATCAGTATGCTTAAATATTGCTTTCACCTGTCTATTGATTTTGTGTATGATGATTTTGATTTTGTATATTTTGAATATTAAGATCCTCGCCCCTGCTATGAGGTCACAATGAAGCACATTCAAAAAGATTCATTGTGATGTCACAGAGGGAGCTGAGTGGTGTCTGTGAGGACTCACAGAAGCCAGTGCACTTCATGTGAAGTAACAGAGAAAGAGGGAGAGCTGAGTCTATATGGCTCCATCAGCCACATTGTACTATGTGTATACTATATAAGAAATGCAGGCCGGAAGCAGTGGTGCTCTCTTGTGGAAGCCTTATGTGCCTCAAGGCAAGTAATATAGGGAATAGGGATGACATTTGAGATAAAGCCATATACAATGTTCAATCACAGTGAAGTTTCTGCACTTCCTGTGAGGTCATAGAGGCAGCTGAACCCATCCTGTGATGTCACAGCCAAGTTTCTGTGCTTCCTGCGAGGTCACAAAGGCAGCTGAATCCATCCTGTGATGTTACAGTGGTTTCAGTGAGAGCCCTCAGTCAATAGAGGGCTCCGGTTTAAATTGTAAACAGGACACACAGCGAGTACAGAGAAAACACAGTAGCACAGAGAAAGGGGAGGGGATAGACAGTCTATAGTGGCTCCTCCTCCCCGGCCCCCTACCAAGTCCTGCAAATAATAAATAAAACGTGCCTTTGTGCCCCACTGGTGGAGGGGTTGACTGGGGCATGGAGAAAGAGGAAAAATACCATAACACTGAAATTACAAACACATCAGCAGATTACAACATTTCTCTCCATGTGACGTGCCTCCCTCTCGCTCACCTGAGTCTGTCCTGCTCTACCTACAAACCACTAGTAATCCAGCATCATGTACAAAGAAAAGAAAACTAGAAGAAAAAACATCAGATGATTAGTTAGAGGTTCTCTTCCTCCTCCTCTTGATTCTCCAAGCAGCTTCCACAGACAGCACCCCCCACTGGTTCTCTAAGGCCCTACCACACCACGCAGCGGTGACCCGAGTTCATAGGGGAGCCAGTGGGGCATTGGAAGTGCTCAGCAAAGTCTGGCGAGTTGGAGAGGGTGCCGATGACGCGGTATTTTGGGGGGCTGTGGGGGTCCGTCATGAGTCCTTCGTGGGCGCTCTCCGGGGTTCGCACGGAACACCACACCTGAGAGAAGAGAGGAACTTCCGATAAATTAAACAGGCAGTAGCTAGATTATTCTCCTCTCTAGCTTCCCAACTGTTGCATATTATACTCATTCTGTTTCCAAAATAGTGTTTTATTCATTTGTACCCACATTTGTTCATCCACTTCTCCAACAGTAGTTTTAATATTCCACTCTTACTTTCACCCCAAATTGCATGTGAACTCCCTCTCATTTCACCCCCTTGTCTTATATCATGATGTAGGAGTTCATCCTGAGAGCGTGACCTGACTTGAAAAACTTGGGCCCCTAGTTTTATAGCTTATGATATTGTCCTGCAAACCCTGAGCCCTAATCATGAGTATTTGATACGTGAACCTTATCAGGATGTGTGTAACGTATCTAGTTGACACTCCCATTACCTACCTGGGCAAATCCCACAAAGAATAGTTGGTCATTGGTCAGGTTGACCGCTGGCAGCCTCTTCTCCTCACCATTCTCCTGCACCCACGCCTGGTACGCCTGAACACAACAGGACATTTGTTTTTACAATAATAACATTATCCGCCACTCTGATGGCCCTGAGGTGAAGTATAGTACGACTATTGTATAGTATAATAACAGTCATGCTGTCCAGGATCCCACCACTGACAGCATGTGAAATAAAACCGTAATAACATCATAGTAACATGTTGTTACATAGTAGTAACTATGCAATTGCTTTATAAATACATAGCAATGGATTTGGCAGTAATGGATTGAGCTATAACTGCTCAACCCCATTACTGTTACAAAATAACTGAACTTTACTACAGTTAATAATTATTACAGTGATAAATAAGTTAGTATGTGAGCAACTAAATGTAATGCATTATCAAGTAGGGAGACCTACTCACCTTATAGGCTGCCTTTAGGCCTCCGTTGTCAGCAATGTTCTCTCCCAGCGTCTGCTTGCCATTTATATGCTCCCCATTGATTGTAAACCTGTTGTACTGCTCCACCATGCATTCCGTGTGGTTCTTAAATGCTTCCACAGAGGAATTTTGCCACCATGGTCGAAGGTTCCCGTCTTTGTCGTATTCCCTGCCTGATTAAGGAAAAATCATCTTAAAAAATGCTTAATCTTCACAAACATGCACACCTAGTAATCATGTCTGTGCATGCATGCTAGTGTGTGTTGGTCAGTTGGTGTTTTGTGAGGATGCGTCCACGAGTTCTGTGGAATCTGTTAAATGTGGACACTAACCTTGGTCATCAAAGGCATGAGTGAGCTCGTGTCCCATCACCACTCCTATCCCCCCGAAGTTCAGTGCTCTGCAGAGAATTCACATGGGGTCAGAAAAGCAAGTGAAGCACACATACGCGCACATACACACACACTCACTTGGGGTGATCCTGGGCATAAAAGGGTGCCTGAAGGATTCCAGCTGGGAAGACAATGCCATTCTTGGTGGGCATGTAGTAGGCGTTGACTGTGGGAGGGGTCATACTCCATCTAGAAGGATGATGGCAGAGATGTGTATAAAAAAGCAAACCTGTGAGAGTAGGACGACTAATTGTCATTCTGAAAAGGGCTTAATGGAATAGTATGTGTTTGATACCGTTCCATTCATTGTGCTCAAGCCAATACAATGAGCCTGTCCTCCGTGACACCAGACAACACTGGAGCAAAAAGCATCCAACTTAATGTAGTGTTTGACCAGAGTCAAATTTGTGCACTTTATAGGGAATAGAGCGCAATTTCAGATCAAATGACGATGGTGATGTTGATAATGATGATGAGTGCAGCTGATGAAGACTCACTGGTCTCTGTTGGGAGGCTTGCGGAGCTGATCGGCCATCACCCTGGCGGAGAAATTGTAGAAGTTGAGTGCGTTCTGGAAGAAGTTTTCTTCCGAGACGTCATACTGTGGAGAGAGACAGACATACAGACAGAAAGACGGGCAATAAATAATTACTAACTGATTAGAAACATTAAAAGGTGTCCTTGTCATTTCACCTTCAACTTCAACTTCAACTTGTTTGAAGAACTCACAGGGTTCAATGTATGGGGCTCAATGTATGTGTCAATCATGACACATCTCAACAAAAGGTACTAACTCACCCCGTCATAAACATCATCCAGTTCTTTGGGTTCCAGGATGAAGTCAGGGAATCCAATCATGTCGTAGATGGCGTCTGCCTGAAGACCAAGAGAGCAAAAGGGATAAGAGAGGGCAAGATGGAGGAAGGGGACAAGAAACCTCCTGGTTTCAACATTTGGAGGTCTGGAAAAAGAGGGCTAACTACTGTATTGTAACCTGTAAACCCATCCCTCCCTGTCCTCTCTCTCTTACATGTGCGCAGGTGTGCACAGGTATGCATGTGCACGCGCGTGCACACACACATTCTTTCACAGACATAGATAGCCTCTGGCACCCATACATAGCCTATCCAGTAGGTGACATCATCTCTGACCTTGTCTTTGGCTGCCTGACGCGTTTGTTTGTCCATCCACTTGAGGTGATCAAGAGCATCTTTGAAGGCAGTACGGATTTCATTGATCATCCCCTCTGCCTTATTGTGGGGTGAGAGACAGACATTAAATGTAAGAAGCAAGAAAGAGGGAAAGATGATGTAGATCCTTCTTTGACAATTACACTTAGATATGGACTAAATACCCGTGGCAATCTGAATCCTCGCGAATTATAATAAAAACCAAGAACACTTGCACGTGAGAGTCTATTTCCAACCTGTATAAAGCTACCAGCCCTTCTTCTGTGCCTCCTCTCTCTCCCCTTCCATGTCGCTCTCTTCTACTTACCCCTCTTTTCTCTACCCAATAACAATCTCTCCATTTTAATAGCATGTTTTTTCTCTCCTATATTGGTCTCTCCCCTCTGCAGGACAGAGAACTATTACTAAATTAGTATTTAATTAAATGTAAACATTTATAATAATTTACAGGAAATATATAAACATTATAATCTGTACAATTCATAAGCATTTGTAACATTATACAAAGCATTTAAGTATTCATAAACATTTAAGCATTTAAAATAGATTATTCATGAAAATTATAATAATGTCCTAGCAAATAAGATAATTTTATGATTACCTTTCATTAGGCCTATACATGGTAACCACTAGGGGACAGTCATGGATTGTTCACCATGGTAAAACACTTGAATAGACTAATGCAGTTGTGCACCTATTATACTCACAATCTCTTTGCTGTGTTTATCAAACGTAGCTTTGACAAAGAGTGCTCCCAGGGCAAAGCCGAGCGTGTCATCTGTGTTCCCAATGCAGGTCTGCCATCGAGGTGTGCAGGACTGAGCGAGCACACACACACACACACACACACACACACACACACACACACACACACACACACACACACACACACACGAGATAAGTTTCTCACCAGCTGTTTACTGTGCTGAGGCAGCATACATTCCTTGCTGTGAGCCCAAACAGAGTCTCACATAAAAATCACCAGGTCTAGTTACCCTGACACAGATTGAGCATAGTCCTGGACTAAAAAGCATGCTCAACAGAGAATCTCCATTGAAATTCCTTTTTAGTCGAGGACTAGGCTTTATCTGTGTCTGGGAAACTGGCCCTAACAGGTATTTACTGACGCAGGGTTATCCCTAGGGCACTACTTTTAACCGAAGCCAAAAGTAGGACTCAGCCTAAAAACACACCTTCTTGGTTCCATACAGGCTCTCTAGCAGCTTGTCCTGGGCGTTCTCAAAGCGCTGATCCAGACTGGACGCTCCTTTCTGCACCAAGTTCCAGATCATGTAGTTGTTGAGCAGGCTGAGGGCGGGGAGAGACAGGAAGAAACAGGGAGAGATGAGGAGAGACGGGAGGAAGAGGCAACATGAGGACAAGTTGGTGACAAGGATAAGAAAAGAAAAAACAACGACAGTCAATAGTTGGGGCAATCCAATGACTGTGTTTCCTCATGGGCAAAGCTGGTTGCATGGACGTTATTATGACGTATTTCATGTTATGGTCAGGTTATATAAACAATTTTGGTAACACTTTCTATGAAGACCATATGCATAATGTAGGCCGTCATTGTAAATAATAATTTGTTCTTAACTTACTTACCTAGTTAAATAAAGGTTAAATATATATATATTTTAAATACACAGCCATATACAGTACCAGTCAAAAGTTGACACACCTACTATTTAAATGGTTTATCTTTACTATATTTTTATTTTTTTACTATTTTCTACATTGTAGAATAATAGTGAAGACATCAAAACTATGAAATAACACATTTGGAATCATGTAGTAACCAACAAAGTGTTAAACAAATCAAAATATATTTTAGTAGCCACTCTTTGCCTTGACAGCTTTGCACACACTTGGCATTTTCTCAACCAGCTTCATGAGGTAGTCACCTGGAATGCATTTCAATTAACAGCTGTGTTTGTTAAATGTGTGGAATTTCTTTCCTCCTTAATGCATTTGAGCCAATCAGTTGTGTTGTGACAAGGTAGTGGTGGTATACAGAAGATATCCCTTTTTGGTAAAAAGACCAAGTCCATATTATGGCAAGAACAGCTCAAGTAAGAAAAGAGAAATGACAGTCCATCATTACTTTAAGACATGAAGGTCAGTCAATTCGGGAAAAATGTGAAGAACTTTGAAAGTTTCTTCAAGTGCAGTCGCAAAAACCATCAAGCAATATAATGAAACTGGCTCTCATGAAGACCGCCACAGGATAGGAAGAGCTAGAATTACCTCTGCTGCAGAGGATAGAGTTACCAGCCTCATAAATTGCAGCCCAAATAAATGCGTTCAAGTAACACACATCTCAACATCAACTTTTCAGAGAAGACTGAGTGAATCAGGCCTTCATGATCAAATTGCTGCAAAGAAACCACTATTGAAGGACACCAATAAGAAGAAGAGACTTGCTTGGGCAAAGGAACACGAGGAACATGGACATAAGACCAGTGGAAATCTGATGAGTCCAAACTTGAGATTTTTGGTTCCAAACGCCATGTATTTTTTTGTATTGGGGTTCAAACACACCAAAGCACCCACATGACATATAAAACAAAAGATAAAACAGTGAACTGTTTGTACTGAATTAGCTAAATATAAAACAGTACATCATATAACATCCCTACACCACCACATATCCACAACACAAAATGTTCTATACAGCAATATCACAATGTGTGCGTATGCATGTGTACCTTTGCGTGTGTCTCTTGTAGTTCCATAAGTGTGTATTTCTACTTGCTTTTTCAATCTGATTCTACTGCTTGCACGAGTTACCTGATGTGGAATAGAGATCCCTGTAGTCAAGGCTCTATGTAGTACTGTGCGCCTCTCATAGTCTGTTCTGGACTTGGGGACTGTGAAGAGACCTTTGGTGGCATGTCTTGTGGGGTATGCATGGGTGTCCAACCTGTGTGCTAGTATTTTAAAAACAGACAGCTCGGTGTGAAAGGGCTATTTGACTAAGGAGTCCTCAACTGGCAGCTTCATTAAATAGTACGCGCAAATAACCAGTCTCAACGGCAACAGAGAAGAGGCGACTCCGGGATGCTGGCCTTCTAGGCAGAGTTGCAAAGAAAAAGCCATATCTAAGACTGGCCAGTAAAAAGAAAATATTAAGATGGGCAAAAGAACACAGACACTGGACAGAGGAACTCTGCCACAAGGCCAGCATCCCGGAGTCACCTCTTCACTGTTGACATTGAGAACTATTTAATGAAGCTGCCAGTTGAGGACTTGTGAGGCATCTGTTTCTCAAACTAGACATTCTAATGTACTTGTCCTCTTGTTCAGATGTGCACCGGGGCCTCCTACTCCTCTTTCTATTCTGGTTAGAACCAGTTTGTGCTGTTCTGAGAAGGGAATAGTACACAGCATTGTACGAGATTTTCAGTTTCTTCGCAGTTTCTCGCATGGTTTTTTGTTTCTAGACATTTTGAGCCTGTAATCGAACACACAAATGCTGATGCTCCGGATACTCAACTAGTATAAAGAAGGCCAATTTGATTGATTAATTAAATCAGAACAGGTTTTCAGCTGTGCTAACATAACTGCAAAATGGTTCTCTGATGATCAATTAACCTTTTAAAGAGATAGCTAATCAAAGGTTAACACAATGTGACATTGGAACACATTTTATTTATTTATTTTATTTAACCAGGCAAGTCAGTTAAGAACAAATTCTTATTTTCAATGACGGCCTGGGAACAGTGGGTTAACTGCCTGTTCAGGGGCAGAACGACAGATTTGTACCTTGTCAGCTCGGGGGTTTGAACTCACAACCTTCCGGTTACTAGTCCAACGCTCTAACCACTAGGCTACCCTGCCGCGAGTGATGGTTGCTGATAATGGGTACAATGGGTACAGTTGAAGTCTGAAGTTTACATATACCTTAGCCAAATACTTTTAAACTCAGTTTTTCACAATTCCTGCCATTTAATCAGAGTAAAAAATCCCCTGTCAACCGGTCAGTTAGGATCACCACTTTATTTTAAGAACGTGAAGTGTCAGAATAGTAGTAAAGAGTGATTTATTTAAGTTTTTATTTATTTCATCACGTTCCCAGGGGGTCAGAAGTTTACATACACTCTATTAGTATTTGGTAGCATTCATTGCCTTTAAATTGTTTAAATTGGGTCAAACGCTCCGGGAGCCACCCACAAGCTTCCCACAATAAGTTTGGTGAATTTTATCCCATTCCTCCCGACAGAGCTGGTGTAACTGAGTCAGGTTTGTAAGGCCTCCTTGCTCGCACACGCTTTTTCAGTTCTGCCCACAAATGTTCTATAGGATTGAGGTCAGGGCTTTGTGATGGCCACTCCAACACCTTGACTTTGTTGTCATTAAGCCATTTTGCCACAACTTTGGAAGTATGCTTAGGGTCATTGTTCATTTGGGAGACTCTTTCGACCAAGCGTTACGCGGTACCTTCAGGCATTTGGAAATTGCTCGCAAGGATGAACCAGACTTGTGGAGATCTACAACTTTTTTTCTGAGGTCTTGGATGATATCTTTTGATTTTCCCATGATGTCAAGCAGAGGCACTGAGTTTGAAGTTAGGACTTGAAATACATCCACAGGTACTCTTCCAATTGACTCAAATGATGTCAATTAGCCTATCAGAAGCATCTAAAGCCATGAAATAATTTTCTGGAATTTTCCAAGCTGTTTAACTTTTTATGGCTGCAGGGGCAGTATTGAGTAGCTTGGATGAAAAGGTGCCCATTGTAAACGGCCAGCTCCTCAGTCGCAGTTGCTAATATATTATTAGTAGTATTGGATAGAAAACACTCTAAAGTTTCCAAAACTGTCAAAATATTGTCTGTGAGTATAACAGAACTGATATTGCAGGCGAAACCCTGAGGAAAAACAAAATAGGAAGTGGCTTCTATTTTGAAAACTCCATGTTCCATAGCCTCCCTTTGCTGGATTTAAAGGGATATGCACCAGATTCCTTTTCCTATCGCTTCCTCAGGGTGTCAACAGTCTTCAGACATAGTTTCAGGCTTTTATTTTGAAAAATGAGCCAGAACGATAACATCGCGTCAAGTGGTCACATGAGTTTTGCTCGCGCAACAGAATTTGGACAGCTATTTGCGGGTTGATATATTATCGGTTATATATTTTAAAAACAAACTGAGGATTGATTATACAAAATGTTTGACATGTTTCTGTGGACATTATGGAAACTATTTGGTATTTTCGTCTGCGTTGTCGTGACCGCTCTTTCCTGTGGATTTCTGAACATAACGCGACAAACAAACGGAACATTTGTTGTGTAACTGGGAGTCTCGTCAGTGAAAACATCCGAAGATCAAAGGTAAACAATTCATTTGATTGCTTTTCAGATTTTCGTGACCTAGCTACTTAATACTTAATGCTTAGTGTACATAATGTTTTGCTATGCGATCAATGATTCTTACACAAACACTTGGATTGCTTTCGCTGTAAAGCATAATTTCAAAATCTGACACGACAGGTAGATTAACAAAAGGCTAAACTGTGTTTTCCTATATTGCACTTGTGATTTCATGAATATAAATATTTGTAGTAATATTTATTGAATGTAGCGCTATGCTATTCAGTGGTTGTTGATGACACTTATCCCGATAGGGGGATTGCAGCCATAACAAGTTGAAGGCACAGTTAACTTAGTGTACGTAAACTTCTGACCCACTGGAATTCTGTTACAGTGAAATAATCTGTCTGTAAATAATTGTTGGAAAAATTATGTCCTAACCGACTTGCCAACACTACAGTTTGTTAATAAATTTGTGGAGTGGTTCAAAAACAAGTTTTAATGACTCCAACCTAAGTATATGTAAACTTCCGACTTCAACTGTAGATATTCAATAAAAAATCTGCCGTTTCCAGCTACAATAGTAATTTACAACATTAACAACTGTATTTCTGATAAATTGGATGTTATTTTAAAGGACAAAAAATGTGCTTTTCTTTCAAAAATAAGGACATTTCTTGGTGACAGGGGGCAGGCAGTATTTTCACATCCGGATGAAATGCATGCCCAAAGTCAACTGCCTGCTACTCATCCCCATAAGATAAGATATGCATATCATTAGTGGATTGTGATAGAAAACACTCTGAAGTTTCTAAAACTGTTTGAACCATGTCTGTGAGTATAACAGAACTTATGTAGCAGGCGAAACCCTGAGGAAACCCTTTTTTTTAGGTCACTCTTTTCAATGGGTTTTCATTGGGAATCCAGATTTCTAAGGGACCTTCTTGCAATTCCTACCGCTTCCGATGGATGTCACCAGTCTTTAGAAATTGGTTGAGGTTTTTCCTTTGTGTAATGAAGAAGTAGCCCTGTTCAAATCGAGGTTCACTTCAAGTGTTGTTATCAGTCCAACCCTTCAGCTCCATTCAATCCCTCCAATTTATCTCTTAACACCATCCACATTGGATTTCTAATTGCCACATATTTTTCAACTGTACTGTGATGATTCACAAAAGCTCTGAACCTTTCTATTCTCATAGTTTCTACAGATTGTAAATTAAAGATAATTTATTTTGCTAAAAGTATTATTTTATTATTGCTCGATTGACTATAACTTTTCAAATCACCCAGTCTTGTTATCTGCAGCATTAGCTCTAGGTAATTGTTGATTCTTAGTTTGGATCCCGCGACACAGTTGGCATCAGTTGCTGGGCCTGCATGTCTCTTTCCAGTGATCCTGCCGACCAAGGACGTGTCTGAGGAGCTATTTGGCGTCGCAGCTAGACTTGCTGCTAAACTAGCTGGATGTTAAGCTAGAGAGGTTTTCTTGAATGCAGCCCGCGACACGGTTTGCCATTGTGGCTGTCTAGATCACTGTTGTTTGTTGTTTTCAATTTTCCTTGTGATCTGCCCTGTCTGGAACTGCGAGGAGTAACAGCGTAACATACTTTGCTAGCTACCATGACAAAGACCTAAGCCGGCGGGAGTACCGTTGAAGACAGTGGTGTCTCTCTATCACACATGAAGGATCTTTTAAATGAACAAAAAGAGACCTACAAGCAGTTGTTACGACAACAAGAAAATAGCTTCAAGTGTTTTGTCCAAATACTCATGGATTCTACTAACAAAAGAACGGACAACCTGACTAGAGAGGTCCAGAACCTGAAGAACAGTTTGCAGTTCTCCCAGAGTCAGCTCGATGAGTTGAAACAGGAGAACGGCAAGCTGAGAGCAACCTGTAAGTCATTGAGAGAGGACATCAGTTCTGTGTGTGAATCCATGATAACAATGACTGATAAATCTAATTATCTCGAGGGACAATCAAGGCGGAACAACATGGTTGTGGATGGAATTGCAGAATCTCCACGAGAACTGGACGGAATCTGAGGACAAAGTCAGGGAAATGATCTCTGAGAAATTGAAGATGGACCACAGAAAAATTGAGGTGGAGTGCCCACAGGACTGGGAAACCCACCACCGGCCCAGGTGATAGGCCCAGGCCGATAGTGGTCAAGTTCCTGAGGTTCAAGGTAGCTGTTCTGGAAAGAGCCAAGAACTTGAGAGGAACGTATATCTTCCTCAACAAGGACTATCCTGAAGTTATGCGCCAGACTGGAACGGTGACTGGAACGAATTGCAAAAATCATTGAAGTTGGAGACTTTTATCTCCCTCACCAACTTCAAACATCTGCTATCTGAGCAGTTAACCGATCGCTGCAGCTGTACATAGTCTATCGGTAAATAGCCCACCCATTTTTACCTACCTCATCCCCATACTGTTTTTATTTATTTACTGTTCTGCTCTTTTGCACACCAATATCTCTACCTGTACATGACCATCTGATCATTTCTCACTCCAGTGTTATTAATCTGCAAAAATGTAATTATTCGCCAACCTCCTCATGCCTTTTGCACACAATGTATATAGACTCCCCCTTTTTTTTCTCTACTGTGTTATTGACTTGTTAATTGTTTACTTACTCCATGTGTAACTTTGTGTTGTCTGTTCACACTGCTATGCTTTATCTTGGCCAGGTCGCAGTTGCAAATGAGAACTTGTTCTCAACTAGCCTACCTGGTTAAATAAAGGTGAAATAAAGTAAAAAAAGAGGAAAGAACTGATCCCAGCCATGAACGCTGCCAGAGCCCGTGGGGATATTGCGTACGTCCGCTATGACAGGCTCATGGTCCACCCTCCCTTCCAGAAGCCTGGAAGGGATGACAGAGCAAAGCCCATGGTAGCCTCAACCCCGCAGCACACATCAATTGATTAATGGACTGCTGAATGAATTTTATTTTTTTGATAAGCTACCCAGGAAAGGGCTGAAAATAGCCCATATTAATATATGTAGCCTTAGAAATAAGGTTCATGAAATCAATAACTTGCTAACATCAGATAACATTAATGTATTAGCCATTTGATACTTTTTTTCACCTTTATTTAACCAGGAAGGCTAGTTTAGAACAAGTTCTCATTTGCAACTGCGTCCTGGCCAAGATAAAGTGTAACAATTCGACACATACAACAACACAGAGTTACACATGGAATAAACAAAACATAAAGTCAATAATATAGTAGAACAAAGGAAAACAAAAAGTCTTTATACAGTGAGTGCAAATGAGGTAAGTTGAGGAAATAAATAGGCCATGGTGGCGAAGTAATTACAATATAGCAATTAAACACTGGAATGGTAGATTGGCAGAAAATTAATGTGCAGGTAGAGATATTGGGGTGCAAAGGAGCAAAATAAATAAATACCAGTATGGGGATGAGGTGGGTAGATAGATGGGCTGTTTACAGATGGGCTATGTACAGGTGCAGTGATCTGTAAGCTGCTCTGACAGCTGGTGCTTAAAGCTAGTAAGGGAGATGTGAGTCTCCAGCTTCAGAGATTTTTGCAATTCGTTCCACTCACTTACATATTTCATTTGATGATATATCAGTAGCAATACAAGGATACAGTGGGGCAAAAAAGTATTTAGTCAGCCACCAATTGTGCAAGATCTCCCACTTAAAAAGATGAGAGGCCTGTAATATTCATCATAGGTACACTTCAACTATGACAGACAAAATGAGAAAAAAAATCTGGAAAATTGTAGGATTTTTTATGAATTTATTTGCAAATTATGGTGGAAAATAAGTATTTGTACTGTGATTCTTGTTCTCTTTTAAATCCGCAATTAGAATTGCTCCATAGCCTCGTAGAAGATCTATCCATAACATCTTGCTACCATGGAAAGGAAAATACCTGTCTATTTGTGGAAAATCACCCCGACTAACTCTTTAGTCATATTGTCAGTGCCGTGTGTATAGGTGGCAGGGAAGTCAGGTGCAGGAGAGTCAAAATGGAGTGTAAATGGAGTCTTTTAAAACTCGTTTTTCAACCACTCCACACATTTCTTTATAACAAAAAATAGTTCTGGCAAGTCGGGTAGGACATCTACTTGGTGCATGACAAGTTCTCTTTCCAACAATTGTTTACAGACAGATTATTTCACTTAAAATTCACTGTATCACAATTCCAGTGGGTCAGAAGTTTACATACACTAAATTGGCTGTGCCTTTAAACAGCTTGGAATATTCCTGAAAATGATTTAATGGCTTTAAAAGATATATATAAGCTAATTGTATCTCTCTCTCTCTGTGTGTGTGTATATATATATATATACACACATATATATATACACACATATATATATATATATATATATGTATGTGTGTGTATATATATATATATATATATATATATATATATATATATATATATATGTATATATATATATATATATATATATATATATATATATATATATATATACACACATATATATGTATATATATATATATATATATATATATATATATATATATATATATATACACACATATATATGTATATATATATACACACATATATATATATATATATATATATATACACACACATACATATATATATATATATGTATGTGTGTGTATATATATATATATATATATATATATATATATATATATATATATATATATACACATATACATATATACATATATATATATATATATATATATATATATATATATATACACATATACATATATATATGTGTATGTGTATATATATATATATATATATATATATATATATATATATATATATATATACACATATACATATATATATGTGTATGTGTATATATATATATATATATATATATATATATATATATATATATATACACATACACATATATATATATATATACATATATATATATATGTGTGTGTGTGTGTGTATATATATATATGTGTATATATATATGTGTGTGTATATATATATATATATATATATATATATATATATATATATATATACATACATACATACATACACATATACACATACATATATAAAAAAAACCTGCGTATCTTAGTTTCCATAATTAACAATTAATATTTGTAATAATGCAGATAGTTCATGCAATGGATTGTTACCTCTTACCAGGATTGCCATTACAAAAATTACACTTTGGCAAGCAATTATTATTTTAGCAAACAATTATTGTGATTCATCCTATATTGTCCCTAACATCTTTACTCCCTAGTAACAGCTGTGGGACACACACAACCCTTCCCCCCACAAGCAACCAGTCACTCAGATGCTCAACAGTTGTTTCATCCCAGAACTCAAGAAAGGATTTGATTTACAAATATATAAAAGTTGCAGCTGTATGAGAAGGCATGCATAATTGAGTAAAAACGGGCAAAAATGGATTAACCATTGTCAAGTCCTAGCTGATGGAGATCAGATACAACCTCTTTCCAAGAAACACACACACGCTGATCCCCAGATGTGACCATATTCCCAAGGATCTCTGTGCAGTCAGACCTCTGATGATTTTGTGCCACCAGGTCCACAATAATATGCACCATCTCTGAATGTCCAAGTGTGGCCCCTCCCCATGGGTTACTGCAGCTAGTGTTGCCAGCAGAATCACTGCCTGAGTGGGGCACCCTACAGGAATTCCCACCGGCTAAGTACAAGGTCTTCAAGGTACTCATTAGCAGCTTTGAGAATTTCCTTGTAGTTTATGCTCTCCCATCGGGGGGCTTTGGCTTTGTACGTTACAGCCTTATTCTAAAAATCAATCTACACACAAAACCCCATAATGACAAGGAAAAACAGCAAATGTATAAAAAAATTACACATTTACATAAGTATTCAGACCCTTTACTCAGTACTTTGTTGAAGCACCTTTGGCAGTTATTACAGCCTCGAGTCTACTTGGGTATGATGCTACAAGCTTGGCACACCTGTATTTGGGGGGGTTTCTTCCATTCTTCTCACAGATCCTCTCAAGTCTGGGCACTGGCTAGGCCATTCAAGAAAATTCAGATACTTGTCCCGAAGCCCCTCCTGCGTTGTCTTGGCTGTGTGCTTAGGGTCGTTGGCCTGTTGGAAGGTGAACCTTCGCCCCGGTCTGAGAGCAGGTTTTTTATCAAGGATCTCTCTGTACTTTACTCCCTTCATCTTCCCCTTGATCCGGACAAGTCTCCCAGTACCTACAGCTGAAAAGCATCGCCACAGCATGATGCTGCCAACACCATGTTTCACGGTAGGGATGGTGTCAGGTTTCCTCCAGAGTAAAACACTTGGCATTCAGGACAGAAAATCTTGTTTCTCATGGTCTATGAGTCCTTTAGATAGCTTTTGGCCAACTCCATGCAGGCTGTCATGTGCCTTTTACTGAGGAGTGGCTTCCGTCTGGCCACTCTACCATAAAGGTCTGATTGGTGGAGTGCTGCAGAGATGGCTGTTCTTCTGGAAGGTTTTCCCTTCTCCACAGCGAATCTCTAGAGCTCTGTCAGAATGGCCAACGGGTTCTTGGTTACCTCTCTGACCAAGTCCCTTCTCCACCGATTGCTCAGTTTGGCCGGGCAGCCAGCTCTAGGAAGAGTTGGTGGTTACAAACTTCTTCCATTTAAGAATCATAGAGGCTACTGTGCTCTTGGGGACCTTCACTACTACAGAAATGTTTTGGTGCTCTTCCCCAGATCTTTGCTCTGATATCTGTTTCACTGATTTCTGATCTCGTAAAAGCCTGGGTTTTCTGCCCGTTAACACTAGAAGCTTATTAACTAAAATGGATCAATTGAAAGTGTGGGTTCACAGCTCCAATCCAGATGTGTTGGTCATTAATGACACATGGTTAAGAAAGAGTGTTTTGAATACTGATGTTAACCTTTTTCGTAAAGACAGATCTTCCAAAGGTGGGGGAGTGGTAATCTTTACCAAGGATCACCTTCAGTGCTTGATTGTCTCCACCAATTCTGTCCCCAAACAATGTGATTTGCTGGTTTTAACCATTAAACTTTCAAATGGCTGTTTGTTGACTGTTGCTGGGTGTTATCGTCCTCCATCAGCACCAGCCTGTACCCTACCTGCCCTATGCTCTCACCTGGCCCCTTACACTACGTCTGAATTTGTTCTGCTAGGTGACCTAAACTGGGACATGCTTAAACCACCTGACCAAGTCCTAAAGCAATTGGACTCCCTAAATCTTTCTCAGATTATTACCAATCCCACAAGGTATGACTCCAAACACCCAGAAAAGGTTACTCTCCTCGATGTTATCCTCACAAACAATCCTGATAGGTACCAGTCTGGGATTTTCTGTAAAGACCTTAGTGATCACTGTGTTACAGCCTGTGTTCGTAATGGCTGCTCAGTCAAAAAACTTTAATGAGCAAGCCTTCCTTCATGACCTGGCCTCTGAAAATGTATATAGAATCAGCTTGATCCCCTCTTTTTGAAGAAGCTTATCTTCAGTGATATTGTTAACAAACACACCCCCATGAAGAAAATGAGAAATAAATACAGGTTCAGCCCCTGGTTCGACGATGATCTTGCAGTTACTCCACCTCAAGAATAGCATTTAGCGAAAGGATTGGCACACGCATACTAAGGCTGACTGGCTGTCATTCAGGCAAATGAGAAATAAGTGCACTCAGGCTATCCGGAAGGCCAAAGTAAGTACCTTTATAAGGAGCAGTTCTCACTCTGTGGGTCTAACCCCAATAAGTTCTGGAAAATGGTTAAAGACCTGGAGTATAAACCCTCCTCCTAACAGCTGCCCACATCGCTTAATGTTGATGTGGTTGTTACTGACAAGAAGCACATAGCTGAGCTCTTTAATCAACCCTTCATTAAGTCAGAATTTCTATTTGACTCAGCCATGCCTCCTTGCCCATCAAACATTTCCTCACCTCCCACCCCTTCTAATGCAACTAGCCCAGATGCTCCTCCCTCCTTTTCCCCTGCCCCGCTACAAAGTTTCTTCCTGCAGGCGGTCACTGAGTCCGAGGTGCTAAAGGAGCTCCTTAAACTTGACGCCAAAAAAACATCTTGGTCAGATGGTTTAGACCCTTTATTCTTTAAGGTTGCTGCCCCTATAGCCGTCAGGCCGATCTCTGACCTTTTTAACCTGTCTCTCCTCTCTGAGGAGGTTCCCATTGCTTTTAAGGCAGCCACAGTTAGTCCTTTATTTAAAGAGGGAGATCAAGCTGATTCTAACTGTTATAGGCCAATTTTTATGTTGCCCTGTTTATCAAAAAGATGGAAAAACTTGTCAATAACCAACTTACTGGCATTCTTTATGTCTATAGTATTCTATCTGGAACGCAATCTGGTTTTCACTCATGTTATGGATGTGTCACTACAACCTTAAATGTCCTCAACTATGTCACCACTGCCCTTGATTCTAAGCAATATTGTGCTGCTATTTTTGTTTGACTTGGCCAAAGCTTTTTATACGGTAGACCCTTCCATTCTTGTGGGCCGGCTAAGGAGTATTGGTATCTCTGAAGGGTCTTTGGCCTGGTTTGCTAACTACCTCTCTCAAAGGGTGCAGTGTATAAAGTCAGAACATCTGCTGTCTCAGCCACTGTTTGTCACCAAGGGAATACCCCAAGGCTCAATCCTAGGCCCCAACAAAATAGCTCAGGCAGTAGGAAGCTCTCTCATCCATTTATATGCATATGATACAGTCTTATACTCAACTGGCCCCTCTGAATTTGTGTTAAACTCTCTACAACAAAGTGTTCTTAGTGTCCAACAAGCTTTCTCTGCCCTTAACCTTGTTCTAAACACCTCAAAAACAAAATTAATGTGGTTTGGTAAGAAGAATGCCCCCCTCCCCACAGGTGTGATTACTACCTATGAGGATTTAGAGCTTGAGGTAGTCACCTCATACAAGTACTTGGGAGTATGACTAGATGGTACACTGTCCTTCTCTCATCCTACACATGCTAGATTATAGAGACATACTTTATAGAACAGCAGGTAAGGGTGCTCTCGAGCGACTAGATGTGCTTTACCATTCGGCCATCAGATTTGCCACCAATGCTCCATATAGGACACATCACTGCACTCTATAGGCATCTGTAAACTGCTCATCTCTGTATACCCGTAGCAAGACCCACTGGTTGATCCTTATTTATAAAACCCGTCTTAGGCCTCACTCCCCCCTATCTGAGATATCTACTGCAGCCCTCATCCTCCACATACAACCCCTGTTCTGCCAGTCACATTCTGTTAAATGTCCCCAAATCACACACATTCCTGGGTCGCTCATCTTCTAAGATAACCTGCCTAAGTGACTACCGACCCGTAGCACTCACGTCTGTAGCCATGAAGTGCTTTGAAAGGCTGGTCATGGCTCACATCAACACCATTATCCCAGAAACCCTAGACCCACTTCAATTTGCATACTAGCCTAATAGATCCACAGATGATGCAATCTCTATTGCACTCCACACTGCCCTTTCCCACCTGGACAAAAGGAACACCTATGTGAGAATGCTATTCATTGACTACAGCTCAGCGTTCAACACCAGAGTGCCCTCAAAGCTCATCAATAAGCTACGGACCCTGGGACTAAACACCTCCCTCTGCAACTGGATCCTGGACTTCCTGATGGGCCACCCCTGGGGGTAAGGGTAGGTAACAACACATCGGTCACGCTGATCCTCAACATGGGGGTCCATCAGGTGTACATGCTCAGTCCCCACCTGTACTCTAGACCCCAACACCTCTCTGATTCAGAGGGTTAAATGCGGAAGACACATTTCAGTTGAAGGCATTCAGTTGTACCCTCAACGGGTTCTACAGCTGCACCATCAAGAGCATGGTTGCATCACCGCCTGGTATGGCAACTGCTCGGCCTCCGACTGCAAGGCACTACAGAGGGTAGTGTGAACGGCCCAGTATATCACTGGGGCCAAGCTTCCTGCCATCCAGGACCTCTATACCAGGTGGTGTCAGAGGAAGGCCCTAAAAATTGTCAAAACTTAAGCCACCCTAATCATGGACTGTTCTCTCTGCTACCGCACGGCAAGCGGTACCGGAGCGCCAAGTCTAGGTCCAAGTTGCTTCTAAACAGCTTCAACCACCAAGCAATAAGACTCCTGAACATCTAATCAAATGGCTTCCAAGACTATTTGTACTGCTGCTACTCTCTGTTATTATCTATGCATAGTCACTTTAAAAACTCTACCAATAGTGGTTCCTCCTTTAAAAGTTGCATCATACTGCAGCACACCTTGCGGGTTGCTGCAGAATTCTATGGCACGTTATTTAATTGTAAGACATTTTTACCATTAATGCTAGTTAGTGCTACCACCAGAGGGCATCTTTGAGAAGCATTTGATAGTCTTCAATATTGGCACTACTAGAGAATTTAAAAACTTTTTTGCAAGAACGTAGTATATGGGATTGATTAAGAAATTAGCTTCATTAGGGTCATAAAGACGTGCCAAATGTTCTCCTAGCAGGTTTGTGTTTTTTGTCATGAATCTTGTTCTGGAGGCAGCTTTGCAGAATTGTCAGTTGCTGGCACAGCCACAGTCATTACATTTTAAACCTGACCTTGTGTAGCAAAAATCGCAGTTCTGCCTCCAGGACAAGACATGAAAAAAACTGGTAGCGCAGAAGCATGGCTGCCGATTCAGCTATGTCACAATGTGTTACGGATGGACCTTGGAGTATTTCCTGACCACGTGACCTGACCTTTGGCAGGCGGGGCATAAGTACGAACAGGTTGAGTTCCGTCCAGGTCCTTACCTGCGCTCGGTCTTGTTGATCAGGTCAGACACCTGCTGCAAGTACTCCTTGGCATATAGCACCACAGGCTCTGTGTCGTTCAGGTCCAGAGGGGACAGGGCAGAGGACAGGTAGTCCAGCCAGTCCACTGCCGGAGCCAACAGCTGAGGGACAGTTCAACACAAAAACAATGTTTTTAGACATTTTCAGAACTCAGAAGTGTCCCACATAGCTGCATATTTTAATTTAGACACAATTTTGTATCTATTCAATTCATGAGGCATATTGTTGGATCCACACAACAGATCTCAACATTGTATTGTTTTTTTAAGCAGTTGGAATTCCCTCCATATAGATGGTGGACTAACCACAATACCATATGGCAAGAACATTAGACTGCATTTCAGGTCTGAAACAGTCTGACAAACTTCAATTTTTTTGAGTGTGATTTAGGCTACATTCCAATTATCTACACTTCTCCCGAAGTTTGCACTAATACACTTAAAAGGAATGGACTCGCGTAAGGAATATGGTGGAAATTCCCTCCAGCCATGCTTGATCCAAACCAATGATTTTAAATGCATTAGTGGGAGTGAACAAGTGCACACTTTTGGAGAAGGGTAGAGAATCTGAACGCAACCTTTGATTTGTAAACTATTCCTTAAAACTAAACCAAATTATCCATAATATTTAGACAGAGAGAGAGAGAAAGAGAGCACGAGAGAGAGAGACAAAACAGTGAGAGGACCCTGCAGCCCTCATAAATTTGCATTCCAGGTCCCAGACGCAATCACAGCCGCCCCTATCCTGGAGGGTATGAAGGGGTATTACAGTAAAATCCTCAGCCCTCAGCCCCAGACCCACATCCAAACTGCTTTAATCCAGAACGTGGGAGCCGAGGACAGAGCAGGGAGGGAGAAAGATGATGGGATGGAGGCTGTTGTTTAGTTGTTTGGTCTTTAATGCACAAAAAAGTACAGTAAATACAAACTTGCCAAGTAAAATAAAGGTTAAATAAAATTAAATAAATACAAATATAGTATGACTACCTGTTTTTTCTGACAATCCTTATGATGCATTGTAACATGCTTAAGAATTAGTGTGGTCACAATACCAGAATTTTGACACAATATATATTACCGCCACAACAACAGTCACGAGTCATGACTGCCGTCAAATTCCATGTGACCGTAACTAAGCATCTCCAAAACTGCATTCTGATGCCGGTACCTAATGGCCTGGAACTCAACGCTCTATTGTCTAATCACTCTGACATCAATGCAAATGCAATTGAAAGTTAAATCAAACACTTATTGAGAGCCCTGGCATTCAGAGTTTAAGCGGAATAGGATCACCTGTTGCGCAACGAGAGCCAGCATCTCAAAGCTGCTTGATGCATGGAATTAAATAAGTGTTCCTATTAACCCATGTTGCCAACATTTCTATAGGTTATGCTATGCAATTATGTGAGAAAACAGAGTTTGATGGTCTCTATTAAAAAGATGAGGATCCCACTAGTTTTCTATAGCCTTGGCATAATATATTTACTTCTCAACTTTCCTAAAATAAAGCACGTTACCTACCTGGCTGGCATGAAAATGAACAGTGGGAAAAGCGTTGTCGGATGACATGTCATTTTCACCTGCCCCTGTTCTGATAGGTGTATGATTACGGCCCATTCTAAATACAAAATGTTTCTACACATACAGTACCAGTCAAAAGTTTGGACACACCTAGTCATTCAAGAGTTTTTCTTTCTTTTTTTACTATTTTCTACATTGTAGAATAATAGTGAGACATCAAAACTATGAAATAACACACATGGAATAATGTAGTAACCAAAAAAGTGTTAAACAAATCTAAATATATTTTATATTTGAGATTCTTCAAAGTAGCCACCCTTTGCCTTGATGACAGCTTTGCACACTCCTGTAATTCTCTCAACCAGGTAGTCACCTGTAATGTTTTTCCAACAGTCTTGAAGGAGCTCCCACTGCCATGGTTCCACCTGTCACTATAGGGCAGCAGAGACTGTCCTAGTGGCATTAATAAAACTCAGGTATATTCTATTTACTCATTATGATTTCTCTGAAAGAGGTGTGTTTTCTGTTGTCCTTTGCAGAAGCTTGAATTTATTTCCTGTGTGTGTTTGTTTCCCCGAGTGAGTTTGAGACCTAGTGTTTGTTGTTTTTCTAGTGTACTGTGATCCTTTGGCTACCGTTTCTCAGTAAAGTATTTATGTTTATCCTTAAACAATGATTCCTCGTCTGGTCTCTTCTCTGCACATGGGTCCAACCTCATCACATCACAGCAAGCTTCTGCCAAACATGGACCCAGCAGAGATCAACCAGATCAAGAATGTTGTAATCCACCAAGGAGCACTGCTGGTGCGGCAGCAAGAACAACTCTCCCAAATGGTAACAGGTAACCCAAGATCCCAGCCCCGGAGCGGTAGGACGGCCATTGGTTCAAGGGTTTCCTCCTGCCTATTCGAGCTACAGTCCTCCTCGTTCCACACCGATCAGACCATGATCATCTCTCTACTCTCGGGCAAGGCTCTGGCGTGGGCAATGGCGGTGTGGGAACAGAAGCCACCATCCTGCAACTCCATATTAGCTTTGACTGCAGAGCTGCGATGAGTCGACCACCCAGTTGGCAGACGAGAAGTGGCCTGCTGACTGTTCAACTTCCGCCAAGGGAACAGACCAGTGGTTGACTTCGCCATCATCTTCCACACCCTCGCCGCCAAGAGTGGGTGGAATACGGAGGCCCTAGTCACTGTTTTCCAGCTGGCTTTGTTTTACTCCAAGGAGTAACTGGCTTCTCGGGAACTGGGAGAGGATCTTGAGGCCCTGATAACGCCGGCAATCAAAATCGACAACCACCTCCCAGAACGCGTGAGACAGCGCATTTTTGACACCATCCCCGTATCCCGGTTTCCTGAGCACCCCAAGCCCACCGAACCCAGCATTGTGGAGTCCATACAGCTGGGACACACATGGCTGAGCCCACACATGGCTGAGCCAACAGGAGCGTGACAAGCACATGCGAAGGCTGCTGCCTCTACTGCGGAGGTCTCAGCCATCTCCGTGCTACATGCCCAGAGCGGAGGGGATTCACCAGATTCAAGCCTTCGTGGACTCCGGGGCTGCAGATAATCAAGACTTCGACAATAGAATTACAAATCCTGTGTGTGAAATGTCCCATCCCTCTGCAGATTCATGCCCTCAATGGATGCCCCATTGGCTCCGGCCAGGTGGAATATCAGACCAAGTCCATTCTACTGCAGGTTGGGGTGAATCACTCAAAGTTTTCGTTTGATCACGGCTTCCGAGAACTTCCTTATCCTAGGGTACCCCTGGCTAGCACTACATAACCTACTACTCTCCTGGTCCACAGGACACCTACTAGACTGGGGTAAGAACTGCCAGACTAAATGTCTAAGACCCCCACCTAGAGCCTTGCCGCATTCCCCTGCTTCCATTGAAGACCAAGACTTTTCCGCTCACCCTCCTGAATACTTTGAATGCCACTAAAGAGGCAACCCGCCACCCTCCCTCCTCATCGTCCATACGATGCCTTTCATTCACTCCTCAGCATCCCCAGCTGGTGTAGGTTTCTTCTTCTTGGGAAAGAAGGATGGAGGTCTGCATCCCTGCGTTGACTACAGAGGGCTGAACAAGATCACGATTACGAATCGTTACCCCCTAACCCTGATGTCCGCTGACTTGGACCTGGCCCTTCACCAAGAAGAATTCTCACTAGATTGCAACGCATACAACGATGCCACTACGATGATTTAGTCATGCCATTCGAACTATCGAACTCAATGGCAGTCTTCCAAGCATTGGTCAATGAAACTCTTAGGGATATGTTGAATCAGTTAGTCTTTGTTTACCTCGACATCCTGATCTTCTCCAAGACCCTTCCGGAACACATCCTGCATGTCCCGGGATGCCTCCTGCCGAGTCAACTATACGTCAAGATTGAGAAGTGTGAGTTCTATGTATCCCAAGTTTCTTTCCTGTGCCACATTATCTCTACCGCCGGCATCCAAATGGACCCTGTCAACCTGTTACGGCTAGATGTTCCGCTAGTGGTTTCGACAACATCCGGTGAAATTGCAGAGCGCGAAATTCAAATTCAATGATTAGAAATATTTAACTTTCATAAAATCACAAGTGCAATATACCAAATAAAAGCTTAACTTCTTGCTAATCCAGCTAATGTCAGATTTTCAACCAGGGAGATGCACCACGAAAGTCAGAAATAACGATATAATTCATACCTTACCTTTGAAGAGCTTCTTCTGTTGGCACTCCAAAATGTCCCATAAACATCACAAATGGTCCTTTTGTTCGATAAATCCCCAAAATGTACATTTATTTGGCGCGTTTGATTCAGAAAACCACCGGTTCCAACTCACCCAACATGACTACAAATTATCTAATAAGTTACCTGTAAACTTGGTCCAAACATTTCAAACAACTTTCCTAATCCTACTTTAGATATCCTAAAACGTAAATAATCGATAACATTTAAGACGGAATATACTTTGTTCAATAGCGGATAAAAGCAATGTGGAGCAAGCTCCAGGTCGCGCCCCCAAAACAAAAGAGTCCACTTGGCTTGACACTAAGTCTGAACAGCCCTACTTCTTCATTACTCGACAGAAAAACATCAATCAATTTCTAAAGACTGTTGACATCTAGTGGAAGCCATAGGAACTGCAACCAGGTGCCTCAGAACTCTAGTTTCCCATAGAAAACCAATTGAAAGCACAGTGAACTCAAAAAAAAAATCCTGGAAACTTGAGTGTTTTCTATCCAGATCTACCAATTACATGCATATCCTAGCTTCTGGGCCTGAGTCGCAGGCAGTTAACTTTGGGCACGCATTTCATACGGATGTGAAAATACTGCCCCCCTATCCCAAACACGTTATTAAGGTTAGGGTGGTCACTGACTAGCCCCGTCCCGCTTCACTCAAGCAAGTCCAGCAGTTCCTTGGGTTTGCCCATTTTTACATGCGTGTTATATGCAACTTTGGTGCGGTGGCAGCGCATCTCATGGCCCTAACCCGCAAGTCTCAGACCCGTTTTGGCTGGAACCTTGAGGCTGACAGGGCATTCATAGAGCTCAAGGGACATTTCACCTCCGGACCCATCCTCGTTCATTCTGATCCTACTTGTCCCTTCGTGGTAGAGGTGGATGCCTCGGACACCAGAGCAGGGGCGGTTCCTTTCACAGCGGCACAACAGAATTCACAAATGTGCCTTTCTTTCCAAGTGGTTTTCGCCAGCAGAACACAACTACGATGTAGACATGAGCTTTTGGTAGTCAAGTGGGCACTTGAGGGGTGGAGACACTGGTTGGAGGGGGCACCTCATCATTTTGTGATCTGGATGGACCATAAGAACGGTCTCCATTCAAGAAGCCAGGAGGTTGCCTCCCGGGTGGCGCAGTGGTTAAGGGCGCTGTACTGCAGCGCTAGCTGTGCCATCAGAGTCCCTGGGTTCGCGCCCAGGCTCTGTCGTAACCGGCCGCGACCGGGAGGTCCGTGGGGCGACGCACAATTGGCCTAGCGTCGTCCGGGTTAGGGAGGGATTGGTCGGTAGGGATCTCCTTGTCTCATCGCGCACCAGCGACTCCTGTGGCGCGCCGGGCACAGTGCGCGCTAGCCAAGGGGCACGGTGTAGCCTCCGACACATTGGGGCGGCTGGCTTCCGGGTTGGATGCGCGCTGTGTTAAGAAGCAGTACGGCTTGTTGGGTTGTGTATCGGAGGACGCATGACGCTCGGGTCTCTCCCGAGCCCGTACGGGAGTTGTAGCAATGAGACAAGATAGTAGCTACTACAACAATTGGATACCACGAAATTGGGGAGAAAAAGGGGTAAAATTCAAAAAAATAAAATATATATTAAAAAAAAAGAAGCTTGAACGCTTGCCAGGATAGGTGGGCTCTGTTTCTTAACAGGTTCAACTTCAGGTTCAACTTCACTCTTGCCTATCACCCGGGATCCAAGAATCAGAAAGCAGATGCCCTGTGCCACCAACACGATGAGAGGGACTCTGAGCCCATCATCCCCAGCTCCCGCATTGTGGCTCCCGTGTATTGGAATATAGAGACCAAGCCCAGACCTGAGAACCTGCGCCCTGCAGCGGTCCCACTAACAGACTTTATCTGTTCAAGTGCTACAATGGGGACACTCCTCTAAATTAACTGGGCATCCAGGGGTTAATCGAACACTGGAGTTCCTGAGGCGGAAATTCTGGTGGCCCAACATGATTGATGTGAGCTCTGTTGTTGCGGCCTGTTCCACCTGTGCCCAAAGCAAGTCCTCAAGTCGGCGACCTGCTGGGTTGCTCCAACCTCTGCCCATCCCCAGACGGCCCCTGTCCGTAGACTATCACAGGGTACCTCCATACCAAGGGCTTACCACTATCCTGATGGTCATTGATCGGTTCTCCAAGGCAGACCATTTCATTGCCTTACCTAAGTTGCCCTCAGCAAAGGAGACCGCTGATCTCATGATTACCCATGTCTTTCGACTACACGGACCTCCCCAGGACATTGTCTCGGATCGTGGACCCCAGTTCGCGACACGGTATTGGAAACCCTTCTGCTCCCTTGTCGGGGTGTTGTAATTCTCTCCTCGAGGTTCCAACCACAGTCAAATGGGCAAATGGAGTAGGCCAACCAGGAGCTGGAGAAGTTTCTTGTCTGGGTGGAGTATGATCACAACACACTGCCAAACTCGTCCACTGGACGGTCGCCGTTTGAGTGTCAGTTCGGGTCCTCCCCCTCGTCCTCCCCCTGGATCAGAGAGTGATCCTCCTTGCTCTGCTCATCTGCCTGACACCAACACCAGGCAAACTGGCACCAAAGGCCTGTACAGGCTCCTCCGACCTGGTCAACGAGTGCGGCTGTCCACCCGTGTTCTTCCCTTAAAAAGGTGGACATGCGGAAGCTCGCTCCACAGGACCATTCAAGATCCTGAGTTGCATCAACCCAGTCACCTATCGTCTCCAGCCTCCCAGGTCTATGAGGTTCTGTCCATCCTTCCATGTCTCCCGTCTCAAGCTGGTAAGGACCAGTCTCTTCTCTCCCGCCACACCTGCCCCTCCGCCCCTCGACTTGTCGATGGACGCCGGGCCTACACTGTCCTGCGTCTGTTGGAGGCTCGTCGGGTCAGAGGCACCCTGCAGTACCTGGTGGACTGGGAGGGCTACGGCCCCAAGGAGCGGGCATGGGTGCCTGACATAGACATCCTGGATCCGTGACTCATAGTGGTAGGCCTGGCTACTAGAAGGGGGGGGGTACTGTCATGGTTCCACCTGTCACCAGAGGGCGGCGCTAAGAGTGTGCAAAGCTGTCATCAAGGCAAAGGGTGGCTATTTTGAATAATCTCAAATATAAAAAATATTTTGATTTGTTTTTTTGTTACTACATGTGTTATTTCATAGTTTTGATGTCTTCACTATTATTTTACAATGTACAAAATTGTAAAAATAAAGAAAAACCCTGGAATGAGTAGGTGTGTCCAAACTTTTGGCTGGTACTGTATATTAGTAGGCTTTATGTAAAGACCAGATTAAATTGAGAATAGTCTGATGGGTGAGAATATTATAAAGCACTTTGTGCAACCTGCGCAAGAAACAGAGCAGAGCACATCCCTTTATGTAACTTTTTTTCAAATCATCATTAGAGTTGCATCATGCAGGCTTAGAACGTATTAGAAATCAAAACATATACCCTAAGGTTTGTATCACAACTAACGTTGCATAAATAACTCTAAATTATGCAAATAGGAGGACCTGTTTCAAATTATCACTTTGTTAACTTCTTGGTGACTGGGGGGCAGTATTGAGTAGCTTGGATGAATAAGGTGCCCAGAGTAAACTGCCTGCTACTCAGCCATAAAAGCTAGAATATGCATATAATTAGTGTATTTGGATAGAAAACACTCTTGAGTTTCTAAAACTGTTTGAATGATGTCTGTGAGTTTAACAGAACACATATGGCCGGCGAAAACCTGACAAATCCAACCAGGAAGTGGGAAATCTGAGGTTTTTCGTTTTTCAACTCATTGCCATTCCAATATACAGTGTCTATGGGGTCATTTTGCACTTCCTAAGGCTTCCACTATATATGTCAATAGTCTTTAGAACCTTGGTTGATTTTTCTACTGTGAAGGGGGGCAGAATGAGAGGGGATTGAGCCAGGTGTCTGGCCACTTTCACATGCGCGGTCATGTGAAAGTTCGCTTGCATTCCATTGCATTTCTACAGACAAAGGAATTCCCGGCTGGAACATTATTGAAGATTTATGATAAAAACGTCCTAAAGGTTGATTCTATACTTCATTTGACATGTTTCTACGACCTGTAATATCAACTTTTGGACTTTTCGTCCGACCTTTCGGCTGGACTTTCGGCTGCATGTGCGTTTGGATTTGTTTACCAAATGCCCTAACAAAAGGAGGTATTTGGACATAAATTATGAACTTTAACGAACAAATCAAACATTTGTGGAACTGGGATTCCTGGGAGTGCATTGTGATGAAGATCATCAAAGGAAAGTGAATATTTATAATGCTATTTCTGACTTCTGTTGACTACACAACATGGCGGATATCTCTTTGGCTGTTGGTCCCTGAGCGCCGTACTCCGATTATTGCATGGTATGCTTTTTCCGTAAAGTTTTTTTTAAATCTGACACAGTGGTTGCATTAAGGAGAAGTATATATAAAGTTCCATGTATAATAGTTGTATATTTTAGCAATGTTTATTATGAGTATTTCTGTAAATTGATATGGCTCTCTGCAAAATCACTGCATGTTTTGGAACTACTGAACATAACACGCCAATGTAAAATTATATTTTTGGATATAAATATGAACTTTATCAAACAAAACATACATGTATTCTGTAACATAGAGTCCTATGAGTGTCATCTGATGAAGATCATCAAAGGTTAGTGATTAATTTTATCTATATTTCTGCTCTTTGTGACTCCTCTCTTTGGCTGGAAAAATGGCTGTTTTTCTGTGACGTGGTGGTGATCTAACAATCGTTTGTGGTGCTTTCGCTGTAAAGCCTTTTTGAAATCAGACACTGTGGCTGGATTAATGAGAATTGTATCTTTAAAATGGTGTAAAATACTTGTATGCTTGAGGATTTTTTAATTATGAGATTTTTGTTGTTTTAAATTTGACGCCCTGCTCTTTCACTGGTTGTTGGTGGGGTGGGACGCTACCATCCCGAATATCCCAGAGAGGTTAACCGCTCAACACAGAATAGCAGCATGTGCGCACTCCCTCGGAAATAACTTAGGGAAAACATCCTTTCTATTTTATTCATGCTATGTTCAATTCTATTCTTATTACTATAAAATAATGGCACAGGAATTATAAGCAAACCTTGTCTGCTAAATGAACTAGTGGAGGAGCCCACAGCCATATGGCATAGCCGGATCAGGGCCTATAACATAAGGACGATTCAGAATATTCTATTCTTCTGAGATAGGCTACATTTTCTTCAAATCATAATGTTTCTTTAGACCGGACCTAAATAAATAGATTTATTGTGATAGGCTATATTAAATGGATTTATTAGACTCTTTAAAAATGTAGATGTTCCAATAGGTCTGCATCAGTGGCTTTAAGGCTAGAGTGGAAGCCCAGAGATGCTAAACGTGTTTATGTTAACTAACCGGCAGTTATTTGCATGACAGTTACCAGCTGACAAATTTTCATGACTGACACTACCCTAATACCAGATTTAGTATCATGATACTCAATACCGAAACAGTACCATGGCAAAAAAAAAGAAAGCGGGAGATTTTTTTATTCTGTTTTCATTCTCAAAAACATGATTTTACGGTGTTTAATATATATTTCTACACTATGAGGTTGGAATAATACTGTGAAAATGATGATATCCTTTTAGTGTAAGAGCTGTTTGAAAATATTTCAGCCTGTTTTGGCCTGCCTGGTGAAATCACCATGCGGTAAATTAGTTAACTAACCAATACTAAAGAGAGTTCCAAACCTCTCTGCCAATAACAACCCGTTTTCAGTTTCCCCCTCCCTACTCACACCACTCCCAGACAGTCCTAGCTAAATCCTTGCTTGAGAAATTGCTCTTGCTAATTTTTGTTTCTTTTAGAATATTTTTTTTAAATTGAAAACAATGTCAGTAAGGTACTGAAAGTGGAACTGACAGATTTTTAGCAATATAAATCGTATTAAAATCTGTCCATATACATGCCCAGGGAGAATATGACACTTAGTTTTTTTAAATAATAATAATTCTGACATTTTCACAAATTCATAGTAAGGCATTTGTGAACATTCTATAGCAATATAGTGAAAAAGGCAGTGTATTTAGACAATTAATAGACACGGCAGTAAATAAAACCTAATAAAAACATGTATCTTGTCCAGGACCAGAGTCTATGCAGACCGGTGTGCCATAGTCAGCTACTGTAGGCCTATATGCAAATAAGCCATTTGTCACACAGGCCTGCCATCATTCACTTTGAACTGGAATGTGTGTTTACAGGCAGTAGGGCCTGGGAATTTGATGTTATTTACTGATGTTATGATTGAATGCAAAGTAGTTAAAAACGCTGTCAGTTCGACTTGAATTGTTACGCAGAAATGATTTGATATTTGGGTCCACTTTTGAGGTCTGAAATATACCCTTTAATTCAAGTGTCCTTGCACTTAACACCGTTTTTTGATTATCGGCATTTAGCGCACATGTGATGGAGTTTCCAGATCATATGGCCACTGTATTGATACAAATAATCCTTATTCTGCCAGGTAGGCATATGCTACTTTGTACTTAACTTTTAATTGAGGTTTTGGCAAAGCCTTTCCATCTACCCGAAGATGGTTGTCTTTTGTCTAACGGTTACACAAAGTGGTAAACATATGCGCACCGCACACTCACAGGCAGGGGCATTCCAGTATGAAAGTTGCAGGGAATGCAATGCATTCTGTTAATGTCTTTTGATAAACTTTGACAAATACATTTTTCTAATAAGTTCAATACATTTAGTTGATTTGCAAACGTGAGACACATTTGATAGATGAACCGTTTCGGTGTAATGTGCAACACTAGTAAGGATAGGATCATAGTAGCTCCCATTAATTTACAGTATGTCTATGTATTCCGGAGTTGTAGTAGAAAACGTTAGGGGCTTGTCATGTCATCATTAAAAGCTTTGCTCTTCGATAATTTACTCCCCATTTAAGTTGTTTTTTGCAACAGACAACGAAAATGTGTGTTTGTTATTGGACAAGTCCAGCTAGTCCTTCCCTGTTTTAATCCATTTGCTTCTGTTTGGTGCCTAATGAACATGACCCTGGAGATTTAATGTAATGATCCAGTGTTTAGAACCATCAGAAACAGAACAAAGGATCTACGACATTGCCATTCAAATTCATGCCTTATCAACTCGACTGTGTTTGCAGGCTTAAGATGAACAGACTGATTTTCTAGAGTGATTACATTCAAATTTAAGAAATATACACAATCTACCCATTACCACCCATTTCACTGATTCAACCCATCCTACAAATGACGACTTTCAATTCCTATGAAACAGAGAACCATCTCAACTGACTCTCCATTCATTCATTCTATCTGTTTGTTGATGAAAGGCTCCATGTCCACCAACCACTAGCATTCCCTTCACCGTCTCTCTGCAGTTCTGCTGCTGCCTTGGAGATAGAAGAGCTCAGCAACAGCTCTTGGCAACAGTCACCTTGGCAACCAGGGAAACATTCCAAAACAAAAAAGAGGACTGCATGAGAGGCAGAGTACACAGACAAATGTGTGAAGAGGCTTTCAGAAGGTGGTGGTGAGTTGGTGTGGGAGAGACTGCGAGAAAAAGCCATGCATGTTTTGACACTAATGGAGACAGAAGAAAATGTGGGAACAGACTATTTGATTAAGAACAAACTTTACAGCCTGATCTGATGGCATGGGGTTCTGATCCACTCAAAATCCACCCCACAAAAAAAATCCACCTCACATATGTACCTCTCTCTCTCATACATACTCACATCCAAGCAACTGCTTGCACATGGAAGTGCACATGTTCTCGCTGTAATCCCCCACCCAACAGACGCATACACACCTGCAGTTCGGCGATGGTGATCTTGTGGTAGATCTTCTCCTCATCGCGAAGTTCGTCCGGCGGTACGGTGATGTTGGCGAGCGCCGTTTCAAAGTCTAGAATCTGCTGCATCTGGCTTTGTGTGGAGTTCTTTTCCCCCCCCAATAGCAGGCTCAGCTCCACCATGTAGTCCAGATATGCCTTCAACACCTGGGAGGGGACACAGGATAAGCGCAGGGTCGTGTTCACTTGCCACCAAATGGAAGACAACGGTGCGAAGCAGAGTGAAACGGGGAGGTACAATCTGAATTTGTTCAATGAGAAATGCCCATTTTAGTTTTTCATTGCAAACCCTCCACATGGATTTTGTTTTAGGCCTGCTATAGTTAATGTTAACCAGTGGATGACCATCCCCATTGAATTGAAGAAAAAAACAAATATTGAAACAGTAAAGAAAAGTTATCCTTTTTAGATAAAACTATTCTAAATATATTTTACGTCACCAAATAATTGATTAAAACAAACTGATTCGCAATGAAGGTCTACAGGAGCCTCAGCAGCACTCTGTGGGGTAATACCATGGTTTAGCCAGACAGCTAGCTTATGTCAAACCTAGGAGGCTCATGGTTATCACCCCCCTTCCATAAACGTACACAGTAATTATGACATCTTCCGGAGGACTTCCTCCAACCTCTCAGAGCTTTTGTAGCATGAACTGATATGTTGTCCACCCAATAAAAGGACCAGAGAATGCATTTAGTGCTGAAAGCATAAGCTACAAATAGCTAGCATTGGAGTGCATAAAATGTGGTGAGTAGTTAACTCTCTCTCTCTTTGTTCAAAACTGTTCAACTATTGTCTTTCTCTCTTTTTGAGCTATCTATATTTCATAGTTTTTTGTTTTTCATTTTCATTTACTTAGCTAGTGTCAAATGGCTCAAATAGAGAGTGATGCTATGTTAGCTAGCTGGCTATGGCTATCCAACACTGTCAAGGTAAGCTTTTGGTTGTATTAATGTATTGCAACCGGGGCTCGCTGATGTAACTGCTAAACTGATTGCTGTGGACTACACTGTACTGCATGATTGTAGCGGGTTTACTAACGTGTTAGTTCTAGTAGCTATGTTGACTATGAATTGACAATGATGTAGGCTGTGTGTAGCGGTTAGCAGTCATGATATGAAGGTTTGGCTTGGAAAGTTTGTTTTACCTGGTCACAGACAGCTGATGTGTTGTGCACTGAAGTCCACAAACGAAGAGAAAAGGTGAAAGGAGGAGAGCCCGTAGATAGATACAAAAATGTATTATATATACAATGAGCTATTTGTATGTGTCTGGTATGAAAGTGAACTGTGTTTGCGTGTGATCTGGGGTGTATTCATTCCACAGATTATGTTTAAAAACATTTCTTAAACAGAAGCAAATGAAACAGGGATAAACATACCAGCATTTGTCCAATAGAAACTCTTGTTTTCAAATGTTGGACTAATGATGACACCCTAGATCAGCTAGATGCAGTCAAGAGTGTGCAAGGTGGTATTGAATGTGCCACTGTCAGTCACCTTGATTACTCAAAATGCTCTCGACCTCTGCACCTACATTGTAAACTTTCATTCATAGGCTAGGTTGTAGCAACCTCATGATGGGTACAGGGAAAATTTGAGTATCATGTAGTAGCCTAAACCAACCGATGTTACATTGAGCTGGGGGAATGGAATATGAATGACAGTCATCCAAAATGCTGTAATAGAAATAAGGCCATGTTCATATATATTAAAAAAAAAAATCCTCCCTCATCTTAAATGGCACCGACCGCTACTAATGTTAACACACTTGATTTTAATCAGCTGCTCCTTAGGACCTTAACTAGCTGAATCAGGTGTGTCATAGTAAGGCTGCACATCTAGTTGGTCTCCAGGAGGAGGGTTGGCCACCCCCGGGATAGACTGCAGACTATAGTAGGGCCAGGAGTTGTTGTTGACCACATGACCGGATCAGAAAAAAAAACTCTGGCTACAGTGACTATAACTAAGGCTCAGAGTTTTTCCAGGTGAAACACCATTTATTAGTAAAAATTCCCGACTCTACTCTGGTGTGGTAAACAAGAGAATGAGAGCAATCAAAATTAAACACTTGCTGCTGGCTTCATTTTCAGTGGAAGGTTTCAGTCTTTCTAGTTTGTTGTAAAGTGACCACCACCCTGCTAAAATATGCTGGGTTGTGTCAGAGAGATTTGTGACAGGCTATAGGGAGGGTAAATTAGAATGGAACAACAAGATACACGTCAACCTTTAGATAAACAGATAATGGATGACCCCCTCCACAGAATCCTGAGCAGATACATTTATTTATTTCACCTTTATTTATATGGAGGGGAAGCCGCCATCTTCTGCAGACATGTACATGTATGGCTACATGATAATATGTTGTGTTTTAATGATGTTGTGAAGCTTGACATTTTGAACGAAATTCCTAAGCTTTGGATAATAAATAAACTGGGGAAGACAGGCTCATAGTAATAGCTGGAACAGAATCAATGGAATGGTATCCAACAAATCAAACACATGGCTTACATTTGTTTTATGCAATTCCATTTACTAAATTCCAGCCATTATTATGAGCCGTCCTCCACTCAGCAGCCTCCTGTGACAGTAATTTACTGTATTTTAATTTATTATGGTACCTCATGTTGACAGCCATAGGTAGGAAAAGACCACACATGTACTGGCTGGCCCCCACCCACCTGAACTTTACTCACCTTCTCATTGGCTGTCTTGTTGAGGTAATAGTCCCGCGAGGGGAGGAACAGCCCCGATTGATCCACCTTGCAGAAATGCATCAAAAGGTGAGCAAACACACTAATCATAAGGAAGAATGAATTGCAGTGTGCGGAGTCCATTCACTATCATATTCGGCACCTGTTATTATATAAAAGCTTAAAATATATGTGTGTGTGTGTGTGTGTGTGCGTGCACGTCTGTCTACGTGTGCCCACGTGTGTCTGTCTGTGTCTATGCATGCATGCCTATATGTTTGTTTGTGTATGCTAGTACATATATTTTCATTTAAAAAGATCCAGAGCCAGAGCAGCTGACCTGGATGACATTGCTGTTGGAATTCTTGGGGTCCACGCTGACTCCGATGGTGAAGAAGGGCTGGGCACGGTAGGGGCCCGACACTGTCTTCAGAACTTCCATGAAGTTGTCCTTCTCCCAGGGCCCTGTGATGTTCCAGCCCCCTGTCTGCAAACACACACACACACACACTAGAGAGACTCAACAAATACAGAAAAGAGTGCTCTTTTTTATGGCAACACTTTGTTCAACACCTTTATAAGCCAAAAAAATGTGTGTTCTTCTTACTTCCACTCACACTACAACCAGCACTGCAGCTGGAATGAATGAGTATTGCAAAGTGTTTCCGATAAGCTTGCGTTGTTACTATTAGCGGCTTGTGTCTTTTAAAATAAAGGAATATTTCACTTTCTATTGTCATAGGAGTAACAACATGAATTGGTGCATGAGTGGTACTTGAGTTTCGCCATCAGCTGGAAGACTGTCCTCTTTTCTCAGTGGAAGGAGGGAGAGCGAAGGGACTGTAAGTCGGGGTGAGAGGCAGCCTCACCGCTGCTCCCTCCCTCCTCTCAGACTGACCATCAGATGCAGGTCCAATAAAACAAAATATTATATATATACATACATACATACATACACACACACACACATACAGTTGAAGTCAGAAGTTTAAGAAACATTTTGTGTGAAGGGGGCGGTGTCTTGTTTTTCTCATTTTTCAACTCCACAAAATGTTTCTTAAAAAAACTATAGTTTTGGCAAGTCAGTTAGGACATCTACTTTGTGCATGACACAAGTAATGTTTCCAACAGTTGTTAACAGACAGATTATTTCACTCTATCACAATTCCAGTGGGTTAGAACATTACATACACTAAGTTGACTGTGCCTTTAAACAGCTTTGAAAATTCCAGAAAGTTATGTAATTGCTTTGGAAGCTTCTGATAGGCTAATTGACATCATTTGGGTCAATTGGAGGTGTACCTGTGGATGTATTTCAAGGTCTACCTTCAAACTCTGTGCCTCTTTGCTTGACATCATGGGAAAATCAAAAGAAATCAACCAAGACCTCAGAAAAACTATTGTAGACCTCCACAAGTCTGGTTCATTCTTGGGAGCAATTTCAAAACGCCTGAAGGTACCACGTTCATCTGTCCAACCAATAGTACGCAGGTATAAACACTATGGGACCAGGCAGGCGCCATACTGCTCAGGAAGGAGACGCGTTCTGTCTCCTAGAGATGAACGTACTTTGGTGCGAAAGGTGCAAATCAATCCCAGAACAACATCAAAGTACCTTCTGAAGATGCTGAAGGAAACAGGTACAAAACCATCTATATCCACAGTAAAATGAGTCCTATATTGACATAACCTGAAAGGCTGCTCTGCAAGGAAGAAGCAACTTCTCCAAAACCACCATAAAAAATCCAGACTACGGTTTGTAACTGAACATGGGGACAAAGATTGTACTTTTTGGAGAAATGTCCTCTGGTCTGATGAAACAAAAATAGAACTGTTTGGCCATAATGACCATCATTATGTTTGGAGGAAAAAGGGGGACGCTTGCAAGCCGAAGAACACCATCCCAACCGTGAAGCACGGGGGTGGCAGCATCATGTTGTGGGGGTTGTTTGGCTGCAGGAGGGACTGGTGCATTTCACAAAACAGATGACATCGCGAGGAAAGAAAATTATGTGGATATATTGAAGCAACATCTCAAGACATCAATCAGGAAGTTAACGCTTGGTCGCAAATGGGTCTTCCAAATGGACAATAACCCCAAGCATACTTCCAAAGTTGTGCCAAAATGGTTTAAGGACAACAAAGTCAAGGTATTGGAGTGGCCATCACAAAGCCCTGACCTCAACCCTATAGAAAATGTGTGGGCAGAACTGAAAAAGCATGTGGGAGCAAAGAGGCATACAAACCTGACTCCGTTACACCAGCTCTGTCAGGAGGAATGGGCTAAAATTTACCCAACTTATCGTGGGAAGCTTGTGGAAGGCTACCCGAAATGTTTGACCCAAGTTAAACAATTTAAAGGCAAAGCTACCAAACACACTCCTGACCCACTGGAAATGTGATGAAAGAAATAAAAGCTGAAATAAATCATCCTCTCGACTATTATTCCGACATTTCACATTCTTAAAATAAAGTGGTGATCCTAACTGACCTAAAACAGGGAATTTTTACTTTACTAGGAGTTACTAGAATTAAATGTCAGGAATTGTGAAAAACTGAGTTTAAATGTATTTGGCTAAGGTGTATGTAAACTTCCGACTTCAACTATATCTGTTTCTGTATATATATATATCACACACAGTGGGGCAAAAAAGTATTTAGTCAGCCACCAATTGTGCAAGTTCTCCCACTTAAAAAGATGAGGCCTGTAATTTTCATCATAGGTACACTTCAACTATGACAGACAAAATGAGAAAAAAAAATCCAGAAAATCACATTGTAGGATTTTTTATGAATTTATTTGCAAATTATGGTGGAAAATAAGTATTTGGTCACCTACAAACAAGCACGATTTCTGGCTCTCACAGACCTGTAACAACTTCTTTAAGAGGCTCCTCTGTCCTCCACTCGTTACCTGTATTAATGGCACCTGTTTGAACTTGTTATCAGTATAAAAGACACCTGTCCATAACCTCAAACAGTCACACTCCAAACTCCACTATGGCCAAGACCAAAGAGCTGTCAAAGGACACCAGAAACAAAATTGTAGACCTGCACCAGACTGGGAAGACTGTCGCCAGGGACTCAAATCCTGCAGTGCCAGACGTGTCCCCCTGCTTAAGCCAGTACATGTCCAGGCCCGTCTGAAGTTTGCTAGAGAGCATTTGGATGATCCAGAAGAAGATTGGGAGAATGTCATATGGTCAGATCAAACCAAAATATAACTCTTTGGTAAAAACTCAACTCGTTGCATTTGGAGGACAAAGAATGCTGAGTTGCATCCAAAGAACACTATACCTACTGTGAAGCATGGGGTGGAAACATCATGGCTAGTGGCCTAGCCAGTCTCCAGATCTCAACCCCATAGAAAATCTTTGGAGGGAGTTGAAAGTCCGTGTTGCCCAGCAACAGCCCCAAAACATCACTGCTCTAGAGGAGATCTGCATCGAGGAATGGGCCAAAATACCAGCAACAGTGTGTGAAAACCTTGTGAAGACTTACAGAAAACGTTTGACCTGAAGGGTATTTAACAAAGTATTGAGATAAACATGTTATTGACCAAATACTTATTTTCCACCATAATTTGCAAATAAATTCATTAAAAATCCTATGTGATTTTCTGGATTTTTTTTTCTCATTTTGCCTGTCATAGTTGAAGTGTACCTATGATGAAAATTACAGGCCTCTCTCATATTTTTAAATGGTAGAACTTGCACAATTGGTGGCTGACTAAATACTTTTTTGCCCCACTGTATATATATTGTGCTCACTTAACAGATTGTACTACTTGTGAGGCACAGCTATCTGTTACCAGTGTGATCATATACAGTGGTCTGAGAAGATCAATATTGGCAGGGCAATTCAAGCATAGCCAATAAGGAGTGAAAATGTACTGTGTCTATAGCCTACTGCACAAACCTCATTACTACAGAACTGTTTATCATTTATTAATGTTGCATAGGCTTGCATTTTTACTTAGAAAGGGATCTTGACTCAGAAAAGGTTGGTAGCCACTGGCCTAGAGGGAGTTTCCATGTACAAACCATTCCCTTTCAAATCCTTGAAGTATACACACTTTTGGAGAAATGAGAGTTTATTGGGATGCAGTGTGTGTGTGTGTGTGTGTGTGTGTGTGTGTGTGTGTGTGTGTGTGTGTGTGTGTGTGTGTGTGTGTGTGTGAAGGGGGCGGTGTCTGAAGCAAAGCTGACCTTTGCGATAAGGTCAATGAGGGGCATGGCTCCCAGCTCCTCGATGTGCTGCTCGTTGAGACAGGACAGGTAGTAGAACTGGGTCTTCCTCTCAGCGTCACTGCTGGAGTTGAATGTGCCGTTCTCTAAAGTAGAAGAGAAAAAGAGGGGGAGAGAAGAAGATGAAAAGATGGATGAGGAGGAGGAGAACAGAGGTTAATGTGATTATGTGACATGCTGATCAAACCGGACACATGCATGTTGATTTTGTACCCCCACACCAGACACGATCAGGACACTCAGGTTGAAATATCAAAACAAACTCTGAACCAATTATATTACATTTGGGGACAAGTTGAAAAGCATTAAACATTTATTGCAATTTAGCTAGCTAGCTTGCTGTTGCTAGCTAATATGTCCTTGGAATATAAACATTAGGTTGGTATTTTCCCTGAAATGCACAATGTCCTCTACTCCAACAATGAATCCAGAGATAAAACGGTAAACCGGGGGGCGCTGGTGAGCAACAACATGTAAAGACGCGTTTTCTCCGTGCTCTGATCCAGGGTGAACAATTTATTATTAATACCTCCCCCCCATGTTCATTTTGTAACAATTTGGAATCAAACCCAATTTACTAATTTGTCTTTTTTTCCTGAAATATTTGGCTTTCTAATCGTAAAATGTCGAGACAACAACGGCCGTGGGTCAAAAAGGAGCAGGCCTCTGCTGAAGCCTCGGGCTCAGCTGACAGACTCTGATCCCCCCCGAACTATCCATGGGAATGCAGCTATCATTAAATCTGAACAGACTGTGCTGTCTAAGGTGGAGTCATTATCCACTGACCTATCCGCACAAATAGCTATTCTTGCCACCGAGGTCTACATAAAGTTTGACTCCGTTAACGAATACTTGGCGCGACATGACACCCGTCTGAATATCATGGTAGATGGGGCAAATATTTACTCAGACAAAGTGGTGACACTGGAAGAGCAAGTCACCCAGCTATCATCAGATGTCGTCAAACTCACTTCCAAGGTTGAGGACCTTGAGAACAGACAGCGCTGGTGGAAAGGTTGCATTTTCGGCGTGAGAGATGGACTCGAGACCGTAGGCGGAATGCGGCTTACCCTGTTCATGGCTAAACTGCTACAGGAAATTCTAGGCCTCGATTACGCCCCCACACTTGACCGTGCGCACAGAAGCATACAGTCTGCACCGAAGAATGGGTATCCGCCCAGACCCATAGTAGTTAAATTCCATTACCTTCAGGAGAAGGAGGATGTCTTCCGTAAGACAGTGCGAGCGGCTCCCATCACCCACGACAGGCAAAATATTCACATATTCACACAGCGGCAGTCATGAAGAAGAGGTCAGTCAACGAGGTGAGGGGGCTCCTACACCGCTGTCTGGACACCTAGTTCGGCATTCTTTACCCAGCTGTACTGAAGATCATTACTCCCTTCTTAGACCCAACCAAGGCCAAAGAATACATTGTCGCACACCTACATCCACAGGAGGACAGGCAACATAATACTAACTAGCCATTGTGGGCACATACTGTCACCCTGCTCTAGACATGCTAACACGACCAAGGACCAACTAGTGAATTCATATCTTGATTAGAAACGTGCATCCACCCTGCTGCCCCCCCCCCAAAAAAATGTATCCAGTAACTTAACGTTATGAACAAGGATGGTATAGGGTGACATGTATATGTATACATGGACATGGACATGTATAGGGTGACATTCTCACAAGGACAATATAGTTTGAATAGCATTTTATTTACAATACATGGCACAATTAGCTTTTACCAACTAGCTGGCGCTGTACAGCAACGTTGCTAGGTGGCAGGGTAATAATTAGCCAAGTTGCTACCTAAGGGGGGACATACACTGCTCAAAAAATAAAGGGAACACTAAAATAACACATCCTAGATCTGAATTAATGAAATATTCTTATTAAATAATTTTTTCTTTACGTAGTGGAATGTGCTGACAACAAAATCACACAAAAATTATCAATGGAAATCAAATTTATCAACCCATGGAGGTCTGGATTTGGAGTCACACTCAAAATTAAAGTGGAAAACCACACTACAGGCTGATCCAACTTTGATGTAATGTCCTTAAAACAAGTCAAAATTAGGCTCAGTAGTGTGTGTGGCCTCGACGTGCCTGTATGACCTCCCTACAACGCCTGGGCATGCTCCTGGACAGTCTGTGGTACAACATGGCGTTGGTGGATGGAGCGAGACATGTCCCCCCAGATGTGCTTAATTGGATTCAGGTCTGGGGAACGGGCGGGCCAGTCCATAGCATCAATGCCTTCCTCTTGCAGGAACTACTGACACACTCCAGCCACATGAGGTCTAGCATTGTCTTGCATTAGGAGGAACCCAGGGCCAACCGCACCAGCATATGGTCTCACAAGGGGTCTGAGGAGCTCATCTCGGTACCTAATGGCAGTCAGGCTACCTCTGGCGAGCACATGGAGGGCTGTGCGGCCCCCCAAAGAAATGCCACCCCACACCATGACTGACCCACCGCCAAACCGGTCATGCTGGAGGATGTTGCAGGCAGCAGAACGTTCTCCACGGTGTCTCCAGACTCTGTTACGTCTGTCACATGTGCTCAGTGTGAACCTGCTTTCATCTGTGAAGAGCACAGGGCGCCAGTGGCGAATTTGCCAATCTTGGTGTTCTCTGGCAAATGCCAAACGTCCTGCACGGTGTTGGGCTGTAAGCACAACCCCCACCTGTGGACGTCGGGCCCTCATACCACCCTCATGGAGTCTGTTTCTGACCATTTGAGCAGACACATGGACATTTGTGGCCTGCTGGAGGTCATTTTGCAGGGCTCTGGCAGTGCTCCTCCTGCTCCTCCTTGCACAAAGGCGGAGGTAGCGGTCCTGCTGCTGGGTTGTTGCCCTCCTTCGGCCTCCTCCACGTCTCCTGATGTACTGGCCTGTCTCCTGGTAGCGCCTCCATGCTCTGGACACTACGCTGACATACACAGCAAACCTTCTTGCCACAGCTCGCATTGATGTGCCATCCTGGATGAGCTGCACTACCTGAGCCACTTGTGTGGGTTGTAGACTCCGTCTCATGCTACCACTAGAGTGTAAGCACTGCCATAATTCAAAAGTGACCAAAACATCACCCAGGAAGCATAGGAACTGAGAAGAGGTCTGTGGTCACCACCTGCAGAACCACTCCTTTATTGGGGGTGTCTTGCTAATTGCCTATAATTTCCACCTGTTATCTATTCCATTTGCACAACAGCATGTGACATTTATTGTCAATCAGTGTTGCTTCCTAAGTGGACAGTTTGATTTCACAGAAGTGTGATTGACTTGGAGTTACATTGTGTTGTTTAAGTGTTTCCTTTATTTTTTTGAGCCGTGTATATCACTAGGGGGGACAACATATACCACATGTTTTATATATTGTTTTACTATACTTTAAATATGCATAAGTTATCTTAGATAACTGAGGTGGTTCCCTCCAGAATCCCTTCCGTCGGTTTAAACTTTATTATGTTCGCCCTGGATAGAGCTCTACAGAGGTTCAGTTTAACATGGTAGCATTTTGCTCTAGTCTAGGAGAGGTAAATATAGCAGCCTTCCAACAGGGGGAAGGCCAGCATAGGGGTCCAAGCTTTTCTTCTGAGTATTTTGTTGTTCTTAGCAGTTTTTTATTTTCTTTATATTTTATTACTTTGACCTTTCAGCACACTGGCCATGTGATTGCACTAACATTCATTTCTGATTACTATATACTCTAGGCTCCACATGATTTATCAGCTGGAACGTGAAAGGAATTAACCAGGTGGTCAAGTGTAGCCGAGTGTTACGCTCATCTTAAGTCCTTAAGTTCAGACATTGTTTTTCTCCAAGAGACCCATTTCTGGTCTAGCGACCATGATAAACTAGAGAGGATGGGTAGACCAAATATTTCACTCCAACTTTGGTGCTAAGGCCAGAGGGGCAGCCATCCTTATCAGAAAATGCACCCAGTTTGTCTCCTCCAGAGTAATTTCAGATACTAATGGCAGATATATTAAGGTGATGAGGAAATTGTTTAGCACACAGGTTATTCTGGCTAACCTCTATGGTCCTAATTGGTATGAAACACAATTTCTCTCTGACCTCATTGCAACACTTCCTGACCTTAACTCATAATTTTATAGTGGGCGGAGATTTCAAATGTGTATTGCATCCAGGTCGAGACAGATCCAGACCGAAGCCCTAACAATATGATTTCAAAATCAGGCGCAATAATCAACTAATTTCTAGAATCATATAATTTTTGGGATCAATGCAGGAGGAGCAATCCCACTGCTAAACAGTACTCCTTTTTCTCTCCAGTACACCGCTCATACTCTAGGCTTGACTTTTCCCTGCTGGACCATAGAATTCTTCCTTTTGTAACTAATAGCCAATATCACAGCATCATTATCTCAGACCATAGCCCTGTTCAGCTAGATATTCGCTTTCCGGACAGAACTGTGTCCCAATGCGTGTGGCGACTTGACAAACTACTATCCTGTAGTGCCTTTAAAAAATACATATCAGCTCAACTGCACCCCTGACGTGTCTCACTCTACTGTGTGGGAGTCGTTAAAAGCATTTCTAAGGGGCTGAATTATTTCATACACAGCGTATGACAACAAACAGCACACCAAACACTTATCGGAGCCACACTACCATTCAAAAGTTTGGCGTCACTTCGAAATGTCCTTGTTTTTGAAAGAAAAGCACATTCTTTGTCCATCCAGTTTGCTCTGTTCTTTGAAGGGAGTAGTACACAGCGTTGTCCGAGATCTTCAATTTCTTGGCAATTTCTCGCATGGAATAGCTTTCATTTCTCAGTACAAGAATAGACTGACAAGTTTCGAAAGAAAGGGCTGTTTCTGTCCATTTTGATCCTTTAATCGAACCCACAAATGCTGATGCTCCAGATACTCAACTAGTCTAAAGAAGGCAAGTGTCACACCCTGACCTTAGTTTTCTATGTTTTATTTTGGTCAGGTCAGGGTGTGACGAGGGTGGGTATGCTTGTTTGTCCTGTCTAGGGTTTTTTGTATATCTAGGGGTTTTGTTAGTCTAGGTTTATTATATTATGGTGGCCTGAATTGGATCCCAATCAGAAACAGCTGTTTATCGTTGTCTCTGATTGGGGATCCTATTTAGGTTGCCATTTCCATTTTGGTTTTGTGGGTTATTGTCTGTGTAGTTGCATGTCAGCACTCGTTGTATTAGCTTCACGTTCGTTTTGTTAGTTTGTTTAGTGTTCTTCGTTAATTAAAAAATATGTATTCATATCACGCTGTGCCTTGGTCTCCACACTATGACAGCAAGTTTTATTGCTTCTTTAATCAAAACAAAGGTTTTCAGCTGTGCTAATATAATTGCAAAGGGGTTTTCTAATGATCAATTAGCCTTTTAAAATGATAAACTTGGATTAGCTAACACAGCGTGCCATTGGAACACAGGAGTGATGCTTTCTGATAATGGGCCTCTGTACGCCTATGTAGATATTCCATTAAAAATCAGTCGTTTCCAGGTACAACAGTCATTTACAACATTAACAATGTCGACACTGTATTTCTGATCAATTTGATATTATGTTAACGGACCAACATTTATTTTCTTTAAAAAACAAGGACATTTCTAAGTGGCCCCAAACTTTGGAACGGCAGTGTATCTCAACTCATTCTAGATATGCCTCTTCAACTACTGATACACCAATCGGAATTTGACAATCTTTCAAACAAACAGAGCAGCTTCTGTTTAAGTCGAGGCAAAATTTCTATGAACACGGCGAGAAAGCTTGCAAGTTGTTATCTCACCAGGTTCGACAATCTGCTGCGAGCAGCACCATACCTGAAATCTGTGTTGCAGCTGATTTAACTTCTACTAATCCCAAAGAAATCAACAATCAACTTAAGCAATTCTATTCTGCTCTTTACTCGTCAGAGGCTCTTCCTGACACATCTCCTATGCATGCATTTCTAGACAATGTGGACATCCCACATCTCAACTCAGCTGAACAAACCAACATGGATGCCTCAATAAGTGATGAAGCTAATCTGGCAATCCAGTCCATGCAGAGCGGTAAAGCTATTTTGGTTTTGCTTAAAAAAAAAGACAAGAATCCCTAGACTGTGGCTCACAACGCTGTATAAGCCTTCTGTGCTGCGATTATAAAATACTCACTTAATGTCCTCTTGCACCATTTAGATACAGTGATGCCTAATATAATTAGCTCTGACCAAACCGGATTTATCTCAGGTAGGCAATCTTTATACAATATGCGCCGGCTATTTAACATTCTTTATTCTGCACACTCAACTCTACAGCCAGAGGTTGTCATCTCTCTTGATGCTGAAAAGGCTTTCGACTGGGTTGAGTGGGAATATCCATTTACAGTACTAGAAAGATTTGGGTTTGGCCTCTCATTCCTTTCCTCAATTAAGATTTTATACTCGTCCCCAGTGGCTTCTGTTCGCATCAACAATGTTACCTACATCTACTTCCCTCTCCACAGGGGGGCCAGGCAGGGTTGCTGTTTATTCCCTTTCCTATTTGATATGGCTATTGAGGCTCTTGTTATCGCCCTGTGGGTGGAGGAGAGGATTAAGGGAATATTAAGGGGCAACATAACTCACATGGTGTCCCTTATACGTAGACAATCTTTTATACATCTCTAGCCCTGTGGAGTCTATACCCTCTCTCTTGGACATGGTACAAGGTTTTGGGACATTCTCTGGTCTCGATGCTACCTTCTCTCCTTGGTAGAGCAACATGCTCAATGCCTGTGTATTTGAGGGAGGATACAACAATGCAACAAATACATTGATCATCTTAGCAAGGTTTTACCCGTGCTTGCGGAGCTGGGGGGAAGTGGAACTAAAATGTAGCTGAGATGTACAGTAGTTGAAATAAACATCTGCATTTTGAAAGAGTATTTTTATCTTTATTTTATTAACAAAACCATAAAGATGTTGATGAACAAATACTGTACAGTATATGCTTATCCAACATTGTGAGGTTGCATGAGGTTTGGAATTAGAAATGTTACTTTAGAGCACTTGATACATTGCAAGTTGGGGGGATTTTTTTTGTTTTACACCTAGCCGAGCTATTAGACCATCCTTTTTTAAATAAATGGAGGTATGAAGAGTCTATTGTCCTGTTAATAGCCCATCATGGAAACCTTGTTTGCAGAATTCACAGCCTGCTACCCTTGTGAAAAACAAAATGCCTCCAGCTGTCCATCCCTACTGTAAATAATAAAACAGCATCTATAGGTGGTACAAATATATGATTGAATTTGATTGTTTTTTTTAAACACATAACTTTCAATTTTATACTAACAGGTGGTTGTCATGGTGAATAATCCAATAATAATTGGTTTGACATGGCTCTCGGAACTCACTAAATGCAAATACTTGCAGATCAATAAAATGTCCCTGTAGATCTAATAAAAAATTTGAGGATTGGAGGATTCTAAATTAATATCTAAAGGGACTTTTATACAATTATAATGCAGGGTTAATAATGAATGAACATATTTTTGAACTGTTGATGCATTTTTCGTTAGGGCAAATCTGCCTGTGGTATTGAGTTAGAAATGTAAAACCTTACATGCAAAATGTAAGCCCCTAAGGGGCCTTTATATAAGTATAATGCAGGGTTAATAATAATAATAATTGTTGGATAACAGCTCGGCTTGAAGTCGTGCACAATTCATTCATTTAGGTAGAGATACATTAGCGCCTTGGGACCCAAAATCATCCCTCTAACTCCCCCTTGCGGTGGTCTGGAGCAGTGGTTCCCAAATGTTTTATAGTCCCGTACCCTTTCAAACATTCAACCTCCAGCTGCGTACCCCCTCTAGCACCAGGGCCAGCGCACTCTCAAATGTTGTTTTTTTGCCATCATTGTAAGCCTGCCACACCCACACTATACATTTATTAAATATAAGAATGAGTGTGAGTTTGTCACAACCTGGCTTGTGGGACGTGACAAAGAGCTTTTATAGGACCAGGGCACAAATAATAATCAATCATTTTTCTATTTATTTAAAATTGTGAATAAATCACCACGGGTTAATGAGAAGGGTGTGTTTGAAAGGATGCACATAACTCTGCAATGTTGGGTTGTATTGGAGAGATTCTCAGTCTTAAATCATTTTCCACACAGTCTGTGCCTGTATTTAGTTTTCATGCCAGTGAAAGTCGAGAATCCACTCTCACATACACTACCGTTCAAGTTTGGGGTCACTTAGAAATGTCCTTTTTTTATCCATTAAAATAACATCAAATGGATCAGAAATACAGTGTAGACATTGTTAATGTTGTAAATGACTATTGTAGCTGGAAATGGCAGATTATTTTTTCTTCTGGAATATCTAAATCAAATCAAATCAAATTTTATTTGTCACATACACATGGTTAGCAGATGTTAATGCGAGTGTAGCGAAATGCTTGTGCTTCTAGTTCCGACAATGCAGTAATAAGCAACAAGTAATCTAACTAACAGTTCCAAAACTACTGTCTTGTACACAGTGTAAGGGGATAAAGAATATGTACATAAGGATATATGAATGAGTGATGGTACAGAGCAGCATAGGCAAGATACAGTAGATGGTATCGAGTACAGTATATACATATGAGATGAGTATGTAAACAAAGTGGCATAGTTAAAGTGGCTAGTGATACATGTATTACATAAGGATACAGTCGATGATATAGAGTACAGTATATACGTATGCATATGAGATGAATAATGTAGGGTAAGTAACATTATATAAGGTAGCATTGTTTAAAGTGGCTAGTGATATATTTACATCATTTCCCATCAATTCCCATTATTAAAGTGGCTGGAGTTGAGTCAGTGTCAGTGTGTTGGTGTACATAGGTGTACAGTAACCATTACTCCTGTGTTCCAATGGCACGCTGTGTTAGCTAATCCAAGTTTATCATTTTAAAAGGCTAAATGATCATTAGAAAACCCCTTTGCAATTGTTAGCACAACTGATTTTTTTTTTTCTGATTTAAAGAAGCAACTTTCTTCTGAAACTCGTCAGTCTATTCTTGTTCTGAGAAATGAAGGCTATTCCATGCGAGAAATTGCCAAGAAATTGAAGATCTCGTACAACGCTGTGTACTACTCCCTTCACAGAACAGCGCAAACTGGTCCTAACCAGGATAGAAAGAGTGGGAGGCCCCGGTGCACAACTGAGCAAGAGGACAAGTACATTAGAGAGTCTAGCTTGATGCTGATGCTCCAGATGCTCAACCAGTCTAAAGAAAGATGGTTTCATTGCTTCTTTAAATCGGTTTCAGCTGTGCTAATATAATTGCAAAAGGGTTTTCTGACGATCAATTAGCCTTTTAAAATGATAAACTTGGATAAGCTAACACAACGTGCCATTGGAACACAGGATTGATGGTTACTGTACACCTATGTAGATATTCCAGAAGAAAAAAGAATCTGCCATTTCCAGCTACAATAGTCATTTACAGCATTAACAATGTCTACACTTTAATTCTGATCAATTTGATGTTATTTTAATTAACAAAAATGTATATTTTCTTTCAAAAACAAGAACATTTCTAAGTGACCCCAAACTTTTGAACGGTAGTGTAGGTACATGGTTGCAAAGGGCATCCGTGTCTTAACAGTGCCAAGGCAGGATACTCTGAGTGCAGTCTGATCCAGAAATCTGGCAGTGGCTTCTGATTAAATTAAGTTTTCACAGAACCGCTTGTTGCAATTTCAATGAGACTCTCCTGTTCACATATCGGTAAGTGGACTGGAGGAGGGGCATGAAAGGGATAACGAATCCAGTTGTTTGTGTCATCCGTTTCGGGAAAGTACCTGCGTAACAGCACACCCAACTCACTCAGGTGCTTTGCTATATCACATTTGACATTGTATGTAATCTTGAGTTCATTTGCACACAAAAAAATCATACAATGATGGAAAGACCTCTGTGTTGTCCTTCGTAATGCAGACAGAGGGGAGCTCCAACTTCTTAATCATAGCCTCAATTTTGTCCCGCACATTGAATATAGTTCCTAGATTCAGATCATTCAGGCGAGAAAAAACATCACCCAGATAGGCCAGTTGTGTGAGAAACTCGTCAGCATGCAAGCGGTCAGACAAGTGAAAAGGTACATTTACAATGCCTGGCACCGGAGGTAGCCAGGTATTCATCAGAACTGCACTGTGAGTGGCCTGCATTCCCAGGTCTGTGTCCCACTCTATTCCATTTATAGTACACAAGGGCCCTAGTAAAAAGCACTATAAAGGGAATAGGGTGCCATTTGGTATACATCCCTGTTCTGCCCACTTAGCAAGACAAGCTGAATCAGCTGGCCTAAAAAAACACAACGTACTGTAAATGCTGACTAGCCTGCTCCAGTGGCGTAGGCAAAAATTGCTGTGTGGCTGGGCATGAGTAAAAATGGCTGGACCAACATTTTCCAGTAAAAATACCCCAACATATTTAAGTGAAAATTAGTGCAATCACATTGCATCATTTAACACAACGCAGAATAAAATGCGACCAAGAAACACCACAAATTTCCCTTGGAAAACAAGCCCGTTATTAGGCCATTGCCAAGTAGGCAGCACAACTACACAAGTTACAACCGCTTACAACCCCGCTGACAAAACTGGATGGCTTCCGTTTTGTAAGCTCAGACCCAACTTTGCTGTTTTGTGATTATTTTGTTGTTTATTTTTACTCTTTTTTTCACAAAATGTATCTGCTATTATCTCTTACAACCAACAACAAATCTTGACCATCAGATCGGCAGTTACTTACCCCAAATCCGGCTTCTACTTAGACTCATCTGCCCTGGGCTCTTTCTGTAATTCCAACCCAATTCTCGGGCTACCCAAGAGGAAATGCCGGTGTTACAGAGGCAAGAGAGGGGGCATATCCTGGTGAGATTAAGGCAAAGGGAAAACCGGCCACCTCTTCCCTCCATTCTACTGGCTAAGTCACATGACAATAAGATGGATGACCTCCGATCGTGGATTTGCTTGCAAGGGGTCTCTTGGAACTGCAATATTCTTTGCTTTTCGGAAACATGTCTCTCAGACAAGATACGGCTATGGATTCTCCATTCACCGGGTGGACAGGACAGTGGAGTTGTGGAAATTGAAGGGGGGAGGGGTTTGCCTCTTCTTCAACTCCAACTGGTGTACTAATTCCAGCACGGTGGAAGTGTCGACTCACTGTTCACCCTTCTTGGAATACCTGGTGGTCAAATGCCGACCCTTCTACCCCCGAGGGAGTTTTCAGCTGTTATCGTGACTGCTGTATACATTCTACCTCAGGACAATAAAAATAACAAGCTGACGCTTAATGAACTGTAAATGGCTATAAACAAGCAGGAAACCCTACATCCAGAGGCTGCCTTTCTGGTTGCCAGTGATTTTAATTTGGCGTCCCTAAGACACGTGATACCCAACTTCCATCAACACGTCTCCAATGCCACTAGGGGCGATAAAGTCCTAGACAACTGCTACTCTACCCACAAGCAAGCATACAAGGCCCCCCCTCATCCGCCATTCGGCAAATCAGATCATGACTCCGTCATGACTCCGTATGACTTGCTTCCTGTTTACAAGCAGAAGCTGGAACAGGAAGTACCCACAATTCGCTCCGTTGAGAAATGGTCACCAGAATCAGAGGGTATGCTACAGGACTGCTTTGCTAGCGTTGATTGGAATGTGTTCCAAGACTCTGCCGATAACGTCGACGAGCTAACCACCTCCGTCACCAGCTTCATTAGCAAATGCAGAGCAGGACTACCGCACACAGAGCTATCATAGACATTCCTGTCTTCGTCGTAGCATCAGGGTTAACTACAAGAAGGCCCGCTATGACCTCCACAGAGTCACCAAATGAGCAAAAGGACAATATAGGAATAAAGTGGAATTATATTACACAGGCTCCGACGCCCAACGCATGTGGCAGGGGCTAGAGTCCATTACTGATTACAAAGGAAGACCCAACCATGATCTGCCCAACGATGTCTCTCTACCAGACAAACTCAATGCACGCTTTGACAACATTGAGCCGGATGAGAGGGCTGTCACCGACTCAGAGGACTGGGTGATCTCGCTCTCCGAGGCCGATGTGAGAAGGGTCTTTAAATCAGGTCAACACCCGCAAGGTCGTGGGCCCCGAAAGTAGTCCAGGGTGCACTCTCAGAGCATGAGCAGATCAGCTGGCAGGCATATTCACGGTTTTCAACCTCTCCTTGTCCCAGTCTGTAATACCCACATGTTTTAAAATGACCACAATCATCCCTGTTCCTAAGAACTCTAAGGGTTCATGCCACAATAATTACCGCCCTGTAGCACTCACTTCTGTCATCTGAAGTTCTTTGAGTGGCTGGTAATCATAAACATTAACTCCACCATCCCAACCACCCTAGACCAACTCCAATTTGCATACCGCCCCAATAGATCCATAGATGACGCAATCTCAATTGCTCTCCACACTGCCCTCACCCACCTAGATAGGCATTCCTCTTATGCGAGAATGCTGTTCATTGACTACAGCTTAGTGTTCAACACCATTATCCCCTCCAAGTTTAGGACTCTGAACACTTCCCTCTGCAACTGGATCCTGGACTACCTGACGGGTCAACCCCAGGTGGTGAGGGTAGGCAACATCCCCTCCACCATGCTGACCCTTAACACAAGGGCTCCACAGGGGTGTGTTCTTAGTTCCCTCCTGTACTCCCTGTTTACGACTGTGTTGACATGCACGATTCCAACATCATCATCAAGTTTGCTGACGACACGACGGTGGTAGGCCTGATCACCGGCAATGGTGAGTCAGCCTACAGGGAGGTCTGTGACCTAGCAGTGTGGTGCCAGAGCAACAACTTCTCCCTCAACATCAGCAAGACCAAGGAGCTGATCGTGGACTACAGGAAACGGGGGGCGAGCACATCCCCATCCACATCAATGGGGTGGCAGTGGAGCAGGTAGACAGCTTCAAGTTCCTCTATGTTCAAATCACTAAAGACTTAAAATGATCCAAACACACACGCACAGTCGTGAAGAAGGCTCGACAGGGCCTCTCCCACTCAGGAGGTTGAAAAAGTTTGTCATGGTCCCTCAAATCCTGAAAAGGTTCTACAGCTGTACCACAGAGCATATTGACTGGCTGCATCACTGCTTGGTATGGCAATAGCACCGCCCTCGATCGCATGGCGCTATGCTACAGAGAGTTGTGCGGACAGCCTAGTACATCACTGAGGCCGAGTTCCCTGCCATCCAGGACCTCTATATCAGGCGGTGTGAAAAGAAGGCCCAGAAAATTGTCAAAGACCCCAACCACCCAAGCCATACACTATTTTCTGTGCTGCCACACGGCAAGAAGTACCGGTCAGTGATGACCTGTCATTCAGGGCCTGTTTTGGGCCCCATCTGTTTAGCTAAATATAAATAAATCAATAAAATTGGTTTTGTTTGTTTCTTTGTTGTCTGTCTTGTATGTTATTTTGGTATTGTGTCTCACATTAGTTTGCAAACAATGTAAAAAAAAATAGAGTTATTAAAGTTAATACAATACAAACATGGTCTCTTTTTTGCTTTCTTGAGTAAGGAAGCTCCAAAATGCAGGTGTTTCAGCCTAGCTCAGTGCTTTCTGTGGTGGTGGGGCAGGCAGCGGAAAATACTGAGCAGGGGGGTTGGTAATGTTTTCTAGTTGCACCGTGATTGGATCAGTGTTCTGTCATTACGTAACGGCAACATCTATGGGGAAAGCTTGAAAATTCAAGCCCCTTTGGTGCTGCCATGGTTACATTAGAAGTGCCCATCCAGGAAAGCTCAAGGTCATTGGCAACGTGAAATCACGTTATACCTACCATAGCTTTGATTGGACTGATCATGTCAACATCATACTCTCTAAACCTTAGCTAGCAAGCTAGACAAGCAGTCGTCATCATGAATCATGTCGACAATTTACTGGCAAATCCTGTTCAATCCTTGTCATATGAAGAGAAATTCTAGATAAAATGTATCGGTGCTCATTGGCCATTAACATTACACAAGGAAATCACAAATTCAACAATGAGTGTATTGGAAGGAATCGGTGGCTAACTAAGCTTGCAAAGCAATCACAAGCCTGCTTCAGTGGAGTGGGTGTGTGGTCCACGTCTGGGTTTAAGGGTCTCTTTCTTTTCAAGCTTAAAAGGCTAAACATTAACATATAACACCATGGGCCAGAAAAGGTTGAATATATCAGCATGACTTCTGCCGTGTTCAAAACAACTGGAAACTCTGAACTGGGAAATCTCAGACTTCAGTGAGTTCAAGACAACTGGAAAAATTTGCTCCGACTGGGAAAATACATTTTGAACGGTCATCCAACTCGGAATTCCAAGTCGAGAACTCAGACCTCTTTCTAGAGCTGCAACCTGAAGATCACTAACATCATGATTCTATATTAGTTTTTTCCCCCCTCAGAGTTCCCAGTTGTCTTGAAAGCACCATAAATCCAGAGAATTCTGGGTAGCCATTTGATTAGATGTTCAGGAGTCTTATGGCTTGGGGGTAGAAGCTGTTTAGAAGCCTCTTGGACCTAGACTTACGGTACCAAGCTCTGGTACCGCTTGCCCTGCGGTAGTAGAGAGAACAGTCTACGAATAGGGTGGCTGGATTCTTTGACATTTTTTAGGGCCTTCCTGACACCGCCTTGTATAGAGGTCCTGGATGGCAGGAAGCTTCGGCCGTACACACTACCCTCTGTAGTGCCTTGTGGTCGGAGGCCGAGCAGTTGCCATTCCAGGCAGTGATGCAACCAGCCAGGATGCTCTTGATGGTGCAGCTGTAGAACCTTTTGAGGATCTGAGGACCCATGCCAAATATTTTCAGTTTCCTGAGGGGGAATAGGTTTGGTCGTGCCCTCTTCACGACTGTCTTGGTGTGCTTGGACCATGTTAGTTTGTTGGTGATGTGGACACCAAGGAACTTGAAGCTCTCAACCTGCTCCACTGCAGCCCGTCGATGAGAATGGGGGCATGAGAATGGGAGTTTTCACTTGTCAAACATAAACAAACATGGCTGCCATAATAAAGAACATATCTGCTGTTAGCTTACCTCTTTTCGAAACAATATTATATTTCCTTGTGCTCACCAGAGATGTGGTACATTATAAACAAGTCTAGCTGTTAGGTCGCTAACTTACATTTTGTTTTTCGTCAGCACAACCTGCTATTTTGACTGATTTATGAAATGAGTTTGGCTGTGGATGTTTTCTGTGTGATGTTTAGACGATGAAGTTCGCATTTATCTTTTACATTACAACACCTTCATTTCCCCATCAATACAAAACATTGTTTCGATGCTTTTCAGACAACAATCCTGTTCAGACACGTTTAGACACTCAACTGTCACCAAATTGTATCACTAATCAGTAGATTACTTCCAAATTTTTATATGGTAATACGGTATGTTTGTGCATGTGTGTGCATGTGTTTGGTTCCAACTCACCCAGCAGGTGTTTAAGGACAGCCTGGTTCTGGTCCCAGATGCTGTTAAAGGTGCTCCAGCGAGAGCGTCCATCAGGGAGGGGGTTCTTGCGGACCCAGCCCCCGCAGGCATACTGGTAGAAGTCTTGGCAGGGGTCGGCGCTGCGGTCCAGGGCCTCTACGATCTTACTGGCCACCGTAATACAGGCCTCGGTCAGACACAGGCTCCGCGCTGGGTCTGGTGTCAAGGTAGAAAAACAGAATTCTGTAATGCTTTATAAAGCCTGCATTGTCACAAGACTTTTGTCACAAGCATGTATGGCCCCATAATGTCTTAATAATCATTCATCACGATACTGCTAAACACCAGCCAGTTGAAATGTTGATACACAGAGAGACCATAACATATTATAAGCCGTATTATAAAAGACGTAACACGTGTGTGTGCTCATGTGTGAATGTGTATTTGCATGCATGCGTGAGTGCGTGTAACCAAAAGCCTCTCACCTTTGTTGTAGCGTATGCCCAGTGTGACGGCACATCCGAACAGGGCGAGGAGAGAGGCAAGCAGCACGCCAGCCAGCACCACCTCCATCTGCGTCCTCCTGCCCAGGGGACTGAGGAGCTGGATGCCGCCCTTCCGGAAGCCAACCTGTGGAAATACATGAGTCAGAGACAGAAGAGAGGATGGGATGGGATGACATCACATCACAAGTACCACAGACATAGTCAAGAGGGCCTCCATTCATACAGAACTGTGGTGGAGTTCTAACACTCCCTGCACATGATTCCTGTGTTCACCCTTCCTACAGTTTTTTCCCACCTGCCTGAATATATAAAAAAATATATATATACACATTTTAAGCCTCCATTCCTCTTTCCGAGTGACTTTCTAATGAATTAAATACCGCTATGAGGTTAATCTCGGAACCGAGAACCCAATTTCGCATGATCAAATCAAATTTATTTATATAGCCCTTCGTACATCAGCTGATATCTCAAAGTGCTGTACAGAAACCCAGCCTAAAACCCCAAACAGCAAGCAATGCAGGTGTAGAAGCACCTGACTGATCACTGGCCAGCTCTCGATTTGGCATTCACTCTGTCACGAGGCACTACTATGAAGTATCAATTTAGTGTAGTTTAAAAAAAATGTAAACAATGACATTGTTTTGCACTCAGTAAGAGAGGATGTGGGGGTTGAACCCCGGTCTCGGGTGGGGATTAAAAATAAATATGAAATTACTAACACTAACTTTGCTGATAGCTACTTTATTGAGGAACAATTAACTTACTATAACTGAGCTATGTAGTTGTCCCACCTATGTCACACCCTGATCGGTTTCACCTGTCTTTGTGCTTGTCTCCAACCCCCCAGGTGTCGCCCATCTTCCCCATTATCCCCTTTGCATTTATATCTGTGTTCTCTGTTGCTAGTTCGTCTTGTCAGGTCTTACCAGCGTGTTTCCCATTTTCTCAAGTTTATGTTTCCTAATTTCCCCGGTTCTGACAATTCTGCCTGCCCTGACCCCGAGCCTGCCTGCCGTTCTGTACCTTACTGACTCTGCCCTGGATTATGGACCTCTGCCTGCCCTTGACCTGTCTTTTGCCTTCCCCCTGTTTGGGTCAATAACCATCTGTGATTCTAGCTGTCTGCATCTGGGTCTTATCGTGAGTTCTGATAACCTAGCCGTCTTAAGAAGAATGCACTAACTGTAAGCTGCTCTGGATAAGAGTGTCTGCTAAATTACTAAAATGTCAATTTAAAATGGGGTAGCATACAGTATGTGATTCAGAGACTGACATTAGAGTCTGAAAGACACCTCCTAATCGCATAAGCCAGGAGTATTTTTTTGGTTGCACGAGCATTATGATCACTTGCCTGAAAATGTAAATGAGCTATTTACACCCAGAAGTGCCATATACACTAAGTATACCAAACATTAAGACCACATTCCTAATATTGGGTTCCACAATCCATGTCTCAACTGTCTGAAGGCTAAAAAAAAAGCATTCTTTAACCTGTCTCCTCCCCTTTATCTACACTGATTGAAGAGGATTTGACAAGTGACATAAATAAGGGATTATAGCTTTCACCTTGATTCACCTGGTCAGTCTATGTCATGGAAAGAGCAGGTGTTCTTAATGTTTTGGAATTATTTGTATTTTGGTTGTTATCAGTAAAACAATTCTCAGAGCAGACTCAACTTTCCCAACTGCCATAAATGCTATGAATTGTTTCACTTAAACAATGAGGAGGAACCAGAAATTTCAGTTTAAGGCTATTGGAATTCTTTGCCGTTTGGTTTTAACTTGTTTTATTACCTGCCCAATGGGGCAACCACAGAGCAGGCTCAACTTGATCAACTGCAAGTTCAATTGCTACGGGCAATAAGGCAACCCTCAATGGCAATCCCTGTTACTAGCCAGGTGCTATACCGCTGGACTACAGGCTCTGCACACATTACATGTCTAAAGGTAATGTGCTACTACTGTTCATCTGTAGTAATAATCCACTGAACCTTCTACACACTTTTCCTCAGACAATAATGTCCTCTAAAATCAGTACTGTACATCTATGTGTCACTGGGCTCTGTCATCTATGATGACACTTAGTTCTGACTGTTTACAATGACATTTCAGGGACCAAATTCAAGAGAAAGCAAGAGACAGACATGACAAATCCATTGTTCACAAATCCATTGTTCTTCCTTTTTTATGGTTTCCCACATAACATCATACTTTGATTAAGTATTTTCTGTTTCTCATTGTTGGGCTAATAGAACAGGAGTTTAAGCCCAGATTCTGTGTAATAAGGCTCCGGGGTGAAGTTTCCCCTAGGTACCTTAGCCATTAGTGGGGAAAATGAAAAACTGACCCATGATCGGCGTACAAGTCGAATTCACCCTAGTCCTATAATAAACACACTGACATTGTGTGGCCTCTCCATTTTCATTGACCTCTGACCCCCACACATCAACCAATGAGCTCAGACTGACCTCCACACTGTCCGGAGACATGCCGCCATCGGCTGGGTTTTCTGCCGCCTCCTCCTCCTCAAATGTTGCGCGCTTGTAGCTGGACATCTGCATGGGGAAGAAAGGAAGAAAAGAGTTTGCATCAATAATAATAGAAGATGAATACAAAAATAAGAGAAAGAGAGTAAGCAGTACAGAGAAGTTACAGGACATCACATCAGTACCGACTTGGAATGAAGGAATGTATTAGAGAAAACAACCAGGCCACACATGAGAGAGAGGGAGAAGAATGGAAAAAGGAGAGAGATCCCCCTGAGCAGCAGACTAAATACAGGAGCGTCAGGGGATGGATCCAAATCCTTGTGTTTAATTAACCTTCTCAGGTTATAACATACCACACGCACAAGCACGACACACACAGTGTTTATTTAACAATGGATAACTACAGTAATGTTTGAGTTACACAGGCAAATCTAAATAACTTCCTCATGCATGGTTAGGTTCATTTCTTGGTGACAGGGGGCAGTATTTTCACAGATCATCTTCAATTTTTTTGATTATTTACGATAAAAAATACCTAAAGTTGTATTACAAAAGTAGTTTGAAATGTTTTGGCAAAGTTTACAGGTAACTTTTGAGATATTTTGTATTCACGTTGCGCAAGTTGGAACCGCTGTTTTGCTGGATCAAATGTGCCAAATAAATGGACATTTTGGATATATATCGAAGTAATTAATCGAACAAAAAGGACCATTTGTGATGTTTATGGGACATATTGGAGTGCCAACAAAAGAAGCTCGTCAAAGGTATTATTTCTGTGTTTTGCGTCGCGCCAGCAGGGTTGAAATATGCTTTCTCTTTGTTTACGGAGGTGCTACCCTCAGATAATAGCCTCAGATAATAGCAATAGTTTGCTTTCGCCTGAAAAGCCTTTGTGAATCCAGCCAACATGTCAGATTTCAAAACAAGTGTAGCTGTAATTTGGATTCTTACATGTGTGATTTCATGAAAGTCTGATTTTTATAGTAATTTATTTGAATTTGGCGCTCTGCATTTTCACCGGCTTTTGGCCAGGTGGGACGCTAGCGTCCCACATAACCCAGAGGTTAAAAGCAACTAAATTTAAGACAACATAATAATTCAAAGCAGAAGTGTTAGAAATGAAACAAATTCATTGGACCAGCGCCGGAGCGAAAATGACGGAGTGAATGGTAGCCATACAGAAAGTTTGCCATCAAAGTAGAAAAGAAAACACAACCGTAGTGTATTTCAGCTAACTACTCAAACACATAGCATAACTGTTTTACTGCCATTCTATTTATTTAAATGTGTTGAATGGTCTAATGCACTGGTCTAATGAATGTGTTTGTTTTCGAATGCTCAGCATGGAATTATTACGTTGCGTTAACCTTCATTATTTTAAACCTAGATCCATGGGAAAGAGAATCAGTTCTTCAACCTTCCCTCAACTACATTAACGGTCTTCTGTGAATACAAACTTCGTTGCATAGAAACACCAGCGCGCTCCTCACCAAAGCCCTTAACATACCACATACCTCTGCCAGTTAAAAGCACTCTCCTCATCACAGATAACTCCATAACAGTCTCTGTATGACACTAATTCTAAGAATGCCCTCATGCTAGACTGGCTTGTATGGAAGACGAGCTCGGGGATGACATTCCAAACAATGAACTTCCCAACTCATCTAAACAACATTCTCTCTAAAGGTAAATGTTAGGTTCCATCTGTGACCTGTTCCAACTTCCAACCCTTTTAGATCCTACAGTGGGGAGGGTCGTAATGGGCCGTTGTCTGCATGAGAACATTACTCATCAACAAGCCTCAGAAAGAGCACACTGACATAAGCACAACGTGTCCCTTCAGAAGGCAGTTTGGAAACACTTCCCTGTAAGAACCATTCCAGCTGGCAGAATTTGGAACGTGATGTCTTCATGACAACATTTTCTGGTTGAAAAGAAACCATATAAACAACGTGGGAAAATCTCTTGAGACACACGCTTGCACACTAACAGACCCACACACACACACTTGCACGCAAAGTACTCTCTGTATGACCTTTCTAATAGGCTACTCTCAAAATCTTCCTTTCATCCGCCCACATCACACCCATTGACCATGTTCCTCTCTCCTTTACACCCCCCCCCACAGTACTCGTTTCCTCCTATCCAATCCAAAGCCATCACCACAAAATAGACTAGCTTCCTAGGAATCATGTGAGCTCTATTCATGGCATTTCTATCTACAATATTCAGTACGCTGCGTTCTCCTGATCACGACCCAGCTAGGAAAAGGATGTATGCCTGGTAAACCTTGGTCTCTTCCAACAGCCACTTCCTCTATGAGTCCATAAACAAAACCCCATACTATAGATACTGAGCACACGTCATGTCCCTAGCTAGTGGGTATATTGTTATCACATCTTAAAACTGTGACTTGGTATAAGACCCAGGCTACGTACCAAATTACACCCTTTTATCTATTTAGTGTACTACTTTGACCAGAGCCCATAGGGGTTTGACTGATTATGATTTTTCAACGCCGATACCGATATCGATTATTGGAGGACCAAAAAAAGCAGATACCGATTAAAATCGGCTGATTTTTATTTATATATTTATAATAATGACAATTACAAAAATACTGAATGAACACTTAATTAACTTAATATAATACATAAATAAAATCTATTTAGTCTCAAATAAATATTGAAACATGTTCAATTTGGTTTAAATAATGCAAAAACACTGTGTTGGAGCTGAAAGTAAAAGTGCAAAGCGCTGTGCTCCAACCATTGCGAAGAGCTGCTGGCAAACACAGGAAAGTGCGGTTTGAATGAATGCTTACGAGCCTGCTGCTGCCAACCACCATGCAGTCAGACTGCTCTATCAAATATCAAATCATAGACTTAATTATAATATAATAAAACACACAGAAATACGAGCCTTAGGTCATTAACTTGGTCAAATCCGGAAACTACAATTTCGAAAACAAAATGTTTATTATTTCAGTGAAATACGGAACCGTTCCGTATTTTATCGAACGGGTGACATCCATAAGTCTAAAAATTGCTGTTACATTGCACAACCTTCAATGTTATGTCATCATTATGTAAAATTCTGGCAAATTAATTACGATCTTTGTTAGGAAGAAATGGTCTTCACACAGTTCACACTTGTAACGAGCCAAGCAGCCCAAACTGCTGCATATTCCCTGACTCTGCTTGCACAGAATTCAAGAGAAGTGGCACAATTTCCCTAGTTAATATTGCCTGCTAACATTAATTTATTTTAGCTAAATATGCAGGTTTAAAAAAAAATACTATACTTGTGTATATTTTAAGAAAGGCATTGATTTTAAGAAAGGGATTGATGTTTATGGTTAAGTACATTGGTGCGACGACAGTGCTTTTTTCCCGAATGCGTGTGTTAAATCATCACCCGTTTGGCGAAGTAGGCTGTGATTCGATGATAAATTAACAGGCACCGCATTGATTATTTGCAACGCAGGACAAGCTAGTTAAACTAGTAATATCACACAACCATGTGTAGTTTACTAGTGATTATGTTAAGATTACATTTATCTTATAAAAAACAATCAATGCTAGCTAGCAACTTAACTTGGCTCCTTGCTGCACTCACATAACAGGTGGTCAGCCTGCCACACAGTTTCCTCGTGGAGTGCAATGTAATTGGCCAAAATCAGCGTCCAAAAATGCTGATTACCGACTGTTATGAAAACTTGAAAATCGGCCCTAATTAAATTGGCCATGCCGATTAATCGGTCAACCTCTAGTCTGGTCAAAACACTATGTAAGATATACAGTAGGGTACCATTTTGGAAGTAACCACAAACAAAGAAATGCAGTAAATACCCACAGCCATTTGTAGTGAAAAGTGATCCTGTTTTGTGATTATTATTACCACCATTATCATTTATTTCTGGATCCCCAGAACTCTGTATGAGAAGTAAACAGTTTCTAAACATTTCCCGAACTCTGTATGGCCAGGGAGGACAAGCAGTCTTTTCACAGAGGCTATAATATGAATCATGAATGTGGAGCAGCCAATTGCATAGGCTGTTGCGGGAACAGCTGGAGGGTTCAGGTGGGGTCATAGGAACGGGGATGACGCTGAACATGTGTGGTTGCTTTACTGGAAATTAGAACGCAACGGTGCCAGTAGGACAGCACCAGAGAAACAATCCCCAGAACTCTGTATGAGAAGTAAACAGTTTCTAAACATTTCCCGAACTCTGTATGCAGAGTAACTACATAATAGACCAGCATCCTGTCCAGGGGGGGATAATTGTATATCAAGCTACCTCACGCTGCAGAAACAGGAGATAGCCAGGCAGGATCCTTATTAGTCGAATGTACAGTATATACAGAAGAAATGTTGTAAAAGAAAAATTGTAAAAGTCTATTGTTATTATATTTCGTTATTCCAGTAAAATTTTGATGACAATTTCCCTGAGATAAATGTTGTATATAATGCGCTATGTGCAATTCTGGCTCGGACAAGGCTTACTTATTAACGTTTTAATCTAGTGTATGAGGAGTAACCAGTACATAGAACCGAAACTCAGTGAAGTGAAGTTAGGCTGAACAACACAGAGAGGCCTGCACTGAAATTGGAGTCAGTGGAAGCTGCTGAGGGGAGAACTGCTCATAATAATGTCTGGAATGGAGTGAATGTCCGTCCTCCCCTCAGCAGCCTCCATTGGTTAGAGTATGTGCAACAAATTACTATGGTAGAGGTTAGAGTTACGTTTAGGAGTTGCAATGTTCACACACACACACACACAGATTCAGTACCAGTCAAAATTTGACACCTACTCATTCAAGGGTTTATCTTAATTTCTACATTGTAGAATAGTAGTGAAGACATACCTATGAAATAACACATAGGGAATCATGTAGTAACCAAAAAAAGTTAAACAAATCAAAATATACTTTAGATTCTTCAATGTGGCCACCCTTTGACTTGATGACAGCTTTGCCCACTCTTGGCATTCTCTCAACCAACTACACCTGGAATGATTTTCCACCAGTCTTGAAAAGAGTTCCCACATATGCTGAACACTGCTTTTCCTTCACTCTGTGGTCCAACTCAAACCATCTCAATTGGGATGAGGTCGGTTGATTGTGGAGGCCAGGTCATCTGATGCAGCACTCCCTCACACTCCTTCTTGGTCAAATAGCTCTTACACGGCCTGGAAGTGTGTTTTGGGTCATTGTCTTGTTGAAAAACAATTGATAATCCCACTAAGCGCAAACCAGATAGATGGCATATCGCTACAGAATGCTGTGGTAGCCTTGCTGTTTAAGTGTACTTTGAATTCTAAATAAATCATTGACAGTGTCACCAGCAAAGCACCCCCACACCATCACACCTCCTCCTCCATGCGTCACGGTGGGAACCACACATGCAGAGATAATGCGTTGGAACCAAAAATCTCGAATTGGGATTCATCAGACCAAAAGGACAGATTTCTACTGGTCTAATGTCCATTGCTCGTGTTTCTTGACCCAAGCAAGTCTCTTCTTATTATTGGTGTTCTTTAGTAGTGGTTTCTTTGCAGCAATTCGACCATGAAGGCCTGATTCACTCAGTCTCCTCTGAACAGTTGATGTTGAGATTTGTCTGTTACTTGAACTCTGTGAAGCATTTATTTGGGCTGCAATTTCTGAGGGCTGGTAACTTATCCTCTGAAGCAGAGGTAACTCTGGGTCTTCCTTTCCTGTGGCGGTCGTCATGAGAGCCAGTTTCATCACAGCGTTTCATGGTTTTTGCGACCGCACTTGAAGAAACTTTCAAAGTTCTCGAAATGTTCAGGATCGACTGAACTTCATGTCTTAAAGTAATGGACTGTCGTTTCTCTTTGGTCTTTTACCAAATAGGGCTATCGTCTGTATACCACCCCTACCTTGTCACAACACAACAGATTGTCTCAAACATATTAAGAAGGAAAGAAAACCCCTCAGGGGTGCGTGCTCTGTCCCCTCCTGTACTCCCTGCTCACTCATGACTGCACGGCCAGGCACGACTCCAACACCATCATTAAGTTTGCCGATGACACAACAGTGGTAGAACCTGATCCCTGACAACGATGAGACAGCCTATAGGGAGGAGTTCAATGACCTGACCATGTGGTGCCAGAACAACAACCTATCCCTCAACGTGATCAAGACAAAGGAGATGATTGTGGACTACAGGAAAAGGAGGTCTGAGCACGCCGCCATTCTCATCGACGGGCTGTAGTGGCACAGGTTGAGAGCTTCAAGTTCCTTGGCGTCCACATCATCAACAAACTAAAATGGTCCAAGCACACCAAGGCAGTCGTGAAGAGGGCACGGCAAAACCTATTCACCCTCAGGAGACTCAAAAGATTTGGCATGGGTCCTCAGAAGGTTCTACAGCTGCACCAACGAGAGCATCCTGGTTGGGTTGCATCACTGCCTGGTAAGGCAACTGCTCGGCCTTCAACGGCAAGGTAGGTGACACGTCCTGACCTGCCTGTATTTTCTATGGTAGAGTAGGTCAGGGTGTGACTAGGGGTTTTAGTCTAGTTAATAATTTCTATGTGGGGTTCTAGGTTTAATTTTCTATGTTGGGGTTTGTGTATGATTCCCAATTAGAGGCAGCTGGTAATCGTTGTCTCTAATTGGGGATCATACTTAAGTTGCATTTTCCACCTGTGGCTTCTGGGATATTGTTTGTTTAGTTGCCTGTTAGCACTGCATTGTCGTCACGGTTTGTTTATTCGTTATTGTTTTGTTTTTTCTAAGTTTCACTTTCTAATAAATAATGTGGAACTCTACGTACGCTGCGCCTTGGTCCGTTTATGCAAACGATCGTGACAGTAGGGCGAACGGCCCAATACATCACTGGGGCCAAGCTTGCTGCCATCCAGGACCGCTATACCAGGTGGTGTCAGAGGAAGGCCCTAAAAATTGTCTCCAGCCACCCTAGTCATAGACTGTTCTCTCTGCTACCGCACAGCAAGTGGTACCGGAGTGCCAAGTCTAGGTCCAAGAGGCTTCTATAAACAGTTTCTACCCCCAATCCATAAGACTCCAGAACATCTAATCAAATGGCTACCCAGACTATCTGCATTTGCCCCCCCCCCCCCCCCCCTATGCTGCTGCTACTCTGTTATCTCTATGCATAGTCACTTTAATAACTCTACCTACATGTACATATTACTTCAATTACCTCGACTAACCAGTGCCCCCGCACATTGACTCTGTACTTGTACCCCCTGTATATAGCCTCGCTATTATTATTTTACTGCTGCTCTTTAATTATTTGTTACTTTTTTTTGTATTTTTCTTAAAACTGCATTGTTGGTTAAGGGCTTGTAAGTAAGCACTTCACTGTAAGGTTCTATGTGGGATTCTAGGTTTAATGTTGTATTCGGCGCATGTGACAAATAAAATGTGATTTGATTTGAGAATGCAATTTTTTTTACTTTTAACAAGTCGCTCCTGTTAATTGAAATGCATTCCAGGTGACTACCTCATGAATCTGTTAGAGAGAAGATCAGGAGTGTGCAAAGCTGTAATCAAGGCAAAGGGTGGCTACTTTGAAGAATCTAAAAATATTTTGATTTGTTTAACACTTTTTTTGGTTATTACATGATTCCGTATGTGTTATTTAATAGTTTTGACATCTTCACTATTATTTTACAATGTAGAAAATAGTCTAAATAAATAAAAACCCTGCAATGAGTAGGTGTCTCCAAACTTGTACTGTACACACACACAGAAGCAGGCCTACTTCTTGGGGCTAAATCCACGGGGTGTTCTTCCACCTATACCTAAACGGGATCCAGAGAGTATAAGATTCCATATTTGTGTGTATATCTGCACGTGTGTGTGTGTGTGTCTGTGTACATAAATGGGTAAGAGTGAATCTGCATGCGAGCTTGCCTGTGTGTGTGTGTGTGTGTGTGTGTGTGTGTGTGTGTGTGTGTGTGTGTGTGTGTGTGTGTGTGTGTGTGTGTGTGTGTGTGTGAGAGAGAAGAGAGAGAGAGGGAGTACCCGTGCTGAGGGAGGCGAAGGGAAGGGAGAGGTTTTCCCGAGCTGCAGGAGTGGTGCGGGACTTTCACTGTGCGGAATGTGATTGTTTGAAGTGGTTTCCTGAGGAGTGTTTTTGAAGGAAAGCGACATTGGTGGAGTTCACCCTGGCACAGTTCAGCCTTCTGCCCCCAAGAGCTGGAAATACAGTCAACCCACCATCTCACCACTGTATCGCCACAGAGGTCACCACAGTCCCCCACACACATATGCAGGAACGCATACATGCACATACACACATATAGAGATGATACACATTCTGTTGTATAAACACATATACAGTTGTCATGTTATACATACTCTCACAGAAACAAAACCTTCTTTGACTGGGTGAGATGAGGACTCGCTGACTAGAATACTAAGCAAGAGAAAATGACTGAGGGACTGCGTGAGAGAGAGATAAGGAGGACTATGGGAGAGAGGAGAGAGGGTGACAGAGAGAAGTATAGAAAGAGAGAGGGACAGACAGAAAGAGAGAAAGGGGGACAGAGAGAAAGGGAGAGAGGGAGAAGTAAAGAAAGAGAAAAGGGAGAGGGATAGACAGAAAGGGGGGAAAGAGAGGGACAGAGAGAAACAGAGAGAGAAGGGGAGGGAGGGGGCAGTTTACTACAGGACCCTGATCCCCCGAGTGTAGGTGCTCAGACACACAGACGCCATGAGACATGGGCGAGGTCCAACTCACTAAACACAAATAATCACCAGCATCACTCTCAAGCACACACACAGTAAAGGCACACACAAACAAATACTAAAGCTGTGTTTCACTGTGACTTGCCAAGTTGCCTGGGGAAATGTAACCAATAGATGTCACAAAAGTCTTAAATTTAACTAAATGTAATCTAAGTATTCCCCAAAGTAATGATTTATCATGAGAGGGCCATAAACAACAACTAGTAATGTTGCATACTCTAAGGTTGAAATCTAACTTTTCTGGTAAAAATTGTTAAACTGCTGAGGTGTAGTCACTTTTGAGGAAGGACACAAGCTCAAGAACATAGTACACATATGAAATACTATATGAATACGGCTTGAAATTACTTATATTTTTTCTAAATAATTAACTATAAGATTTTACCTTCCTTATAACTGTAAAATACATATTTATATATTTAGCTTTAGAGAAAATGTGCATATTTTCTAAAGGTCCCTCTTGATCAAAACATCTGTTCTCATCGCTGTGAATGTCTCACAGAGCTCTAGCTTGGATCACTGAACTTGTTAGGAACTCACCTTTCATCTCATATTAATATTGTCCATCTATGGCACATAGCGCTTTCTATTTGTTAAAAATCTATTAATTATTTTTGATTACTGGCTACAAATCAATCTCTGAATGTGCTACAGTGTTGAAACTACTCTATCCTGCTGCGTTACGATGTAAGGATTCCAGGCATATGCGTTGTTAGTTGGTGTGATGTATGGATCAGCCAGGAGTTGATGGACAGTCAGAATAGCGAATTAAATGCTAGGAGGGCCATCCCAGCTTAAAATGGTGTCAGATTTCACATCCTGCTTCACACAGGCAGTGTCCGTGAGAATCGGGGCTATCGCTCAATGCAAGCCATTTCTATCTATGGTATCCAAATACCAGTTTATAAGCGAAAATGTAAGTCAGAACCGGTACCAGAACCTTGATGGTCCCGAAAACAGGGGACTTTAAATCTAAGCGGGTATATAGTCCCACACATGCACACAATTATAAAATAGTCACACACACAGATCCACATTGACACAGTTTGCTCATTAAAGGAAGTAGTGAGTGACATTTTCCAGATGCTCATCCCTGTCAGCTGTGAATGGAGAGGGTCAGTGCTGCATCTGGGGATTACTCAGCGCCCACACACACACGTCTTGTACAGCTAACCTTGTGGGGGACACACAATTCAATCCCATTCAAAATCCTATTTTTCCTAACCCCTAACCCTAGCCTTAACCCCAAAACCTAACGCAGGTCCTAAACCTTAACGTAATTCAAACCCTAACACTAATTCTAACTTTAACCCTAAACCTTCTAGAAATAGAATTTGACCTCGAGTTGGTCAAATTTTTGTTTGTTTACTTCTGGTCCCCACAGGAATAGTTAAAGAAGTCCACAGATAAATTCCTGTCACCAGGGTGTGTTTCACTGTCCCTCGAGGTGTCTTGAAAGCTGAGATCAGAGGTCAGGTGATCTTCCTTAATCAGCAGAGACCGGGAATGCGTCCCAAATGGCACCCTATTCCCTACATAGTACACTACTTTTGACCAGAGCACGCACTACTAGGGAGTCATTTAGGATGCAACCCTAGGTCTCTGGGGTCACAGCACATGCACACACACAAAGTCTTGACCAACTAACCTTGTAGGGACACAATTCAGCCCCATTCAAAATCCTATTTTTCCATAACCCTAACCCGTACACTTGCCCGAACCCTAAAATTAACCCTAGCTCCTAACCCTACAGTACCAGTCAAAGGTTTGGACACACTTACTAATTCAAAGGTTTTTCTACTATGTCAAATAATAGTGAAGACATCATAATAGTTGTGAAGACAACTATGAAATAACACATTTGGAATCATGTAGTGACCAAAAAAGTGTTAAACAAATCAAAATATATTTTAGATTCTTCAGGAGTAGCAAAATTTGCCTTGACAGCTTTGCACACTCTTGGAATTCTCTCAACCAGCTTCACCTGGAATGCTTTTCCAATAATCTTGAAGGAGTTCCCACATATGCTGAGCACTGCTTTTCCTTCAGTCTGCGGTCCAACTCATCCCAAACCATACTGAATGCTGTGGTAGCCATGCTGGTTAAGTGTGCCTTGAATTCTAAATAAATCACTGACAGTGTCACCAGCAAAGCACACCATCACACCTCCTCCTCCATGCTTCATGGTGGGAACCACATAAGCGGAGATCATCCGTTCACCTACTTGTCTCACAAAGACATGCAGTTGGAACCAAAAATCTCAAGTTTGGACTCATCAGACCAAAATGACAGATTTCCACAGGTCTAATATCTGTGTTCCTCCTGTCCCTATGCCAAACGAGTCTCTTCTTATAATTGGTGTCCTTTAATAGTGGTTTATTTGCAGCAATTTGACCATGAAGGCCTGATTCACTCAGTCTTCTCTGAACAGTTGATGTTAAGATGTGTCTGTTACTTGAACTCTGTGAAGCATTTATTTGGGCTGCAATTTCTGAGGCTGGTAACTAACTTATTCTATGCAGCAGAAGTAACTCTGGGTCTTCCTTTCCTGTGGCGTCATGAGAGCCAGTTCCAACATTGCACTTGATGGTTTTACGACTGCACTTGCTTATTTGAGCTGTTCTTGCTATAATATGGACTTAGTCCTATTTGGTAAAAGACCATCTTCTGTATAACACCCTTACATTGTCACAACACAATTGATTGGATGAAACGCATTAAGAAGGAAAGAAATTCCACAAATGTACTTTTAACAAGGCACACCTGTTAGTTGGAATGCTAAGAGTGTGCAAAGCTGTCATCAAGGAAAAGGTTGGCTACTTTGAAGAATCTCAAATATATGTTTAACACATTTTTGTTACTACATTATTCCATGTGTTATTTCATAGTTTTGATGTCTTCACTCTTTTTTTTTTTTTTTAATTAAGTCAGTTAAGAAGAAATTCTTACTTACAATGACAGGCTACACCAGCCAAACCCAGATGATGCTGGGCCAATCGTGTGCCGCCCTATGGGACTCCCAATCACGGCCAGTTGTGATACAGCCTAGAATCGAACCAGGGTGTATGTAGTGACGTCTCAAGCACTGAGATGCAGTGCCTTAGACCGCTGCGCCACTCGGGAGCCCAATGAGTAGGTGTGTCCAAACTTTTGACTGGTACTGTAATTCTAACCTTAACCCTAAGAAATATCATTTGACCTTGTGGGGACTAACAAAATGTCCCCAGCTGGTCCAATTTGTATTTTTTTACTATTCTTGTGGTGACTTCTGGTCTCCACAAGTAAAGGAACACACACACACACTAGCCTCTGCTACAGTGAGATAACAAACCAAACAGACACTGCACCCTGGGAACATCTGAACGGTTGCTGATCTGTACCTAGGGGAAACAGGCAGGGCCATTGAATTAGAAACACTGTCAGGAAACTGACCTTTTACCTCTGATATTGGATCTGTAACAACCCACATTATATGACAACATGCCAAAAATGTCTCTTTCAGCTTATCTAAAAATGACGTTTAAAGTCAATAGTGAGAATGGCAAAGACATCAGACAGAAACAAAGCAGCACAAAACAGGAACTCTAACATAAATAAACGAAAATGCTTTAGAATCTGTCTTAAACTTTAGGATCGATTATTTCTTGCCCTGACTTCAAGTTGATGGTTTTGTCAATATTTTAGTGTAAACAGTTACATTGCAACAAACATCAGCACGAAACAATTTCACCTATCTGTCCCTTGCATCACCAACATAAATACACACACACACACACACACACACGTGCAGCCAGCTGTGGGCCGATTTTGTCCTTAGAAGCAGTAAGTAAATAATGTCCCTCTCTTTGCTTACATCTCAGAGCAAACACACTCCCTGTCCCTCTCTCACCACTTTAGTGTTTGACCTTCAAAGACACTCACACTGGACCCTCAAAAGGTAGTGTGCGTTTCTGTGTGGATGTGCATATATGTATATGTGTGTGTGTGCACGTGCGTGTGTGAGGATCCATGTCCTGTACCTTTTCAAACCCCTTTATCTATGAGGACTGGAAGGCAGAGCGCTGCTCACAAACACACACACGCACACGCACGCTGCTCACTGGCGACTTAGAAACGGAAGTCAGGGTTCAGCAATCTCCCTTTCCTCTTTTCTTCAATTCGTGACCTCTCTCTCTCTTCTCTCTGAAAATGAGTCCAAGCCAAAGAGTCACAACAACTCCCTCCCACACAAACACACACTTTTTATTGCCCCTAGCAACAGCCTAACACACACCCCAGGCACAGCGCAGCACAGCTGTCAACAGCTGGTTTAAGGGCAATAAGCTTATTCTCTCAGGTTAGAACAATCATACGAAAGAAGTAGGGAGATAGAAGGAGAGAAAAAAAGAAAGAAAGGAGAGAAAAAAAAGAGATGGAAGGATAAATGAGAACATTTCCACTTTACTTACCTTTAATAAAGTATTCAAGAGTTAGTCCTTACACTTGTTCTCTCGGTCTCCCTCTCCCACTCTCTCCTTCTCTATGCAGTTAGTGAATGACTATAAACACTGAGCACAAAGAAATTGAAGAGTGAGGGAGGGTAGGAGGAAGACAGTGGGAGTGAAAGAGGGCGAGTTACAGAGTAAGAGAAAGCAGACAGACAGCAAGAGCGAGACAGAGCGAATGAAAAACAGAGGGAGAAAGTGAAGGAGGAAAGGCGGGATTCTGCTAAGGAGGTGGGGGTGGGGAGGACAAACAAAGAAAGAAAGGATAGGGATTGACAGTGTGAGATAAACTGATTTTGATATACTTCTTAGAAAAGGAGAGGAACAAGTGTAAGAAAAGGGGAATTACACAGAAACAAGCATTGATGATGAGATAGAGAGGTGAAGTCGAGAAAGCAGAGAAAGATGGGTAATTTTAGCCCATAGAGGGGAAAGGGAGGGGGTCCATTTTCTTTGGAAAGCTTGCTTCTGTGTGCATTATTATAAAACATTTAAAATAAATAAAATTTCCAAGAGTGAGAGAGACAGACAGGTCATAGAAGAGCAAAATACAGACATACATAGAAGCCTGGCAAGAGAAAGGCTAATTCATATTTTCGTCAGTGTTTTCCTGTTCTTGCAAACATTTTACAAATTGTGGAGTATATTAAACCTAGATTTGGTATCTGTACTGACAATAATAACATACCCATTCATCCATGTAGCGTAACACTCTTAGAAAAAAAACAGTGCCATCTAGAAGCTAAAAGGGTTCTTCGGCTGTCCACATAGGAAAACTATTTTTGGTTCCAGGTAGAACCCTTTTCTTCGGTTCTACATGGAACCCAAAAGAGTTCTGCCTGGAACCAAAAAGGGTTTTCCTATGTGAACAGCCCGAAGAACCCTTTAGGAAACCTTTTTTCTAAGAGTGTACCAAGCCATTCATCTGTTCAGTGGCCAGTCATCTTGCATTTCCATACCTCTACCCATAGAGGGCGGCCTCCGCCCCCTCCCCTCCCTGGTTACAGTCAGCCACCACAGAGAGAACGGAACGGAACGCTATTCCATATATAATGCACTGTTTAGCCAGAGCCTGCATGACTGTTGTTGTTCGGGCACAGAAAGGATATTCTCTTCTCTGCTGACAACAAAATGCTGCCCTAATTAAGCTAGCCACTTGAGCACACTACGAGCGCTGTAAATGAACAAGCACAACAAACAAAACCAGGGAGGCTGCCACAACTCTTATGAAAATCTTACATAAGCATCAGTAGTCCAGTATTGTTTGAACACTAAGCTTATCATGCTTTAATTGATGTGCATCTGTAAAAGGCTGACGAATTTGGTGCGAATGCACACGTATACACACACACAGAGACAAGCTCAAACTAACAAACGTACACATTTCCCTCTTTCCGTCTCAGTCCAACAAACACACATTACAGATGTAATTCCCCTGTTTGTTAGTGTGTGTACACTGAAAAAAAGTACACGCTTTCTGTTAATCTCTCTCTCCTGTTTCTCTCCTCCCCTGACCCCTACGCATCCCCTTCAGTGCGTCATCAATTAAAGAGAACAGCAGAGTGAGAGTTTAAGAGAGGGAGGGGCAGACGGGGAGAGGGAGGGAGACAGTAGTGTCCTCCCAATGGGGAGAGAATAACGTCACTGATCTAGGCATCAAGGTTACTCCTCTTTCTCTTCTCTCTCTATCCTCTACAGAGAGGAAGGAGGGAAGACAACAGGGAGGAAGGAGAGAAGGCTGGAGGAAAGAGCGAAAGAAAGACAAAAGGGAGGACATCAGAAGAATATTCCGGATAAGAAAAAGGACCATGTCCGTCTCTACAGAAAATTTCAAGGATTTCCCCCATTGTTTGGCTCCTTTAATAGGATGTGTGGTGTAAAGTACTTCATAAAAATACTCCTTAAGTCGTTTTGGTGGGTGGGGTACTGTGTTTGCAAATTATGTCTGAGTGTTGGAGGGTGCCAGTCTGTCCGTAAAACATATGAAATAACAAAATTGTGCTGTCTGGTTTGCTTAATATAAGGAATTTGATGTATAGCATTTACTTTTACTCAAGTATGACAATTGAGTACTTTTTCCACCACTGTATTTAAGTACATTTAAAACCAGATACTTTAAGATTTTTACTCAAATAGTATTTTACTGGGTGACTTTTACACAAGTCATTTTCTGTTAAGGTATCTTTACTTTTACTCAATATGACAATTTAGTACTTTTTCCACCACTGTGTGAGTGCAATAACCGTGTTCAATTCTTCAGGTGTCTAGTACAAACACACTGTACACAGTCCGCAAGTCTACAAGATTAAGGGAACTACATGTAGTGATACACTACATGACCAAAAGTATGTGGACACCTGCTCGTTGAACATCTCATTCCAAAATCATGGGCATCAATATGGAGTTGTTCCACCCTTTGCTGCAATAACAGCTTCCACTCTTCCAGGAAGGTTTTCCACTAGATGTTGGAACATTGCTGCGAGGACGTGCTTCCATTCAGCCACAAGAGCATCAGAGGTCGGGCACTGATAATGGGCGATTAGGCCTGGCTCGCAGTCGGCATTCCAATTCATCCAAAAGGTGTTTGATGGGGTTGAGGTCAGGGCTCTGTGCAGGCCAGTCAATTTTCCACACCGATATCGACAAACCATTTCTGTATGGACCTCGCTTTGTGAACGGGGGCATTGTGATGCTTTGTCAACAGGAAAGGGCATTCCCCAAACTGTTGCCACAAAATTGGAAGAACAGAATAATCTAGAACATCATTGTATGTTGTAGCATTAAGATTTCCCTTCACTGGAACTAAAGGGGCCTAGCCAGAACCATGAAAAACAGCCCATGATCATCATTCCATTCCACCAAACTTTACAGTTGGTATTATGCATTGGGCAGGTAGGGTGTCTGGTTTGAGAAACAGACGTCTTACAAGTCCTCAACTGGCAGCTTCATTAAATAGTACCCACAAAACACCAGACTCAACGTCAGCAGTAAAGAGGCAACTCCGGGATGCTGGCCTTCTTGGCAGAGTTCCTCTGTCCAGTGTCTGTGTTCTTTTGCCCATCTTGTAATCTTTTATTTTTATTGACCAGTCTGAGATATGGCTTTTTCTTTGCAACTCCTAGAAGGCCAGCAATGCTGAAGCTCCGGATACTCAACTAGTCTAAAGGCCAGTTTTATTGCTTCTTTAATCAAAACAGAAGTTTTCAGCTGCGCTAACAATTGCAAAAGGATTTTCTAATGCTCAAATAGCCTTTTAAAATTATAAACTTGGATTAGCTAACACAACGTGCCATTGGAACAGAGGAGTGATGATTGCTGATAATGGGCCTATATACGCCTATGTACAGTGCCTTGCGAAAGTATTCGGCCCCCTTGAACTTTGCGACCTTTTGCCACATTTCAGGCTTCAAACATAAAGATATAAAACTGTATTTTTTAGTGAAGAATCAACAACAAGTGGGACACAATCATGAAGTGGAACGACATTTATTGGATATTTCAAACTTTTTTAACAAATCAAAAACTGAAAAATTGGGCGTGCAAAATGATTCAGCCCCCTTAAGTTAATACTTTGTAGCACCACCTTTTGCTGCGATTACAGCTGTAAGTCGCTTGGGGTATGTCTCTATCAGTTTTGCACATCGAGAGACTGACATTTTTTCCCATTCCTCCTTGCAAAACAGCTCGAGCTCAGTGAGGTTGGATGGAGAGCATTTGTGAACAGCAGTTTTCAGTTCTTTCCACAGATTCTCGATTGGATTCAGGTCTGGACTTTGACTTGGCCATTCTAACACCTGGATATGTTTATTTTTGAACCATTCCATTGTAGATTTTGCTTTATGTTTTGGATCATTGTCTTGTTGGAAGACAAATCTCCGTCCCAGTCTCAGGTCTTTTGCAGACTCCATCAGGTTTTCTTCCAGAATGGTCCTGTATTTGGCTCCATCCATCTTCCCATCAATTTTAACCATCTTCCCTGTCCCTGCTGAAGAAAAGCAGGCCCAAACCATGATGCTGCCACCACCATGTTTGACAGTGGGGATGGTGTGTTCAGCTGTGTTGCTTTTACGCCAAACATAACGTTTTGCATTGTTGTCAAAAAGTTCCATTTTGGTTTCATCTGACCAGAGCACCTTCTTCCACATGTTTGGTGTGTCTCCCAGGTGGCTTGTGGTAAACTTTAAACAACACTTTTTATGGATATCTTTAAGAAATGGCTTTCTTCTTGCCACTCTTCCATAAAGGCCAGATTTGTGCAATATACGACTGAGTCTCCCACCTCAGCTGTAGATCTCTGCAGTTCATCCAGTGATCATGGGCCTCTTGGCTGCATCTCTGATCAGTCTTCTCCTTGTATGAGCTGAAAGTTTAGAGGGACGGCCAGGTCTTGGTAGATTTGCAGTGGTCTGATACTCCTTCCATTTCAATATTATTGCTTGCACAGTGCTCCTTGGGATGTTTAAAGCTTGGGAAATCTTTTTGTATCCAAATCCGGCTTTAAACTTCTTCACAACAGTATCTCGGACCTGCCTGGTGTGTTCCTTGTTCTTCATGATGCTCTCTGCGCTTTTAACGGACCTCTGAGACTATCACAGTGCAGGTGCATTTATACGGAGACTTGATTACACACAGGTGGATTGTATTTATCATCATTAGTCATTTAGGTCAACATTGGATCATTCAGAGATCCTCACTGAACTTCTGAAGAGAGTTTGCTGCACTGAAAGTAAAGGGGCTGAATAATTTTGCACGCCCAATTTTTCAGTTTTTGATTTGTTAAAAAAGTTTGAAATATCCAATAAATGTCGTTCCACTTCATTATTGTGTCCCATTTGTTGTTGATTCTTCACAAAAAAAATACAGTTTTATATCTTTATGTTTGAAGCCTGAAATGTGGCAAAAGGTCGCAAAGTTCAAGGGGGCCGAATACTTTCGCAAGGCACTGTAGATATTCCATTAAAAATCATCCGTTTCCAGCTATAATAGTCATTCTCAAGATGAACAATGTCTACAATGTATTTCTGATCAATTTGATGATGTCATTATAATGGACAAAAAATAAAGTGCTTTTCTTTAAAAAACAAGGACATTTCTTGGTGACCCCAAACTTTTGAACGGTAGTGTATGAACATTATACTTAGTAGCATGTACAATACATATTGGACGACAACACACATAGGCGAAAAGTGTAATTCCCCCTAGGTATGTTTTAGGTATTATATTGCACAGGCAGAATAGTGTAGATAGACAGAGTGAGGAGACATTTGTGAGACAAAGCTGGATGAGGATTCCATCCCATGCAGACCAGCAGATATGTGCTAAAAGGTGATGGTGTTTTCCACTAGCCTAGACAAACCAGCCACAAAAAATTGACTTCTTAACCTCATTTCTATGGGGCCCTGAGTATGTGACCTTACAGGGGCCTAAGCTTATAGTGTATAACTGTGGCGCAAAGTTGTTTCTGGTCAGGTCATGTGGTCAATATCAAACTTTGGGCCCTGCTCATACCTACAACAACCCCCTCATGCCTATTCACCCCTCCTCTCATGTCCATCACAGGCGCTACAGTGCAGAGTTGGCAGAATGTTAAACAACGAACGAACGAGAGATAGATGTTGTCAGATGACAAGGAAGGAGTAAGATTTGCCAGGAGAGATGTTATGGAGGAAGAGAGTGAAGAGGACTTAAAATATGTCATAGAGAATGTAAATAAAAAGCAGTAAACAGAGAAAAAGAAAACAGACCCCATCCCACTTTAGGATACATGCTAAAGTGGATGACAGTCAGCGACAAAAGTGGAGTGTTTTGCAAGTCTTGATGAAGAGCCTGCATAGGGTTATTACATTTTTTTTTTTGTAAAATCTCAAGTTATGGCACCCTTTTCTCTAGATAGTGCACTACGTTTGGCCAGCCCTTTGTAGGAAATAGGGTGCTATTTAGAACAAGGCCAATGACCTCCCCAGCCCTACCGATGGATCCAGGACAGATGGAGAGTCTTGCTTCAGACAGGAAGGAGCTCACCCCACCGCCCTAAGGCAGGACACACACGCACACACAGGATACCCAGCCCTGATAAACCCCGGGTTCAGGTCACTCAAGGGCCTCCTTCTCCAGCCATCACTCAGTCTTGGCCTTTCCCATCACACCCGCAACTGGCCACAGCAAAGCAAATGTTAACACTTTATTTGAGGCTGAGGCCACACAGAGACGTATGACAATGTATACGCGTTTTGCTTCAAAAACATGGTTTAAAAATATAGCATTTTGATCTCATGACAGGGATGGTCAGTCCTTGCATCTATTTTTTATTTTTTTATTATTTCACCTTTATTTAACCAGGTAGGCTAGTTGAGAACAAGTTCACATTTGCAACTGCGACCTGGCCAAGATAAAGCATAGCAGTGTGAACAGACAACAGAGTTACACATGGAGTAAACAATTAACAAAGAAAAAAAAGAGAGTCTATATACATTGTGTGCAAAAGGCATGAGGAGGTAGGCGAATAATTACAATTTTGCAGATTAACACTGGAGTGATAAATGATCAGATGGTGTCACACCCTGACCATAGTTTACTTTGTAAATTTCTATGTTTTGGTTGGTCAGGGTGTGAGCTGAGTGGGCATTCTATGTTTCATGTCTAGTTTGTCTAGTTCTATGTTTGGCCTGATATGGTTCTCAATCAGAGGCAGGTGTTCGTCATTGTCTCTGATTGGGAACCATATTGGGGTAGCCTGTTTGGTGTTGGGTTTTGTGGGTGATTGTCCTTAGTGTCTTGATGTTCCTGTCTATGTGTTTTCACCAGATAGGGCTGTTTAGGTTTTCGTTACGTTCATTACGTTCTTTATTTTGTAGTGTTTGTATTGATTCGTGTTTTACGTTTGTTTATTAAAACATGGATCGCAATCTACACGCTGCATTTTGGTCCGACTCTCCTTCTCATACAGAAAACCGTGACAGAATCACCCACCTTAACTGGACCAAGCGGCGTGTCAACAGGCAGCAGCAGCAGGAGAAGGAACAGAGGCAGGAGCAGCAGCAGCAGTGGGAGATGCGTAATAAGGATTTCTGGACATGGGAGGAAATCCTCGACGGGAGAGGACCCTGGGCTAAACCAGGGGAGTGTAGCCGCCCAAAGGTGCAGCAGGAGAAGAGGCAACAGGAGCAGCCCAAAGAGGAGTACAGTATGGACTATACTTCTTGGGAAGAGATAGACAGGTGGGCGGTCGACCCAGGGAGAGTGCCAGAGCCCGCCTGGGATTCGATGGAGCAGTGCGCGGAAGGTTATCGGAGAATGGAGTTGGCAAAGCAAGCACGGCAGCGTGCAAGGAAGCCCGGGAGTCAGCCCCAAAAATGTATTGGGGGGGGGGGCTAACAGGGAGTATGGCTACGCTAGGTAGGAGACCTGCGCAAACTCCCTGTGCTTACCGGGGGGCTAAAGAGACCGGACAGGCACCGTGTTATGCAGTGGTGCGCACGGTGTCTCCAGTGCGGGTGCATAGCCCGGTGCGGTATATTCCAGCTCCGCGTGTCGGCCGGGCTAGATTGAGCGTCGAGCCTAATGCCATGAAGCCGGCTCTACGCAGCTGGTCCCCAGTGCGTCTCCTTGGGCCGGCTTACATGGCACCAGCCTTGCGCTTGGTGTCTCCGGTTCGCCTGCATAGCCCAGTGCGGGCTATTCCACCTCGCCGCATTGGCAGGGCGACCGTGAGCATTCAACCAGGTAAGGTTGGGCAGGCTCAGTGCTCAAGAGCTCCAGTGCGCCTGCACGGTCCGGTCTTTCCAGTACCACCTCCACACTCCAGCCCTCCGGTAGCAGCTCCCCGCACCAGGCTTCCTGTGCGTGTCCTCGGCCCAGTACCACCAGTGCCAGCACCACGCATCAGGCCTACAGTGCGCCTCGCCTGTCCAGCGCTGCCAGAGCTTTCCGCCTCTACAGCGCTGCCGGAGTCTCCCGCCTGTTCAGAACTGCCAGTCTGCAAGGAGCTGCCAGTCTGCAAGGAGCTGCCAGTCTGCAAGGAGCTGCCAGTCTGCATGGAGCTGCCAGTCTGCATAGAGCTGCCAGTCTGCATAGAGCTGCCAGTCTGCATAGAGCTGCCAGTCTGCATAGAGCTGCCAGAGCTGCCAGTCTGCAGGATGCCGCCAAAGCTGCCAGTCTGCAAGGAGCCGCCAGAGCTGCCAGTCTGCAAGGAGCCGCCATAGCTGCCAGTCTGCAAGGAGCCGCCATAGCTGCCAGTCTGCAAGGAGCCGCCAGAGCCGCCAGTCAGCATGGAGCAGCCTGAGCTGCCAGTCAGCATGGAGCAGCCAGGGCCGCCAGTCAGCAAGGAGCAGCCAGGGCCGCCAGTCAGCATGGAGCAGCCAGGGCCGCCAGTCAACATGGAGCAGCCAGAGCCGCCAGTCAGCAAGGAGCAGCCAGGGCCGCCAGTCAGCATGGAGCAGCCAGGGCCGCCAGTCAACATGGAGCAGCCAGGGCCGCCAATCAACATGGAGCAGCCAGGGCCGCCAGTCAGCATGGAGCAGCCAGAGCAGCCAGTCAGCATGGAGCAGCCAGTCAGCATGGAGCAGCCAGTCAGCATGGAGCAGCCAGAGCTGCCAGTCAGCATGGAGCAGCCAGTCAGCATGGAGCAGCCAGAGCTGCCAGTCAGCATGGAGCAGCCAGTCAGCATGGATCAGCCAGAGCAGCCAGTCGGCCACTCTTCCAGATCTGCCAGTCGGCCAGACTCTTCCAGATCTGCCAGTCGGCCAGACTCTTCCAGATCTGCCAGTCGGCCAGACTCTTCCAGATCTGCCAGTCGGCCAGACTCTTCCAGATCTGCCAGTCGGCCAGACTCTTCCAGATCTGCCAGTCGGCCAGACTCTGCCAGTCGGCCAGACTCTTCCAGATCTGCCAGTCGGCCAGACTCTTCCAGATCTGCCAGACTCTTCCAGATCTGCCAGACTCTTCCAGATCTGCCAGACTCTTCCAGATCTGCCAGTCGGCCAGACTCTTCCAGATCTGCCAGTCGGCCAGACTCTTCCAGATCTGCCAGTCGACCAGACTCTTCCAGATCTGCCAGTCGACCAGACTCTTCCAGATCTGCCAGTCGACCAGACTCTTCCAGATCTGCCAGTCGACCAGACTCTTCCAGATCTGCCAGTCGACCAGACTCTTCCAGATCTACCAGTCGACCAGACTCTTCCAGATCTGCCAGTCAGCCAGGAGCTGCCGCCCCTCTGTCCAGAGCTTCCGCCCCTCTGTCCCGAGCTGCCGCCCCTCTGTCCATTGAGAAGAGTTTCCATGGTGAGGAGGCCACGGAAGAGGATAAGGTGGGGGAAGACTAAGGTGAAGTGGGGGCCACGTCCAGCACCAGAGCCGCCACTGCGGACAGATGCCCACCCAGACCCTCCCCTATAGGTTCAGGTTTTGCGGCCGGAGTCCGCACCTTGGGGGGGGGGGGGGGTACTGTCACACCCTGACCATAGTTTACTTTGTATATTTCTATGTTTTGGTTGGTCAGGGTGTGAGCTGAGTGGGCATTCTGTTTCATGTCTAGTTTGTCTAGTTCTATGTTTGGCCTGATATGGTTCTCAAGGTGTTCGTCATTGTCTCTGATTGGGAATCATATTTAGGTAGCCTGTTTGGTGTTGGGTTTTGTGGGTGATTGTCCTTAGTGTCTTGATGTTCCTGTCTATGTGTTTTCACCAGATAGGGCTGTTTAGGTTTTCGTTACGTTCATTACGTTCTGCTAGTCGGGCGTGCGGGTGCAGGCAGCGAACGGTTGAAAAGCATGCATTTGGTTTTACTAGCGTTTAAGAGGAGTTGGAGGCAACAGAAGGAGTGTTGTATGGCATTTAAGCTCATTTGGAGGTTAGATAGCACAGTGTCCAAGGACGGGCCGGAAGTATACAGAATGGTGTCGTCTGCGTAGAGGTGGATCAGGGAATCGCTCGCAGCAAGAGCAACATCATTGATATATACAGAGAAAATAGTCGGCCCGGGAATTGAACCCTGTGGCACCCCCATAGAGACTGCCAGAGGACCGGACAGCATGCCCTCCGATTTGACACACTGAACTCTGTCTGCAAAGTAGTTGGTGAACCAGGCAAGGCAGTTATCAGAAAAACCGAGGCTACTGAGTCTGCTGATAAGAATATGGTGATTGACAGAGTCGAAAGCCTGTTTGACCTGTTTGTTGACTTGGCTTTCGAAGACCTTAGAAAGACAGGGCAGGATGGATATAGGTCTGTAACAGTTTGGGTCCAGGGTGTCTCCCCCTTTGAAGAAGGGGATGACTGCGGCAGCTTTCCAATCCTTGGGGATCTCAGATGATAAGAAAGAGAGGTTGAACAGGCTGGTAACAGGGGTTGCGACAATGGCGGCGGATAGTTTCAGAAATAGAGGGTCAAGATTGTCAAGCCCAGCTGATTTGTACGGGTCCAGGTTTTGCAGCTCTTTCAGAACATCTGCTATCTGGATTTGGGTAAAGGAGAACCTGGAGAGGCTTGGGCGAGTAGCTCTGGGGGGGGGCGGAGCTGTTGGCCGAGGTTGGAGTTGCCAGGAGGAAGGCATGGCCAGCCATTGAGAAATGCTTGTTGAAGTTTTCGATATCATGGATTTATCGGTGGTGACCGTGTTACCTAGCCTCAGTGCAGTGGGCAGCTGGGAGGAGGTGTTCTTGTTCTTCATGGACTTCACAGTGTCCCAGAACTTTTTGGAGTTAGAGCTACAGGATGCAAATTTCTGCCTGAAGAAGCTGGCCTTTGCTTTCCTGACTGACTGCGTGTATTGGTTCCTGACTTCCCTGAACAGTTGCATATCGCGGGGACTATTCGATGCTATTGCAGTCCGCCACAGGATGTTTTTGTGCTGGTCGAGGGCAGTCAGGTCTGGAGTGAACCAAGGGCTATATCTGTTCTTAGTTATGCATTTTTTGAACGGAGCATGCTTATCTAAGATGGTGAGGAGGTTTCTTTTAAAGAATGACCAGGCATCCTCAACTGACGGGATGAGGTCAATATCCTTCCAGTATACCCGGGCCAGGTCGATTAGAAAGGCCTGCTCACAGAAGTGTTTTAGGGAGCGTTTGACAGTGATGAGTGGTGGTCGTTTGACTGCGGATCCGTAGCGGATACAGGCAATATACAACTGTCTATGAATTTCAGAGTGCTAACATTTCTCCAGCCCCCTCAGCTGTTTAACAAAACAAGTGTTTTTGTTGCTTTTCGAATCTTGGATTGTTCCCTTTAATGCTTTTGGGGTGCATTTCCTCCACATTGTAAGCATGTATAGTATAGCATCATCTCATAATGATCCTGAATTAAATCAGTTAAATTTGCTAGACAGAGATATTATTATCATAAGCCTTATAATAAGTTATATAAATGCAACATGCAACAATTTCAAAGAATTTACTGAGTTACAGTTCATAAGGAAATCAGTCAATTTAAATAAATAAATTAGGACCTAATCTAGGGATTTCACATGACTGGAAATACAGATATGCATCTGTTGGTCACAAATACGTTAACAAAAAAGGTAGGGGTGTGGATTAGAAAATCAATGGTGTGACCACCATTTGCCTCATGCAGCGCGACACATCTCCTTAACATAGAATTGGTTAGGCTGTTGATTGCGGGCTGTGGAATGTTGTCCTCTCCTCTTCAACGGCTGTGCAAAACTGCTGGACATTGGCGGGAACAGGAACACACTATTGTACACTTCGATCCAGAGCATCCCAAACAGGCTCAATGTTTGGTGAGAATGCAGGCCATGGAAGAATTTGGACATTTTCAGCTTCCAGGAATTGGGTACAGATCTTTACAACACGGGGCCGTACATTATTATACTGAAACATGAGGTGATGGCGGCGGATGAATGGCACTACAATGGGCTTCAGGATCTTGTCACAGTATCTCTGTGCATTCAAATTGCCATCAATAAAATGCAATTGCGGTCATTGTCCTTAGCTTATGCCTGCCCATACCATAACCCCACCGCCACCATGGGGCACTCTGTTCACAACATTGATATCAGCAAACCACTCACCCACACGACGGCATACACAGTACAGCTAAAACCGAGATTCATCCGCAAAGAGCACACTTCTCCAGCCTGCCAGTGGCCATCAAAGGTGAGCATTTGCCCACTGAAGTCAGTTACAACGCCGAACTGCAATCAGGTCAAGACCCTTGTGAGGACGCAGATGAGCTTCCCTGACTGAGACAGTCTCATCAGCTGTCTGGGTGGCTGGTCTCAGACAATACCGCAGGTGAAGAAGCCGGATGTGGAGGTCCTGGGCTGGAGTGGTTACACGTGGTCTGTGGTTGTGAGGCCGGTTGGACGTACTGCCAAATTCTCTAAAACAACGTTGGAGCCAATTTACGGTAGAGAAATAAACATTAAATTCTCTGGCAACAGCTCTGGAGGACATTCCTGCAGTCAGCATGCCAATTGCACACTCCCTCAAAACCTGAGGCATCTGTGGTATTGCGTTGTCTGACAAAACTGCACATTATGGGTGGCCTTTTATTGTCCACAGCACAAGATGCACCTGTGTAATGATCATGCCGTTTAATCAGCTTATTGATATGCCAAACCTGTCAGGTGGATGCATTATCTTGGCAAAGGGGAAATGCTCACTAACAAGTTTGTGCACATTGTTTAGGAGAAATAAGCTTTATGTGCATGTGGAAAACTTCTGGGATCCTTTATTTCAGCTCATGAAACACTTTATATGTTGTATTTATATTTTTGTTCAGTGTATGTAAACGTATGTTACTCACTCCTGTGCGAGTAAGCATATCATGACATACACACAAGTGTGCATGTCTATGCATGTTACTATGCGGGACAGACCTGAGGTGCTTTGATGTCCTACATTCTAAAGTGTGATAAGATCAGCCCTTTGAGGCAGTGTAAATACCATTGGTCTTCTTAACACAGGTACTGGGAACAGTAGAGGCCTCGTAACAGTTTTTTCAGCTAATTTTGAGTTAGTGCACGGTGTGTCTAGCGGGTGACAGCCTGCTCGACTGTGACCCAGTGCACAGATTGCGTTATTAATGATGTTCATTAGTGAGATCATGAAGATATTCAGAAATCACCCCAGGGACTACAGGGCACTAATTGATGCACGGCATATTGGACAGTGGTCGGGGACCGCTCTTCCAGCTCCTTAGGCCTACATTACAGACAGGCCTATAAAGAGCCATATGCCTCCATACCGAACCCATACAGTAGGCCTACTTTACCTGTTCTCAGTTTGATGACAGACAGACAGACAGACTATCCAGCCCATATTTGACCTAGATAGCCTTATCTCTTGGATCACAACACACATTTCACATCTCACTTTGTTATCATAATACTGTTTCAATACTCAACAGATGCAAACTTTTTGCATTTTTACATCGATAATATTTAGGTGACGACACAATGCAACATCACCAACAACAGGTACAGCCTGTCAGACTGGAATCTCTACATAACGCCGCCAAGCTTACCCTAGTAAAACTGACTATCCTACCGATCCTCGACTTCGGCGATGTCATCTACAAAATGGCTTCCAACACTCTACTCAGCAAACTGGATGCAGTCTATCACAGTGCCATCCGTTTTGTCACTAAAGCACCTTATACCACCCACCACTGCGACTTGTATGCTCTAGTCGGCTGGCCCTCGCTACATATTCGTCGCCAGACCCACTGGCTCCAGGTCATCTACAAGTCCATGCTAGGTAAAGCTCCGCCTTATCTCAGCTCACTGGTCACGATGGCAACACCCATCCGTAGCACGCGCTCCAGCAGGTGTATCTCACTGATCATCCCTAAAGCCAACACCTCATTTGGCCGCCTTTCGTTCCAGTACTCTGCTGCCTGTGACTGGAACGAATTGCAAAAATCGCTGAAGTTGGAGACTTTTATCTCCCTCACCAACTTCAAACATCAGCTATCTGAGCAGCTAACCGATCGCTGCAGCTGTACATAGTCTATTGGTAAATAGCCCACACATTTTCACCTACCTCATCACCATACTGTTTTTATTTATTTACTTTTCTGCTCTTTTGCACACCAATATCTCTACCTGTACATGACCATCTGATCATTTATCACTCCAGTGTTAATCTGCAAAATTGTAATTATTCGCCTACCTCATGCCTTTTGCACACATTGTATATAGACTCCCCCTTTGTTTTCTACTGTGTTATTGACTTGTTAATTGTTTACTCCATGTGTAACTCTGTGTTGTCTGCTCATACTGCTATGCTTTATCTTGGCCAGGTCGCAGTTGCAAATGAGAACTTGTTCTCAACTAGCCTACCTGGTTAAATAAAGGTGAAATAAAAAAAATAAAAAAAATAACCTATCCTGTGTTACCGGTTAACAGCTGTGTGTTGGTTATCATGGTAGAATACATTTTATTTATTTAACCTCTATTTAACTAGGCAAGTCAATTAAGAACAAATTCTTATTTAAAATGATGGCCTACATGGCTTTACTCTAGTTCCATATCATGTCCATGCCTACATAGGCAACAGTGTCTGGGCAAGGCACACCCAGTCAACAAAATACAAGACAAAAAATATATACATTATGTTCAAAACCAAGCACAAATGAAAAAGCAAAATGGAAAAGTTAAAAAATAAACAAGTCAGGCCTAGGTTAGTTATAAGCTAGTGCAACCGACTGAGGTTCAGACCGAGGGTCTCCTAAGCTCCACAACTGTGTGAGCCTGCAGAACTAAAGCCCATGCAAATGTGGTTCTGAAACACCTCTGTTTACAATTGCCCACAATACAATTAATCTAGGCTAAATAATGTAGCCAGAGGTAGCAAACACCATCCATGTTTGATCAAGCCTAGGGCCCCACACCAAGATGACACTGAATAAAACCTCAACCTTTCAATGACTATTTACGGTTAGTGTCAGCCCATGGGCCTTGGACTAAGCAATGTACTCTAACAACTTCAAATATATACAATCAAATTATTAAACGTAAATAAGATGTAGTCCTATGCTGGGAAAAAGCATGAGTGCCTGAGGCTGCACCTTCCCTTATGAAATCATTTTGATAAATTATGAAAATATACCGACGTTTGTATGGAAAGAGCAAGCGCACTAATTCCATCATGTGCAGTGAGCACCGAACACAGTATTTTATGATGGATATGAGGAGGACCAAAGCCTACCTGGGAATCTGCTCGAGCATTATTGTCCGCATAGCCTATAACATGTGCAGAATATAAACAAGGCATATTCAAATCATGACTGGTAAATTATTTTAGCTGTAAGAAACCCGATCAAATAAATATGGTGATTGATTGCAATGGGTTTCGATCACATACAGTACGCGAGGTCGCTGCGCTCTCTCTCCTAATACATTATGAGAAGAGTAACATTATGTTTGAGAAGATGATCAAATATGATCATTACCAGACTTACGTTGTTCCGCAAATCTTGCAGAGCTACGCTCATCGTGCAACAGACAGCAACATCGACGGCGGGGCGAGCGCGACAGACTCTCTACCACTGCTGTTGACGATTCCAGTGGCTGGATCGCGAAGCCATCTCTCTCCCGCTCTCTCAAATTCTGCGGAACAACAAAAGGACATATACTAAACCTTTCTCACACATATCTATCCGTGTTGCTCTAGGACCGCAATGGACTGTGCCCGCCAGAACATAACATTACCTAATGCCAAAGCTAGTGCCTCTCGAAAGCAAGCAGAATAGGCCTACAGCAAAATGTTCCATCGTTGGGAGAAAAAGCCCTTTCACGCGTGCAGTCGGCTAACCCAGGGATGAACGAGAAGGAAGATCGCAATCACCCTGCAGACTACACCCCGCCCTCCTTCTACCCCTTCCTCTCTCTCAATTAAATTTAAATTTAAGAGCTTAACTGACATGGGAAACATATGTTTACATTGTCAAAGCAAGTGAAATAGATAAACTAAAGTGAAAACCAATAAATCGCTCTCTCTCTCTCACACACACACACACACACACACACACGCCTTCCGTTGCCAAGACAAAAACATTTATTGTAGGCTAGGCATCGGGTTGGGGTGCTGAAGGGTAATTCTAGGAAAGAGAACTGTGGTGAGATAGGCTACACAGGGAAGGGCAACAGATGTGTGCCAAGATAAGAAATACTGACTTCACCCTAATATTTTTAATACTTACAGAAATGCACCTGATTACACATCCTGTAGAAAAAGTTAGATTTTACTGGGGCTCAAGTAGGCCTACTTGCACATCTCCAATTAGTGTAGGCTACAAAATATCAGAGGTGTGTGTATGTTCGATTGTTAACTTGCTTGTGTGTCTGTCTGTCTCACATTTGAGCATTTATACACTGCATCAGTCAAATATTGTAAGTGGCTGGCCAGTAATTGAAGAGTGCTGCAATGGCTACAAACCAAAACAAAGATGCATCGTCTGGCTTCAGACCAGCGCACAGGTGTAGTGAATTGAAGAGCCTCTGAAATTGCTGCAGTTTTGTAGTCCAGAAATAATGCATTTGGGTGACAAATCACAGATTATCAACATTAGGAGGTCATTAGATATATATATAAGGGTGTACTGCATTAATTAAAAACCAACTGTGTCCCAAATCGCACCCTATCCCCTATAGTTGTTACACCCTGATCTGTGCTTGTCTCCACCCCCTCCAGGTGTCGCCCATCTTCCCCATTTTCCCCATTGTACTTATGTTCTCTGTTTGTCTGTTGCCAATTTGTTTTGTTTCGTTAAGCTTACCAGTGGTTTTTCCTGAGCACCTGTCTGTCGCTAGTTCCTGTTTTCTAGCTTCCAGTTTTTGACCGTTCTGCCTGCCTTGAACCTGCCTGTCATTCTGTACCTTGTTATACAACCCTTGTTTACTGACCTCTGCCTGCCTGCCGTTCTGTACCTTTCGGACTCTGTTCTGGACTACTGACCGCTGCCTGCCTTTGACCTGTTGTTTGCCTGCCCCCTCGTGTTTTTAATACACTTTTGTGAATTAGAAACTGTCTGGGTCTTCTCCTGAGCCTTGACAGTACGAACTGGCCATGACGGACACAGCAAACTCGGACCAGCTCCGCAACGCCATCTCCTCCCAAGGAGCCACCATTGGAAGGCATGGAGTTGCTTTGTGGTCTTATGGAAGGGTTCCAGACCTTGGCCGAACACCATGACCGCGCATTGAACACTTTACCGGAGCAATTCCGTGGGTTGTCTGTCAGACAGCCTACCATGACAGTAACCTCCCAGCCTCTCAGTAACCCTGCTGTTAGCAGCGCGGCCTCCTTGATTTTTCAAGAGCCACGCTTACTTCCCCCGGAACACTTCGCTGGAGAGTCAGGAACCTGTTGGGCAATTCTCGTGTAGTGTTCTCTCATCGAGCTGCAGCCCTGCTCCTTCCCCTCGGACAGGTCGACGATAGCGTACCTCATCACGCTGATGTCCAGGAGGGCCCGGAGCCCGGAACTTACTGACGGATCTCGACTCGCTCATTGCCTTAACCCCGGGGAAGACTGTACTCTCTGTCGGGTCCGGAGACCAAGGCTATGGAGACCGACATCGACAACACCCTAGCTACAGGGTGTATCCATCCTTCCGCCTCCCCTGCCATTGCAGGGTTCTTTTGTGGAGGACAAAACCTTCTCCACAGCTTGGGATTGGGTCCTGGTGGAGGCACGAAGAAGAGCAGCCCGGGCCCTCCTCGAGGTGCAATGAAAACGGCGCATGTGGTCCTGGACCGAGGGCACTGCTACCTCGGTCATGAGGTAGTGGTGACTGACTGAACGGAGATTACGATCTGACCGAGTGGGAGCGGCAAGACTGAGTATTTGTAGAGGTCTTGATTATGGAACGGATTGCAGCTGGTGGGGATCTGCTCTGACTCCAGCACACCTTTCTCCAATCACATGCACAGAGGGAGAGAGAGAGTGTACTGGGGGAATGGTTGCAGGTCAAGGATACACCAGATGTCCACTATGGGGTGTGGCAGGAGCAGATTTGACATAATGACAGTGTTATGACCAATGACAAATTATGCCAGCTGTTATGACATATTATGACCGTGTCATAATGTGTTATGACACTGGGGGTCAAGTAAAGTGTTACCAGTGATGGTAAGGTTACTGGCTGATAAGACAATTATAAATGACAGTATCAAGAATCAATGAGTAATATATATCATCAATCGAAACAACGATTGAGCAGCTGTAAATCGTACATACTGTGCCTACAATATATCACTGATCTATGTCCTGTAAGGGACCCCTGCCCTCAACTTCCGGATTTGTCTCCATGCTGTTGTGATATTTGTTGCTACATGGCTAACTTTTCAGTTTTTACTTTTAATACATTTACCAACGTCTTAGTTTTTTCCTCGCTCAACTTTTTCACCCCGGATGCTTTATCTGGACATGGTTCCACAGGATCTCCACCAGCCAAAAAAGCTAAGCAGTAACATTAACACTATGCCATCTAATTACAGTCGCTGTACTCATAATTTACAGGAGAACTATTGCCTAATGGTGAGGATAGTCGTGTTGCAAGCAGCGTCTGTGCCACCAGTTAGTACAGATAGTAGTATGAATTCCCCCTGCACAGTCCCCACAGACAGACAATTTTTCTTAAGGCTTCTGGAAAGAAATGCTGTCAGCATGCTCAACCGGTGTCGCTCGTTCAGCCTACAGACACTTTCATCCAGTTCTCCCCATTAAGCAACGAGTCGGAGTCAGAGGCCGAGCCTTCTCAGGTCTCTCCTCTGCCCGTTACAGGGTATGAGCCGCCGAAGCCTCACAATATTAGCTCTGACAAATTGAATACCCTAGTCATTGGCGACTCCATTGCTCACAATATTAGAGTTAAAAAGACTCATCCAGCAATCATACTGTTTACCTGGGGGCAGGGCTACGTAAAGGCTGATCTGAAGATGGTGCTGGGTAAGGCTAAAACTGGCACGTGTAGAGAGTATAGGGATGTTGTTATCCACGTCAGCACCAACGATGTTAGGATGAAACAGTCAGAGGTCACCAAGCGCAACATAGCTTCAGCGTAAATCAGCTACAAAGATGTGTCAGCATCAAGTAATTGTCTTTGGCCCCCTCCCAGTTAAGGGGAGTGATGAGCTCTATAGCAGTCTCACAACTCAATCGCTGGTTAAACTGCACCTCCCAAAATAATTTGTAGATAATTGACCCTCTTTCTGGGACTCACCCACAAACAAGACCAAGCCTGGCCTGCTGAGGAGTGACGGACTCCATCCTAGCTGGAGGGGTGCTCTCATCTTATCTATAAACATAGACAGGGCTCTAACTCCTCTAGCTCCACAATGATATAGGGTGCAGGCCAGGCAGCAGGCTGTTAGCCAGCCTGACAGCTCGGTGGAGTGTGCCACTAGTACAGTCAATGTAGTCAGCTCAGGTATCCCCATTGAGTCCGTGTCTGTACCTCGATCTAGGTTGACAAAACAAATCATGGTGTTCACTTTAGCAATCTCACTGGAATAAAGACATCCTCCATTCCTGTCATTATTGAAAAAGATTGTGATATCTCAAAATAGGGTTAGTTGACATTAGATCCCTCACTTCCAAGGCAGTCATTGTCAATGAACTAATCACTGATCATAATCTTGATGTGATTGACCTGACTGAAACATGGCTCAAGCCTGATACATTTGTGTTAATTCTTAGGGATAGGGGGCAGTATTTTCACGCCCGGATGAAAAGTGTGTCCAAAGTAAACTGCCCAGAAGCTAGGATATGCATATTATTAGTAGATCTGGATAGAAAACACTGAAGTTTCTAAAACCGTTTGAATAATGTCTGTGAGTATAACAGAACTGATTTGGCAGGCGAAACCCAGAGCACAATCCATCCAGGAAAAACATTTGAGGACAATCTGTTTTCCATTAGTTTTATATGGTATTCCCTTTTTAATAGGAATCTGGTTGCAGTTCCTATGGCTACCACTAGATGTCAACAGTCTTAGAAATTGGTTGATGTTTTTCTTTTGAGAAATGAAGTAGCCTTGTTCTTTCCATGTGTCACTCCAGGTGGACCGCGCTTCACTTTGTTTCCGTCCGGTATTGAACACAGTTTATCCCGTCTTAAATTGTATCGATTATTTATGTTTTACAATGCCTACATTTGGATTACGTTGTTTGAAATGTTTGGACCAAGTTTACAGGAAATGTATTAGATACTTTGTAGTCATGTTGGGCGATTTGGAACCACTGTATTTTCTGAATCAAATGCACCAAATAAATTGACATTTTGGGGATATAAAGAAGAAATTTATCGAACAAAAGGACCATTTGTGATGTTTCTGGGACATTTTTGGAGTGCCAACAGAAGGAGATCTTCAAAGGTAAGGCATGAATTATATAGTTACTTCTGAGTTCTGTGTCGCACCTGGCTGGTTGAAATCTGATTTTCATGTGTATGTATACTGTCACAGTTTTCTGTACGTGAAAGAGAGTCAGACCAAAATGCGGCGTGGCTATTGCGATCCATGTTTAATAAAACAAGGTAAACACGAATCAAATACAAAAACAATAAACGAAACACGAAAACCTAAACAGCCTAATACTGGTGCAAAGTAACACAGAGACAGGAACATGGACAATCACCCACAAAACCCAACACCAAACAGGCTACCTAAATATGGTTCCCAATCAGAGACAATGACGAACACCTGCCTCTGATTGAGAACCATATCAGGCCAAACATAGAACTAGACAAACTAGACATGTAACATAGAATGCCCACTCAGCTCACACCCTGACCAACCAAAACATAGAAACATACAAAGCAAAACATGGTCAGGGTGTGACATATACGGTGTGCTGTCCTCAGATAATCGCATGGTCTGCTTTCGCCATAAAGCCTTTTTGAAATCTGACACTGTGGCTTGGTTAACAAGAAGTTAAGCTTTATATTTATGTATTATACATGTATGTTTTATGAATTTTTACTATGAGTATTTTTGTTTTTGAATTTGGCACGCTGCAATTTCACTGGATGTTGTCAAATCAATTACCGGGGTCTGAGCGGAAAGGGATCACTAAGAAGGTAAATGAGGCATCTCCTCCAGGTTACAGTAGTGGCCATATTCCATGCACATTCCGCAAATGCGGAGGTGTTGCTTACATTTATGACAGCAAATTTCAATTTATAATATATTGAATCTCCCATTCCTCTCAAATATTTTATAAAAAGCTGTTGCTCAGCAACCCACTGCCTTCCTGAAGACAAATGATGTATATGAAATGATTCAGTCTGGTTTTAGACCCCATCATAGCACTGAGACTGCACTCATGAAGGTGGTAAATTACCTTTTAATGGTGTCAGACCAAGGCTGCATCTGTCCTCGTGCTCCTTGACCTTAGATCTGCTTTTGACACCATCGATTACCACATTCTTTTGGAAAGATTAGAAACCCTAATTGGTCTTATCTGTCGGGAAGATATCAATTCGTCTCTGTGGATGGTTTGTCCTCTGACAAATCAATTGTAAGTTTCGGCATTCCTCAAGTTTCCGTGTTAGGACCAGTATTGTTTTCACTATATATTCTACCTCTTGGGGATGTCATTCGGAAACACAATGTCAACTTTCACTGCTATGCGAACGACACACAGCTGTACATTTCGATGAAACATGGTGAAGCCCCCAAATTGCCTACCCTGGAAGTCTGTGTTTCAGACATAAAGAAGTGGATGGGTGCTAGTGTTTTACTTTTAAACTTGGACAAAACAGAGATGCTAGTTCTTGGTCCCAAGAAACAAAGAGATCTGCTGTTGGATCTGCCAATGAATCCTGATGGTTGTACAGTCGTCTCCAATAAAACTGTGATGAACCTACTGCGTTACTCTGGAGCCTGACCTCTCTTGACGAGGCCAGCTTTTTTTCCATCTTCGTAACATTGCAAAAATGTGAAACCTTTTGCCCAAAAATGATGCAGAAAAGTTAATCCATGCTTTTGTCACTTCTAGATTAGACTACTGCAATGCTCTACTCTCCGGCTACCTGGATAAAGTGTTTAAGTAAATGTTACGTTCCCCAGTTTCTGCGTTGTTTGGGGGTTGTATGTGTGTATTTCAGGAAATGGCTTCCTGGATTCTAAGCAGCTGATTGGTCGGCCCCATCAACGATTGGAGCTCTGAACCCTCCCTCTCGTCAGGGGAAACAGCTGTTTTCAATTACAAACTCCTTCTACAGCTTGACAAGCCAGTGTTTCTTTGAGGAAGAGAGAGCTTCTTTGATGTCCTGTGTTGGTTGTTGCGCAGAGACAGTTTTTGTCAAGTATTTTGTAGCTGGTCCTGCTGAGGTATGTGTATGCTAAAAGGACTGTGTTTGGGGTTATTGAAATTGTTCACTTGAAGTTAGTAATTAGTCAGTTTTTGTTCCCAGGGGGGAAGGGGAAGGCACCTTGGGAGTGTTTAGGCAAGAGGCCTGCAGGCATACATATACCCGTAGTATGTACTCTGTCTATGCACACTAGGGAAGACCTGGGTGGATCACCCCCTGCATTTGTTTAGCGCGCCAGGTGGCGTTACAAATAAGTAAGCATTGGGTAGGTAAGGTAGGAGAGGGGGCTCTTTAACTTTTACGTTCTTTGCTTTGGTTCCGTCCAGACCCTTTTCCCCAAATTACCATGTAAAGGAAAAATAAATTCCCTGTTAAAGGTAATATTCTCTGCAACTGTCATCCTTACCCTCACCTACAGTCACATACCCTTTTCACTCCACGGGGAGTTGAGTGTAGCAGGGTGTTGCATTCACTCCAAGAGGCAGGCCTAACAAACTTCAGTTAGTGCTAAACACAGCTGATAGAATCCTGACTAGAACCCAAAAATGTGTCTTCTTGTTAAGGCAAGGGCTGATTTCAAGGTTTTACTGCTAACCTACAAAACATTACATGAGCTTGCTACTACCTAGCTCTCCGACTTAGTCCTGCCATACATACATACATACATACATACACGTATGCTACGGTCACGATGCAGGCCTCCTTATTGACCCTAGAATTTCTAAGCAAACAGTTGGAGGCAGGGCTTTCTCCTATAGAGATCCATTTTTATGGAATGATCTGTATATCCATGTGAGAGACGCAGACTCAGTCTTGACCTTTAAGTCCATACTGAAGACTCAAGTGAACGGTAAGGCACTGGAGTGGTGAACTGTCCTTGCTGTTTCTGCCTGGCCGGCTCCCCTCTCTCCACTGACATTCTCTGCCTCTGACCCTATTTAGGGGGCTGAGTTACTGGCTTCCTGGTGCTCTTCCATACTGTCCCTAGTTTTATGCCCCCACAGGCTCGTGCAGTGGAGGAGATCTTTGTGGGCTAAACTCAGCCTTGTCTCAGGGTAGTAAGTTGGTGGTCTGTTGATATCCCTCTAGTTGTGTGGGGGCTGTGCTTTGACAAAGTGGGTGGGGTCATATCCTAAATGGCTGGCCCTGTCCAGGGGTATCGTCGGACAGGGTCAGAGTGTCCCCTGACCCACCCCTGTCTCAGTCTCCAGTATCTATACTGCAGTGGTCTATGTGCCGGGGGTCTAGGGTCAATTTTATATCTGGAGTAATTCTTCTGTCTTCTCTGGTGTCCTGTGTGAATCTAAGTACGCTCCCTCTAATTCTCTTTCTCCCTCCCCTCCCGGAGGACCTGAGCCCTAGGATCATGCCTCGGGACTACCTGGCCTGATGACTCCTGGCTGTCCCCAGTCCACCTGGTCGTGCTGCTGCTCCAGTTTCAACTGTTCTGCTTGTGGCTAGGGAACCCTGACCTGTTCACCAGATGTGCTACCTTGTCTCAGACCTGTTTTCAACTCTCTCCCTACCGCACCTGCTGTCTCGACCTCTGAATGCTCGGCTATGAGGAGCCAACTGACATTTACTCCTGAGTTACTGACCTGTTGCAGCCTCTACAACCACTGATTATTATTTGACCCTGCTGGTCCTCGATGACTGTATGAACATCTTGAAGATCAATCTGGCATTAAATGGTCATGTACTCTTATAATCTCCACCCAGCATAGCCAGAAGAGTGGCCAACCCTCAGAGCCTGTTTCTTCCTAGATCCTGCCTTTGAAGGAGTTCTTCCTAGCCACTGTGTTTCTACATCTGCATTGCTTGTGGTTTGGGGTTTTAGACTGGGTTTCTGTATAGCACTGTGTGACATCTGCTGATGTGAAAAGAGCTTTATAAATACATTTGATTGACTACTTGAATGCAATTCAATATAATGTGGTGAGCCTACATTCAATGTTTTTAAAACACATTTTTTGTTTATTTATTCATATAAAGGCTCTCTCCTGTAAGGCTACTGCTCTCTGTAATTTCTTGGGGTTTACAGTAAAGTATTGAAGCCAACCTTTGCCAGCAGCCAAACCCAAATGTCACAAATTGCAGTCCTGTCAATCATTCAGCCTCCATGGCTTTGCGTGTTCTATTATTAAAAACACAGACAAGCCTTAAGTGCCATAAACTACTGCGGAAAACAAAATAATGGTTTTACCTCTGATATATAATTGACCTACCTATACCATGACCTATATTTGAGTTTGGTTGGTGGCGAAGTTTAACATTATTGCATGTATGTTTTAAGGTACTGTACAATCTATAGTGAGAAAAACAAAACATTTTTATAGGTCTACATATAAAATAACCTCATCTTGAGGGTATATACATTTCTGTTGTAAAACATTCATGGCTAAACTAGTACGTCAATTTATTATACAATTTTATACTACATGCAACTTCCTCAACAGTCTGCAGTATGATACAGCCATATTCCATTCACACTTCTTGTTCAAGTTGATGATCAATTTGCTTATCAGTGGTAAAAATAATTTAAAAAATCATATTTTATTGGTCATATACACATGGTTAGCAGATGTTATTGGGAGTGTAGTGAAATGCTTGTGCTTGTAGTTCCGACAGTGCGGCAATTTCTAACAATTCCGCAACAAATACCTACTACACACATGTAAAGGAATGGAATAAGAATATCTAAATACAGAGCACTGTCAGGCTAAGATGCAAAAGATAGGATAGAATACAGTATATACATATGAGATGAGTAATGCAAGACATGCAAACATTAAGGTGACTAATGTTGCATTTATGTACGCAGCAGTATCTCTGAGCTAGTGATGGCTGTTTAACAGTCTGATGGCTTTCAGATAGAAGCTGTTTTCAGTCTCTCAGTCCCAGCTTTGATGCACTTGTACTGACCTCGCCTTCTGGATGGTAGCAGGGTGAACAGGCAATCTAAGTTAGATGCCCTCAATCTACCAGGTACAACCCTAAATCCGTAACCATGGGCACCCTCTTAGATATCATCCAGACCAACTTGCCCTCTAAATACACCTCTGATGTCTTCAACCAGGATCTCAGCGATCACGGACTCATTGCCTGCGTGTGTAATGGGTCCGTGGTCAAACGACCACCCCTCATCACTGTCAAACGCTCCTTAAAACACTTCAGATATCAGGCCTTTCTAATCGACCTGGCCCATGTATCCTGGAAGAATATTGACATCATCCCGTCAGTACAAGATGACTGTTTGCTCTTCAAAGTGCTTTCCTCTCCATCTTAAATAAGCATGCCCCATTCAAAAAATGTTCAACTAAGAACAGATTTAGCCCTTGGTTCACCCCAGACTTGACTGGCCTTGACCAGCACAAAAACATCATGTGGCGTTCCGCATTAGCATCAAATAGCCCCCGTGATATGCAACTTTTCAGGGAAGTCAGGAACCAATATACTCCGTCAGTTAGGAAAGCTAAGGCTAGCTTTTTCGAACAGAAATGTGCTTCCTGTAGCACTATCCCCCCCCCCCCCCCCCCCTCCAACCAATTCCCCTTCTCCCAAATCCTGACAGCTGATGTTCTGAAAGAGGTGCAAAATCTGGATCCCTACAAATCAGCTGGGCTAGACAATCTGGACCATCTCTTTCTAAAATTATCCATTGAAATTGTTGTGACCCCTATTACTAGCCTATTCAACCTCTCTTTCTGAGATACCCAAAGAATGGAAAGCTGCCGCGGTCATTCCCCTGTTCAAAAGGGGAGACACTCTAGGCCCAAACTGTTATAGACCTACATCCATTCTGCCCTGCCTTTCTAAAATCTTCAAAAGCCAAGTTAATAAACAGGTCACCGACCATTTCGAATCCCACTGTACCTTCTGAACTATGCAATCTGGTTTCCGAGCTGGTCATGGATGCACCTCAGCCACGCTCAAGGTCCTAAATGATATCAAAACAGCCATCGATAAAAGACAGTACTGTGCAGCCGTCTTCATCAACCTGGCCAAGGCTTTCAACTTTGTCAATCACCGCATTCTTATCGGTAGACTCAATAGCCTTCGCTTCTCAATTGACTGCCTCGCCTGGTTCACCAACTACTTCTCAGATAGAGTTCAGTGTGTCAAATCAGAGGGCCTGTTGTCCGGACCTCTGGCAGTCTCTATGGGAGTGCCACAGTGTTTAATTTTCGGGCCGACTCTTTTCTCGGTATATATCAATGATGTCACTCTTGCAGCAGCAAGGCGCTGGTGATTCTCTAATCCGACAAAACCATTCTGTATACATCTGGCCCTACTTTGGACACTGTGCTAACAAACCTCCAAGCGAGCTTCAACGCCATACAACCCTTTTTCCGTGGGCTCCAACTGCTTTTAAATGCTAGTAAAACTAAGTACATGCTCTTCAACCGATTGCTGCCCGCACCCACCCTAGACTGTAACCACACCTTCAAAACTCACATTAAGTATCTCCAATCCAAAATTAAATTTAGAATTGGCTTCCTATTTCGCAACAAAGACTCCTGCACTCATGCCACCAAACATATCCTCGTAAAACTGACAATCCTATTGATCCTTGACTTTGGTGATGTCATTTACCAAATAGCCCCCAACACTCTACTCAGCAAGCTGGATGTAGTCTATAACAGTGTCATCCGTTTTATCACCAAAGCCCCATATACTACCCACCACTGTGACCTGTATGCTCTCGTTGGATGGCCCTCACTACATATCCGTCGCCAAACCCACTGGCTCCAGGTCACCTATAAGTCTTTGCTAGGTAAAGCCCCGCCTTATCTAGGCTCACTGGTCACCATAGCAACACCCACCCATAGCATGCGCTCCAGCAGGTATATTGTACTGGTCATCCCCAAAGCCAACACTTGCTTTGGCCGCCTTTCCTTCCAGTTCTCTGCTGCGAATGATTGGAACGAATTACAAAAATCTCTGAAGCTGGAGTCTTATATCTCCCTCTCTAACTTTAAGCATCAGCTGTCAGAGCAGCTTACCGATCACTGTACCTGTACACAGCCTATCTGTAAATAGCACACCCGACTACCTCGTCCTCATATTATTACTTACCTTCTTGCTCTTTTGCTCCCCGGTATCTCTACTTGCACATCATCTATCAATCTATGGCATATATATTGCCTACCCCCCTACTCTTCTACATTTGCACACACTGTACATATATTTTTAGAAAAAAATATATATTTTTATTTTGTGTTATTGACTGTATGTTTGTTTTTGTGTAACTCTGTGTTGTTGTTTTTGTCACACTGCTTTGATCTTGGCCAGGTCTCAGTTGTAAATGAGAACTTGTTCTCAACTGGCCTACCTGGTTAAGTAAAGGTGAAATAAAAATAAATAAATTGAATATGTCCGTAAATACACCAGCCAGCTGGTCTGCGAATGCTCTGAGGACGCGGCTAGGAATATTGTCTGGGCCGGCAGCCTTACGAGGGTTAACACGTTTAAATGTCTTACTCACTTTGGCCACGGAGAAGGAGAGCCCACAGTCCTTGGGAGCTGGCCGCGTCACTGTCACTGTGTTATCCTCGAAGTGGGAAAAGAACGTGTTTAGCTTGTTTGGCAGCAAGACGCAGGTGTCCACGACATGGCTGGTTTTCCTTTTGTAGTCCATGATTGTCTGTAAACCCTGCCAAATACGTCTTGAATCTGAGCCGTTGAATTGCGACTCCACTTCGTCTCACTATTGACGTTTTGCCTGTTTGATTGCCTTGCAGAGGGAACGACTACTCTGATTTTATCCTGCCATATTCCCTGTCCCTTTGCCATGGTTAAATGCGGTGCTTCGTGCTTTCAGTTTTGCGTGAGTCTGTCCACAGTCCACCCTCTCTATTTAGCTCGGGCTGACTAGACAGTGGTTGTCTGGGCTCCCGAATGGTGAAGTTGTTTAAGGCAATGCATCTCAGTGCTAGAGGTGTCACTCTAGACATCCTGGTTCAAATCCAGGCTGTATCACAACTGGTTTTAATTGGTAGTCCCATAGGGCGTGCACAATTGACCCAGAGTTGTCTGGATATGGCCGGTATAGTCCTTCATTGTAGATAGGAAGTTGTTATTAACTGATTTACCTAGTTAAATATATACATATTTTAAACTGTTGATATTGGCAAAGAGCAATCTCTAGTGGATATCAATGTGTATTCTTTTTCATTCCCACCCCCTTCACCTTTACAATGAAAAGAGTCCTGAACATGCCATGAGACCTCGTAATAGGGTTAAACCGTGGATTCTTTCCCAGCATTCCCTCACAGAAAATATTACAGTAGTGCAGTAACTGCAGTGTACTGTGTTATTTTGGATGCAGTACTTGCTGAATAACTTCAGAAAACGGCATTGTACTGCATAGTTATTAGTGCACTACAAATAACTGTTGTTTTGTCCGCCGTACTTGGAGCCTAACTACAGTTATACTGTACTGTGTACTACAGCTATGCTGCACTGTAACCGCAATCCTCTTTTGTAAACTGCCGCTGCATTATGTCATTATGTGTGCAGAAACTCGCCACAATGCTTTTTCAAATAAGTCCTTATTGATCCTTCATAATTCTGGTGAAGGTAAATGGCTGGCCTTTGATGCTAGATTTGATATTGAGAATTGAAAATGTCACTCTGAACGTGGGTTCACTCAACAAAGATAGGTATCTTAAGCTTTTCTGCTAAAATGTTATTATGCAAGACTGTAATTGGGTAAAAGTTTAAAGACTGTCAGTCAGTTAAGACCATTGTGATACAGACTAACCCAGCTGCGAAGCCTTTTTTTAGCACTGTTATTGATTCGTTGTATATTTTTTTGGTCTTTGCTGGTTTTTTCTTTCCTCTGTTTTGAAAAGTGCTATACAAATTAAATGTATTATTATTATTATTATTAATCAAAGTGATGCTACAGAGGCTTTGTATAATTTCAGCCAGTGGTTTCGAAAGCAGCGCTCATGAGCAAAAACGGGCAGTAGGACTCTGACCACAAATCTATCACACTGGTGACCAACTAATCTCTTGGACAACAAGGCAAGAGTAAACATGTCATCCCACACAACTGATGCAGCGAGGAATTTACAGAGGCATAAATATCATACCACCCCAAAAATGCTATCGTCCCCTGTTTTTGTAATGCTGAAAGGTTTGAATGTCTTGGAGGTAAGATATTTGTGCGTCTGTAACTTTCTCACCTCATCATTATTCACAATTCATTCAGGACTATCCATGATCATGGTAGCATACACAATAATCTAGAATTGTTTAGAAACATATTCTATTCTTATTTACAATAAAAATGACTCCAAAATGACTAGCCGCGTCCTCAGAGCATGCGCAGACCAGCTGGCTGGTGTGTTTTACGGACATATTCAATCAAACCTTATCCCAGTCCCCATATGCTTCAAGAGGGCCACCATTGTTCCTGTTCTCAAGAAAGCTAAGGTAACTGAGCTAAACGACTCACTTCCGTCATCATGAAGTGCTTTGAGAGACTAGTCAAGGACCATATCACCTCCACCCTACCTGACACCCTAGACCCACTCAAATTTGCTTACCGCCCCAATAGGTCCACAGACGACGCAATCGCAACCACACTGCACACTGCCCTAACCCATCTGGGCAAGAGGAATTCCTATGCGAATGCTGTTCATCGACTACAGCTCAGTATTTAACACCATAGTACCCTCCAAACTCGTCATCAAGCTCGAGACCCTGGGTCTCGACCCTGCCCTGTGTAACTGGGTACTGGACTTCCTTACGGGCCACCCCCAGGTGGTGAGGGTAGTGAGGTCTGCACAACGCATCACCGGGGGCAAACTACCTGCCCTCCAGGACACCTACACCACCCGATGTCACAGGAATGCCATAAAGATCATCAAGGACAACAACTATCCGAGCCACTGCCTGTTCACCCCGCTATCATCCAGAAGGCGAGGTCAGTACAGGTGCATCAAAGCAGGGACCGAGAGACTGAAAAACAGCTTCTGTCTCAAGGCCATCAGACTGTTAAACAGTCACCACTGTTGCTGCCAACATACTGACTCAACTCCAGCCACTTGAACAATGTACAAATTGATGAAAATAATATATCACTAGCCACTTTAAACAATGCCACTTTATATAATGTTTACATACCCTACATTACTCATCTCATATGTATATACTGTACTCGATACCATCTACTGCATGTTGCTGTTCTGTACCATAACTAATTCATATATTTTTATGTACATATTCTTCATTCCTTTACACTTGTGTGTATAAGGTAGTTGTTGTGAAATTGGTAGGTTAGATTACTCGTTGGTTATTACTGCATTGTCGGAACTAGAAGCACAAGCATTTCGCTACACTCGCATTAACATCTGCTAACCATGTGTATGTGACAAATAACATTTGATTTGATTTGATGTCTGCAACCATATCTACAATAAGCACAACACAGATTGTTTTAAGGTCTCCACAACATAAAAAGCAATCATCAAAGTTCTTCACTTTTATAAAGAGACTTCCAGGGACATATTTTAACAAATGCAACTGATGTTAGGATTTACTCCACTTCAGTACATTCAGGAGATCTATCAATCTATCAATTGATTCTTACTGTGGAGAACCTATGTGCCTCTGGGTAGCAGATGCTGTTTAACAGACTCTTGGATGAGTTGTTAGTATCATTACTGACTTCAGTTTGGAGGCAGTGGTGTTCCTGACTTGCTGTTTTGGACTTGGACTGGCTTCTTGTCTCCTCTAGTGAATTGATTTTGTTTTCAGTAATTTAGTTTAGTTTATCCGACAAGTAATTTAGATTGCTAGCTAGCGTTTGTTTTTATTTGAAACTGGAGATGGCACAGGCTTGGACATCACAGAGGTTTGTTGGAGTTTTGAGTGGATCTCTCACTCCAAAGTGGACTATCCTAATAATTGATTTGTAGTGAACCTCTGTCACCCTAGCGAAATCTAGCGAACGCCAGCTCAGCCTCTGTTGAAGACCATTGTCCAACCCAAGAACTGCATGTACTTGCGTCTTTGAGATGATCTGTATAATGAAAAGCGCTATATAAAATAAATCTATTGTTATTATATTGTGCACAACCGATGTTATAGGTTGTCGACAGTAGTAGAGTCATCAACTGCACAGCCCATAATGGAGGGTGGAAGTGCTTCTGTTGTTGACTTGGGCACAAAGCCTGTGTAATGTAGGCCTACATTTTATCACGTTATCGTATGTAATCCATGAATTCTGGCCTCAAAGCGGAACATATCAAATGCTTGCTGTTGCATTTTTGACAATTAGAATGGGCAAATATATCTACTAGGGACAAAGTTCAATTAAGAATAATAAAGCAATGATTTTTGGAGCATTTTGTTTGAGATTGTTTTATTAGTAATTTTGTTCTGTCATCTACTCACAACAGATAGATATTCAGGGATGATGTTGCCTGCTCCATTGTACAACCTGCCTGGTTCATCCTCCTCTTCTTAACATTTGCTGAGAAATTGATGTGCTGGTATTGGGCTACTGGTAACTGTGGATAGTAGGGGTGCAACTTTCACTGGGGACATTTACATGTTTTATTTGACCTTTATTTAACTAGGCAAATCAGTTAATCAGTTATTTAAAATGACCTACGACACTGGGCCAATTGTGCACCGCCCTATGGGACTCCCAATCACAGCTGGATGTGATGCAGCCTGGACTCGAACCTGGGACCTCTTGCACTGAGATGCAGTGACTTAGACAGCTGCGCCACTCCGGTGTCCTGACATGCCCCTTCCACATTCTGAAATTGTATTTTTGTCCCCACCAGTTTTATCATTGCACTGTGATACGAAATGCTTTATGGCTTGAGTACAATAATAAGGTGGTAAATTGCTGCGTGCTGCTTCGGGCCGCCCAGAACGGCTCACTTGTGAGCATGCTAGGAGCATATGGCTGGATATAGCAGCAGTCTGGTTGTGCATCAAGAATTCAGCATAGGAAGTGTGTGTGAAGGAAATGGGTAAATAGTTTGATCCATTCTCTATTTCATGAATTTATTCACAGGTAAATAGTAATATGCTCGAAACCGCTCTGGTGACAAACAAACGTTGCTGCCCTGTTTCCAATCGTCCACATGGCTGCGAGAACCTACTGTATTCAAGTAAGTACATTTTGAAAATGTAAAAAAAAAAACATGTTTTATTATTAGCTAACTAGCTACAGTGCAGGCTAACTCAAATGAGCTGCTAACGTAGCTAGCTAGCTATCTAGCCAACTGTACATACTTATAGCTAGCTAGCTAAGTTAATTAAATATCACCAGCTACCTAACTTCATATTAGCTAGCTATCTTTATGTATTTATCACTGTAAAAAAAAACTCTAAACTCAAAACTGTCAAAGAAGGGAGAGAGTAGGCTATCATGGACAGGGCAGGTTGTTTTGTGTAGTTCCAGTCCCTAAAACGTGAGGACAGAGATAATAGTAACATAATATACAGTGCTGTCTAATTTGAGTATAATGAAGTCTGTTTCTAGTGATGTTTAATGTACTCAGATACAGAGAGCTGTGAAAGCAGATACAGCTGAAGATCAGTGGTTCTCAGTCCTGGTCCTGGGGACTCAAAGGGGTGCCATTTTTGTTTTTGCCTTAGCTGATTCAGATTATCAACTCATCATCAAGTTTCAAGTGGTATTTATGTATTAATTTGTGATGCTATCCTTGATATGATCCTGCTGTTGTCACATAATACACATTAACACGCATCTATCTATCAAATGTTATCATTATTTGTTCCAAGAGATATTATACTTTAGTAATCCACAATGACCTGGTGATGTAAAAGTCTTCATTTTAGTTTTGCAGAACACTGACAAGCAGCTTTTGATTGCGGTCACCAGCACAGATCCACAGATGATGCATTCTCTATTGTACTCCACACTGCCCTTTCCCACCTGTACAAAAGGAACACCTATGTGAGAGTGCTGTTTATTGACTACAGCTCAGCGTTCAACACATAAGTGCCCTCCAAGATCATCACTAAGCTAACAACCCTGGGACTGAAGACTTCCCTCTGCAACTGGATCCTGGACTTCCTGACGGGCCGTCCTCAGGTGATAAGGGTAGGTAACAGCACTTCTCCCACGCTGACCCCCAACAAGGGCCCGTCAGGGGTGCATGCTCAGTCCCCTCCTGTACTCCTTGTTCACCCATGACTGCGTGGCAGCGCATTAATCCAATACCTCCATTAAGTTTACCAACGATGATGATACAGCCAATAGGAAGGTACCAGGACCACAACCTCTCCCTCAGCGTGGGCAAGACGAAGGAGCTTATCGTGGACTACAGGAAATGGAGGGCCAAACACGTTGCCATTCACATCGACGGAGCTTCAAGTTCCTCGGTGTCCATATCACTAAGGACCTATTATGGTCAAACACACCAACACAGTTGTGAAGAGGGCACGACAATGCCTCTTCCCCCTCAGGAGGCTGAAAAGATTTGGCATGGGCCCTCAGATCCTCAAACGGTTGTACAGCTGCACCGATGAGAGCATCTTGACTGGCTGCATCACCGCTTGTTATGGCAACTGCCTGCCATCCAGGACCTCAATACAAGGCAGTGTCAGAGGAAGGCAAAGGTGTCAAACACTCCAGCCATGACCATTTTCTTTTTTATTTAGCAAATCTTTTTCTTACTTTTTAACTCTTCATTATTGGGAACGGGCTCGTAGGTAAGCATTTCACTGTAAAATCTACACCTGTTGTATTCGTAAAATTATTTTTGATTCAAGTGAGGCGCCAAGGGTTGAGGAATTGAACCTCTCCAAAGTCCTCTCCAAATACCCTCCGCATAAGCATTAAAACCATCTGTCCTTCTAAAGTACTATCCTTACATTGACTTGTCAAGGTGCGGACTCCCGGCCGCACACCTAAACCCATAGGGGAGGGTCCGGGTGGGCGTCTGTCCACGGTGGCGGCCCCGGCGCGGGACGTGGACCCCACTCCAACAAAGTCTTAGTCCGCTTAATTCGCATCCTTAGATTGGCGACCCTCGCCGCCAACCTTGGCCTAGTAACCCTAACATAGGGCCCCACTGGACTGAGGGGCAGCTCTGGGCTCAGGACTGAGAGGAAGCTCAGGAAGGTTGATGGCTCTGGTAGATCCTGGCTGACTGGTGGTTTTGGCAGATCCTGGCTGACTGGCGGTTCTGGCAGACCCTGGCTGACTGGCAGTTCTGGCAGATCCTGGCTGACTAGCGGATCCTGGCTGAATGGCGGATCCTGGCTGAATGGCGGATCCTGGCTGACTGGCGGATCCTGGCAGACTGGCGGCTCTGGCGGCTCTGGCGGATCCTGGCAGACTGGCGGCTCTGGCGGATCCTGGCAGACTGGCGGCTCTGGCGGATCCTTGCAGACTGGCGGCTCTGGCGGATCCTGGCAGACTGGCGGCTCTGGCGGATCCTGGCAGACTGGCGGCTCTAAGGCGGATCCTGGCAGATCCTGGCAGACTGGCGGATCTGGCGGATCCTGACTGACTGGCGGCTCTGGCTGCTCCATGCTGACTGGCGGCTCTGGCTGCTCCATGCTGACTGGCGGCTCTGGCTGCTCCATGCTGACTGGCGGCTCTGACTGCTCCATGCTGACTGGCGGCTCTGGCGGCTCCTTGCAGACTGGCAGCTCTGGCGGCTCCTTGCAGACTGGCAGCTCTGGCGGCTCCTTGCAGACTGGCAGCTCTGGCGGCTCCTTGCAGACTGGCAGCTCTGGCGGCTCCTTGCAGACTGGCAGCTCTGGCGGCTCCTTGCAGACTGGCAGCTCTGGCGGCTCCTTGCAGACTGGCAGCTCTGGCGGCTCCTTGCAGACTGGCAGCTCTGGCGGCTCCTTGCAGACTGGCAGCTCTGGCGGCTCCTTGCAGACTGGCAGCTCTGGCGGCTCCTTGCAGACTGGCAGCTCTGGCAGCGCTGAACAGGCGGGAGACTCCGGCAGCGCTGTAGAGGAGGAAGGCTCTGACTGCGCTGGACAGGAGAACACGCTCCACAGCATAACACGGTGCCTGCCCGGTCTCTCTAGCCCCCCGGTAAGCACAGGAAGTTGGCGCAGGTCTCCTACCTGGCTTCGCCATACTCCCTGTGTGCCTCCCCAATACATTTTTGGGGCTGACTCTCGGGCTTCCATCTGCGTCGCCGTGCTGCCTCTTCATACCAGCGCCTCTCCGCCTTCGCCGCCTCCAGCTCTTCTTTGGGGCGGCGATATTCTCCTGGCTGTGCCCAGGGTCCTTTACCGTCCAAGATTTCCTCCCATGTCCAGAAATCTGGATTTCACTGCTCCTGCTGCCGCTGCCTGTCACCACGCCGCTTGGTCCTGTTGTGGTGTGTGATTATGTTAAGGATTTCTTCTTCCTCTTCCTCTGAAGAGGGGGTGTAGCAGGGATCAGACCAAAATGCAGCGTGGTTATCTTCATATATCTTTAATAAAGATAATGATGATACAATACAAAACAATAAACGTAACGTGAAAAAACCTAAACAGCCTTATCTAGTGCAAACAAACACAGAGACAGGAACAATCACCCACGAAACACTCAAAGAATATGGCTGCCTAAATATGGTTCCCAATCAGAGACAACGATAAACACCTGCCTCTGATTGAGAACCACTCTAGGCAACCATAGACTTACCTAGACAACTATACTACACCACAATCCCATAACCTACAAAAACCCCAATACAAAACACACCACATAAATAACCCATGTCACATCCTGGCCTGACCAAAATAATAAAGAAAACACAAAATACTAAGACCAGGGCGTGACAGCATCAGCTATTACTCAGGAGGTGGTTGTGGATACTATGCTCCTGGCAGAGCCCTTTGACCTTTGTGATACATGCAAAACACTGTTGTACATCTTCAGGGAACTCAGTAGGAATAAAACCTGCCGATTTCCATGTATGTACAGGACATATTCGAGAATGAATGTGACCTCTCCATTTTAGGCTCATACCAATCAGCATGGTCATTAAACTTTTCCTCTTCAGAAAATAGCATTTGCACAGAATTATGAAACTCTGAATTTGTTATTTATTTGTGCATTTTGTCCACTTGGCCAACACACTCCACCCTTGTTAATTGATTTCATTCATTTTTCTTGTCAATACACCAAGCTCAGTTCTTCGAGAGCCAATCAGCTTTGTACATTTTTGTTCAGCAATCATGACATCATCAATTTCGTTTTCCACAGCCTTAACTGGCTCAACATCAGTTTGTCCACTCTCAGATCACGCTTTTCGCCTGTTTTGTCTGCCATTCCGATAGACGGGGGCACTTCAGTGCAATAGGTGGCATTAATGCACAGCCGATAAAACCCACAGAAGAAGGGGCGGGGAAGGGCGGGGGCGACAACTAGCTAACTGGCCTATTGTAGAGAATGGAACCACTATCAGCCCAAGCCTGTGTGCATTCCATGTTGCTGAGCACCGCACCTCCTGCTGGGTGGACCTGACAGGTAATCCTTTACCTGATGATTCCTGAGATGGCTCTGTGGAAAGATCAGGTCTCAGGTGGATGCCTTATAATTCGTTTTTTTCTTGATTTTGTTTTGAAACTATTAAAGTTATTCGAACCATACCATTATTGATGTAGTTTTGAAATTATCAAAGGTATTTTAAAATGTTACTTTCATTTTTTTTTACAATTAGTGTTTTATTGCCTGTTGGCCTAACAAATCACCATCAGCTATTGTGTCCAGAATAGTGAATAATGGCCTTTATTGGGTCAAGAGTTTGAGTTTGGTCAAGAGTTTGAGTCTCTTATTACTGAATGGAGACTGGCTTAGAAAAGTGGTATGATTGTTTTAAAAGAAAATCTAAGTGTAAAATGTATATTCATGATATCTTCTATAAAATTTTACTGAATAAGATGCTACAGTAAGCCTACATTTGATGCTGCTTTGAATTCTCATGTGTCTGAACATCTTCCCAGGGGCAGGAGTGCAGGTGTGTCGACTACATCTGCCTGTATGTTCTGTGAATCTTCTTTCCTCTCTGCTTACTTATCAGAGTGCATGATCTGTCCAGAAAGAGCTTAGAGTTGAACAATACATTCTCATATAATTATAGTAGAGCAGACTTTGAGCGAAGGAACAAATCCAAATATAATTTTGTGCCATTTGCATTTTAAGTGAGTATTTCCGCTCACTGACACAGCTTTAGATGTTTTTTAGTAAGCCTATTCAAATACAGGAAATGAATCACTGGAAACCATTTTTTTTACAGGGCATTAGAAAAGTATTCCGACCCCTTCACTTTTTCCAAAATCCTTATTCTAAAATGGGTTGACATTGTTTTGTCCCCTCATCAATCTACACACAATACCCCTTAATGACAAAGCAAAAACAGTTTTTTAGAAAATGTTCACATTTACATATCACATTTACGAAATTATTCAGCCCCTTTACTCAGTACTTTGTCGAAGCACCTCAAGTCTTCTTGGCACACCTGTATTTGGTGAGTTTCTCCCTTCTTCTCTGCAGATTCTCTCAAGCTCTGTCAGCTTGGATGGGGAGCGTCGCTGCACAGCTATTTTTAGGTTTCTCCAGAGATGTTCGATTGGGTTCAAGTACGGGTTCTGGATTGGACATTAAGGGACTTGTCCCAAAGACAAGCCTGCATTGTCTTGGCTGCGTGCTTAGGTTCATTGTCCTGTTGGAAGGTGAACCTTCGCTCACGTCTGAGGTCCTGAGCTCTCTGGGGTAGGTTTTCATCAACGATCTCTCTTTACTTTTCTCCGTTAATCTTTCCCTCAATCCTGACTAGTCCGCTGAAAAACATCCCCACAGCATGATGCTGCCACCACCATGATTCACCATAGGGATGGTGCCAGGTTTTCTCCAGAAGTGACGCTTGGCATTCAGGCCAAAGAGTTCACTCTTCGCTTCATCAGACCAGAGAATCTTGTTGCCCATGGTCTGAGAGTCTTTAGGTGCTTTTTGGCAAACTCCAAGCGGGATGTCACTAGCCTTTTACTGAGGAGTGGCTTCTGCCTGGCCATTACCATAAAGGCCAGATTGGTGGAGCGCTGCATGGCTGGTTGTCCTCTGGAAGGTTATTTTTCCTCCACAGAGGAACTCTGGAGATCTGTCAGAGTGATCATCGGGTTCTTGGTTACACTCCTGACCAAGGCCCTTCTCCAGCTCTAGGAAGAGTCTTGGTGGTTCCAAACTTCTTCCATTTAAGAATGATGGAAGCCACTGTGTTCTTGGGGACCTTCAATGCTGGAGAAATGTTTTGGTACCCTTCCTCAGATCTGTGCATCGACAAAACCCTGTCTCGGAGCTCTAGGGACAATTCCTTCTACCTCATAGCTTAGTTTTTTGCTCAGACATGCACTGTTAATCGTGGGACCTAATATGTGGCTGACTGGCTCGATTCGCTCACTTATAGTGAAATTTGAAATGGTGTTTTTTACTCTGGATAAAAGTAGAGACTGGGAGCTAGAACATAATATATATTACACTACAGTTGAGGAACAATGGAATAGTAATTCTGCATTGAAAGTTGATAAACTTGGAACCTCATTTTTTAGAAAATGGCTCTTGAATGTTTCGGTAAACCTACTTGAGAGCTCTTCTTTGTCTACACCCATTCAGCATTGTTCACACCCTCATAACTCTTAGCCCCACCCATCTCTTTAAGGATTCACGTGAGGCCATGTACTAAACAACCAAAGATTTCAAGACTAAAGGCTGGTTTGTACTACGTCTATCGACAGTTGTCGCAGAAACATCATGAACATTCTATTTTCGTCCAACATCAAACTAATCATTATGAAAAAGTATAAAGGCAAAATACACAGGCAGCATGACATCAGTAGCCTGGTGGTCCAAAATAACATAACTACTGTATTTTAATTAAAGAGGCTGCGAATTTTTGCAGCTTTTTGTTAAAAATCACGCAACATTTCAACGTCCTGCTACTCATGCCAGGAATATAGTATATGCATATGATTAGTATGTGTGGATAGAAAACACTCTGAAGTTTAACAAACTTTTTAAATCATGTCTGTGACTATAACAGAACGTGTTTAGCAGGAAAAATTCCAAGGAAAACTGTTCACAAAAAAAAAATATATCCCTCCGCCAGTCTCTGTATTGTCTATGGCAAGGGAAAATAGATAGGGCCCAGTGTAATGCCTACAGCTTCCACACGATGTCGCCAGTACTGTCAATTGATTTTAAATTTATCCTTGGTAAAATGAGGAATAGGCACTTCCTGTCGTTGAGTACACCAGAGGAAGTTATGAGAGAGAGAATGTGGACCATGGTTTCAAAACGTGCTGCTATTGAATACAGATTGCCCCGTGATCAATTTGATCGATTATTAATGTTTACTAATACCTAAAGTTGGATTACAAAAGTAGTTTGAAGTGTTTTGTCAAAGTTTATAGGTAACTTTTTTAATTTAAAAAAATGACTGTGCGTTTTGGAATGGTGCTTTTTTTTTTCACGGATCAGACGGGCTTCATAAATGGACATTTTGGGTATACATGGACGGATTTAATCGAAAAAAAGACCCAATTGTGATGTTTATGGGACATATAGGAGAGCCAACAAAGAAGCTCGTCAAAGGTAATGAATGTTTTATATTTTATTTCTGTGTTTTGTGTAGCGCCGGCTACACTGATTATTTTGTTTACTTTGGGTATTTCGGGGGTTGCATGCTATCAGATAATAGCTTCTCATGCTTTTGCCGAAAAGCATTTTAAAAATCTGACATGTTGGCTAGATTCACAACGAGTGTAGCTTTAATTGAGTACCCTGCATGTGTGTTTTAATGAAAGTTTGAGTTGTATCGAGTACTATTAGTTGTCACTCTGAAATTTCCGCTGATGTTGATCCCTGTACAGGGACAGCAGCCTTAAAAGGTTTTAACACCAATAAACCCACCTGTTTAAAAATGAATTCAGCATGTGTCAATCTAGCAAACCAGGCAACTAAAATAAACTTTCTAAACAATGTTTTGGTTAGTTTCTAGCTTGTTAGCTAGCTAATGTTAAATTAACTGGCTAGCGGGTTCAAATAATGACCATATCATATAGCTGACAACGTCTTCACTTTAGCTAATTTTTCATTATTACAAGAAAGTAACAAGATCATTATTTACAATTTAATGTTGGACCAATTACAGAAAATAGCCTATGGTTTTGAGTGTAACGAAATTAAAGCAGGGCAATCTACCGGAGAATTTTAGAACTCGTACCCTGTACCATTGGCCTAGTGTTATATCCTATATTACCGTCTCTGGTAAACACATATAATACACACATAATATATCATATAAAACAGTTCATTTGTCACAGGCACAGGATACATAAAAAGTAGTGAAATGGTTACTTGCATAGTGGAGTCTTGTTTAGACATGTAATCTTGCTAGCTAGCTAGCTAGCTAAACCATAATCGCAACTCATAGCATTACCACTGTCAATCTGCAGCTAACCAACCTGGTTCAATGTTAGCTAGCTAGCTAACATTTGGGAATAACTAGCAAATCAAATGGCTCTGAGATACTAATAATAATACTAGATAGATCATACACGTAAACGTTAGCTAGCGAGCTAGCCAGATAATGTTAGCTAGCTATCTAACAGTACGATTTCATTTACAATGAAAACAACTTTCTGACAAAATTTGAAATGTTTAATATCTGAAAATGTAGTTAGCTAGACTATCTCACCTCTATATATGGATGGATGCTTTTCCTTCTCTGTCACGGATGCCATGGTTGCCCTTAGTTTGAAGATGTATCCCGGAGACAGGTGTTTTATACAACAGCCTTCTCTGTGTTCTCTTTTTGACTCCCTCTGCATATTTGCAATCAAACGCCAGAAATGTATACATCTGCTTAAGCTATCATACTCTAATTCCACCGGGCATTCCACTGATTTCAAAACACGGTCCTCCAGAAAGTGGAGAGTAACTCTTTTGCAGTTCTACTACATGATATCTTTCATAAAAGCCACGTTAGAAAGGATTTCCTACACATACTGACCAGCTCATGTTATAGACAGATGCGTGCTACATGACAGACCAATCTGAACTCATCTCTCGGCATGTCCAGCCTACCCATTATCCTAGCCAATCATGGCTAACGGGAAGGTTCCTACCTTTTTCCGTGGCAAAACAAACTAGGCTTGTAATTTAACAATTGTATTTGTATTTAAAGATGACATACACATTTGTTATTATGAATGTTCACATGTCCCAGAAGGCATTTCTGCCAAAAGTTTTGATTTAAAAAAAGTTTATGTTCAAAATGTTTTTTTTTTTTTGCAACAATTTCAAAAACCTATTTTCAAATTTTTCACGTGCGCCGAATACAACAGGACCTTACTTACAGGCTCTAACCAATAGTGCAAAAAAGGTAATAGGTGAACAATAGGTAGGTAAAGAAATTAAACAACAGAAAAAAAAGACAGGATATATACAGTAGCTAGGCTATAAAAGTAGTGATGCAACATACAGACACCGGTTAGTCAGGCTGATTGAGGTAGTATGTACATGTAGATATGGTTAACGTGACTTTGCATATACAGTATAATGAACAGAGAGTAGCAGTAGCATAAAAGAGGGGGTGGTGGGTGGGACACAATGCAGATAGCTTGGTTAGCCAATGTGCGGGAGCACTGGTTGGTCAGCCCAATTGAGGTAGTATGTACAAGAATGTATAGTTAAAATGACTATGCATATATGATGAACAGAGAGTAGCAGCAGTGTAAAAAATAGGGGTTGGGGGGGGGGACACAACGCAAATAGTCCGGGTAGCCATTTGATTACCTGTTCAGGAGTCTTATGGCTTGGGGGTAAAAACTGTTGAGAAGCCTTTTTGTCCTAGAGTTCGCACTCCGGTAGCGCTTGCCATGAGGTAGTAGAGAGAACATTCTATGACTGGGGTGGCTGGGATCTTTGACCATTTTTAGGGCCTTCCTCTGACACCGCCTGGTGTAGAGGTCCTGGATGGCAGGTAGCTTAGCCCCAGCAATATACTGGGCCGCACGCACTACCCCCTGTAGTGCCTTGAGGTCAGAGGCTGAGCAATTGCCATACCAGGCAGTGATGCAACCTTTCAGGATGCTCTCGATGTTGCAGGTGTAGAACCTTTTGAGGATCTCAGAACCCATGCCAAATCTTTTTAGTCTCCTGAGTGGGAATAGGCTTTGTCGTACCCTCTTCACAACTGTCTTGGTGTGTTTGGACCATTCTAGTTTGTTGTTGATGTGGACACCAAGGAACCTGAAGCTCTCAACCTGCTCCATTACAGCCCCGTCGATGAGAATGGAGGTGTGCTCGGTCCTCCTTTTCCTATTGTCCACAATCATCTCCTTAGTCTTGGTTACATTGAGGGATAGGTTGTTATTCTGGCACCACCTGACCAGGTCTCTGACCTCCTCCCTATAGCCTGTCTCGTCGTTGTCGGTGATCAGGCCTACCACTGTTGTGTCGTCTGCAAACTTAATGATGGTGTTGGAGTCGTGCCTGTCCATGCAGTTGTGGGTGAACAGGGTGTACAAGAGGGGACTGAGCACGCACCCCTAAGGAGCTCCAGTGTTGAGGATCAGTGTGGCAGATGTGTTGCTACCTACCCTCACCATCTGGGTGAGGCCCGTCAGGAAGTCCAGGATCCAGTTGCAGAGGGAGGTGTTTAGTCCCAGAATCCTTAGCTTAGTGATGAGGTTTGAGGGTACTATGGTGTTGAACGCTGAGCTGTGTTCAATGAATAGCATTCTCACATAAGTGTTCCTTTTGTCCAGATGAGAAAGGGCAGTGTGGAGTGCAACAGAGATTGCATCATCTGTGGATCTGTTGGGGCGGTTTGCAAATTGGAGTGGGCCTAGGGTTTTTGGGATAATGGTGTTGATGTGAGCCATTACCAACCTTTCAAAGCACTTCATGGCTACGGATCTGTGTGCTACGGGTCGGTAGTCATTTAGGCAGGTTGCCTTTGTATTCTTGAGCTCAGGGACTATAGTGGTCTGCTTGAAACATGTTGGTATTACAGACTCAATCAGGGACATGTTGAAAATGTCAGTGAAGACACCTGTCAGTTGGTCAGCACTTGCCCGGAGCACACGTCCTGGTAATCCATCTGGCCCCGCAGCCTTGTCTATGTTGAACTGTTTAAAGGTCTTACTCACGTCGGCTACGGAGAGCATGATCACACAGTCGTCCGGAACAACTGATGCTCTCAAGTATGCCTCAGTGTTGCTTGCCTCGAAGAGAGCATAGAACTGATTTAGCTCGTCTGGTAGGCTATTGTCACTGGGCAGCTCGCGGCTGTGCTTCCCTTTGTAGTCTGTAATAGTTTGCACGCCCTGCCACATAAGATGAGCGTCAGAGCCGGTGTAGTATGATTCAATCTTAGTCCTGTATTGACGCTTTGGCTGTTTGATGGTTCATCGCAGGGCATAGCAGAATTTCTTGTAAGCTTTCGGGTTAGAGTCCCGCACCTTGAAAGCGGCAGCTCTGCCCTTTAGCTCATTGCGAATGTTGCCTGTAATACATGGCTTCTGGTTTGGGTTTGTACGTACAGTCACTGTGGGGACAATGTCCTCGATGCACTTATTGATGAAGCCAGTGACTGATGTTGTGTACTCCTCAATGCCATCGGAAGAATCCCGGAACATGTTCCAGTCTGTGATAGCAAAAATGTCCTGTAGTTTATCATCTGCTTCATCTGACCACTTTTTTATAGAGTCACTGGTGCTTCCTGCTTTAATTTTAGCTTGTAAGCAGGAATCAAGAGGATAGAGTTGTGGTCTGATTTCCAAATGGAAGGTGAGGGAGAGCATTGTACTCGTCTCTGTGTGTGGAGTACTGGTGGTCTAGAATTTATTTTCCCTCTGGTTGCACATTTAACATGTTGATGGAAATTTGGTAGAACTGATTTAAGTTTCCCTGCATTTCACTTTGTTATTATGGGCTACTTTGTGTAGATTGATGAGAAAAAGGTAATTAATACATTTTAGAATATGGCTTTAATGTAACAAAATGTACAAAAATGTACAGGTCTGTATACTTTCTGAATGCAATGAATGCAATGTATGTATACACTAGATGACTGACAGGGGGCGCTGTTTTGAAGCCACCACAGTAGCCGGTGGGTGAACCCTGATACACAATGCCTTCGGAAAGCATTCACACCCTTTTACTTTTTTCACATGTACAAATTGATCTTTTTTTTGTCACTGGCCTACACACACTACCCTATCATGTCAAAGTGGAATTATATTTGTCCTTTCTTTTTTAAATTACAAAAGAATGTCAACCTGATTTGAGTAAATAAGTACTCAAACTATTTCTTATAAATAAAAATTCTAAATAAGGTCAGCAGTAAACAATACGTTGCATGGACTTACTCTGTGTGCAATAATAGATTTTAACCAGATTTTTGAATGACAACCTCATGTCTGTACCCCACACATACAATTATCTGTTAGATCCCTCAGTCGAGCAATGAATTTCAAACACAAATTCAATGACAAAGACCAGGGAGTTTATCCAATGCCTTGCAAAGAAGGGCACGTATTGGTAGATACATTCATATTTAAAGCAGATATTGAATATCCCTTTGAGCATATTGAAGTTATTAATTACACTTTGAATGGTCTATCAATGCACCCAGTCACTAAAGACAGTGGGGCAAAAAAGTATTTAGTCAGCCACCAATTGTGCAAGTTCTCCCACTTAAAAAGATGAGAGAGGCCTGTAATTTTCATCATAGGTACACTTCAACTATGACAGACAAAATGAGAAAAAAAATCCAGAAAATCACATTGTAGGATTTTTAATGAATTTATTTGCAAATTATGGTGGAAAATAAGTATTTGGTCACCTACAAACAAGCAAGATGTATGGCTCTCACAGACCTGTAACTTCTTCTTTAAGAGGCTCCTCTGTCCTCCGCTCGTTACCTGTATTAATGGCACCTGTTTGAACTTGTTATCAGTATAAAAGACACCTGTCCACAACCTCAAACAGTCACACTCCAAACTCCACTATGGCCAAGACCAAAGAGCTGTCAAAGGACACCAGAAACAAAATTGTAGACCTGCACCCGGCTGGGAAGACTAAATCTGCAATAGGCAGCTTGGTTTGAAGTAAGCAGTAAGCAGCTTGGTTTGAAGAAATCAACTGTGGGAGCAATTATTAGGAAATGGAAGACATACAAGACCATTGATAATCTCCCTCGATCTTTGGCTCCACGCAAGATCTCACCCCGTGGGGTCAAAATGATCACAAGAACGGTCAGCAAAAATCCCAGAACCACACGGGGGGACCTAGTGAATGACCTGCAGAGAGCTGGGACCAAAGTAACAAAGCCTATCATCAGTAACACACTACGCCGCCAGGGACTCAAATCCTGCAGTGCCAGATGTGTCCCCCTGCTTTAGCCAGTACATGTCCAGGCCCGTCTGAAGTTTGCTAGAGAGCATTTGGATGATCCACAAGAAGATTGGGAGAATGTCATATGGTCAGATGAAACCAAAATATAACTTTTTGGTAAAAACTCGTCGTGTTTGGAGGACAAAGAATGCTGAGTTGCATCCAAAGAACACCATACCTACTGTGAAGCATGGGGGTGGAAACATCATGCGTTGGGGCTGTTTTTCTGCAAAGGGACCAGGACGACTGATCCGTGTAAAGGAAAGAATGAATGGGGCCATGTATCGTGAGATTTTGAGTGAAAACCTCCTTCCATCAGCAAGGACATTGAAGATGAAACGTGGCTGGCTCTTTCAGCATGACAATGATCCCAAACACACCACCCGGGCAACGAAGTTAAAGGAGCTCCTTTAGCACCTTGGACTCAGTGACTGCCTGCAGGCAGAAACTTTGTAGCAGCGCAGGGGAAAAAGAGGGAGGAGCATTGGGGCTAGTCACGTTAGAAGGGGTGGGAGATGAGGAAATGTTGGACGGTCAAGGAGGCATGGCTGAGTCAAATAGGAATCCTGACTTAATGAAGTGGTGATTAAAAACCTCAGCCATGTGCTTCTTGTCAGTAACAACCACATCATCAACTTTAAGGGACATGGGCTGCTGTGAGGAGGAGGGTTTATTATCCAGGTCTTTAACCGTTTTATAGAACTTCTTAGGGTTAGACACACAGAGAGAGAACTTCTCCTTCAAGTAACTACCTTTGGCCTTCTGGATAGCCTGCGTGCACTTATTTCTCATTTGCCTGAAGGAGAACCAGTCACAGGCTGTAAAACAGTTATCACTAAGGTCATTGCAGAAAACACCAGACTGATACCTATCAGAATTATTTGTGAGGAGAGAGCTTAGGGCAGGTAAGGTACAGGCCGGTGCTGATGAAGGACGATAACACCCAGTTACACAGTCGACAAAGAGCTATTTGAAAGTGTAATGGTTACAACCAGCAAATCAAATTGTATGGGGACAGACTTGGTGGAGAACACTGAGCACTGAAGGTGATCCTTGGTAAAGATTGCCACTCCCCCACCTTTGGAAGATCTGTCTTGCCGAAAAAGGTTATAACCAGAAAGGTTAACATCAGAATTCAAAACACTCTTTCTTAACCACATCTTCGCAGTGATAAACACATCTGGATTGGAGCTGTGAACCCACACATTCAATTGATCCATTTTAGGTAATAAGCTTCTAGTGTTAACGTGCAGAAAACCCTGGCTTTTACGAGAGCAGAAATGAGTGAAACAGAAATCAGAGCACAAATCAGAATTTGGGCTAGCAACAGCAGATGGGCCAGGGTGTACATGCACATTTCCAGATATCATCAACAGTAATACAATCAATGCACGTTAGAGGACAGGGAGAGAGCTCTGCTGTGTTGATTTATGACATTTGAATGTGCATTAGATGGCAACAAGATCATATTTCATCAGGTAACATGAATACAAAGCCGGCGAGTGGTGGTTTGAATAGGATGGGAGGCCAAGAGTCTGTGTAACCAGTAGAGAGAGAGTCAGAGTCCCGAGTGTGTGAACAAACATAGACTGTCCCACGGTTGGGTAAACAAGAAGGTTCATAGTCAACAAAGCACTCAAGAGTCATGAGTCAAATAGGAAAATGCACAAGAACAAAATGTAACTACCTGGGGCTAGCCATTGTAAGTTCAGAGTCACTCGCCCCAACAGTGCCTGTGTGCTGGAGGTGAGTGAAAAGCTTGGGAGAGAGGGGGGAGTGTGGTGGTACTGTACCAGACAGGGGGAGAAAACCAGGGCAGACGGTCATACTATTGTCACACTATCCAGGTCTGTGCTCAAACAATTTGAGATTTTACTTTTAAAAATCCACCTTTCCAGAAACAAGTCTCTCACCGTTGCCGCTTGTTATGGACCCCGTCAGCCCCCAGCTGTGCCCATATGTGAATTGATCGCCCCACATCTATCTGCAGAATTTGTACTGTTAGGTGACCTAAACTGGGACATGCTTAACACCCCGGCCGTCCTACAATCTAAGTTAGATGCCCTCAATCTCACACAAATTATCAGAGAACCTACCAGGTACAACCCTAAATCGGTAACCATGGGCACCCTCTTAGATATCATCCTGACCAACTTGCCCTCTAAATACACCTCTGATGTCTTCAACCAGGATCTCAGCGATCACTGACTCATTGCCTGCGTGTGTACTGGGTCAGTGGTCAAACGACCACCCCCTCATCACTGTCAAACGCTCCTTAAAACACTTCAGAGAGCAGACCTTTCTAATCAACCTGGCCCATGTATCCTGGAAGGATATTGACCTCATCCCGTCAGTAGAAGATGACTGGTTGCTCTTCAAAAGTGCCTTTCTCTCCATCTTAAATAAGCATGCCCCATTCAAAAAATGTAGAACTAAGAATAGATATAGACCTTGGGTCACCCCAGACTTGACTGACCAGCACAAAAACATCATGTGGCGTTCTGCATTAGCATCGAATAGCCCACGCGATATGCAACTTTTCAGGGAAGTCAGGAACCAATATGCTCAGTCAGTTAGGAAAGCTAAGGCTAGCTTTTTCAAACATAAATTTGCTTCCTGTAGCACTAATTCCAAAAAGTTTTGGGACACTCTAAAGTCAATGGAGAATAAGCACACCTCCTCCGAGCTGCCCACTGCACTGAGGATAGGAAACACTGTCACTACAGATAAATCTGCAATAATCGATCATTTCAACAAGCGTTTTTCTACGGCTGGCCGTGCTTTCCACCTGTCTACCTTTACCCCGGCCAACATCTCAGAACCCCCTGCAGCAACTTGTAAGTGCATGTAAGTGCAGAAGTAAGTGCATGTTCTTCAACCGATTGCTGCCCGCACTCTCTAACATCACTAATCTGGACGGTTCTGACCTAGAATACGTGGACGACTACAAATACCTAGGTGTCTGGTTAGACTGTAAACTCTCCTTCCAAACTCACATCAAGCATCTCCAATCTAAAATTAAATCTAGAATTGGCTCCCTATTTCCCAACAAAGCCTCCTTCACTCACGCTGCCAAACATACCCTCGTAAAATTGAATATCCTGCCGATCCTTGACTTCGGCGATGTCATTTACAAAATAGCCCCCAACACTCTACTCAGCAAACTGGATGTAGTCTACCACAGTGCCATCTGTTTTGTCACCAAAGCCCAATATACTACCCCCCACTGCGACCTGTATGCTCTCGTTGGATGGCCCTCACTACATATCCGTCGCCAAACTCACTGGCTCCAGGTCATCTATAAGTCTTTGCTAGGTAAAGCCCCGCCTTATCTCAGCTCACTGGTCACCATAGTAACACCCACCTGTAGCACATTCTCCAGCAGGTATATTGTACTGGTCATCCCCAAAACCAACACTTGCTTTGGCCACCTTTCCTTCCAGTTCTCTGCTGCTTCTATTTTTATTTTATTTTGTGTTATTGACTGTACAGTACGTTTGTTTATGTGTAACTCTGTGTTGTTGTTTTTGTCGCACTGCTTTGCTTTATATTGGCCAGGTCGCAGTTGTAAATGAGAACTGGCCTACCTGGTTAAATAAAGGTGAAATTAAATAAAATTTATAAAAGACGGTGAACTGATCACCAGATGAAATCCAAGCAGCAGTGCAGCAGGCAACTGGAGTTGGTGTCACCCACTTGGGATAAGCTTTTTTCTGGAGACAGATTTCTTGTAGAGTAGAATGTCTCTGAACAGCAGGAGGGGGCTTCAAGGCCTCTGGATTTGGGTGAGGTAGTCTGCCGTTTGTTGAGCTCAAAGGCTTCGACACCTTTCACTTCACAAGTCAGTGCTAATTGATGTTGTATCTGGTCTGTCTGGTCTGTCTCAGTTCCAGGTTGGATGGTGTCCTTGCTAGTAAAAATCATCCAAGGACATTTTGTCCAAAAGGATTCTATAAGGAAATAAATTATAAAGTGCAAAACTGGAGGGATGAGAGTTGCAGGCTCATGTCTATCAGACCAGAGAGATCTTAGAAAGTGAATCTCATTCTAGTTGTGTGAGAGATACAGGAGCACTTCTCACACAGCCATGGTCACCAGTTTGTCTCTCACATACAGGTGGTTACAATGTTGCGCAAACGATTAACCAGGCCGGTCCAATCCCAATCAACTCTTAGAATATAGGCCCAGGTTGAAATCTACTTTTTCACATGATGTTTTTTGTGGGGGCAGGAGAATTAAGAGGCAACTCGAATGAACTTTATTAAGAATTTTTACATTGCAAAAATTGAAAACAATGTTCATGCCATGCAGTGGCGATTTTAGCATGTAAATCTTTGTGGGGCAAATAAAATATATGAAAGTAGGATGCATGCCAGCAAAGCCACTACACAACACAAGACAAAACAATACAGGAATTGCACTATAATGCCCCGTGTTCACTAGTACGTAGTGTCACCAGGTAAAACACCGCTTCCCATTCATTTCAATGGACGGAAAGCGGAGAGGGTGGAGACCTTTGTGGGAGGCGGTGAAACTTTTGACCAAAGGTTGGGCGATGACCAATCATATAAAGTGTATCCCTTGACGAATTTGACGGGATGGGACCCAACGCTGGAGACATTCTTCAGCAAAGATGGCTGTCAAAAATACTAGGGTGGAGGCAAATGTATGTAATTATCACGTCATAACAAATCATGCAACACTTTACAGTAGAGATGAATATGTTAGTTAATGTAGAGACAAATGATTATGCATATTATTTTGTCATGAAGTTAATTTCCGAAAATCGATATTTACCAAGCTAGCTGACTAGCTAACATGCGGCCAGCTTTATGGGTGTTGTGACATGAGTATGAAATTGTTAAACTGGTTGTTTAATTTTTTTAGGGACTCCTGAAACAACCAGCAAACCAGGCTGTCATTTTGTGAAACAGTGGATGTAAAGAATATAGCCAGCTAATGTATAATTTTGTAAGCTTGCCTTGCTGATATTTGCCATGCAATGCAGATGAAGCAATGTAAAGTAACGTTAGCTAGCTAACTATTTTCTTGCTTATTGTGCAGCGGAGGGTAAAAAGACCCGTATACCTATGGATGTGTAGCTAGCTATGTAGCTGATCTTTGTATGTACCCGAAAACATTTGGTATACATATTAATTCAGAATCTAGCTATGAACCTCAACTATCATAGCCAGCAACTTCAAAACAGTATGAATTACATTAATGAAACCTATGGATTGAGTAGAATATAATTTAACTTTGTGCTAAGGATGCAAGTTGTATATACATGTAGTTATTACCATGCATGAGATCCCCACATTGTAGCCTGTACTGTACATTTAATAAACTCAACAAAAAAATAAATGTCCCTTTATCAGGACCTTGTCTTTCAAAGATAATTAGTAAAAATCAAAATAACTTCACATCTTCATTGTCAAGGGTTTAAACACTGTTTCCCATCCTTATTCAATGAACCATAAACAATTAATGAACATGCACGGTCGTTAAGACACTAACAACTTAGAGATGGTAGGCAATTAAAGTCACAGTTATGAAAACCTAGGACACTAAAAAGAGGCCTTTCTACTGACTCTGAAAAACACCAAAAGAAAGATGCCCAGGGTCCCTGCTCATCTCTGTGAATGTGCCTTAGGCATGCTGCAAGGACGCATGAGGACTGCAGATGTGGCCAGGGCAATAAATTGCAATGTCCGTACTGTGAGATGCCTAAGACAGAGCTACAGGGAGACAGGACGGACAGCTGATCGTCATCGAAGTGGCAGACCACGTGTAACAACACCTGCACAGGATCGGTACGTCCAAACATCACACTTGCAGGACAGGTACAGGATGGCAACAACAACTGCCCGAGTTACACCAGGAACGCACAATCCCTCCATCAGTGCTCAGACTGTCCACAATAGGCTTAGAGAGGCTGGACTGAGGGCTTGTAGGCCTGTTGTAATGCAGGTCCTCACCAGACATCGCCAGCAACAACGTCGCATATGGGCACAAACCCACCGTCCCTGAAACAGACGGGACTGGCAAAAAGTGCTCTTCACTGACGAGTCACGGTTATGTCTCACCAGGGGTGATGGTCGGATTCACGTTTATTGTCAAAGGAATTAGCGTTACACCGAGGTCTGTACTCTGGACCAGGATCGATTTGGAGGTGGAGGGTCCGTCATGGTCTGGGACGATGTGTCACAGCATTATCGGACCTAGCTTGTTGTCATTGCAGGAAATCTCAATGCTGTGCGTTACAGGGAAAACATCCTCCCTCATGTGGTACCCTTCCTGCAGGTTCATCCTGACATGACCCTCCATCATGACAATGCTACCAGCCATACTGCTCGTTCTGTGCGTGATTTCTTGCAAGACAGAAATATCAGTGTTCTGCCATGGCCAGCGAAGAGCCCAGATCTCAATCCCATTGAGCATGCCTGAGACCTATTCCCCCCAGAAATGTCTGGGTACTTGCAGGTGCCTTGGTGGAAGAGTGGGGTAACATCTCACAGCAAGAACTGGCAAATCTGGTGCAGTCCATGAGGAGAAGATGCACTGCAGTACTTAATGCAGCTGGTTAATGCAGCAGCTTAATGCAGCCACACCGTATACTAACTGTTACTTTAGATTTTTGACCCCCCTCTTGTTCAGGGATACATTATTCAATTTCTGTTAGTCACATGTCTATGAACTTGTTCAGTTTATGTGTCAGTTGTTGAATCTTTTTATATTCATACAAATATTTACACATGTTAAGTTGCTGTAAATAAATGCAGTTGCCAGTGAGAGGACATTTATTTTTTTGCTGAGTTTAGAATCACTGATAATGTACTCTACCGTGGCAAATAAAGGTGTAGTTTAAGGTATGTCTTTGAGATAATTTTTCAGTCATATCCAATACCAGGAGTATCAAATTCCAGTCTTTGAATGATGCTGTGTCAGCATGTACAATTATACACTTCAATAGTGTATCACGTTTTGGGGAAGACCCAGATGCAGACAGTGTTGAAGTAACAAAGGTTTATTACTAGAACAAGGGGCAGGCAAAATTACAGGTCAAGGGCAGGCAGTCATCAGTAATCCAGATCAGAGTCCAAAAGGTACAGAACAGAAGGCAGTCTAATGGTCAGGGCAGGTAGAGGTCAATAATCCAGTGTAGTGGTGCAACGTACAGGACAGCAGGCAGGCAGAATGGTCAAAACGGGAAAACAGGAACTATAGAAAAGACAGGAGCAAGGGGAAAACCGCTGGAAGTCTTGACGAACAAAATTAACTGGCAACAGACAGAGAACCCAGGTATAAATACACAGGTGATAATGAGGAGAGATGGGAGACAGCTGGTGGGGGGTGGAGACCAACACAAAGACAGGTGAAACAGATCAGAGTGTGACTGTGTTTACCAATCTTGGTCCTGGGACATCAATCGTAGTAACACATTGTGACTATGCAGTAGACTAGATACATGCTTTATCTAGTTAAAGGCGGATTTGTAATTCATATATACAGAAATATAATTTAAAAACAGTACACTACACTTCCTATGCATGTAAATACCCTAAAACCGGTTCATCTCAATATCTAATTTCCTTCATCTGCATTGATCTGATAAACACAGGATAGGTGTAGTATTTCATTAAATGAGAGACTTAATTTCAACCAGTAGATAATGTGAAACACTTTGTTGAAAGAAGTTCATTATCCAAGTGCTATAAATACATAATACATGCATTATAATATTGTAATTGTAATCTGCACTTCACTGCACATTTGGTGAGTATTATAAAAACAGAGGAAGAAAGAGGTGGCGAGAGGTGTTAAAGACAAAAAAGGAAAGAGGTAAGAACAGGAGCAGGGAAGACAGCATATGATTAATGAATCACAGTGCTATGCTAATATTCTCTCAGTTCATCAGAATTACATAGTGTCTCTAATGGTGTCGTCTAACCAGCCTTGGGCTGCCAGTCGGCCCGAAGGTTATCTTAAGAGCGGGTGAGGTGGAGAAGAGGAGACTTGGGTTGGCATCCTCTCTCACATCAAAATATACCTGCAGACAAAAGACAGATACCATGTTTAAACCTATTTTTTTTTATTCTAACACTGTCAGTCATCATAATCATCAGGAGATGAAATGCATAACTGATCTTGGATCATTAACTTGTTATGGCTGCAATCCCGATATCGGGATAAGTGTCACCAACAACCGCTGAATAGCATAGCGCTACATTCAATAAATATTACTATACATATTTATATTCATCAAATCACAAGTGCAATATAGGAAAACACAGCTTAGCCTTTTGTTAATCCACCTGTCATGTCAGATTTTGAAATTATGCTTTACAGTGAAAGCAATCCAAGCGTTTGTGTAAGTTTATCGATCGCACGATAAAACATTAAGTACACTTAGCATCAGGTAGCTCACTCAAAAATTAGAAAAGCAATCAAATTAATAGTTTACCTTTGATGATCTTCGGATGATTTCACTCACGAGACTCCCAGTTACACAACAAATGTTCATTTTGTTCCATAAAGATTATTTTTAGATCCAAAATACCTCTGTTTGCTTGTCGCGTTATGTTCAGAAATCCACAGGAAAGAGCGGTCACGACAATGTAGACAAATTCCAAATAGTTTCCATAATGTCCACAGAAACATGTAAAACATTTTTTATAATCAATCTTCAGGTTGTTTTTAAAATATATAATCGATAATATATGAACTGCAAATGTCTTTCACAGTAGGAGAGGGAAAAGCAATACCTACCCAAACTCTGTTGCGCAAGCAAAACTCATGTGACCACTTGACGCGATGTTATCGTTCTGGCTCATTTTTCAAAATAAAAGCCTGAAACTATGTCTGAAGACTGTTGACACCTTGAGGAAGCGATAGGAAAGGGAATCTGGTTCATATCCCTTTAAATGGACAAAGGGAGGCTATGGAACATGGAGTTTTCAAAATAGAAGCCACTTCCTGGTTTGATTTTCCTCAGGGTTTCACCTGCAATATCAGTTATGTTATACTCACAGACAATATTTTGACAGTTTTGGAAACTTTAGAGTGTTTTCTATCCAATACTAATAATAATATATTAGCAACTGCGACTGAGGAGCTGGCCGTTTACAATGGGCACCTTTTCATCCAAGCTACTCAATACTCCCCCTGCAGCCATAAAACAGCTGTGTAGTAATAAGGCAAAAACAAAAATGTGCACCCCTTTGAGTCCCCAGGACTGAGAACCACTGCTCTTCATTGGGACCTCTTCATCTGTAGAATGGCTTTCATAGTGCTCTTTATCTGAGGACAGAAAACCTCACAAGAAACGTACTTCATTATACTCAAATTAGACCACACTGAATATTATGTTACTATTATCTCTGTTCTCATTTCCTAGGGAATGGAACTACACAAAAGTACCTGGCCTATCCAGAATAGCTTTCTCTCTCACTTTGACAGTTGGGGCTATCCTTTCACCCTCCTCTATGGCTGTTAGCTAGCTACCTACTGTAATGAACACTAGGGGAGACAGAGAGCTGGTTTCAAGCGCAGGGCACAGTAGGTGTTTATTGCAAAGCACCACAGGAGGAGGCAGGTAGCTGGATCCAGGGGCAGGCAGAAGGTCTTACACAGGGGGTCCAAAAGGGCAACAGTACAGACAGGAAGAAGGCTAGTAACATAGTCCAGGAGATCAGACAATAGGCTGAAGTTCAAGCAGGGAATATGCAAAAGGCGTCACTACAGAGGCAGGCAAAAACTATCATACGTGGGAGGAGTAAATTTAAAATATATATATATATATATATATATATATATATATATATATATATATATATATATATATATATATATATATATATATATATATATATATATCACATTTATTTAACCAGGTAGGCTCGTTGAGAACAAGTTCTCATTTGCAACTGCGACCTGGCCAAGATAAAGCAAAGCAGTTCGACACATACAACAACACAGTTACACATGGAACAAACAAACATACAATCAATTATACAGTAGAAAAAGTCTATATACAGCATGTGCAAATGAGGTAGGATAAGGTAGGTAAGGCAATAAATAGGCCATGGTGGCGAAGTAATTACAATATAGCAATTAAACACTGGAATGGTAGAATGTGCATGAGATGAATGTGCATGTAGAGATACTGGGGTGCAAAGGAGCAAGATAAATAAATAAATACATACAGTATGGGGATAAGGTAGTTGGATGGGCAATGACAGGTGCAGTGATCTGTGAGTTGCTCTGACATCTGGTGCTTAAAGCATGTGAGGGAGATAAGAGTCTCCAGCTTTAGTGATTTTTGCAGTACGTCCAGTCATTGGCAGCAGAGAACTGGAAGGAGAGGTGGCCAAAGGAAGAATTGGCTTTGGGGGTGACCAATGAGATATACCTGCTGGAGCGCGTGCTACGGGTGGGTGCTGCTATGGGACCAGTGAGCTGAGATAAGGCGTTTCTTTGCCAAGCAGAGACTTGAAGATGACCTGGAGCCAGTAGGTTTGGCGACGAGTATGAAGCCAGGGCCAGCCAACGAGAGCATACAGGTCTCAGTGGTGGGTAGTATATGGGGCTTTGGTGACAAAACGGATGGCGCTGTGATAGACTGCATCCAATTTGTTGAGTAGAGTGTTGGATTCTATTTTGTAAATGACATTGCCGAAGTCGAGGATTGGTAGGATGGTCGGTTTTACGAGGGTATGTTTGGCAGCATGAGTGAAGGATGCTTTGTTGCGAAATAGGAAGCCAATTCTAGATTTAACTTTGGATTGGAGTTGTTTGATGTGAGTTTGGAAGGAGAGTTTACAGTCTAGCCAGACACCTAAGTATTTGTATTTTTTTAGTCCACGTATTCTAAGTCAGAGCCGTCCAGAGTAGTGATGCTGGACGGGCGGGCAGGTGCAGGCAGTGATTGATTGAATAGCATGCATTTAGTTTTACTTGCATTTAAGAGCAGTTGGAGGCCACGGAAGGAGAGTTGTATGGCATTGAAGCTCGTCTGGAGGTTAGTTAACACAGTGTCCAAAGGGGGGCCAGAGGTATACAGAATGGTGTCATCTGCGTAGAGGTGGATCAGAGAATCACCAGCAGCAAGAGCGACATCATTGATATATACAGAGAAGAGAGTCGGTCCGAGATTTAAACCCTGTGGCACCTCCATAGAGACTGCCAGAGGCCCGGACAACAGGCCCTCCGATTTGACACACTGAATTCGATCAGAGAAGTAGTTGGTGATCCAGTCGAGGCAATCATTTGAGAAACCAAGGCTGTTGAGTCTGCCAATAAGAATGTTGTGATTGACAGTCGAAAGCCTTAGCCAGGTTGATGAATACGGCTGCACAGTAATGTCTCTTATCGATGGCGGTTATGATATTGTTTAGGACCTTGAGCGTGGCTGAGGTGCACCCATGCCAGCTCTGAAACCAGATTGCATAGTGGAGAAGGTACAGTGGGATTCGAAATGGTCCGAAATCTGTTTGTTATCAAATCAAATCAAATTTTATTTGTCACATACACATGGTTAGCAGATGTTAATGCGAGTGTAGCGAAATGCTTGTGCTTCTAGTTCCGACAATGCAGTAATAACCAGCAAGTAATCTAACTAACAATTCCAAAACTACTGTCTTGTACACAGTGTAAGGGGATAAAGAATATGTACATAAGGATATATGAATGAGTGATGGTACAGAGCTGCATAGGCAAGATACAGTAGATGGTATCGAGTACAGTATATACATATGAGATGAGTATGTAAACAAAGTGGCATAGTTAAAGTGGCTAGTGATACATGTATTACATAAGGATACAGTCGATGATATAGAGTACAGTATATACGTAAGCATATGAGATGAATAATGTAGGGTAAGTAACATTATATAAGGTAGCATTGTTTAAAGTGGCTAGTGATATATTTACATCATTTCCCATCAATTCCCATTATTAAAGTGGCTGGAGTTGAGTCAGTGTCAGTGTGTTGGCAGCAGCCAATGTTAGTGGTGGCTGTTTAACAGTCTGACGGCCTTGAGATAGAAGCTGTTTTTCAGTCTCTCGGTCCCAGCTTTGATGCACCTGTACTGACCTCGCCTTCTGGATGATAGCGGGGTGAACAGGCAGTGGCTCGGGTGGTTGATGTCCTTGATGATCTTTATGGCCTTCCTGTGACATCGGGTGGTGTAGGTGTCCTGGAGGGCAGGTAGTTTGCCCCCGGTGATGCGTTGTGCAGACCTCACTACCATCTGGAGAGCCTTACGGTTGAGGGCGGAGCAGTTGCCGTACCAGGCGGTGATACAGCCCGCCAGGATGCTCTCGATTGTCCATCTGTAGAAGTTTGTGAGTGCTTTTGGTGACAAGCCAAATTTCTTCAGCCTCCTGAGGTTGAAGAGGCGCTGCTGCGCCTTCTTCACAATGCTGTCTGTGTGAGTGGACCAATTCAGTTTGTCTGTGATGTGTATGCCGAGGAACTTAAAACTTGCTACCCTCTCCACTACTGTTCCATCGATGTGGATAGGGGGGTGTTCCCTCTGCTGTTTCCTGAAGTCCACAATCATCTCCTTAGTTTTGTTGACGTTGAGTGTGAGGTTATTTTCCTGACACCACACTCCGAGGGCCCTCACCTCCTCCCTGTAGGCCGTCTCGTCGTTGTTGGTAATCAAGCCTACCACTGTTGTGTCGTCCGCAAACTTGATGATTGAGTTGGAGGCGTGCGTGGCCACGCAGTCGTGGGTGAACAGGGAGTACAGGAGAGGGCTCAGAACGCACCCTTGTGGGGCCCCAGTGTTGAGGATCAGCGGGGAGGAGATGTTGTTGCCTACCCTCACCACCTGGGGGCGGCCCGTCAGGAAGTCCAGTACCCAGTTGCACAGGGCGGGGTCGAGACCCAGGGTCTCAATCTTGATGACGAGCTTGGAGGGTACTATGGTGTTAACTTGGCTTTCGAAGACCTTAGAAAGGCAGTGCAGGATAGATATAGGTTTGTAGCAGTTTTGGTCTAAAGTGTCTCCCCCTTTGAAGAGGGGATGACCGCAGCAGCTTTTCAATCTATGGGAATCTCAGATGATACGAAAGAGAGGTTGAACAGGCTAGTAATAGGGGTTGCAAGAATTTCTGCAGATAGTTTTAGAAATATAATGTCCAGATTGTCTATCCCAGCTGATTTGGGGGGGTTCACATTTTGCAGCTCTTTGAGAACATCAGCTGACTGGATTTGGTTGAAGGAGAAATGGGGGAGGCTGGAGCGAGTTGCTGTGGGGGGTGGAGGTGCTCTTATTCTTCATGGACTTTACAGTGTCCCAGAACTTTTTTGAGTTTGTGCTACAGGATGCAAATTTCTGTTTGAAAAAGCTAGCCTTAGCTGCCTGTGTATATTTGTTCCTAACTTCCCTCTAAAGTTGCATATCATGGTTCGATGCTAATGCAGGGCAAGTTGGTTATGATATCTTTGAGGGTGCCCGTGTTTATGATTTGAGGTTGTACCTGGTGGGTTCCTTGATCATTTGTGTGAGATTGAGGGTATCAAGTTTAGATTGTAGGATGGCCAGGGTGTTAAGCAGTTTAGGTCACCTAGCAGCACGAGCTCTGAAGATAGATGGGGGGCAATCAATTCACATATGGTATCCAGGGCACAGCTAGCGGCAGAGGGTGGTCTATAGCAAGCGGCAACAGTGAGAGACTTGTTTTTGAAAAGGTGGATTTTTAAAGTATATGCTCGAATTGCTTGGGTACCTGGATAGTAAGACAGAACTCTGCAGGCTATCTGCAGTAGATTGAAACCTTGCCTTTGGCAGGTCTATCTTATTGGAAAATGTTATAGTTAGGGATGGAAATTTCAGGGTTTTTGGTGGTCTTCCTAAGCCAGGATTCAGACATGGCTAGGACATCCGGGTTGGCAGAGAATAAAACAGCAGTGAATAAAACAAACTTAGGGAGGAGGCTTCTAACATTAACATGCATGAAACCAATGCTATTACGGTTACAGAAGTCATCAAATGAGAGCACCTGGGGAGTAGGAGTGGAGCTAGGCACTGCAGGGCCTGGATTAACCTCAACGTCACCAGAGGAACAGAGGAGGAGTAGGATACGGGTACGGCTAAAGGCTATCAGAACTGGTCGTCTATTACGTTCAGAACAGAGAGTAAAAGGAGCAGGTTTCTGGGCACGATAGAATAGATCAAGGCATAATGTATGGTAGGATGTGAGTACATTGGAAGTAAACCTAGGCATTGAGTAATGACAAGAGAGATATTGTCTCTAGAGACGTTTAAACCAGGTGAAGTCACCGCATATTGTTGGCTAGCGGGCCGTGGCTAGCAGATGGGCATTCAGGGGATTTTGCGATGTAGAGACCAGTTGAGTACTCCCTCGTAGTCCAGTCATGAAGGATTGGCGGGGTTCCATGCCCCATACCGGCAGTAGTGTTGGACTAGTAACCGGAAGGTTGCAAGTTCAAACCCCGAGCCGACAAGTTACAAATCTGTCGTTCTGCCCCTGAACAAGGCAGTTAACCCACTGTTCCTAGGCCGTAATTGAAAATAAGAATTTGTTCTTAACTGACTTGCCTGGTTAAATAAAGATTAAAAAACATTTTTTTTTTAAATATGTGGGAGGTGGAACTAAATGGTGGTTTAAGGCATATTGAGCAGGGCTAGAGGCTCTACAGTGAAATTAGACAGTAATCACTAACCAGGACAGTAATGGACAAGGCATATTGATATTAGAGAGAGGCATGCATAGCCGGGTGATCAATAGGGAACCAATTGGCAAAATAGGTATAGTGGCCCAAGAAATTGGCTGATGGATCTATACAACTAACAGTCCAATATGCTCTAGACAGCTAGCGGGCCACGGCTAGCGGCCCGTGGCTAGCAGATGGGCATTCAGGGGATTTCGCGATGTAGAGGCCAGTTGAGTACTCCCTCGTAGTCCAGTCATGAAGGATCGGCGGGGTTCCATGCCCCATACCGGCAGTAGAAGGGGTCCGGATATTGTAGCCCAGGAGTGGCTGATGGGCCTCTTTAGCTAGCCGGGAGAAAGAGCATAGCATGGGCTAGCTCTAGGCTAATTTGTGCTTGCATCGGGACCGACGTTAGCCGGAGTAGTCACTCAGATATCAGCTAGCTAGCTGCTATGATCCTTGACCTTAGTTATCTTTGTTTCCTTTATTATTTTGGTTAGGGCAGGGTGTGACGAGGGTGATAAATGTGTTTTTGGCCTGTCTAGGGTTTTTGTATATTTATGGGGTTTCCTGTCTAGGTGTTTTCATGTCTATGGTTGCCTAGATTGGTTCCCAATCAGAGGCAGCTGTTTATCGTTGTCTCTGATTGGGGACCATATTTAGGTAGCCATATTCCTTGGGTATTTTGTGGGTTATTGTCTATGTGTAGTTGCCTGTGTCTGCACTCATTGTTCATAGCGTCGCGTTCGTTTTGTTGTTTTGGTTAGTTTAAGTGTTCTTTGTGTTCTTCCTTCATTAAAAGGAGAATGTATTCTAGTCACGCTGCGCTTTGGTCTCCTCGACGAGACGGCCTACAGGGAGGAGGTGAGGGCCCTCGGAGTGTTGTGTCAGGAAAATAACCTCACACTCAACGTCACAAAACAAAGGAGATGATTGTGGACTTCAGGAAACAGCAGAGGGAGCACCCCCCTATCCACGTCGATGGGACAGTAGTGGAGAGGGTAGTAAGTTTTAAGTTCTCGGCGTACACATCATGGACAAACTGAATTGGTCCACCCACACAGACAGCGTTGTGAAGGCGCAGCAGCGTCTCTTCAACCCCAGGAGGCTGAAGAAATTTGGCTTGTCACCAAAAGCACTCACAAACTTCCTCAGATACACAATCGAGAGCATCCTGTCGGGCTGTATCACCGCCTGGTACGGCAACTGCTCTGCCCACAACCGTAAGGCTCTCCAGGGGGTAGTGAGGTCTGCACAACGCATCACCGGGGGCAAACTACCTGCCCTCCAGGACACCTACACCACCCAATGTCACAGGAAGGCCATAAAGATCATCAAGGACAACAACCACCCGAGGCACTGCCTGTTCACTTTCTATCATCCAGAAGGTGAGGTCAGTACAGGTGCATCAAAGCAGGGACCGAGAGACTGAAAAACAGCTTCTATCTCAAGGCAATCAGACTGTTAAACAGCCACCACTAACATTGAGTGGCTGCTGCCAACACAATGACTCAACTCCAGCCACTTTAATAATGGGAATTGATGGAAATTGATGTGTTCTTGATGTGCTACTTAATATAATGTTTACATACCCTACATTACTCATCTCATATGTATATGTATTTTCTGTACTCTATATCATCTTGTTACGGTGCGTGAATGAGGACCCAAAAGCGAATTAACGTAAACAGAGCTTCTTTAATAACAAAACAAAACTTAGGCTCAGATGGACCGGCAGGTTCCGACAGGACAGGACAAGGTTGCAGCAAACATGACGATAGTCTGGTTCAGGCATGAACAACACAAACAAGAATCCGACAAAGACAGGAGCAGAAACAGAGAGAGATATAGAGGACTAATCAGAGGGAAAAAGGGAACAGGTGGGAAAAGGGGTGACGAGGTAGTTAGGAGGAGACAAGGCACAGCTGGGGGAAAGAGGGGGAGAAAAGGTAACCTAACAACGACCAGCAGAGGGAGACAGGGTGAAGGGAAAGGACAGAAACAAGACACAACATGACAGTACATGACAGTACCCCCCCACTCACCGAGCGCCTCCTGGCGCACTCGAGGAGGAAACCTGGCGGCAACGGAGGAAATCATCGATCAGCGCACGGTCCAGCACGTCCCGAGAGGGAACCCAACTCCTCTCCTCAGGACCGTACCCCTCCCAATCTACTAGGTACTGATGACCACGGCCCCGAGGACGCATGTCCAAAATCCTACGGACCCTGTAGATGGGTGCGCCCTCGACAAGGATGGGGGGGGGGGGGGGGAAGACGAGCGGGGGCGCGAAGAACGGGCTTGACACAGGAGACATGGAAGACCGGGTGGACGCGACGAAGATATCGCGGAAGAAGAAGTTGAACTGCGACAGGATTAATGATCCGAGAAATACGGAACGGACCAATGAACCGCGGGGTCAACTTGCGAGAAGTGGTCTTAAGGGGAAGGTTCTGAGTGGAGAGCCAAACTCTCTGACCGCGACAATATCTAGGACTCTTAGTTCTACGCTTATTAGCAGCCCTCACAGTCTGCGCCCTATAACGGCAAAGTGCAGACCTGACCCTCTTCCAGGTGCGCTCGCAACGTTGGACAAAAGCCTGAGCGGAGGGGACGCTGGACTCGGCGAACTGAGATGAGAACAGCGGAGGCTGGTACCCGAGGCTACTCTGAAAAGGAGATAGCCCGGTCGCAGACGAAGGAAGCGAGTTGTGGGCGTATTCTGCCCAGGGGAGCTGTTCTGACCAAGACGCAGGGTTGCGAAAAGAAAGACTGCGTAAGATGCGACCAATAGTCTGATTGGCCCGTTCTGCTTGACCGTTAGACTGGGGGTGAAAGCCGGAAGAGAGACTGACGGAAGCCCCAATCAAACGGCAAAACTCCCTCCAAAATTGAGACGTGAATTGCGGACCTCTGTCCGAAACGACGTCTGACGGAAGGCCATGAATTCTGAAAACATTCTCGATGATGATTTGTGCCGTCTCTTTAGCAGAAGGAAGCTTAGCAAGGGGAATAAAATGAGCCGCCTTAGAGAACCTGTCGACAACCGTAAGAATAACAGTCTTCCCCGCTGACGAAGGCAGTCCGGTGACAAAATCTAAGGCGATGTGAGACCACGGTCGAGAGGGAATGGGAAGCGGCCTGAGACGGCCGGCAGGAGGAGAGTTACCGGACTTAGTCTGCGCGCAGACCGAACAAGCAGCCACGAAGCGACGCGTGTCATGCTCCCGGGTGGGCCACCAAAAGCGCTGGCGAATGGAAGCAAGCGTACCCCGAACGCCAGGGTGGCCGGCTAACTTGGCAGAGTGAGCCCACTGAAGAACGGCCAGACGAGTAGGAACGGGAACGAAAAGAAGGTTCCTGGGACAAGCGCGCGGCGACGGAGTTTGAGTGAGTGCTTGCTTTACCTGCCTCTCAATTCCCCAGACAGTCAACCCGACAACACGCCCCTCAGGGAGAATCCCCTCGGGGTCAGTGGAGGCTACTGAAGAACTGAAGAGACGAGATAAAGCATCAGGCTTGGTGTTCTTAGAGCCCGGACGATAAGAAATCACGAACTCGAAACGAGCGAAAAACAGCGCCCAGCGCGCCTGACGCGCATTAAGTCGTTTGGCAGAACGGATGTACTCAAGGTTCCTATGGTCAGTCCAAACGACAAAAGGAACGGTCGCCCCCTCCAACCACTGTCGCCATTCGCCTAGGGCTAAGCGGATGGCGAGCAGTTCGCGGTTTCCCACATCATAGTTACGTTCCGACGGCGACAGGCGATGAGAAAAATACGCGCAAGGGTGGACCTTGTCGTCAGAGAAGGAGCGCTGAGAAAGAATGGCTCCCACGCCCACCTCTGACGCGTCAACCTCGACAATGAACTGTCTAGAGACGTCAGGTGTAACAAGGATAGGTGCGGATGTAAAACGATTCTTGAGGAGATCAAAAGCTCCCTGGGCGGAAACGGACCACTTAAAGCACGTCTTGACAGAAGTAAGGGCTGTGAGAGGGGCTGCCACCTGACCGAAATTACGGATGAAACGACGATAGAAGTTCGCGAAGCCGAGAAAGCGCTGCAACTCGACGCGTGACTTAGGGACGGGCCAATCAATGACAGCTTGGACCTTAGCGGGATCCATCTTAATGCCTTCAGCGGAAATAACAGAACCGAGAAATGTGACGGAGGAGGCATGAAAAGAGCACTTCTCAGCCTTCACAAAAAGACAATTCTCTAAAAGGCGCTGGAGGACACGTCGAACGTGCTGAACATGAATCTGGAGTGACGGTGAAAAAATCAGGATATCGTCAAGGTAAACGAAAACAAAGATGTTCAGCATGTCTCTCAGGACATCATTGACTAATGCCTGAAAGACAGCTGGAGCGTTAGCGAGGCCGAAAGGAAGAACCCGGTATTCAAAGTGCCCTAACGGAGTGTTAAACGCCGTCTTCCACTCGTCCCCCTCCCTGATGCGCACGAGATGGTAAGCGTTACGAAGGTCCAACTTAGTGAAAAACCTGGCTCCCTGCAGGATCTCGAAGGCTGAAGACATAAGAGGAAGCGGATAACGATTCTTCACTGTTATGTCATTCAGCCCTCGATAATCTATGCAGGGGCGCAGGGACCCGTCCTTCTTCTTAACAAAAAAAAACCCCGCTCCGGCGGGAGAGGAGGAGGGGACTATGGTACCGGCGGCAAGAGCTACAGACAAATAATCTTCGAGAGCCTTACGTTCGGGAGCCGACAGAGAGTATAGTCTACCCCGGGGGGGGAGTGGTTCCCGGAAGGAGATCAATACTACAATCATACGACCGGTGTGGAGGAAGAGAGGTGGCCCTGGACCGACTGAACACCGTGCGCAGATCGTGATATTCCTCCGGCACCCCTGTCAAATCACCAGGCTCCTCCTGTGAAGAAGAGACAGAGGAAACAGGAGGGATAGCAGACATTAAACATTTCACATGACAAGAGACGTTCCAGGAGAGGATAGAATTACTAGACCAATTAATGGAATGATTATGACAAACTAGCCAGGGATGGCCCAAAACAACAGGTGTAAAAGGTGAACGAAAAATTAAAAAAGAAATGGTTTCGCTATGATTACCAGAAACAGTGAGGGTTAAAGGTAGCGTCTCACGCTGAATCCTGGGGAGAGGACTACCATCCAGGGCGAACAAGGCCGTGGACTCCCTTAACTGTCTGAGAGGAATGTCATGTTCCCGAGCCCAGGTCTCGTCCATAAAACAGCCCTCCGCCCCAGAGTCTATTAAGGCACTGCAGGAAGCTGACGAACCGGTCCAGCGTAGATGGACCGACAAGGTAGTACAGGATCTTGAAGGAGAGACAGGAGTAGTAGCGCTCACCAGTAGCCCTCCGCTTACTGATGAGCTCTGGCTTTTACTGGACATGAAGTGACAAAATGACCAGCAGAACCGCAATAGAGACAGAGGCGGTTGGTGATTCTCCGTTCCCTCTCCTTAGTCGAGATGCGGATACCTCCCAGCTGCATAGGCTCAGCACCCGAGCCGGCAGAGGAAGATGGTAGTGATGCGGAGAGGGGGGCAACGGAGAACGCGAGCTCCTTTCCACGAGCTCGGTGACGAAGATCAACCCGTCGCTCAATGCGAATAGCGAGTTCAATCAAGGAATCCACGCTGGAAGGAACCTCCCGGGAGAGAATCTCATCCTTTACCTCTGCGCGGAGACCCTCCAGAAAACGAGCGAGCAAAGCCGGCTCGTTCCAGCCACTGGAGGCAGCAAGAGTGCGAAACTCAATAGAGTAGTCTGTTATGGATCGATTACCCTGACATAGGGAAGACAGGGCCCTGGAAGCCTCCTCCCCAAAAACAGATCGATCAAAAACCCGTATCATCTCCTCCTTAAAGTCCTGATACTGGTTAGTACACTCAGCCCTTGCCTCCCAGATTGCCGTGCCCCACTCACGAGCCCGTCCAGTAAGGAGAGATATGACGTAGGCGACACGAGCAGTGCTCCTGGAGTAAGTGTTGGGCTGGAGAGAAAACACAATATCACACTGGGTGAGGAACGAGCGGCATTCAGTGGGCTCCCCAGAGTAACACGGCGGGTTATTGATTCTGGGCTCCGGAGATTCGAAAGCCCTGGAAGTGGCTGGTGGATCGAGGCGGAGATGGTGAACCTGTTCTGTGAGGTTGGAGACTTGGGTGGCCAGGGTCTCAACGGCATGTCGAGCAGCAGACAATTCCTGCTTGTGTCTGCCTAGCATCGCTCCCTGGATCTCGACGGCTGAGTGGAGAGGATCCGAAGTCGCTGGGTCCATTCTTGGTCGGATTCTTCTGTTACGGTGCGTGAATGAGGACCCAAAAGCGAATGAACGTAAACAGAGCTTCTTTAATAACAAAACAAAACTTAGGCTCAGATGGACCGGCAGGTTCCGACAGGACAGGACAAGGTTGCAGCAAACATGACGATAGTCTGGTTCAGGCATGAACAACACAAACAAGAATCCGACAAAGACAGGAGCAGAAACAGAGAGAGATATAGAGGACTAATCAGAGGGAAAAAGGGAACAGGTGGGAAAAGGGGTGACGAGGTAGTTAGGAGGAGACAAGGCACAGCTGGGGGAAAGAGGGGGAGAAAAGGTAACCTAACAACGACCAGCAGAGGGAGACAGGGTGAAGGGAAAGGACAGAAACAAGACACAACATGACAGTACATGACACATCTACTGCATCTTTATGTAATACATGTATCACTAGCCACTTTAAACTATGTCACTTTGTTTACATACCCTACATTACTCATCTCATATGTGTATATACTGTACTCGATACCATCTACTGCATCTTACCTATGCCATTCTGTACCATCACGCATTCATATATCTTTATGTACATATTCTTTATCCCTTTACACTTGTGTGTGTTTATAAGGTAGTAGTTTTGGAATTGTTAGGTTAGATTACTCGTTGGTTATTACTGCACTGTCGGAACTAGAAGCACAAGCATTTCGCTACACTCGCATTAACATCTGCTAACCATGTGTATGTGACAAATCAATTTGATTTGATTTTGACTATGACGAACGTGACATCCAGGTGAAAATGTCCAGAGCTTGTGGTAGGAATCCGGGGATATGGAGAGAAAATAGGTCCGGTATGCTCTGGTTTGAGTTGCGTTGTACAAACTGCCGTGAGCTTTCAGAGCTAAAGGTTAGCTGGTGACCGCTAGCAATGGTTAGCTGACTACTAATGGTTAGCTGATTCCAGATTCAAGGTAAATAAAAATACTTTCAAAAAAAACAGATCCACACCACATTTGGTGAGGCGTGTTGCAGGAGAGTATTTTGATATTTAGAAAAAAATATTTTTTAAAAGATGCGAAGAAAAATATATACATGGCACACGACAATTTGAAGGACAAAGACGTTTGACTGCTACACCATCTTGGAATCACAGGAAAAACAACACTCCAAAAGACGTGTCACAAATCAAACAATACCTCACGGTGATGGGGTGCAAAGAAATTAAATAAATAGTGTGTGATAATGACATACAGGTGTGTGAACAGGTGATTAGAATTCGGGTGATTGGGATCTGGAGAGTGAGCTGTATTCAGGGGATCTAGGTGTTTGAGAGTGTGAGTTGGAAAGTGGGCTAGAAAGTGAGCTGCGTTCAAGTTTTCTACGTGTTTGAGGGTGTGAGTTGGAAGCAGACATTACACCTACAAATGCATTTTTTTACATTGATAAATACATCAAGTTAGTTAGCCTCCCCATTATCCCCAACCCGCGTTTTTGTGTCTCAGCTAGGCTAGCGGTCACTACGAGTATCTGGTCATGCCTTACCAACGCACCTGCTGTGTTCCAGGCCCTGGTCAATTGATGTTCTCCGCAACATGTTGAACTGGTTCGTCTTTGTCTACATAGATGACATCCTCATAGTCTCCTGTTCCACCCAAGAACATGTGACCCACGTCCTGGAGAACCAACTGTTTGTAAAAGCAGAGAAGTGCGAGTTCCATCGTTCCACCATCCCTTTTCTGGGTTTCACCATCACCACAGGGAGTGTGCAAATGGATCCCGGGAAGGTGAGAGCGGTGGTGGATTGGCCCCAGCGCTTCCTGGGATTCGCCAACTTCTATCGCCGCTTTATCCGGGGTGACAGCACCCAGGCTTCCCCCCTGTCTACGCTCACCTCGCCCAAGGTTTCTTTCACGTGGTCTCCAGCTGCTGACCGGGCATTCCGGGACCTCAAACATCACTTCACCACAGTTCCCATCTTGGTTCATCCGGACCCTTCCCATCTGTTCGTGGTGGAGGTCGATGCTTCTGATGCCCGGGACCTCAAGCTACACCGCTGCGCCTTCTTCTCTCACCGCCTCAATGCGGAAAAGAACTATGATGTGGGGAATCGTGAGCTTCTCGCGGTGAAGATGGCGGAAGGGAAGCACTGGCTGGAGGGGGTGGAACACCCATTCATCGTGTGGACTGATGCACAGTTCCACCGCTATAGCCCCATGGGTACCACCCCGGAGCCCGAGATCATCCTTCCCACCTCGCAGAGGTCCCAGCCAAACCTTGGGGGGGGGGGGGGCTGATAATCGGATCCTTGTTTCCCGACACTGTCCACTCTGTGGTCTTGGAGTGGGTCCATTCCTCCAGGCTTGCATGCCACCCGGGCTCCTGTCGGACCCTGGCCTTCGTGCGACAACGCTTTTGGTGGCCTACAATGGTTCCGGATGTCGCCGCGTTTGTCTCCGCCTGCACGGTCTGTGCACAGAGTAAGACCTGTCCCTCACCGTCCCTGGTCCCACATATCTCTGAATTACGTCATGGGTCTTCCCCCCCATCTGAGGGCAACACTGCCATCCTGACTGTGGTCAACCAGTTTTCCAAGGCCACTCACTTCATTCCTCTTCCCAAACTAACCACAGTCAAGGAGACGGCCCAGCTCATGGTGTAGCACGTCTTCCGGATCCATGGACTGCCCATGGACATGATCTCCGACCGGGGGGCTCAGTTCTCGTCCCAGTTCTGGAAGGCGTTCTGCGCCCTCTTTGCGTCGTCAGCCAGCCTGTCCTCTGGGTTCCACCCCCAGTCCAATGGCCAGTCGGGGCGAGCAAACCAGGATCTTGAGACTACTTTGCGCAGCCTGGTCTCCGCCAACCCCACCTCCTGGACCTAGCAGCTGGTGTGGGTCGAGTACGCCCGCAACACCCTTCCCTGCCCAGCCAGGGGCCATTCTCTGTCTGAGTGTTCCCTGGGGTATCAGCCCCCACACTTCCCTGAGCAGGAGAAAGAGGTTGGCGTACCTTCTTCCCATGTCACACCCTGATCTGTTTCACCTGTCCTTGTTATTGTCTCCACCCTCTCCAGGTGTCACTTGTTTTCCCCAGTGTGTTTATCCCTGTGTTTCCTGTCTCTCTGTGCCAGTTCGTCTTGTATGTCCAAGTCAACCAGCGTGTTTTCCCGTTCTCCTGCTTTTGCTATTTTTCCTTTTTCTAGTCTTCCCGGATTTGAGTCTTGCCTGTTTCTAGACTCTGTACCCGGCTGCCTGACCATTCTGCATGCCTTGACATCGAGCCTGCCTGCCACTCTGTACCTGCTGGACTCTGATCTGGTTTTGACCTTTTGCCTGTCCATGACCATTCTCTTGCCTCCTTTTTGGATTATTAAACATCTAAGACTCCAACCATCTGCCTCCTGTGTCTGCATCTGGGTCTCGCCTTGAGTTATGATATCCCAGATGTTTGTACGGCGCTGTCGTCATACCTGGAGGAGAGCCCGGTCGGCCTTCCTCAAGACCCCCTCCATGTATCGACGACATGTGGATCGCCATCGGACCCCGGCATCATCATCAGGTGTCGCCCATCTTCCTCATTATCCTCTGTGCATTTATACCTGCGTTCTGTTTGTCCATTGCCAGTTCATCTTGTTTTTCAAGTCAACCAGTGTTTTTGTTATCAGCTCCTGCTTTTCCCAGGCTCCATTATTCTCGCCCTCCTGGTTTTGACCCTTGCCTGTCCTGAGTCTGAGCCCACCTGCATTACCATTCTGCCTGCCCTGAATTTACTGCCTCTTTAAAAAACATAGCTGATATGGCTGACTTGCATGAACAAATGTGGTTTCTAATAATAATGGAGATGTACAAACTATGGAACAAGGGGACGACAAGCGGATGAGAGGCAATCTGTGATTTCTATTAAAACATTAATGAGCAAGCTAGGACGGACGTAGTCAATATAACTATTTGTTTAGCACTTCTGAAATGTACAGAGACTGAATTCACAACATGGGCCATTCTTACAGTGTTCTCCCTGTACACCAAGTCAAAATAATGGGGGCATATAAGCAGACAATGAAAGCTCTTACAAAATTTGATGATTACATTTCTCTAAAACAGGTTATAAACTACATGTGCACCACCAAGTCAGAACATTGGGCGAAATTAAGAAGGGAAAATAGACCAAATTATTAGCGTGAGGCACATGGGCTACTAACAGCTTTCTACACAACATACACTTAGTATACATTTCTTAGCTACAGTATACATATCTACCTGGCATAGTACATTTTTTATGCAGCATACAAGAAATGTTTGGACTCACCTTGTTGTGTTGTGCTCACTTGAACAGGAAGGTGGCACGGCAGTCTTTCATGGGCAAATTTTGCCATCAAAGTCTGGCATTCTCTGGATTTATGGTGCTTTCAAGACAACTTGGGAACTCTGAAAAAAACAAGTTCCAGTCATGAGGACGTCATTGATCTTCAGGTCATAGCTCTAGAAAGAGGCCTGAGTTCCCGAGTTTGATGACCGGTCAAAACGTATTCCCAGTCAGAGCTCGTTTTTTTTATGGAATTCCCAGTTGTCTTGAACTCACTGAAGTCAAGTTTTCACAGTTCAGAGTTAAGTTGTTTTGAGTAAGGCACAAGTCACGCTTCATTGACAGCGTGGCCAATGTTGAATGTTTATCATTTTAAACTTGGAAAAGAGACACTTAATCCCAGATTTGCGACACACAGCCACTCCACTGAATAGCAGGCTAGTGATTGCTTTGCAATGCTTGCAGTTAGCCACTGTCACTGATTCCTTCCAAACCACTCATTGTTGAATTTGTGTATTGTGTAATGTTTATGTCCAATGGCCGATGAGCACCGATATGTTTTATCTATAATTTATATTCATTATTTCTCTACATATGACAAGGATTAAAAAGGATTTGCAGCCGGCCGCGACCGGGAGACTCATGGGGCGGTGCACAATTGGCCCAGCTTCGTCCGGGTTAGGGGAGTGTTTCTTCGGCAGGGATGTCCTTCTCCCATCGCGCACTAGTGACTCTTGTGGCGGGTCGGGCGCCAGGTGTGGTGTTTCCTCCAACACATTGGTGCAGCTGGCTTCCTGGTTAAGTGGGCATTGTGTCAAGAAGCAGTCCGGCTTGGTTGGGTTGTGTTTCTGAGGACGATCAGCTTTCGACCTACGCCTCTCCCGAGTCCGTACGGGAGTTACAGTGATGAGACAAGACTGTAACTACCAATTGGATACCACGAAATTGGGGAGAAAAAGGGGTAAAAAAAATTCAACAATCACAAATGGCACCCAGTTGTCAATGGTTTTAATGGAGCTGTGGGTCTCCTTGCTCCCCAGCAGGCAAATTGAACACTACACCTTATTGTGACGTTTTATTGAACACTATTGACTTAGGGGTGTGAATGCTTATGTATATGAGATATTTCTGTATTTCATTTTCAATAAATGTGCACCATTTGCAATAAATGTGCACCAGTCATGGGGTATTGTGTGTAGATGGGTAAGAAAAAAAATCGAATCCATTTTAAATTCAGGCTGTAACACAACAGAATGTGTAAAAAGTAAAACGGTATGAATACTTTGAGGGCAGTGCACTGTACATCATTGCTGGAGTGTGCATGGTTACTGGCTAATGAATTCGATGGGCTGTGCTAGACTTTAAGTAGCGCATAATAAGAAAATATATATGATTCCTCCTAAATACAGTTTTCATTGTAGACTCGTTTTTTTTTAGTGGCTTGCGTTTGCTGTTTACATCGGTCGGGGGACATCCAATCTGCTTCCATCTGGTGTCTCGCATCACAAGCGGGTGTAACCAATCAGAGACGACAGCTGGCTGCCGCCGCCAAGCTTGTGTACTGCGAAAAGGGGTCCGACTAGTTCTGTCGCTTCCATTGACAGAAAGTAGAGCGATTTTCGCTCGGTCCTGGTTATCTTTTTATTTTTTACTTTTTGTTCCCCGGCAGTACATGTAAAAGGTAAATACATATTTTGTTTTACACATTTCCCTAACGAAATTAGCTACTATAGATAAGACTTCGTGTACTTTCTATCTAGTTAGCCAGCTAATGTAATGGTAGCCAGTCAGCAGCTAGCTAGTAAGCTAACGTTAGGTAGCCTAGCTATTAGCCTAACGTTACTTTCTAGCCAACACTTGTTTTTTTAGCCAGTGTTTACGATAATTATACTGTAATTTATGATAAATGTATGAAGCCTCAACACTACGTAATATCTTAGCTCAATAGCCATGTACAATTTGCGTTGCGAATAAATAAATTGTACATAATTGCCTTCGAGGCTAAACAACGTTTAGCATTAACTCTATCTGCTATTTTGTATATAAATTATACTTTTGGTCATGTAGTGTATGTAACGTTATGTGGACACCTGCTCGTCGAACATCAAATTCCAAAATCATGTGCATTAATATGGAATTGGTCCACCCTTTGCGGCTATACCGATACCCCCGCTATTGTTAATTTACTGCTGCTCTTTAATTATGTTACTTTTTATTTATTTGTATTTTTTACTTATCTTTTATGTAACACATTTTTCTTAACTGCATTGTTGGTTAAGGGCTTGTAAGCATTTCACTGTAAGGTCTACTACACCTGTTGTATTCGGTGCATGTGACAAATATCATTTTATTTGATTTTGATGATAGCCTCCACTCTTTTGGGAAGGCTTTTCACTAGATGTTGAAACATTGCTGCAGGGACTTAGTGAGGTCGGATGATTAGGCATTTCAATTAATTCCAAAGGTGTTTAAAGGGGTTGAGGTCAGGGCTCTGTGCAGGCCAGTCAAGTTCTTCCACATCGATCCCGACAAACCATTTATGAATGGATCTGTCATTGTGCATGGGGGCATTGTCATGCTTAAAAGTGAAAGAGCCTTCCCCAAACTGTAGCCACAAACTTGGAATCACAGAATCATCTGGAATGTCGTTGTAAGATTTCCCTTCACTGGAACTAAGGGGCCTAGCCTGAACCATGAGAAACAAACCCAGATTCTTCGTCAGACTGCCAGATGGTGAAGCGTGATTCGTCACTGCTCCAGAGGCCAATAGCGGCGAGCTTTACATCACTCCAGCTGACACTTGGCATTGCGCATGGTGATATTAGGCATGTGTGCAGCTGCTCGGCCATGGAAACCCATTTCATGAATCTCGAGTCCCATTCTGTGAGCTTGTGTGGCCTACCACTTCACGGCTGAGCCGTTGTTGCTCCTAGACATTTCCACTTTACAATAACACCACTTGACCCGGGCAGCTCTAGCAGGGCAGAAATTTGACGAACTGACTTGTTGGAAGGATGGCATCCTATGATGGTGCCACGTTGAAAGTCACTGAGCTCTTCAGTAAGGCCATTCCACTGCCAATGTTTGTCTATGGTTGATTGCATGTCTGTGTGCTCGATTTTATACACCAGTCGGCAACTGGTGTGGCTGAAATAGTGAAATCCAGTAATTTGAAAGGGGTGTCCACACGATACCGATTATTGGAGGACCAAAAAAAGCCGATACCGATTAATCGGCCAATTTTATATGTATATATTTTTTTAAATTTTTGTGTATGTGTGTAATAGAGGTCGACCGATTAATCGGAATGGCCGATTTCAAGTTTTCATAACAATCGGAAGTCGGTATTTTTGGGTGCCGATTTTAATTTTTTAATTTATTTTAATTTTTAAATTTATTTTAATTTTTTATACCTTTAACTAGGCAAGTCAGTTAAGAACACATTCTTATTTTCAATGACGGCCTAGGAACGGTGGGTTAACTGCCTTGTTCAGGGGCAGAACGACAGATTTTCGACACGTCATGGCTGGTATAACCGAAGTGAAATGGCTAGCTAGTTAGCGCGCGCTAATAGAGTTTCAAACGTCACTCCCTCTGAGCCTTCTAGTAGTTGTTCCCCTTACTCTGCATGGGTAACGCTGCTTCGATGGTGGTAGTTGTCGTTGTGTTGCTGGTTCGAGCCCAGGGAAGAGCGAGGAGAGGGACGGAAGCTATACTGTTACACTGGCAATACTAAAGTGCCTATAAGAACATCCAATAGTCAAAGGTTAATGAAATACAAATGGTATAGAGGGAAATAGTCCTATAATTCCTATAATAACTACAACCTAAAACTTCTTACCTGGGAATATTCAAGACTCGTGTTAAAAGTAACCACCAGCTTTCATATGTTCTGAGCAAGGAACTGAAACGTTAGCTTTCTTACATAGCACATATTGCACTTTTACTTTCTTCTCCAACACTTTGTTTTTGCATTATTGAAACCAAATTGAACATGTTTCATTATTTACTTGAGGCTAAATTGATTTTATGATTTATGATTAATATGATTTAATGTATTAAGTTAAAATAAGTGTTCATTCAGTATTGTTGTAATTGTCATTATTAAAAAAATAAAAAAAACGGCCGATTTAATCGGTATCTCAAATAAATCATTAAACATGTTCGATTTGGTTGAAGTAATGCAAAAACAGTGTTGGAGAAAAAGTGAAAGTGCAATATGTGCCATGTAAAAAAATTAAATAAAAGCTAACATTTAAGTTTCTTGCTCATAACAAGAACATATGAAAGCTGGTGGTTCAATATTCCCAGTTAAGTTTTAGGTTGTAGTTATTATTGGAGTCATGACGCGTCGACTATTTCTCTCTCTACCATTTGTATTTCATATACTTTTGATTATTGGATGTTCTTATAGGCACTTTAGTATTGCCAGGCTAATCTCGGGAGTTGATTGGCTTGAAGTCATAAACAGCGCTGTGCTTCAAGCATTGCTAAGAGCTGCTGGCAAAATGCAGTAAAGTGCTGTTTGAATGAATGCTTACGAGTTTGCTGCTGCCTTCCACCACGCAGTCAGATTGCTCTATCAAATATCAAATCATAGAATTAATTATATAATTAACACAGAAATACGAGCCTTTGGTCATTAAAATGGTCAAATCTGGAAACTATCATTTGGAAAAGAAAACATTTATTCTTTCAGTGAAATACTGAACCGTTCCATATTTTGTCGAACGGGTGGCAACCCTATGTCTAAATATTGCTGTTACATTGCACAACCTTCAATGTTATGTCATAATTATGTAAAATTCTGGCAAATTTACTTACGGTCTTTGTTAGGAAGAAATGGTCGTCACACAGTTCGCAAAGAGCCAGGTGGCCCAAACTGCTGCATATACCCTGACTGCTTGTACACAACGCAAGAGAAGTGACACAATTTCCCTAGTTAATATTGCCTGCTAGCATGAATTTATTCTAACTAAATATGCCATTTTAAAAATATATACTTGTGTATTGATTTTAAAGGCATTGATTATGGTTAGGTACATTGGTGCAACGACAGTGCTTTTTTTTCACGAATGCGCTTGTTAAATCATCACCCGTTTGGCAAAGTAGGCTGTGATTCGATGATAAATTAACAGGCACCGCATTGATTATTTGCAACGCAGGACAAGCTAGTTAACTACACATGGTTGATGATATTACTAATTTAACTAGTGATCATGATAAGATTGATCGTTTTTTTTTATAAGCTAAGTTTAATGCTAGCTAGCAACTTACCATGGCTCTTGCTGCACTCGCGTAAAAGGTAGTCGGTCTGCCACGCAGTCTCCTCGTGGAGTGCAATGTAATTGGCCATAATCGGTGTCCAAAAATACCGATTGTTATGATAACTTGAAAACGGCCCTAATTAAATCGGCCATGCCGATTAATCAGTCAACCTCTAGTTGTAAATGACTATTGTAGCTGGAAACGGCAGATTTTTTAATGTTATATCTACATAGGCGTTGAGGCCCATTATCAGCGACCATCACTCCTGTTCCAATGGCACGTTGTGTTAGCTAATCCAAGTTGATCATTTTCAAAGGCTAATTGATCGTTAGAAAACCCTTTTGCAATTATGTTAGCACAGCTGAAAATTGTTGTTCTGATTTAAAGAAGCAATAAAACTGGCTGCCTTTAGACTAGTTGAGTATCTGGGGCATCAGCATTTGTGGGTTAGATTACAGGCTCAAAATGGCCAGAAACAAAATAACTTTCCTCTGAAACTTGTCAGTCTATTCTTGTTATGAGAAATGTAGGCTATTCCATTGGACTGGCCATCACAAAGCCCTGACCTCAATCCTATAGAACATGTGTGGGCAGAACTGAAGAAGTGTGTGCGAGCAAGGAGGCCTACAAACCTGACTCGGTTACACCAGCTCTGATCCTAACTGACCTAAAACAGGGAATGTTTACTAGGATTAAATGTCAGGAATTGTTTAAAACTGAGTTTAAATGTATTTGGCTAAGGTGTATGTAAAACTTCTGACTTCAACTGTATGTATGTATGTATTTATGTCTGTATGCATGTATATAATTTATAGACGTGTGTGTGTGTGTGTTTTGGGTCACTTAGAAATGACCTTGTTTTTGAAAGAAAATCACTTTTTGTCCATTACAATAACATCAAATTGATCAGAAATGTTGTAAATGACTATTGTAGCTGAAAACAGCTGATTTTAAAAAAAAAATGGAATATCTATATAGGTGTACAGAGGATTGATTTGCACTTTTTGCACCGAAGTACGTTCATCTCTAGGAGACAGAAAGAGTCTCCTTCCTGAGCAGTATGACGGCTGCGTGGTCCTATGGTGTTTATCCTTGAGTACTATTGTTTGTACAGATGAACGTGGTACCTTCAGGCGTTTGGAAATTGCTCCCATGGATGAACAATTTTTTTTCTGAGGTCTTGGCTGATTTATTTAGATTTTTCCCATGATGTCAAGCATAAAGGCACTATGTTTGAAGGTAGGCCTTGAAATACATCCACAGGTACACCTCCAATTGACTCAAATGATGTCAATTAGCCTATCAGAGGCTTCTAAAGCCATGACAATTTTATGGAATTTTCCAAGCTGTTTAAAGGAACAGTCAACTTAGTGTATGTAAACTTCTGACCCACTGGAATTATGATACAGTGAATTAATAGTTAAATTATCCATCTGTAAACAATTGTTGGAAAAATTACTTGTCATGCACAAAGTTGATAAAGTAGTCCTAACCTACTTGCCAAAACTATAGTTTGTTAACAAGACATTTGTGGATTGGTTGAAAAACTAGTTTTAATGACTCCAACCTAAGTGTATGTGAACTTCCGACTTCAGCTATATATATTATATCTCTATCTGGCTAGATGGATAACGTTGGTTAGCCTGCACACTTATACAAACCAATCAATTGTGTTCATTTGGTAGCCATGAAGAAGTTGACGTACATTCACGTGAAGTCAAAATAGCCCTTCACTAACAACAGTTGCTCATTTATGTCAGAGGGGCTAGTTGGACAGCAAAGTTGTCGTTTTGTTAGCCTGGGCCTACTCTACTGAGATTGAAGCGACAAGCTTTCAGATTTCAGTGTGACATCTGTTCCTGCACAAGCAGCCTGGACATTTCATCTTGTAGCAGAGGGGAGGGGGATAGGCGACTATCACCTGTGAGGTCGTCGCATGTGGGACAAGTATCACCTTTAATATTCAGGTCTTTGGGTAGTGCTGTTTGTCTGAGTTTACTACAGTGCTATATGAATTTCTGAGTGTGTTTATGCTTCTTTGTCACCAGACATGTTCTCTCGTCACAGACTGACGCTTGGTGCTCATTTGACTGTTTAACTTGCTTTGTTATTAAAATTAATATTAGGCCTTTATTTGATTATGGTTCCTTCCATGTGACTGGACTTAAAACTGAGGGCGCACCCACCCGCATTTGCTAATGACCCATCTGCAGCCTCTGTGAAAAAGTGAATCTGAGGCCCGCACCCAACCCTAACCCGCTAATAGAGAATTTGTGCTGTAGGCTACAGCCAGAGATGGGGGAATCATTTTTTTGACAGGGGATGCAGGATTTTCTTTGCCTGATTTAGATATGTTTCTGCTTATAATTTGGGACCCTTTGGTAGGATATTTGTAAAAAAAAAAAAAAAAAAAAAAAAAAAAATATATATATATATATATATATATATATATATATATATATATATATATATATATATATATAACTGCAAATATCACATTTACATAAGTATTCAGACCATTTACCTGTGGTGCAATTACATCCTCAGGTCTTCTTGGGTATGACGTTACAAGCTTGGCACTTGTATTTGGAGAGTTATTCTCTGCAGATCCTCTCAAGCTCTGTGAGGTTGGATAGGGAGCGTTACTGCACAGCTTTTCTCCGGTCTCTCCAGAGATGCTCGTCGCGTTCAAGTCCAGGCTCTGGCAGGGCCACTCAAGGATCTTCAGAGACTTGTCCCGAAACCACTCATTCATTGTCTTGGGTGTGTGCTTAGGGCCATTGTCCTGTTGGAAGGTCAACCTTCACCCCAGTCTGAGAACCAGCTCCAGAGCACTCAGGACTTCATCAGTGATCCCTCTGTACGTTGCTCCATTCATCTTTCCCTTGATCCTGACTAATCTCCCAGTTTCTTCCAAATGTTACACTTGACATTCAGGCCAAAGAGTTCAATCTTGGTTTCATCAGACCAGAGAATTTTGTTTCTCATGGTATGAGAGTCCTTTAGGTGCCTTTTGGCAAACTCCAAATGGGCTGTCGTGCCTTTTTACTGAGGAATGGCTTCTGTCTGACCACTCTGCCATAAAGGCCTGATTTGTGGAGTGCTGCAGAGATGGTTGTACTTCTGGAAGGTTCTCCCATCTCCACAGAGAAGTTCTAGAGCTCTGTCAGTGACCATTGGGTTCTTGCTTACCTCCCTGACCAAGGCCCTTCTCCCCCGATTGCTCAGTTTGGCTGGGGGGCCAGGTCCAGGAAGAGTCTTGGTGGTTCCAAACTACTTCCATTTAAGAATGATTGAGGCCACTGTTCTTGGGGACATACAATGCTGCAAAGTGTTTTGTTACCTTTTCCCAGATCTTTACATCAACACAATCCTGTCTTGGAGCTATATGGACAATTCCTTCGACCTCATTGCTTGGTTTTTGCTCTGACATGCGCTGTCAACTGTCGGACCTTAAATAGATAGTGTGCCTTTCCAAATCATGTCCAATCAATTTGAATTTACCACAGGTGGACTTTAATCAAGTTGTAGAAACATCTCAAGGATGATACATGGAAACAGGATCCACCTGAGCTCAATTTCGAGTCTCATAGCAAAGGGTCTGAATACTTATGGAAATAAGGTGTTTTGTTTTATTTTTTATGAATGTGCTAAAATGTCAACCTGTTTTCGCTTTAGATTGATATGGGGGGGAAAAAAAATATTGAATCAATTTTTGACTAAGGCTGTAATGTAACTATGTTGAAAAGGTAAAGGGGCCTGAATACTTTCCTAAGGCACTGTAAATATTGCAAGAGTTATCTTCAGTGTGTAATTGTATTTCTGCATTTCAAAAATTGTGTTCCATGTATGAAATACAGCCTGCCAGAGGTTTCACACAGTGCTCACTCCATGAAAATATTAACACACAAACAATACTTTTGAGAAAATGGTTGTTCAATCTGAAAATGCATTGCATATCATTCAAACGCGAGTTGCAGTATTCAAGTATCCAGACTCTCATTGGTGTATATTAGATATATTACAGTTAAGATGGGAAGTTTGCTAACTTTTTTTACACATGCAAATTGGAGCCCATAGGCGGTTAACATTCAAATATATGTTTAATAGAGATCCAGACTTTTATTTGATGTGAAAAATAAACAATGTCATTGTATATTAAGCAACATAAATGTGGTTTGCATCACTTAACACCCAATGTTAAATACTGTATTTGAAATGTGATGTTTTTTTCAAGTGGCAAAGAAAAATTGTAGAAAAATTACGTGTTTCTATACTGTGGCTTCTCTTGACATCTGCTAATTTTGCATCCATTGCATTTTGGAAATGCACCTTTTTTTCAAATCTTACGAGACTGTTTCGTAAGAGCAGAACTGCTGTGTTTACAAGCTGCGGAGGCGTGCCACTTACTGACGATTTCCGGTTTGGTAATTACAAAGATGGGCCACCAGATGGTATCAAGTGTTTAAAAATGTTTTTAAAAAATGATGATCTCATCTAGAAGAGTGGTGTTACTTTATGTTTTGATCGTGTACAGACTTACCAAGTGTTTAAAGACACTGTTACACTTTAATGCCTGATGTTGCATAAATCTAATGTTTCCATCATCTCATCAGAGGGAGAGGTGGGGGAGAGAGATGGAGAGTTGCAAGTGCAGAGAAAGTGAGAGAGACCTCCAGCCACTTTGGAGCTTCTCTGGTTCTTCTATAGGTTCTGTCCATGTTGGACAAAAGCCCATTATCTGAAGTGCCCTCTGGGGCCCACGGGGGAGCTATTGTTTGGCAGGAATGTGGGCGCCACCTCCTTTCTATCTGCCATTGATCCTTTGAATGGAATCTCCCTCTCCGGCCCTTCTAGGCTCACCAGCTGTTCGCTTCTTTGAGCCTCCCGGGGTCCTCAACAAGCTTTGAGCACAAAGGCTGAGGCACTCCCATTCCTGTACCATACAGGGGTTTACGGTATTACTGGCATTGCACACAGGGCCACTTGCTTTCCAAATGTAAAAAAACAAAAGGCTAACAAAGTACTAGGGAATTGCCTTAGTGGATGCTAGCTGAATGCTAAGAAGCAGAGGCGAACAAACTAATTGCAAGGACAGATACTAATTGCAAGGACAGATAGCCCAGCTCAAAATGTTTGCTGCATGCACAAATCAAATTTGAGATAACAGGGATCTTGACACAGGGGGGAATGGATTCTCTGCTGTAACCAAGAAGCTTGATCTTGCAATATAGCCACTAGCTAGCAAGTTAGCAAACCAAATGCATAGCTGGAGCCATGTGATGGGAAGAATGTATTTGGCACATCTTACATTTTTTAACTTATAAGATATTTAGCTGGCAAACAGTAGTGAATTTCAAGTCTAAGTTGATCACCTCTTGCACTGCACAACAGCGTATCGTCATGTCATGAAAGCTACGTTTACTCCGTGAGCTCTTTGAAAAAATACTAGGCCTTATACCGGGGTATTTGGAAAATGTCCACGGGATGGTTTTTCAATACAGTCGCTATTGCTGAAACTAGGTTAGATGCAACACATCTGAATCCAACCGACCCAAATCCTCCAACGTTGTTCAACTCCACAGAAGGGTGTGAAACTACTGTTGTGTGTGTGTGTTTTAACTATACTTGAGTGGAGCAGAAGTCAACACACTTTTGGGACATTCAGGGGAATGATGGATGCTACATATATGGATGGATGGATGATTGGTCGACTGATTTATGATTTTTCAACGCCGATACCGATTTATTTGAGGACCATAAAAAGCCGATGCCAATTTTTATATATATTTGCAATATTGACAATTATCACAATACTGAATGAACACTTATTTTAAGTTAATACATCAATGAAATCTATTTGGTCTCAAATAATGAAATATTCAATTTGGTTTAAATAATGCAAAAACAAAGTGTTGGAGTAGAAAGTTCAAGTGCAATATTTGCCATGTAAAAAAGCTAATGTTTAAGTTCCTGCTCAGAACATGAGAACATATGAAAGCTGGTGGTTCCTTTTAACATGAGTCTTCAATATTCCCAGCTAAGAACTTTTAGGTTGTAGTTATTATAGGAATTATAGGACTATTTCTCTCTATACTATTTGTATTTCATATATATTTGACTATTGTATGTTCTTATAGGCACTTTAGTATTGCCAGCCTAATCTCGGGAGTTGATAGGCTTGAAGTCATAAACAGCGCTGTGCTTGAAGCACAACGAAGAGCTGCTGGCAAATGCAGGAAAGGGCTGTTTGAATGAATGCTTACAAGCCTACTGCTGCCTACCACCGCTCAAGTCAGACTGCTCTATCAAATCATAGACTTAATTATAATATTACACACAGAAATACGAGCGTTACGTCATTAATATGGTCAAATCCGGAAACTATCATTTAGAAGAAAAAAAAAAGTTGATTCTTTCAGTGAAATACGGAACCGTTACGCATTTTCTAATGGGTGGCATCCCTAATTCTAAATATTGCTGTTACATTGCACAACCTTCAACGTTATGTCATAATTATTTACAATTTCGGCAAATTAATCACGGTCTTTGTTACGAAGAAATCGTCTTCACCCAGTTCGCTACGAGCCAGGCAGCCTGAACTGCTGCATATACCCTGACTCTGCTTGCACAGAATGCAAGAGAAATGACACAATTTCCCTAGTTAAAAGAAATTCATGTTAACAGGCAATATTAACTAAATTTGCAGGTTAAAAAATATATACATGTGTATTGATTTTAAGAAAGACTTTGTTTATGGTTAGGTACACATTGATGCTACGACAGTGCTTTTTTCGCAAATATGCTTGTTAAATCATCACCCGTTTTGGCGAAGTAGGCTATGATTCGATGATAAATTAACAGGTACCGCATCGATTATATACGCAGGACAAGCTAGATAAACTAGTAATATCAACCATGTGTAGTTAACTAGTGATTATGTTAAGATTGATCGTTTTTTTTACCAGATACGTTTAATGCTAGCTAGCAACTTACCTTGGCTCTTGCTGCACTCGCGTAAAAGGTAGTCGGTCTGCCGCGTAGTCTCCTCGTGGAGTGCAATGTAATTGGCCGTAATCGGTGTCCAAAAATGCTGATTACCGGTTGTTATGAAAACTTTAAAATCGGCCCTAATTAAATCGGCCATGCCGGTCGACCTCTAATATATAGATATATATATAGATTTCTCAGCGAAAAAATAAACGTCTCTTTTTTCAGGACCCCTGTTAATTCATAAAAATCCAAATTACTTCACAGATCTTCATTGTAAAGTTTTTAAACACTGTTTTCCATGCTTGTTCAATGAACCATAAACCATTAATGAGCATGCACTTGTGGTGCGGAACGGTCGTTAAGACACTAACAGCTTACAGACGGTAGGCAATTAGGGTCACAGTTATGAAAACTTAGGACACTAAAGAGGCCTTTCTATTGACTCTGAAAAACATGCCTTAGGCATGCTGCAAGGAGGCATGAAGACTGCAGATGTGGCCAGGGCAATAAATTGCAATGTCCGTACTGTGAGACAACTAAGACAGCGTTACAGGATGGACAGCTGATCGTCCTCGCAGTGGCAGACCACGTGTAACAACACTTGCACAGGATCGGTACATCCGAACACACCTGCGGGACAGGTACAGGATGGCAACAACAACTGCCTGAGTTACACCAAGAATGCACAATCCTTCCATCAGTGCTCAGACTGCCTGCAATAGGCTGAGAGAGGCTGGACTGAGGGTTTGTAGGCCTGTTGTAAGGCAGGACCTCACCAGACATCCCCGGCAACAACGTCGCCCAATCCCACCGTCAGACAGGACTGGCAAAAACTGCGCTTCTCTGACGAGTCGCGGTTTTGTCTCACCAGGGGTGATGGTCGGATTCACGTTTATCGTCGAAGGAATGAGCGTTACACCGAGGCCTGTACTCTGGAGCAGAATCGATTTGGAGGTGGAGGGTCTGTCATGGTCTGGAGCGGTGTATGACAGCATCATCGGACTGAGCTTGTTGTCATTGCAGGCAATCTCAACGCTGTGCGTTACAGGGAAGACATCCTCCTCCCTCATGTGGTACCCTTCCTGCAGGCTCATCCTGACATGACCCTCCAGAATGACAATGTCACCAGCCATACTGCTCGTTCTGTGCATGATTTCCTGCAAGACAGGAATGTCAGTGTTCTACCATGGCCAGCGACGAGCCCGGAGCTCAATCCCATTGAGCACATCTGGGACTTGTTGGATCGGAGGGTGAGGGCTAGGGCCGTTCCCACAGAAATGTCTGGGAACTTGCAGGTGCCTTGGTGAGAGTGGGGTAACATCTCACAGCAAATATGGTGCAGTCCATGAGGAGGAGATGCACTGCAGTACTTAATGCAGTGACCACACCAGATACTGACAGTTACTTTTGATTTTGACTAGAGGTCAACCGATTTTAATCAGAATGAATCAGAAATAGTCCTATAATTCCTATAATAACTACAACCTAAAACTTCTTACCTGGGAATATTGAAGAAGGAACCACCAGCTTTCATATGTTCTCATGTTCTGAGCAAGGAACTGAAACGTTAGCTTTCTTACATAGCACATATTGCACTTTTACTTTCTTCTCCAACACTTGCATTATTTAAACCAAATTGAACATGTTTCATTATTTACTTGAGGCTAAATGTATTATATTATATTAAGTTAAAATAAGTGTTAATTCAGTATTGTTGTAATTGTCATTATTACAAATAAAATATTACAAATTTAAATCGGCCGAATAATCGGTATCGGCTTTTTTGGTCTTCCAATAATCGGTATCGGTATTGGCGTTGAAAAATAATAATCGGTCGACCTCTATTTTTGACCCCCCCTCCCCTTTTGTTCAGGGACACATTATTCAATTTCTGTTCGTCACATGTCTGTGGCTCTTGCTCAGTTCATGTCTGTTGTTGAATCTTATGGTCATACAAATATTTACACATGTTAACTTTGCTGAAAATAAACGCAGTTGACAGTGAGAGGACATTTCTTTTTTTTTTTTTGCTGAGTTTAGTTAGCATATGGGAACAAGTTTATACAAATGTGTCCTACCCTGTCGGAAAACGGTATAATACAAAATTCTCCAGACTTTCAAGGGAGACGTGACAGTGACATGATTTTGGAGATATGGCAACGCAAGACTGTGCAAATGTTAACATTGCTTTCTTGTGCTAAAAACACATCAGCGGTGTATTCATTAGTGCAAACTGTAGAAAAACATTTTGGAACAGAATGCTGCAATGAAAACTGCAGTTTCTCATTAGACAAACTCAGGTGGGGCCCTCTCCATTTTGTCCCGTTTGCTTTTGTTTGGTTCCTAGTGAATACACTACTGGCAAAATGTTAGATTACAGGTGTAATATGGGTTAATTATGCAACTCAAATTCTGTGATTAGGTTTCAAAGTCAAACATTTCAGTATTCTGAACGACCTCTATTCAGGACTGAGGTCCTACTGTACTTTGGATTTGCATTGTGTAGATTTGAAGCTAGTGTGTGTAAATGCTCTGATTGGCCACAAAATGTGGAAATATACCTTTGGAAATGTGCACAGTATGACTCAATTCAATTAATTTAATATTGTGCAGCCTACATAGGCTATTATTTGCATCCACAGTTTGCCTGGTTTTAGTTTAGGTATTCTTTTGAACAGTGACTTATTTTTTTGTTAGCCTACATTTGATACAAGACAGACTACAGACGCTGACTGGAGGCGTTCTCTGTTCAACCCCCTTCCCAGACCAGGCAGGCTAGAACAAGCAATCACCCATCCACACAGTGTCTCTCCCTGTCAACCAGAGAGCAGCATTACATGGAGATGGTCATGCCTTTGGGGAGGGTGTGTGTGTGTGTATCGATGGCGGTCTTCCTAGGCCAGGCGTTCGCTCAGTGAAATGTGGTGTTCCCACATTGTCTGGAGGGAAGGCAGGTGGACTTCCTCTGCACTCGCCTGGCAGGGGCTTTCAAGTTTTCATTGGCTGGTAACAAAATAGGGAGAGCGCATTTGTGAGGGGGGCACTGGATCCCAGGCTACACGAGGTGCTGAGAGGCACGTGCTCTTCAAGTAAATGAATGTGCCTTTTTCCTTCTCTTCTCTCTACGTCTTGTTTAGACGTAATGGGATTGGTTGTGTGTCGCGGATTAGCCAACTTGCCAAGAGCAGGGGAAGGGGAGGGTCGAGACGCTGTTCTGGGCCAGTAAAGAGACTCAGTACCTCTCTCCTCTGTCCTACTGGAAGTTGCTCGCTAGCTTAATGTCTGTGGGGGTTAGGCAAGACTGGTCGGCACACTCGAGCTGGGACTGAGAAACGGGGAGAGGGAGCCATGGAGGTCTTGCTGGTTCCCTTCTGCAGAGAGACAGGTAAACAAGAGTTGCTGGTTCCAACGGTAATGGCAAGATGATTTTTAGCAACTTTTAGTGACTTAACGCACTTGCCTCCTGTTCTCCCAATTGTTAGTCTGGAGTCTTACACAAATATGTAGTTTGCTAGTTCTGCCGATGTGGTTAGGCTGTGTTCCTTTCTGAGTAAACAACGTGTTCATTTATCATAGCTTAATTTTAAGGTTTGATTGCGGTTATTGAGTTTTTTTCTGAATCTCTGATTACTGGGCACTTAATGTGATGTTTTATGTTTTGTTGCCCTCTGGGGTTTGCTTGAATGTAGTTGCACAAAGTGTGTGCATTTTTGTTTTTATATTAGTTTAGCCTGTAATGGCAGTTTTCTGTTGTATTAAAATGTGGATGTTGATTAAGGCAGCCCTTTCACCTCTGATTCAGAGGGGTTGGGTTAAATGCGGAAGACACATTTCAGTTGAAGGCATTCTGACTAGGTATTTCCCTTTATAATAACCAAAACAATTGAGTAATGTATCGCACGAGAAGGGACGGTGCACCAGCAAGAACGTCAATAATATTGAAGAAAAGCATGAGATCGTTGATTTAAAAATCCTCAGGAAAGTGGTGTTTTTGCATTTTGAGATACAAGCCCAAGTTCCAAAGATAACTCCCCTCTACATTTAATCTTTAAATGGACCTTGCATTCTACCTGGAAGCACCTTATCAGGTCATTATAATATACGAAGGCCTAAGTGACTCTAGGTGAGTCTGATGTTTCTCTCCTAGCACCACTGAAATCTGCTTTTTTTAAATTCATTTTAAAGCAATCCATGAAAACTCATGTTTTTAGTAAGTCTGTTGCGCGTGTGTTCCCAATCATTTTTTTAGTCAAAAAGGGGGAGAGTGACAGCTGCTCAGCTTTATTCTAATGAAGCAGCCCTTCCTCATTGTTGTGCCTTAAAGGAGAGAGTGGTGGCCACATTCCAGTGTTGAGACTGGGAGAGGTTGGGGCCCGCCTTTCTGTTGGGCCTGATGAAGGCACAAGGCACCACCGACACACTCTGACCCTGCTGCCTGGCACTGGACCAGCCCGCCTCCAGCCTGGACCTCACTGGATGAAGCTAGTAGGGCCTGGGGTGTTTCAAATATAATTGCCTATAACCAGGGGCCCAGAGTTGTTCCTTGTCAGGTGGTCAAATTTTATCGTTGCTTACATATATTTTGCAGATGTTATTGCAGTGCAGTGCAGTAATACCTAACAATACAAAAAAATACACGCAAACCCGAAAAGACAAAGAAGGGAATTAAGAAATATATAAATATTAGAACAAGCAATGTCGGAGTTCAGAACATAAATATATTGTATGTATATAATTTGTGTATATACAGTGCCTTGCGAAAGTATTCGGCCCCCTTGAACTTTGCGACCGTTTGCCACATTTCAGGCTTCAAACATAAAGATATAAAACTGTATTTTGTTGTGAAGAATCAACAACAAGTGGGACACAATCATGAAGTGGAACGACATTTATTGGATATTTCAAACTTTTTTAACAAATCAAAAACTGAAAAATTGGGCGTGCAAAATTATTCAGCCCCCTTACGTTAATACTTTGTAGCGCCACCTTTTGCTGCGATTACAGCTGTAAGTCGCTTGGGGTATGTCTCTATCAGTTTTGCACATCGAGAGACTGACATTTTTTCCCATTCCTCCTTGCAAAACAGCTCGAGCTCAGTGAGGTTGGATGGAGAGCATTTGTGAACAGCAGTTTTCAGTTCTTTCCACAGATTCTCGATTGGATTCAGGTCTGGACTTTGACTTGGCCATTCTAACACCTGGATATGTTTATTTTTGAACCATTCCATTGTAGATTTTGCTTTATGTTTTGGATCATTGTCTTGTTGGAAGACAAATCTCCGTCCCAGTCTCAGGTCTTTTGCAGACTCCATCAGGTTTTCTTCCAGAATGGTCCTGTATTTGGCTTCATCCATCTTCCCATAAATTTTAACCATCTTCCCTGTCCCTGCTGAAGAAAAGCAGGCCCGAACCATGATGCTGCCACCACCATGTTTGACAGTGGGGATGGTGTGTTCAGCTGTGTTGCTTTTACGCCAAACATAACGTTTTGCATTGTTGCCAAAAAGTTCAATTTTGGTTTCATCTGACCAGAGCACCTTCTTCCACATGTTTGGTGTGTCTCCCAGGTGGCTTGTGGCAAACTTTAAACAACACTTTTTATGGATATCTTTAAGAAATGGCTTTCTTCTTGCCACTCTTTCATAAAGGCCAGATTTGTGCAATATACGACTGATTGTTGTCCTATGGACAGAGTCTCCCACCTCAGCTGTAGATCTCTGCAGTTCATCCAGAGTGATCATGGGCCTCTTGGCTGCATCTCTGATCAGTCTTCTCCTTGTATGAGCTGAAAGTTTAGAGGGACGGCCAGGTCTTGGTAGATTTGCAGTGGTCTGATACTCCTTCCACTTCAATATTATCGCTTGCACAGTGGTCCTTGGGATGTTTAAAGCTTGGGAAATCTTTTTGTATCCAAATCCGGCTTTAAACTTCTTCACAACAGTATCTCGGACCTGCCTGGTGTGTTCCTTGTTCTTCATGATGCTCTCTGCGCTTTTAACGGACCTCTGAGACTATCACAGTGCAGGTGCATTTATACGGAGACTTGATTACACACAGGTGGATTGTAATTATCATCATTAGTCATTTAGGTCAACATTGGATCATTCAGAGATCCTCACTGAACTTCTGGAGAGAGTTTGCTGCACTGAAAGTAAAGGGGCTGAATAATTTTGCACGCCCAATTTTTCAGTTTTTGATTTGTTAAAAAAGTTTGAAATATCCAATAAATGTCGTTCCACTTCATGATTGTGTCCCACTTGTTGTTGATTCTTCACAAAAAAATACAGTTTTATATCTTTATGTTTGAAGCCTGAAATGTGGCAAAAGGTCGCAAAGTTCAAGGGGGCCGAATACTTTCGCAAGGCACTGTAGACATTATGGCCAGTATGTGGTCTTTCTATGACACTGGGTGCTATAGATGTCCTGTAGGGCAGGCAGTGTGCCCCCAGTGATGCGTTGGGCAAACCTCACCACCCTCTGGACTGCCCTGCGGTTGTGGACTGTGCAATTGCCGTACCAGGCAGTGATACAGCCCGACTGGATGCTCTCAGTGGTGCAGGTTGAAGAGACGCTTTGCGCCTTCGTCACCACACTGTCTGCGTGGATGGACCATTTTCATTTTGTCAGTGATGTGTACACCGAAGAACTTGAAGCTTTTCACCCTCCACTGTGGCCTCGTTGATGGGGTCATGCTCCCTCTGCTGTCTCCTGAATTCCATGATCAGCTCCTTTGTTTTGTTGACTTTAAGAGAGGTTATTTTCCCGGCACCACTCCGCCAGGACCTTCAACTTCTCCCTGTATGCGTTCTTGTCATTGTTGGTAATCAGGCCAACCACTGTTGTCGTCTGCAAACTTGATTGTGTTAGAGACGTGCGTGGCCATGCAGTCATGGGTGAACACTGAACAGGGAGTTCAGGAGGGAGCGGAGTACACACCCTTGTGAGGCCCCCGTGCTGAGGATCAGCGTGGTGGATTTGTTATTACCTCGCTTTTTCAGCACACCAGGAAGTCCAGGACCCAGTTGCACAGGGCGGGGTTCTGACCCAGTCCCCCGAGGTTAGCCCAAAGAATCAGGCCCTGCTCGATATCCCAGAAAAACAGAACCGCTCAAAGTCCTAGGCTGTAGTGCTAGCCCCACTTCTAATAATGGAAGGCTGTAGGTGGTGGGGCATTCACGGTGTACACTAGTTGAGGATTGTTTGTGTGGGTAGGAGTCGTATGATTGGGGAGGGGTTTCATCCACATCCTGCCAAAAATCTTCTCTACTTAGTGTGTTTGTTAATCTTTCTTTACTCTGTCATCAGTACAACCTTTGTGCACATGTACATACACATCATGACCAAAAATATGTGGACACCTGCTCATCGAACTTCTCATTACAAAATCATGGGCATTGACATGGAGTTACTGCTATAACAGCCTCCATTCTTCTGGGAAGGCTTTCCCTAGATGTTGGAACATTGCTACAGGGACTTGATTCCATCCAGTCACGAGCATTAGTGAGGTCAGACTCTGATGTTAGGCGATTAGGCCTGGCTCACAGTCGGGAGTTCCAATTCATCCCAAAAGGGTGTTGAGGTCACGGCTCTGTGCAGACCAGTCAAGTTCTTCCACACCGATCTCAATAAACCATTTCTGTATGGGTCTCGCTTTTTTGCATGAGGGCATTGTCATGCTTAAACAGGAAAGGGCCTTCCCCAAACTGATGCCACAAAGTTGGAAGCACAGAATAATCTAGAATGTCACTGTATGTTGTAGCATTAACAGTTCCCTTCACTGGAACTAAGGAGCCTAGCCCGAACCATGAAAAACTGGGCCAGACTATTATTCTTCCTCCACCAAAATTTACAGTTGGCACTATGCATTGGAGCAGGTAGTGTTCTCCTGGCGTCTGTCAGACTGCCAGTTGGTGAAGCGTGATTCGTCACTCCAGAGAACGCGTTTCCACTACCCCCATATCGAATGGCGGCGGGCTTTACACATCTCCAGCCGATGCTTGGCATTGTGCATGGTGACCTTAGGCTTGTGTGCGGCCGCGCGGCCATGGAAACCCGTTTCATGAAGCTCTCGAACAGTTCTTGTGCCGATATTGCTTCCAGAGGCAGTTTGGAACTCGGCAGTGAGTGTTGCAACCAAGAACAGATGATTTGAACACGCTGCGCGCTTCAGCAGTCGGCAGTCCCGTTCTGTTCTCTTGTGTGGCCTACCACTTCGCTACTGAGCCTTTTGCTGCACCTAGATGTTTCCACATCACAATAACAGCGCTTACAGTTGACCGGGGAAGCTCTAGCAGAGCAAAAATTTTACGAACTGACTTGTTGGAAAGGTGGCGTTATGACGGTGCCATGTTGAAAGTCACTGAGCTCTTCAGTAAGGCCATTCTACTGCAAATGTTTGTCTATGGAGATTGCATGGCTGTGTCCACGATTTTATACATCTGTCAACAGCGGGCGTGGCTCAAATAGCCGACTCCACTAATTTGAAGGGGCGTCCACATACTTTTGTATATACAGTGCATTCGGAAATTATTCAGACCCCTTGAGGTTTTTCAACATTTTGTTATGTTAACCTTACTCTAAAAAGCAATTGAATCAATCTGCACACACCACCTCATAATGACCAAGCAAAAATAGGTTTTTAGAAATTTTTGCATATGTATAAAACAGAAACTGATAACACATTTATTATTTAGACCCTTTACTCAGTACATTTGTTGAAACACCTTTTGGCAGAGATTACAGCCTCGAATCTTCTTGGCACACTTGTATTTGGGGAGTCTCTGCAGATCCTCTCAAGCTCTGTCAGGTTGGATGGGGAGCATCGCTGCTCTCTCCAGAGATGTTGAATCCGGTTTCAAGTCCGGGCTCTGGCTGGGCCACTCAAGGACATTCAGAGACTTGTCCTGAAGCCACTCCTGCATTGTCTTGGCTGTGTGCTTAGGGTTGTTGTCCTGTTGGAATGTGAACATTCTGGAGCAGGTTTTCATCAAGGATCTCTGTTTTTTGCTCTGTTTATCTTTCCCTCGATCCTGACTAGTCTCCCAGTCCCTGCCGCTATAAAACATTCCCACGGCATGATGCTGCCACCACCATGCCTCACCATGGGGATGGTGCCCGGTTTCCTTCAGACGCGATGCTTGGGATTCAGACCAAAGAGTTCAATCTTGGTTTCATCAGACCAGGGAATCTTGTTCTTCGTGGTCTGAGAGTGCTTTAGGTGCCTTTTGGCAAACTCCCAAGTGGTCTGTCGTGCCTTTTACGGAGGAGTGGCTTCTGTCTGGCAACTCTACCATAAAGGCCTGATGGGTGGAGTATTGCAGAGATGGTTGTCCTTCTGGAAGGTTCTCCCATCTCCACAGAGGAACTCTAGAGCTCTGTCAGTGACAACCGGGTTCTTGGTCACCTCCCTGACCAAGGCCCTTTTCCCCCGATTGCTGTTTGTCTGGGTGTCCAGCTCTAGGAAGAGTCTTGGTGGTTCCAAACTTCTACCGTTTAAGAATGATGGAGGCCACTGTGTTCTTGGCGACCTTCAATGCTGCAGAGATGTTTTGGTACCTTTCCCTAGATCTGTGCCTCAACACAATCCTGTCTCGGGGCTCTACAGACAATTCCTTCAACCTCATGGTGGGACCTTATATGGACAGGTGTGTGCCTTTCCAAATCATGTCCAATCAATTGATTTTTACCACAGGTGGACTTCAATTAAGTTATAAAAACAAGGACCATCAATGGAAACAGGATGCACGTGATCTCAATTTTGAATCTCATAGCAAAGTGTCTGAATACTTATGTAAATAAGGTACTTCTGTTTTTCTTTTCTTTCTTTTTATAATTTTGCTAAAATTTCTAACCTGTCATTATGGGATATTGTGTGTGTCTGTATATTGATGAGGAAATGCTTTATTTAATACATTTTAGAGTAAGGCTGCAAAGTAACACACTGCTTTTTCAACATTTTATGTCACGCTCCAAGTTATTAACATGTTAATTCAAATCACTGCCCTATGGAGAGAAAAAAAAGCTACATTTACCGATCAGGTCATGTGGTTAGGAACAACTCCTTACAACTGTGTGAATGTGCACTCTTCCGTTCACTTCCACGGCTCTGACTTTCAAGACCGTTGGGCCAGGTGTGAATGAAACCTACTAAACCAGTTTGAATTTAATTGCATTGGAAAGTGGCAACCATCCACAAAGTTCCATCAGTGGCTAATTTAAAGATACACTATACAGAAATCGACAAACAAGTGTAGTGTAGAGAATCATTGTACCGTCTAAACTTCTGTGAAACTTCCATAACCAAAAATATTGTATTTTCAGCAGTTTGAAGCTGGTGTACAAAACCACATTTTTGTGCATGCAGGAAGAGTCATGTATGTGGGTTTTTACATAATGTTGTAGGTTAACAGGAAGGACACCAATATCACAAATGCCTTGCTGATATTGATATAATAATATAATGATGCTTTTATCCAAAGCAACTTAGTCATGAATGCATAATTTTTTTCGTATGGTTGCCCTCAGTGGGAATGGAACCCACAAACCAGGCATAAAACAATGCTTCTTTAAAACCTTACTAAACCAATTAGAAAATATTTCTTTATCAATTGGTGAAATATACATTTGTGTAGGCAGACATTGGATATTTTTTGCCCAATGAGGAACACTTCAAATAGTTTATCCCTTTACCATGTTTTTCAGGCAATATATCACTTGTGATGCCGTCCGACTACAGCCCAGCAACAAATATCACACTAGGAGCAGTCAATGCCAATGTGAGGACCCAGATGGTGAGTGTTTTGTACAAATGTACAGTGCCTTGCGAAAGTATTCGGCCCCCTTGAACTTTGCGACCTTTTGCCACATTTCAGGCTTCAAACATAAAGATATAAAACTGTATTTTTTTTGTGAAGAATCAACGACAAGTGGGACACAATCATGAAGTGGAACGACATTTATTGGATATTTCAAACTTTTTTAACAAATCAAAAACTGAAAAATTGGGCGTGCAAAATTATTCAGCCCCCTTAAGTTAATACTTTGTAGCGCCACCTTTTGCTGCGATTACAGCTGTAAGTCGCTTGGGGTATGTCTCTATCAGTTTTGCACATCGAGAGACTGACATTTTTTCCCATTCCTCCTTGCAAAACAGCTCGAGCTCAGTGAGGTTGGATGGAGAGCATTTGTGAACAGCAGTTTTCAGTTCTTTCCACAGATTCTCAATTGGATTCAGGTCTGGACTTTGACTTGGCCATTCTAACACCTGGATATGTTTATTTTTGAACCATTCCATTGTAGATTTTGCTTTATGTTTTGGATCATTGTCTTGTTGGAAGACAAATCTCCGTCCCAGTCTCAGGTCTTTTGCAGACTCCATCAGGTTTTCTTCCAGAATGGTCCTGTATTTGGCTCCATCCATCTTCCCATCAATTTTAACCATCTTCCCTGTCCCTGCTGAAGAAAAGCAGGCCCAAACCATGATGCTGCCACCACCATGTTTGACAGTGGGGATGGTGTGTTCAGCTGTGTTGCTTTTACGCCAAACATAACGTTTTGCATTGTTGCCAAAAAGTTCAATTTTGGTTTCATCTGACCAGAGCACCTTCTTCCACATGTTTGGTGTGTCTCCCAGGTGGCTTGTGGCAAACTTTAAACGACACTTTTTATGGATATCTTTAAGAAATGGCTTTCTTCTTGCCACTCTTCCATAAAGGCCAGATTTGTGCAATATACGACTGATTGTTGTCCTATGGACAGAGTCTCCCACCTCAGCTGTAGATCTCTGCAGTTCATCCAGAGTGGTCATGGGCCTCTTGGCTGCATCTCTGATCAGTCTTCTCCTTGTATGAGCTGAAAGTTTAGAGGGACGGCCAGGTCTTGGTAGATTTGCAGTGGTCTGATACTCCTTCCATTTCAATATTATCGCTTGCACAGTGCTCCTTGGGATGTTTAAAGCTTGGGAAATCTTTTTGTATCCAAATCCGGCTTTAAACTTCTTCACAACAGTATCTCGGACCTGCCTGGTGTGTTCCTTGTTCTTCATGATGCTCTCTGCGCTTTTAACGGACCTCTGAGACTATCACAGTGCAGGTGCATTTATACGGAGACTTGATTACACACAGGTGGATTGTATTTATCATCATTAGTCATTTAGGTCAACATTGGATCATCCAGAGATCCTCACTGAACTTCTGGAGAGAGTTTGCTGCACTGAAAGTAAAGGGGCTGAATAATTTTGCACGCCCAATTTTTCAGTTTTTGATTTGTTAAAAAAGTTTGAAATATCCAATAAATGTCGTTCCACTTCATGATTGTGTCCCACTTGTTGTTGATTCTTCACAAAAAAAATACAGTTTTATATCTTTATGTTTGAAGCCTGAAATGTGGCAAAAGGTCGCAAAGTTCAAGGGGGCCGAACACTTTCGCAAGGCACTGTATTAATCAAATCTATTTTATAAAGCCCTTTTTTTTGTCTCAGCGCGTTAAGTATACCCAGCCTACACAGTCAAAAGTTTGGACACACCTACTCATTCCAGGGTTTTTCTTTATTTTGTACTATTTTCTACATTGTAGCATAGTTGTGAAGACATCAAAACTATGAAATAACACATGTGGAATCATGTAGTAACCAAAAAAGTGTTAAACAAATCAAAATATATTCGTCATTGAAGAGCACTTTTTCCCAGTCTGGTCCATCGACAGTGGGTTTGTGCCAATAGGTGACTTTGTTGCTGGTGATGTCTGGTGAGGACCTGCCTTACAACAAGCCCTCAGTCCAGCCTCTCTCAGCCTATTGCGGACAGTCTGAGCACTGATGGAAGGATTGTGCGTTCCTGGGGTAACTTGGGCAGTTGTTGTTGCCATCCTGTACCTGTCCTGCAGGTGTGATGTTCAGATGTACTGATCCTGTGCAGGTGTTAAATGTGGTCTGCCACTGCGAGGACGATAAGCTGTCTGTCCTGTCTCCCTGTAGCGTTGTCTTAGGGGTCTCACAGTACGGACATTGCAATTTATTGCCCTGGCCACATCTGCAGTCCTCATGCCTCCTTGCAGCATGCCTCAGGCATGTTCACGCAGATGAGCAGGGACCCTGGGCATCTTTCTTTTGGTGTTTTTCAGAGTCAGTAGAAAGGCCTCTTTAGTGTCCTAAGTTTTCATTACTGTGATATTTAATTGCTGTCTGGTACGCTAGCTTCCCACCTCGACAACAGCCAGTGAAATTGCAGGGCACCAAATTCAAAACAGAAATCCCATAATTAAAATTCCTCAAACATACAAGTATTATACACCATTTTAAAGATAAACTTCTTGTAAATCCAACCACAGTGTCCAATTTCAAAAAGGCTTTACGGAGAAAGCACACCATGCGATTAAGTCAGCGCCTAGTCACAGAAAACCATACAGCCATTTTCCAACCAAGGAGAGGTGTTTAACTAGTTAAGTCTATAGGGGCGCTATTTCATTATTGGATAAAAAAACGTTCCCGTTTTAAGCGCAATATTTTGTCACGAAAAGATGCTCGACTATGCATATTATTGATAGTTTTGGAAAGAAAACACTCTGACATTTCAGAATCTGCAAAGATATTGTCTGTGAGTGCCCCAGAACTCATTCTACAGGCGAAACCAAGATGAAACGTCAAACAGGAAATTAGCAGAATTTCTGAAGCTCTGTTTTCTTTTTTTTCAATTTAAAGTTTAAGTTTTCTTGTTTTTCAATCAACCAACAAAACACATTCCACATTCACAGATGTGACAGGCTTTAAAAAAAATAAAATAATAATAATACTTTTGAAAAAAATAAAAATACAATTAAAATGAATGATAAAGTCAAAATAAATAAATAATAAAAAAATATTTTTCTTAATCTATATATTTTCCTTGGTACATATATATATATATACGTACGTACGTACGTACGTACGTATACATACACACACACACACACACACATATACGCACACGTACTCAAAAACGAAATTAAAATAAAAACACAAAAAAAAAAAAAAAACATATAACACTTGCAGCAGCACTATCAAGGTTCTTATCAGCTATTTCAAGCATTCGCTGAGACGACGGGCCAATAATTCGTTTTTAGGTTTTACAGTACCTTACACAACATGTATCTGCGCATTTCCCTAGTCACCCCGTTCACTCTGTCCAGTTTGAAATATAGTTGAATAGTGGAGACCAGAGTCTATCAAACTTGGGCTGTCTCTTGTGGAGGTCATAAGTGAGCTTTTCAAGAGGAAGAAAGTCAACAATCTGGTCAATCCACATTTTAAATGTAGGAGGGGTATTAGAGGCCCACAATAGAAGAATACATTTCTTAGCAAAGTATGTAATAGTCATAAGCAAATTTTCTCTGTCAGGATCAAGAACAAAGTCCTGCTGGGCATTAAGAAGATAGATACACGGGGTCATATCAAACTGTACCTCTAGTATTTTCTGTGCAGCAGTATGTACAGATTGCCAGATTCTGGCAATCTCCCTACAGCTCCAAAATACATGCATATAGGTTCCGCTTTCAGAGGTACATCTTTTACAGTTAGGAGACATATCTGTTTTCATTCTATGGAGTCTCAAAGGAGTATAATACAATTTGTACAAAAATGTGTAATTAGATTATTTCATTTTTACACTGGTAGAGGAGCAGTATACCCTGTCGCAAACCTCCGCCCATAACTCATCACTGATAGTCAGACCAAGGTCCTTTTCCCAGATTATTTTCAAAGGAGTAAAGGAGGAGCTTCCTTTCTCAGAAAGGAGTCTATAGATGTAAGATATTTAGCCTTTAATGGATTGTGCTGTGACAAGAAGGGTTTCAACTTCATTCAACTGAGTTCTAAACCTCCTCTTGGAGGTAAATGAGGAAATTACATGTCTAATTTGAAGATATTTAAAAAAAATGGGATCTTGGCACATCGAATTCACTGCAGAGCTCTTGAAAGGATTTCAGTGTAGTGGTTTTCTGATGAAATAGGTCTGAAAAGGTCCTGATTCCTAGAGTATGCCAAAGATTAAAGTTGGCATCCCTCATGGCTTTTGGCAAGTCTGGGTTGCCTACTATAGGTGAGTGAGAACATATTTGGGAGGAAATGCCCAGGTATTTCTTAGTCCCTCCATGCTAGTAGGGTGCTGTAAATCGCAAAGGTTTTGGCTATGTTGCCCACTTCACTAAAGTTATTAATGAATATAATTGAGCTTAAGGGCAATGAACCACAGGATTGGGCTTATATCTGAATCCACGTTGACTCTTGTCTGTTTGTGATCCATGTTAGCATGTTGCGGATTTTGGCAGACCAGTAGTACAGTTGAAGGGAGGGAAGGGCAAGACCACCTTTAGATTCAGGTTTTGATAAAGTGGAAAACTTGATCCTAGGTTTTTTATTGCCCCATATAAATTTGGTGATGCTTTGGTTAGTTGTTTTGAAGAAGGAAACTTGGAGATAGCATGGGAGCATCTGAAATAAGTAGTTTAGTCTAGGGAGGACGTTCATACGGATTACATTAATTCTTCCTACTAAGCTAATTGGGAGGGAGATCCAGGTTTTCCATTGGAAAGGACAAAGTGTCTTCATAGAGCTGGTGAGTGTAATATTGAGAGGGCAGACAGTGGATTTGTTCAAATTGATCTTATAACCTGAAAACTTGCCATACTGAGCAATTGTGTCTAAAATGAGAGGGAGGGATTTCTCAGGGTTGGATATGTAGAGCAATCATCCGCGTAAAGCGAAATCTTGTGCTGCAGGCCACCTGCAGAAACACCCATAATACTTGGATTGCTCCTTATCAGCTCTGCCAGAGGCTCCGCCCCCAACAAGTAGAGCAGCGGGGACAGCGAGCACCCTTGTCTTGTGCCCCGTTCCAGAGGGAATCTGTCAGAGTTCAGTCCATTAGTAGTCACCATGGAATTTGGATGAGAGTATAGTGATTTGATCCATTTAATAAAATTTGGGCCCATATTGAACTTTTCTAAGACTGAAAACAGAAAGCTCCATCCTGTCAAACGCCTTCTCAGCATCCAGTGAAGCCAGCAGGACAAGGGTCTTTTGTGCATTTACTTGATCAATAATATCAAAAAGACGGCGAATGTTATCAGATTAGTATCTGTCTCTAATAAATCCAGTTTGGTCCGCTTTTATTATTTTGGGAAGAAGAGTGTTTAGTCTTTTGGCGAGCAATTTGGTAATTATTTTATAGTCGAAATCCAACAAGCTTATGGGCCGGAAGGACGAGCAGGATAGGGGGTCCTTGTCCTTTTTTAGCAACACTGTAATGCGAGCTGTGTGCATTGAGTCTGGGAGAACTCCGTTTTTGCAAAAATCCTCCAGCATTGGCATGAAGATAGGGCTGAGCTGGGGCCAAAAAGCTTTGTAGAACTCTCTGGGGAATCCATCTGGGATTGGATCTATTACCCCCCCCGCTCAGTCTCAATTCTGTGTTCCGATAAAACAAAAACCGGGAACAGTTAGCAACGCACAACGTCTCCCTCTCCCCACCAAAGAAATGCCTCATCCTCTCCACCCCGCATTGAGTAAATAACACAGTTGCCCTCGTCCAGACCACAGTAAAAGAGGGGGGAAAAATAAAATCAATAGCCCAGCCTACATATGCCTCCCCCAAGGGACATAGGGAACCCCAGGTAATAATAGCAACAACAAAAAAAACAGGGAAATAAAAGTAGGCTGAAACATTAGTAGGCCTAGGTTAGGCTATACAGCCCATCCCTCTCAGTTAAAGGACAATAAATATAAATTGGACGGCTATAATGACATTTAGGGGGTGGATCTCTGGATATCGGCTATATTTCGTCTTACCTCCTTTAGTAATGGCATTAATCGCATTTAGTCATTGGTCTGTTTCTCATTGGCCAGGATTGTCTTTCAAAAAACGTTTTGCCTCTTCGGGAGTTTTGAAGTGTCGCAAGGCTCCTTGGTGAAGAATCCTGAGCTCGTTTGGGTATTTGAATCCCCTGAAGATGCCTCGGTCAATGGAGTATTTCTTCACTTCGTCAAATTCTCGGCGCTTTCGGCGTATTCCAGCTGACAGGTCCTGGTGTAAAGCGAGTTTGGCGTTTCCCACTGTGATGGTGTTGTTTTTCGCCGCCTGTAGGACTCGTTCCTTGTCGGTGAATCTCAGGAAACGAATGGTGATTGGGCGCGCTGGTTGTCTGGCTGCTGGTGGGGGCCTCAGTGCTCGGTGAGCTCTCTCGAGTTCTATGGGCCTGTCGGTGGGCAGGTGGAGCCACTCGGGAAGTTTGTCTTGCAGGTAGCGGATCAGTGGCATGTTTCCCTCTTCTTTTTCGCCCAGATTGAATAGAACACAATTATTCCTTCGCCCCCTGTTTTCCAGGTCCTCTGTTTTCTCTTCCAGATGCTCGATTTTCTTTTTAGCATATGCTATTGTTTCCATGGCATCTATCAATAAGTTTTCCATGGATAGGATTCGCCCCTCTGCCTCGTCCAGGCGCCCCGCGTTTATGGTTATCTTGTTGTTGATGTCAGGCAAAGCGTTTTCCAGGATTGTCACCTTGCCCCCTATCGCACTGAGCTGAGAATTAATGGCATCTAATTTAGTGTTTAGTTCTGTACGTTGGGATCTCAACTCAGAAAGGATGTCTTCGACAGAGTGCGAGGTTGGCATTCGTTGTGCCTCGTGGGGGAGCGCGTTCTCTTGCTCCTGGCTAATGGCACTAGTTTTTTCTGAAGCTAGCTTCTTGTTGGAGGCCTTTTCCGTCGCTAATACTCGAGTCCGGGTAAAAATGTCACCTGTAGTGTCGCCTTTTGTAGCCGCCATGATTTTTTTCTTACTAAAGCTAAATGAGTGTGAACTTGGAGTGGAGGTAAGATTAGGAATTGGAAACTACTTGTGCGGAGCTCATAGTTCATGCGGCCATCTCGTTCAAGGGTCACGTGATCCCCCCCGAAGCTCTGTTTTCTAATGTCTCCTTATATGGCTGTGAATGCGACAGGAATAAGCTTAGACCTTCTGCCGTTTCCCCAAGATGTCGGCAGCATTGTGACGTATTTGTAGGCATATCATTGGAAGATTGACCATAAGAGACTACATTTTCCAAGTGTCCGCCTGGTGTCCTGCGTCGAAATTGGTGCGCAATAGCCAGGTGCAAGTATTTTTCCATTTGATAGAGAGGAGAAACCAGGCTTCCACTAACGATATATCATCGAAGAGATATGTGAAAAACACCTTGAGGATTGATTCTAAACAACGTTTGCCATGTTTCAGTCGATATTATGGAGTTCATTTGGAAAAAAGTTCGCGTTTTGAGGACTGAATTTTCAGGTTTTTTTGGTAGCCAAATGTGATGTACAAAACGGAGCTATTTCTAATACACAAAGAATCTTTTTTGGAAAAACTGAGCATTTGCTATCTAACTGAGAGTCTCCTCATTGAAAACATCCGAAGTTCTTCAAAGGTAAATTATTTTTCTTGTTTTTGTTGAAATGTTGCCTGCTGGATGCTAATGCTAACGCTAAATGCTACGCTAGCTAGCTACTGTTACACAAATGATTGTTTTCCTATGGTTGAGAAGCATATTTTGAAAATCTGAGCTGAAAGTGTTGTTTACAAAAGGCTAAGCTTGAGAGATGGCATATTTATTTTATTTCATTTGCGATTTTCATGAATAGTTAACGTTGCGTTATGGTAATGAGCTTGAGTCTGTATTCACGATCCCGGATCCGGGATGGGGAGATCAGAGAAGTTAAAGTCAGTAATAGCGTTAAAATTAATCACTTACCTTTGATCTTCATCTGGTGGCACTCCCAGATCTCCATGTTAGACTATAAATGTTTGTTTTGTTCGATAATGTCCCTCTTTATGTCCAAAAACCTCTGTGTTGTTGGTGCGTTTAGTTCAGAAATCTAAAGGCACTGATATGGCAGGAGAAAACCCGAGGAAAATCCAACCAGGAAGTACTATCAGGCTGCTTTTCCATTGAAAGCCTATCCACCATACAAAGTTCACGATCTCTGTGGCTTCCTCTACATGTGGCAAGTCTTTAGGCATTGTTTCAGGCTTTTACTCTGAGAAATGAGGGAGATACAGCCCTTTCAATGAGAGGCCAGTGGAAATTTCCAGACATGAGCCCAGCGTGTGATCGAGAGCGCGCATTTCTTGTTTACCTTTTCTATTGACAAAGCTTTTGTCCGGTTGAAATATTGATTATTTATGGGAAAAAAACAACCTGAGAATTGATTATGTTAGTGTCCAGACGGAAGCCACTCCTCAGTAAAAGGCACATGACAGCCCGCTTGGAGTTTGCCAAAAGATTCTCCGACCATGAGAAACCAAGATTGAACTCTTTGACCTGAATGCCAAGCGTCATGTCTGAAGGAAACCTGGCACCATCCCTACGGTCAAGCATGGTGGTGGCAGCATCATGCTGTGGGGATGTTTGTCAGCGGCAGGGAGACAAGTCAGGATCGAGGCAAAGATGAAAGGAGCATACCCCGAGAGATCCTTGATGAAAACCTGCTTCAGAGTGCTCAGAACCTCAGACTGTGTCGAAGGTTCACCTTGTAACAGGACAACGACCCTAAGCACATAGCCAAGACAATGTCATTGAATGGCCCAGCCAGAGTTCGGACTTGAACCCGATCAAACATCTCTGGAGAGACTTGAAAATAGCTGTGCAGCGACACTCTCATCCAACCTGACAGAGCTTGAGAGGATCTGCAGAGAAGAATGGGAGAAGCTCCCCAAATACAGGTGTACCAGGCTTGTAGCGTCATACTCAAGAAGACTTGAGGCTGTAATTGCTGTCAAAGGGGCTTCAATAAAGTACTGAGTGAAGGGTCTGAATAGTTATGTAAATGTGATATTGCCGTTTTTGCAACAAAAAAAATCTAAACCTAATTTTGCTTTGTCTTTATGGGATATAGTGTGTTGATTGATGAGGTGAGAAAAACTATTTAAGAATACGGCTGTAACGTAAAACAAAATGTATAAATATTCAATGGGTCTGGGCCTCCTGAGAGGTGTCACTACAGACCCAGGTTCGATCCCTGTGATGTCCTTGGTCCATTGCGCTCTAGCGACTGCTTGTGGCGGGCCGGGTGCATGCACGCTGACCAAGGTCCCCACTTGTATGGCGTTTCTTCTGACACATTGGTGCGGCTGGCTTCCGGGTTAAGCAAGCAGTGTGTCAAGAAATAATGCAGCTTGGCAGAGTCATGTTTCGGAGGACACATGACTCTAGACCTTCGCCACTCACGAGTCCGTACAGGAGTTGCAGCGATGAGGCAAGACTAACTACCAATTTGGATATAACGATATAGGGGAGAAAAAGGGGTAAAAACGAACAAAAGAAGAATACAACTAAATATTTAAGTCAAGGGGTCGGAATACTTTCCGAATGCACTGTAAGTGTGATTGAGTTGAGCCTTTAGACTAGTAAATTGGCCTTTTTCTTATCAACTTACTATAATTTTAAGTTCACGGAAATTGAGCCCTGCTGCAGGTTTTTTTATTCATGAAAGCCCTCTGTTGGGATTCTTTTTTTCTTCGTAGTTAAGAGTCGATGATCAGAGGTATATTCCCCAGGTACCAAAGAAAACATTTGTGCCGACTGTCTGAATTTGTCCAATTTCAAATTCTCGTTTTCAATTCAAAACGTTTTCCATTGCAAAGTGTTTTGCTACGGTGGGTGTTAATGAATACACCCCAGGTCTCCCATCCTCTTGCATTTGTGGCAGCCAGTGTGGTGAAGTGTAAAAGAAAGGCCTGGCCGGGAGGAGAAGAAGGAACGGTGTGTGGGGGGCTACAGACTGTGACTAGCTTGCTATATATATATAGCTTGCTATACTTCTGCATAGCAGGACTCTCAAATATTACACCCAACCTGCTCCATGCTCAGTCACCACACAAGAGAATCGCCCACTTCTTGGCAAAGAATCTGTTCTCAATGACTCACCTGGATAGTGTTCATTAGGGCGTCAAACAGAATATGTTTTGAAACTGAAAACGAAAATAAGCTCTTCAAATTGGATGAGTCCAGGTTGCCCTTTCCTTTTTTCTTTATTTGGTGCGTAATGAACAGTACCCTGGCTACCAATATTCTTTGAATCACCTGACATCCTTGCAACATTTTGCTACGATGTTCCCAAATGAACATGAGCCTGCAATCTTATGCACCCCTTATTTATTTTCTGTGTAGATCATCAGCACAGCAGAGAGAGTTTCTCACACAGGGAATGTCCTCATAGGTACCCCCTGCACACACACGCCAACTATGGTTGACCAGGGACGCAACCAGGATGCCAACAAGTGGACCCCAGGGTGAGCTGTTACACACACTTTTTTTCAGTTTGCTCAAGTACATACACATTTTCTCACACACACACAACTGCATTGTTTGCTCGAGTACACACACACCACTGCTCTGTTTTGTTGCACATTATCATTGTTGTAAAGAGGTATTTTATTTGATCTTTTTCCAGAACATGACAAGAATTTAAGTAAAGTACCATCCACTGTATTTATTTTTTATTAGCTAACATCACTTTTTGTTTTTTATTCCCAGGGTCAAGAAGCGAACGCATGATTTCATTGACTCATATTTCTCTGACCGGTGGGTTGATTCTGTTATTCTGGCTACTGTTGTTAATATTCACACACACACACACCCAGCAGGGATTGCTAGGTAGAGATTTCCAATCTAATGTATTTATTGCGGCCTGTAAGTTAGCCTATGGATTTACAGATAATATACACTGCATTCAGTAAGTATTCAGACCCATTGACTTTTTCCACATTTTGATACGTTTCAGCCTTATTTGAAAATTTATTACAAATAAATCCACATCAATCTACACACAACACTCCATAATGACAAAGCGAAAACATTTTTTTAAATGTTTGCTAATTTATAAAAACAGAAATACCTTATTGACATAAGTATTCAGGCCCTTTGATATGACACTGGAAATTGAGCTCAGGTTCATCCTGTTTTCATTGATCATCCTTGAAATGTTTCTACAACTTGATTGGAGTCCCACCTGTGGTACATTCAATTGATTGGAAATTATTTGGAAAGGCACAAACCTGTCTAAGGTCCCAGACTTGAAGAATGTCAGAAGCAAAACCAGGCCATGAGGTCGAAGGAATTGCCCGTAGAGCTCAGGGACAGGATTGTGTCGGGGTACAGATCTGGGGAAGGGTACCAAAAAAATTCTGCAACATTGAAACTTCCCAAAAACACAGTTGCCTCCATCATTCTTAAATGGGAGGTTTGAAACCACCAAGACTCTTCCTAGAGCCGGCCGCCAGGCCAAACTGAGCAATCGGGGGAGAAGGGCCTTGGTCAGAGAGGTGACCAAGAACCCGATGGTCACTCTGACAGAGCTCCAGAGTTCCTCTGGAGATGGGAGAACCTTCCAGAAGGACAACCATCTCTGCAACATTCCACCAATCAGGCCTTTATGGTAGAGTGGACAGACGAAAGCCACTCCTCAGTAAAAGGTACAACAGCCCGCTTTGAGTTTGCAAAAGGCACCTTCAAGGACTCTCACACCATGAGAAACAAGATTCTCTGGTCAATGAAACCAAGATTGAACTCTTTGGCATGAATGACAAGTGTCACGTCTGGAGGAAACAGGGCACCATCCCTACGGTTAAGCGTGGTGGCAGCATCATTATGTGGCAGGTACTAGGAGACTGGTCAGGATTGAGGGAAAGATGAACTGAGAAAAGTACAGAGATCCTTGATGAAAACCTGCTCCAGAGTGCTCAGGACCTCAGACTGGGCCAAATGTTCATCTTCCAACACGACATCAACCCTAAGCACACAGCCAAAACAATGCAGGAGTTTTATTTTACCTATTTAACTAGGCAAGTCAGTTAAGAACAAGTTCTTATTTTCAATGAAGGCTTAGGAACAGTGGGTTAACTGCCTTGTTCAGGGGCAGAACGACAGATTTTTACCTTGTACTGAGTATGATTACTTCCGTGTTTTTTTTAAAATGCATTCGCTAATATTTCTAAAAACCTGTTTTCACTTTGTCATTATGGGGTATTGTGTGTGTGTGTATATTGATGAATTGTTGTCATATCTTAATCTATTTTAGAATAAGGCTGTAACAAAATTTTGAAAAAGTTAAGGGGTCTGAATACTTTCCGAATACACTGTATAAAGTAACAGCATATAGAGGAATAATATAAAAATAGTAAATGACAGGAAGAGTGCAGGAAGACTATCCAGTCAAACAAGTCGCAGATAGTGAGATGGCGTTAGAAAGTGGGATAGAGGTAGGAGAATTGGCGAAAAAGGGAGTAACAGAGGGCGAGAGAAACTGAGTCAGAGAGACGCTTTGTCATTCTCTCACAGCATCTCATTGAGCTGAAGCGTCTCATTACTTCCAAAGCATACCAGTTCATTAGGCAATGGAATTAGTTTTAATCTAGGAGGACTGACTACTGACACACACACAGTAACATTGTCTTGTATATTGAATTAATCTGTCTGTGTTGCAGGGATGGGCTGTGCTCAGGAGACTCTTCAGCCAGGTAACTGCCTGGCTCAGAATGTAGATGGAGGTGAAATGGTGCAATTGTAGGAAGGGGGGGCTGCTGCTCAAGAGCTCAGCTGCAGTCTGGCATTTTTTTGTTGTTAGTCCAGAATGCATCTGTCTGACCCCCACACCCGAAAGATCACGCAACTGCTGACTCACTACAGCAGAACACTGACTCTCTCTCACCATGCCTACCCCTCTCTCCTGCCTTTTGTTCCCTTCCTGTCATCTCCTCTGGATACAATTTATATTTCATTGTCCCATTTTCTTCTCCTGTGCGGTCTCTTTTTCTCTCGTACATGCCCACCCAGAGCTCTTTTTTTTTTTTATCTTTCTCTCGTTTGCTTTCGCGCTCTCACAGTACAGTTTAGTAAGAACTGCAGTGGATTTGTGGAAGTAGCGACCATGACTGCCAATTCACTAGTGACTGCAGGTTTTTTGTGTGTGTTCAGGTGAGCAGATTATGTAACCATCAGAGACTGTGTAGGTACTGTATGTTTGTATGTACATGTGTAGTATGTACATTGCCAGTCAAGAGTTTGGACACAACTACTAATTTCAGAGTTTTATTTATTTTTACTGTTTTCTACATTGTCAAATAATAGTGAAGACATTAAAACTATGAAAAAACACAAATGGAATCATGTAGTAACCAAAAAAATGTTAAAACAAAATATATTTGAGATTCTTCAATGTAGCCACCTTCATGACAGGTTTGCACACTTGGAATTCTCTCAACCAGCTACATTAGGTAGTCACCTGGAATGCATTTCAATTAACAGTTATGCCTTGTTATTGGTATTGTGGAATTTCTTTCATTCTTAATGCATTTGAGACAATCAGTTGTGTTGTGACAAGGTAGGGATTTTATTACAAAAGATAATTTGGTAAAAGACCAAGTCCATATTATGGCGAGAACAGCTCAAATAACCAAAGAGAAACAACAGTCCAACATTTCAAGAACTTTGAAAGTTTCTTCAAGTGCAGTCGCAAAAACCAAGCGCTATGATGAAACTGGCTCTCATGAGGATTGCCACAGGAAAGGAAAACACAGAGTTACCTCTGCAGCAGAAGATAAGATCATTAGATTTAACTGCACCTCAGATTGCAGGCCAAATAAATGCTTCACAGAGTTCAAGTAACAGACACATCTCAACATCAACTGTTCAGAAGAGACGGCGTGAATCAGGCCTTCATGGTCGAATTTCTGAGAAGAAACCTCTACTAAAGGACACCAATAGTAACAAGAGACTTGCTTGGGCCAAGAAACACAAGCAGTGGACTTTAGACCAGTGGAAATATGTTCTTTGGTCTGTTTAGTCCAAATTTTTGATTTGTTTCCAACCACCATGTCTTTGTGAGACGCAGAGTAGGTGAGTGGATGATCTCCACATGTGTGGTTCCAAACTTGAAGCATGGAGGAGGTGTGGGGGTGCTTTGCTGGTGACACTGTCTGTGATTCATTTAGAATTCAAGGCACACTTAACCAGCATGGCTACCACAGCATTCTGCAGCGATACGCCAGGGTGAAGGATACACTGCAGAGTAAAGGAAAAGTAGCTAACAAGTGCTCAGCATATGTGGGAACTTCTTCAAGACTGTTGGAAAACCATTCCAGGTGAAGCTGGTTGAGAGAATGCCAAGAGTGTGCAAAGCTGTCATCAAGGCTGTATCGCAACAGGCTGTGATTGCGAGTCACATAGGGCGGCGCACAATTGACCCAGCGTCATCCGGGTTAGGGTTTGGCTGGGGTAGGCCGTCATTGTAAATAAGAATTTGTTCTTAACTAACCTGCCTCGTTAAATAAAAGGCAAAGGTTGGATACTTAGAATATAAAATATATTTAGATTGAACACTTTTTTTGGTTACTACATTGTTCCATGTGTTATTTCATAGTTTTGATGTATTCACTATTATTCTACAATGCAGAAAATAGTAAAAATAAAGTAAACCCCTTATGAGTATTTGTATCCAAATTTTTGACTGGAACTGTACGTGTGTCAGGGCCAGAGCGTGTTAGCGCCGCACCATTCATCGAATTCAGATTTGAAATTGTAATATTGACGTGCAATATCCATATTGCAAGAGGCTGCAATTTTCTCATTTCTTTGACACTGTTAATACAACAAAAACTGGACTACGGTACCTACTCCAATTAGAAGCGCTAGACTCCGTACATTCACTCTCTAGATGTACAGAGAATGCTGACGAATCACAAGCAGGCTCTCTCACTCTGCATGGCATGCACATGCTGGCCAATAAGTGTCCTCACTTAGTGTGCAGTTAGATGCTGGTGAGGAGAGAAAGGGTATTTAATCCTTTGAAGACTATCCATCCCCTTCTTTGACGATTGCATGGTAAAAAAAAATTAAAAAGCGCAGACAGCAGAAAAGCCCCTCAGTCACCTGCAACCAGCCATCAAGTGTAATGGCCTACGGAAAATAAATCCTGACCAGTGGAGGCTGCTGAAGGGTGGACGGCCCATAATGGTTGGAATGGAGCGAATGGCATGAAACCCATCGAAATCATGAATCAGCTGGCATCATTTGTATGGATATATACAGTGATGATTTTAGCATGTAAATCTAAAAAAAAGTGGGATGCTTGCCAGCAAAAAAAGTGGGATGCATGCCAGCAAAGCCACTACACAACACTAAACAATACATTATTGCACTATAACGGTGACAAATGGTGCCAACAAAATGTTAGGGCCTACATAAAGCTGTCCCAACAGCAGTCCCAACATCTTACCACTGCTACACTTGGCTATAAGCAGAGCCTTGTCTTGCAGTGAAACAGTTAATTCAGCCTCATGTACTGCCTTAAAAAAAAACAGCTGATATGGCTGACTTGCTTAAACAAATGTGGTTTCTAATGACAATTTAGATGTACAAACTATGGCATAAGGGAACGACAAGCGTATTAGGTGCAATCTGTAATTTCGATTAAGACATTAATGAGCGAGCTAGAACGGACATAATCAACTATTTGTTTAGCACTTTTGAAATATACAGCGACAGAACATTCAGAACATGGGCTGTTCTTACAGTATTCTCCCTGTACACCAAGTCAGAACCGTAGGATAAATAAAGGGGGCATACAAGCAGACAATGAAAGCTCTTACAATATTTAATGATTACATTTCTCTAAAACAGGTTATAGGCTACATGTGCACCACCATGTCAGAACAGTAGACAACATTTAAGAGGGGTAAATAGACTAAATTATTAGGGTGAGGCACATGGGCTACTAACATCGTATTACACAACATACACTTAGTATTACTTTCTTAGCTACAGTATGCATATCTCTCTGGCATATTACATAATTTATGCAGCAGCATATAATACATTTTTGGACTCCCCTTATGCTGTGCTGACTTGAACAGGAAGGTGGCGCGGCGGGCAAGTTTTGTCATCAAAGTCCGGCATTCTCTTGATTTATGGTGCTTTCAAAAGAACGGACAACTCGGGGGGGGGGGGGGGGGGGTTGAATCATGATGACGTCATTGATCTTCAGGTCGTAGCTATAGAAAGAGGCCAAATTTACAATTCTGAGTTGAATGACCGTTCAAAACATTTTCCCAGTGAGAGTTCATCCTGAACTCAACTCAGAACTGCGAAAACTTCTGTAAGTTGTTTTGATCGCTGCACAAATCATGCTTCATTGACAGCATGGTCAATGTTGAATGTTTATCATTTTAAAATTGGAAAAGAGACCCTTACTCCCAGATTTGGGACCACTGTTGAATTTGCGATTTCCAACTTGTCTAATGTTTATGGCCGATGAGCACCAGTACGTTTTATCTATAATTTCTCTTCATATGACAAGGATTAAAAAGGATTTGCAAGTAGATTGTCGACTTGATTCATGATTTTTAAAGTATGATGTTGACATGATCAGTTCAATCAAAGATGCTGTACATATAACTTGATTTGATGTAATTTTATCTGTGGCCAATGACCTTGAGCCTTCTTGGATGGGCACTTCTAATGTCACTCTATGGCAGCACCCAAGGGGCAGCACCCAAGGTTTACCTTTAGACTTGGTGGTGATGTCGTGTCCCCATGAGTGGCAGAACACTGAGCCAATCACGACATAACACTTCGTATTTTCTACTGGCCCCACCACTGAAAGCATTGAACCAGGCTGGAACACCTGCATTTTGGAGCTGCCTTACTCCAGAAAACAAAAAAGAGACCATGTTTGTATTAACTCAATTATGTATTTTTTTGTTGTTAGTGAAACTGATATGCTGGTATTAATCAAATCAAGTTATTCGTTACATGCGCCGAATACAACACAGTGAAATGCTTACTTACAAAGCCCATAACCTCTCTGGGATATGTGGGACGCTAGCATCCCACCTGGCCAAAAGCCAGTGAAAATGCAGAGCGCCAAAATCAAATAAATTACTATAAAAATCAAACTTTCGTGAAATCACACTTAAGATACCAAATTAAAGCTACACTTGTTGTGAATCCAGCCAACATGTCAGATTTCAAGAAGACTTTTCGTCGAAAGCAAACGATGCTATTATCTGAGGGTAGCACCTCCGTAAACAAAGAGAGAAAGCATATTTCAGAAATAAAAATATAAATCATGCCTTACCTTTGACAAGCTTCTTTTGTTGGCACTCCAATATGTCCCATAAACATCACAAATGGTCATTTTGTTCGATTAATTCTGTCGATATAATATATATATATATATCCAAAATGTCAATTTATTTGGTGCGTTTGATTCAGAAAAACACCGGTTCCAACTTGTGCAACGTGACTACAAAATATCTCAAAAGTTACCTGTAAGCTTTGCCAAAACATTTCAAACTACTTTTGTAATACAACTTTAGGTATCTTTTAACATGAATAATTGATACAATTGAAGACGGGATGATCTGTGTTCAATACAGGAGGAACACAAACTGAGGCTAGCTTTCTGGTCACGCACCTCTAACAGTACACTTGACGTGACCCTCGTTTTGAACAGGGCTACTTCTTCAGTACACAAAGGAAAAACCTCAACCAATTTCTAAAGACTGGTGACATCCAGTGGAAGCGGTATGAACTGGATTCCCAATGAAAACTCATTGAAAAGAGTGACCTAAAAAAGAAAAATGGTTTGTCCTCGGTTTCGCCTGCTAAATAAGTTCTGTTATACTCACAGACATGATTGAAACAGTTTTAGAAACGTCAGTGTTTTCTATCCAAATCTACTAATAATATGCATATCTTATCTTTTGGTGATGAGTAGCAGGCAGTTGAATTTGGGCATACATTTCATCTGGATGTAAAAATACTGCCCCCTGTCACCAAGAAGAGAATGTTTTATTTCAGCTTTTATTTATTTCATTACATTCCCAGTGGGTCAGAAGTTTACATTCACTCTATTAGTATTTGGTAGCATTGCCTTTAAATTGTTTAACTTGGGTCAAATGTTTTTGGTAGCCATCCACAAGCTTCCCACAATAAGTTGGGTGAATTTTGCCCCATTCCTCCTGACAGAGCTGGTGTAACTGAGTCAGGTTTGTAGGCCTCCTTACTCGCACATGCTTTTCCAGTTCTGCCCACACATTTTCTATAGGATTGAGGTCAGGGCTTTGTGATGGCCACTCCAATACCTCGATTTTGTTGTCCTTAAGCCATTTTGCGACAACTTTGGAAGTATGCTTGGGGTCAATGTCCATTTGGAAGACCCATTTGCAACCAATCTTTAACTTCCTGACTGATGTCTTGAGGTGTTTCGTCAATATATCCACATGATTTTCCGTTCTCATGATGCCATCTATTTTGTAAAGTGCACCAGGCCCTCCTGCAGCAAAGCACCCCCACAACATGATGCTGCCACCCCGTGCTTCACGGTTGGGATGATGTTCTTTGGCTTGCAAGCCTCCCCCTTTTTCCTCCAAACATAACAATGGTCATTATGGCCAAACAGTTCTATTTTTGTTTCATCAGACGAGAGGACATTTCTCCAAAAAGTACAATCTTTGTCCCAATGTGCAGTTGCGAACCGTAGTCTGGCTTTTTTATGGCGGTTTTGGAGCAGTGGCTTCTTCCTTGCTGAGAGGCCTTTCAGGTTATGTCGATATAGGACTCGTTTTACAGTGGATATAGATACTTTTGTAGCTGTGTCCTCCAGCATCTTCACAAGGTCCTTTGCTGTTTTTCTGGGATTGATTTGCGCTTTTTGCACCAAAGTATGTTCATCTCTAGGAGACAGAACGCGCCTCCTTCCTGAGCAGTATGGTCCAATGGTGTTTATACTTGTGTACTATTGATTGTACAGATGAACGTGGTACCTTCAGGTGTTTGGAAGTTGCTCCCAAGGATTTATTTTTATTTTCCCATGATGTCAAGCAAGGAGGCACTGAGTTTGAAGGTAGGCCTTGAAATACATCCACAGGTACACCTCCAATTGACTCAAACGATGTCAATTAGCCTATCAGAAGCTTCTAAAGCCATTACATAATTTTCTGGAGGTTTCCAAGCTGTTTAACCCCCCTACTTTGTGCAATTTCTGCCTGAAGACATACCCAAATCTAACAGCCTGTAGCTCAGGCACAGAACCAAGGATATGCATATTCTTGGCACCATTTTGAAAGAAAACACTCTGAAGTTTGTGTAAATGTGAATTGAATGTAGGAGGATATAACACAATATATCTGGTTTAGATACAAAAATAAAAAACATGTTTTTTTTCATTGTTTTATCATCTTTAAAATGAACAAGATAAAACAAACATTCAGATAGGATGATGGGGACAATTTCAGTGAAAAATATAAGAGGGCAACAGTACTTGTGCAAAGTTTCAGAATGATAACTTCCAAAATGAGTGTGCTACATGAAGTCACCCAGGTGTCCCACACAAGTAGCGCAAATGTACCCAAGTGACCAAATTGGTGAAGGTATACATTTTGAAACAAATAACTATATACAAAATGCCAAAATGGTATTCTAACACCCCCCCCCCCCCCCCCCCCAAAAAAAAATAATAAAAAAGAATGTTTAAAAAAAATTGGGGAAAAATATAATTATTGATTAAAAAAAATATATGAATAAATATATATACATTTACAAAATAACATGGGTAACTATTTGCACACTTTCAATATTTGGAAGACCCTCAGGCCTCTATCAAATATATATATATATATATATATATATAAGCAATGCAGGTGTAGAAGCACGGTGGCTAGGAAAAACTCCCTAGAAAGGCAAAAACCTAGGAAGAAACCTAGAGAGGGACCAGGCTATGAGGGGTGGCCAGTCCTCTTCTGGCTGTGCCGGGTGGAGATCAGTGGTTGTAGAGGGTGCAGCAGGACAGCACCTCGAGTAAAAATGAACAGTTTAGGGTTCCATAGCCGCAGACAGAACAGTTGAAACTGGAACAGCAGCAAGGCCGGTTGGACTAGGGACAGCAAGGAGTCATCATGGCTGGTAGTCCTGAAGCATGGTCCAAGGGCTCAGATCCTCTGAGAGAAAGAAGGAGAGAAAGAGAGCAGACTTAAATTCACACAGGACACCGGATAAGACAGAAGAAGTACTCCAGATATAACAAACTGACCCTAGCCCCCACCCACTTTGCCATATAACCCCACCAACTTTGCCAAAACTCTAGACAATATTCTGCTGCTGATGCCAGATGCCATAGCAGTATCTTTCTGATGTAAAGCAGAGGGTCACTGAGCATGTTGTGCATGTAAAGGGGGACTTCATCTTGCAAACAACACAGCAACGCCGCCATGCTGTGCCCTTTTGGCCCTTAGGCACATCCATGCCTGCACAAATATATTTGGGCAGATGAACACTTGTGGCAGGAGCAGAAGGGACAGGGCTTGGTGCAGTGGTGCTGTAGCCAGCAAGCTCCTTGATGCTCCCTCTAATGTAGACTGATTGGAGGAAGCATGCTGCCTGTGTTGAGATGTATGGGTTTACATTCTACACCATATATATACATACACACACACACACACACACACAGTGGGGCAAAAAACGATTTAGTCAGCCACCAATTGTGCAAGTTCTCCCACTTAAAAAGATGAGAGGCCTGTAATTTTCATCATAGGTACACTTCAACTATGACAGACAAAATGAGAATTTTTTTTAGGATTTTTTATTAATTTATTTGCAAATTATGGTGGAAAATAAGAATTTGGTCAATAACAAAAGTTTATCTCAATACTTTGTTATATACCCTTTGTTGGCAATGACGGAGGTGAAGACTTACAGAAAACGTTTGACAAGTTTTTCACACACTGTTGCTGATATTTTGGCCCATTCCTCCATGCAGATCTCCTCTAGAGCAGTAATGTTTTGGGACTGTTGCCTGGCAAAACGGACTTTCAACTCCCTCCAAAGATGTTCTATGGGGTTGAGATCTGGAGACTGGCAGTCGGGCCTGGACATGTACTGGCTTAAGCAGGGGGACACATCTGGCACTGCAGGATTTGAGTCCCTGGCGGTGTGGGGTGTTACTGATGATCGGCTTTGTTACTTTGGTCCCAGCTCTCTGCAGGTCATTCACTAGGTCCCCCCATGTGGTTCTGGGATTTTTGCTCACCGTTCTTGTGATCATTTTGACCCCACGGGGTGAGATCTTGCGTGGAGCCCCAGATCGAGGGAGATTATCAATGGTCTTGTATGTCTTCCATTTCCTAATAATTGCTCCCACAGTTGATTTCTTCAAACCAAGCTGCTTACCTATTGCAGATCTACAATTTTGTTTCTGGTGTCCTTTGACAGCTCTTTGGTCTTGGCCATAGTGGAGTTTGAAGTGTGAGCAGTGTATACACACACACACACACACACACACACACACACAGACATAGGCTATCGTCGTTCTCATACAAACAAACAGACCCTCACTCACTAGCTAACATGTACTTTACCCATTTTCATTACATCTTTATATATTGCAAATAAAATGTAAAAACAGGTATAATAAACTTTCACTGCTCAAAAAAATAAAGGGAACGCTAAAATAACACATCCTAGATCTGAATGAATGAAATATTCTTATTAAATACTTTTTTGAATGTGCTGACAACAAAATCACACAAAAATGATCAATGGAAACTTAAATTTATCAACCCATGGAGGTCTGGATTTCGAGTCACACTCAACAGACCTCCGGTTGTTGTATTCGGTCACAGTATGTTTGCATTTTTCTAAGGAGAAAAGGTGCCTCTGTGGTTTCGGCGTCACTGAGTGTGAGCGTGTTCCTCACACCATGACTACTCTCCCTGTACCCATTATCGCACATTCACCACCATTTTTCCAGCCTGTTTCTCGTCTTCTCTCTCTCTAATTCTTCCCAAATTATCCAAGCTACAGTAGCTGCGGTTCTGGAACTAATTTGTCCTGACAACTGTAACCCTAAGCTTCCACCACGCAGCGGCTTGCCATCCCCACCTCCTACCTCATACACTACACACATACACGGTCTTCCTATTTGCGTGTGTGTGTGCTCCAGTTATGTAATGAGCGGCTCTGCAGTCGCCTACTCTCTACTCTACTGCGTGTTAGAAGGAACTGTACTGTGCCTATAGTTTGAGGGTTGGGGGATGTTTGTGAATGGACATTTTGATTGCTCACTCACTTAGGCGCACACACGCAGCTATATCTTTACATGTCTCTGTCCTGTCCACTTACATAGTCTTCCTCGTCTTCATCTATATCTATTCTCTCGCTCTCCTCTTCTCTCTGTTCTTCTCTCTCTGTGTTCTCTTTCTCTCACGCCTACAGTACAAGTCAAAAGTTTGGACAGCTATTCATTCAAGGGTTTTTCTTTATTTTTACTATTTTCTACATTGTTGAATAATAGTGAAGACATCAAAGCTGAAATAACACATAGGGAATCATGTAGTAACCACAAGTGTTAAACGAGTCAAAATATTTTATAGATTCTTCCAAGTAGCCACCCTTTGCCTTGATGACAGCTTTGCACACTGTTGACATTCTCTCAACCAGCTTCATGAGGTAGTCAGTCGCCTGGAATGTTTTTCCAAAACTCTTAAAGGAGTTCCCACATATGCTGAGCACTTGTTGGCTGCTTTTCCTTCACTCTGCGGTCCATCTCATCCCAAACCATCTCAATTGGGTTGAGTTCAGGTGGTTGTGGAGGCCAGGTCATCTGATGCAGCACTCCATCACTCTCCTACTTGGTCAGATAGCCCTTACACAGCCTGGAGGTGTGTTTTGGGTCATTGTCCTATTGAAAAACAAATTATAGTCCCACTAAGTGCAACCAGATGGGATTGCGTATCGCTGCAGAATGGTGTGGTAGACATGCTGGTTGAATTCTAAATAAATCACTGATGGTGTCACCAGCAAAGCACCATCACACCACCACCACCATGCTTCGCGAATGGAACCACACATGCGGAGATCATCCGTTCGCCTACTTTGCGTCTCACAAAGACAGCGTTTGGATCCAAAAATCTCAAATTTGGACTAAACAGACCAAAGGACAGATTTCCACTGGTCTCATGTCCATTGCTCATGTTTCTTGGCCCAAGCAAGTGTCTTCTTATTGATGTCCTTTAGTAGTGGTTTCTTCTCAGCAATTTGACCGTGAAGGCCTGGCTTCGGAGTCTCATCTGAACAGTTGATGTTGAGATGTCTGTTACTTGAACTCTGAAGCATTTTTTTGGCCTGCTATTTCTGAGGCTGGTAACTCTAATGAAGTTATCCTCTGCAGCAGAGGTAACTCTTGGTATTTTTCTGTGGCGGTCCTCATGAGAGCCAGTTTCTTCATCAGCGCTTGATGGTGTTTGTGACTGCACTTGAAGACACTTTCAAAGTTCTTGACATTTTACTGATTGACTGACCTTCATATCTTTAAGTAATGATGGACTGTCATTTCTCTTTGCTTATTTGAGTTGTTCTTGCCATAATATGGACTTGGTCTTTTATCTATTAGGGCTATCTTCTGTTTACCAGCCCCACCTTGTCACAATAGACCTGATTGGCTCAAACGCATTAGGAAGGAAAGAAATTCCACAAATGTACATTTTAACAAGGCACACCTGTTGATTTGAAATGCATTCCAGGTGACTACCGCATGAATCTGGTTGAGAATGTCAATTGTGCAAAGCTGTCAAGGCAAAGGGTGGCTACTTTGAAGAATCTCAAATATAAAATATATTTTGATCTGTTTAACACTTTATGGTTACTACATGATTCCATATGTGTTGATGTCTTCACCATTATTCTGAAATGTATAAAATAGTAAAAATAAAGAAAAACACTGCAATGAGTAGGTGTGTCCAAACTTTTGACTTGACATGCGCTCATGCATATGCACATTCTGCCTGCGCCTCTTGCCCTGTGTGACATTTTCTACATCATAGTTGGTTTTACCAATTGCACGTTGCCAAATGTAACGCATCTGTGTTGTGCTCTACGACTAACAACCCTAATGTTACATAATCCACTCACCTGAACACACACACAAAATGTCTGTATATCAACCCCCCCCTCTCTCCCTCTGTTTTCTTTGTGGCGATATCTCTTTTTAGCCTGATTTCTCTTCTTTTTCTCCATGCCCCACTACCGCCCTTTCGGTTTCCCTTGGTGTGTAAATCACAGAGTGCGAGCCCCTGATTTAAACAAGCGATTTTTATCACTGCTGTGTGGGCGGAGCGTCATGCGTAGCTTAACGGTTCATCAGTCAATCATCCATTTTATCCCGTTTTGGATTCACATTCGCCAAAAGTTAACCATGTTTCTGCTGATTTGAGAATGAGATGACTATACGTGCGTGCATGCACACGCGCACACAGCGATCCTTGTGAAATGATAAACAATAGTGCTTCCCCTGCATGTGGAGGTGGTGGTTTGTAATGAAATGCAAGAATCCCTCTCTTCCCTCTCCCTGGGCTAGTGAGCTAGAGAAACCACATTACACTGGAACTGTTGTGAGAAAGAGGACATGTGTGCCTAAAACACAGCATATGCCAGAGGACTTGTGTGGCAGCATGCAATGACTCCTGACATAGAGCACATCAGCATTCGACAGACAGTGCTTTGTTTTTTGTACTGTCCTGAATGGCTGGGGCTATGAGCACATACATAGCTAATTCTTTCCATTGAGGTCTATCAGCAAGGTGTGTGTGTGTGCCTCGCTGATCCTCAACACGGGGGCACCTCAGGGGTGCCTGCTCAGTCCCCTCCTACTCCCTGTCACTCATCTCTGCACGGCCAGACATGACTCCAACACATCACGTTTTTGCCGATGAAACAGTGGTAGGCCTGATCACCAACGATGAGACGGCCTATAGGGAGAAAGTCAGAGACCTGGCCGTGTGGTGCCAGAACAACAACATATCCCTCAATGTGATCAAGACCAAGGAGATGATTGTGGAGTAGAGGAAAAGGAGGACAGAGCACGCCCCCAATTGCAATTGACGGGGCTGTAGTTGAGCAGGTTGAGAGCTTCAAGTTCCTTGGTGTCCACATCACCAACAAACTATCACGGTCCAAACATACCAAGACAGTCGTGAAGAGGGCACGACAATGGCTATTGCCCCTCAGGAAGTGGAAAAAGTTTCGTCATGGATCCTCTGATCCTCAAAATGTTCTACAGCTGCACCATCAAGAGCAGGTTGCATCACCACCTGGTATGGCAACTGTGCCGCCTCCGACCGCACTACAGAGTGTGTATGGCCCAGTACATCACCAAGCTTCCTGCCATCCAGGACCTCTACACCAGGCGGTGTCAGAGGAAGGCCCTAAAATTTGTCAGACTCCAGCCACCCTAGTCAGACTATTCTCACTGCTACCACACGACAAGCGGTGCCGGCGCACCAAGTCTAGGCCCAAAACGCTTCTTAACCTGTTGCGACGAGCAATCCCGTATCCGGGAGCGTAATTATAGCCTCAAGCTCATTACCATAACGCAACGTTAACTATTCATGAAAATCGCAAATGAAATGAAATAAAAATATTGGCTCACAAGCTTAGCCTTTTGTTAACAACGCTGTCATCTCAGATTTTCAAAAAAATGCTTTTCAACCATAGCTACACAAGCATTTGTGTAAGAGTATTGATAGCTAGCATAGCAAGAAAAAAAGAAAAGCATTCAAATAAAATAATTTACCTTTGAAGAACTTCGGATGTTTTCAATGAGGAGACTGTTAGATAGCAAATGTTCAGTTTTTCCAAAAATATTATTTGTGTAGGAGAAATCGCTCCGTTTTGTTCATCACATTTGGCTAAGAAAAAACCCAGAAAATTCAGTCATTACAACGCAAACTTTTTTCCAAATTAACTCCATAATATCGACAGAAACATGGCAAACGTTGTTTAGAATCAATCCTCAAGGTGTTTTTCACATACCTATTCGATGATAAATCACTCGTGGCAGTTTGGTTTCTCCTCTGTTCAAAATGGAAAAATGCACGCACCTGGAGATTACGCAGTAGTTTCGACGGAGGACACCGAGCGGACACCTGGTAAATGTAGTCTCTTATGGTCAATTTTCCAATGATATGCCTACAAATACGTCACAATGCTGCAAACACCTTGGGGAAACGACAGAAAGTGTAGGCTCATTCCTTGCGCATTGACAGCCATATAAGGAGACATTGGAACACAGCGCATTCAAAATCTGGCTCACTTCCTGTATGAAATGTAATCTTGGTTTCGCCTGTAGCAATAGTTCTGTGGCACTCACAGACAATATCTTTGCAGTTTTGGAAACGTCAGTGTTTTCTTTCCAAAGCTGTCAATTATATGCATAGTCGAGCATCTTTTCGTGACAAAATATCTTGTTTAAAACGGGAACGTTTTTCATCCAAAAATGAAATACTGCCCCCAGAGGTTCAAGAGGTTAACAGCTTCTACCCGCAAGCCATAAGACTCCTGAACAGCTAATCAAAGGGCTACCCAGACCCCTCTTTCACGCTGCTGCTACTCTGTTTATCTATTCATAGTCACTAAGTCTACCTACATGTACAGTTGAAGTCGGAAGTTTACATACATTTAGGTTGGAGTCATTAAAACTTGTTTTTCAACCACTCCACAAATTTCTTGTTAACAAACTATAGTTTTGGCATGTCTTTTAGGATATCTACTTTGTGCATGACACAAGTCATTTTTCCAACAATTGTATACAGACATTATTTCACTTATTCACTGTATCACAATTCCAGTGGGTCAGAAGTTTACATACACTAAGTTGACTGTGCCTTTAAACCGCTTGGAAAATTCCAGAAAATTATGTCATAGCTTATCAGAAGCTTCTAAAGCCAACTGATGTCATTTGAGTGAATTGGAGGTGTACCTGTGGATGTATTTCAAGGCCTTACCTTCAAACTCAGTGCCTCTTTGCTTGACATCATGGGAAAATCAAAAAGAAATCAGCCAAGACCTCAGAAATTAAATTGTAGACCCCCACACGTCTGGTTCATCCTTGGGAGCAATTTCCAAACCCCTGAAGGTACCACATTGATGTGTACTATTGTTTGTACAGAAGTATAAACACCATGGGACAACGCAGCCGTCATACCACTCAGGAAGGAGACGCTTTCTGTCTCCTAGAGATGAACGTACTTTGGTGCGAAAAGTGGGAATCAATCCCAGAACAACAGCAAAGGACCTTGTAAAGATGCTGGAGGAAACCGGTACAAAAGTACCTTTTTCCACAGTAAAACGAGTCCTATATTGACACAAACTGAAAGGCCGCTCAGCAAGGAAGTTGCCACTGCTCCAAAACTGCACATTGGGACAAAGATTGTACTTTTTGGAGAAATGTCCTCTCGCCTGCTTAAACAAAAATATAACTGTTTTGCCATACTGACCATCGTTATGTTTGGAGGAAAAAGGGGGAGGCTTGCAAGCCAAAGAACACCATCCCAACCGTGAAGCATGGGGGTGGCAGCATCATGTTGTGGGGGTGCTTTGCTGCAGGAGGGACTGGTGCACTTAACAAAATAGATGGCCTCATGAGGAAGGAAAATCATGTGGATATATTGAAGCAACATCTCAAAACATCAGTCAGGAAGTTAAAGCTTGGTCGCAAAAGGGTCTTCCAAATGGACAATGTCCCCAAGCATACTTCCAAAGTTGTGGCAAAATGGCTTAATGACAACAAAGTCAAGGTATTGGAGTGGCCATCACAAAGCCCTGACCTCAATCCCATAGAACATTTCTGGGCAGAACTGAAAAAACAAGTGCGAGCAAGGTGTCCTACAAAACTGACTCAGTTACACCAGCTCTTTCAGGAGGAATGGGCCAACATTCACCTAACATGCTGTGGGAAGCTTGAGGAAGGCTACCCAAAACATTTGACCCAAGTTAAACAATTTATAGGCAATGCTACCAAACACTCAATTAGTATATGTAAACTTCTGACCAACTGGGAATGTGATGAAAGAAATAAAAGCTGAAATCTCATTCTCTCTACTATTATTCTGACAGTTCACATTCTTAAAATAAAGTGCTGATCCTAACTGACCTAAGACAGGGAATGTTTACTAGGATTAAATGTCAGGAATTGTGAAACTGAGTTTAAATGTATTTGGCTAAGGTGTATGTAAACTTCCGACTTCAACCCGTACATATTACCTCGTCTAACCAGTGTCCCCAGACATTGACTCTGTACTGGTACTCCCAGAGAGAGAGAGAGACACACACACATTCTCAAGAATTGAGTCGGCCTTCAAATCTGCACTCATTTGATATAAATGTCTCACTGGAGGATAAAAATGTCTGGTGTGGGGGTTCTCGATGAAACCCAAGTCAATTCTTTAGGAGTGTAGGGGCAGAAAATGTTGCTCCAACCACAACCATGAATCTGTCCCAAATGGCACCATGTTCCCTGAATAGTGCACTACTTTTGATCCTCATGGGGTAGTGCACTATATAGGGAATAGGATGCCATTTGGAACGCAGATATTACTATTGTCTATTCCCAATAGTGCTATTACCCTTCTGCATTGTTTTAAATACACTTTAAATACACTTGAAATATAAGTACACATCGACAGAATTGCGCTGAATGTGTACCGAGTATAAAACCATACACTAATTTGAAGCATCAACGAGCAGTGCGTCTAATGAGCGCATGTCACGTGATTGTGTGACCGCACATTGGAGGAGAGCGTCAAAGCGTGCACTATGGTCTTCACATACATGCCAAGCTCCATCATGCATATGTTAATGTGTCATGGTTTTCACAAGTGTGCTTTTGCTTGTGAAAGTGTTGGAGAGAAATTAATCGTTTTACATTAGTATGGAATTATTGTATACATTGTTTTGTCTGATCCACTGAGTCCATTGAGTGTTTATATTGTTTGATTGTGAGGTGAGATTTGACAAGTAAGTGTGGAGTTGGAGGTGTAGCATGTGTGTATCGAGTTTAGAGTGTGTGTGTGCTTTTGCACAAGTTGTGTGTGCCGTGTCATCTTTTGTAAGCATTTCACTTTACTGTTTTACACCTACTGTATCCTGTACATGTGACAAATAAACTATTTAATTTGTGTAACAGCTAGTTCTAGATGTTGTGACCGTCTGGTCATTAATGTGTCGGTTGCTTCTTTGTGATCTCTCCACCACAGCAAGCGATTGAAGGGCGATAAGAACGGGAAGGGCCTGAGGCATTTCTCCATGAAGGTGTGTGAGAAGGTGCAGAAGAAAGGCACCACGTCCTACAACGAGGTGGCCGACGAACTGGTGGCTGAGTTCACCCACTCCACCAACGTCATGGCCACAGACTCGGTGAGTCCGTAAATAATATGGTAATTTAGCAGATGCTTTCATCCAAAACCACTTACGGTTGACAGTGACACATATTCAGTATATGTGGCCCATGCAGGAATCAAACATACATCCCTGGGTTGTGTTCATTAGGCACCAAACAGAAGAAAATGGAATGAAATGGGGGGGACTACCTGGACTTGTGCAATGAGAAACGGTGCTTGGCTTCAGTCTGGACTTGTGCAATGAGAAACGGTGCCAGGCTTCAGGCTCTGGAGCAACGAACCGCCCTTGCTGTCTCTGCCTGGCCGGTTCCCCTCTTTCCACTGGGATTCTCTGCCTCTAACCCTATTACAGGGGCTGAGTCACTGGCTTACTGGGGCTCTCTCATGCCGTCCCTGGAGGGGGTGCGTCACCTGAGTGGGTTGATTCACTGATGTGGTCATCCTGTCTGGGTTGGCGCCCAACCCCTTGGGTTGTGCCGTGGTGGAGGTCTTTGTGGGCTATACTCAGCCTTGTCTCAGGATGGTAAGTTGGTGGTTGAAGATATCCCTCTAGTGGTGTGGGGGCTGTGCTTTGGCAAAGTGGGTGGGGTTATATCCTTCCTGTTTGGCCCTGTCTGGGGGTGTCCTCGGATGGGGCCACAGTGTCTCCTGACCCATCCTGTCTCAGCCTCCAGTATTTATGCTGCAGTAGTTTATGTGTCGGGGGGCTAGGGTCAGTTTGTTATATCTGGAGTACTTCTCCTGTCCTATTCGGTGTCCTGTGTGAATCTAAGTGTGCGTTCTCTAATTCTCTCCTTCTCTCTTTCTTTCTCTCTCTCGGGGGACCTGAGCCCTAGGACCATGCCCCAGGAATACCTGACATGATGACTCCTTGCTGTCCCCAGTCCACCTGACTGTGCTGCTGCTCCAGTTTCAACTGTTCTGCCTTATTATTATTTGACCATGCTGGTCATTTATGAACATTTGAACATCTTGGCCATGTTCTGTTATAATCTCCACCCGGCACAGCCAGAAGAGGACTGGCCACCCCACATAGCCTGGTTCCTCTCTAGGTTTCTTCCTATGTTTTGGCCTTTCTAGGGAGTTTTTCCTAGCCACCGTGCTTCTACACCTGCATTGCTTGCTGTTTGGGGTTTTAGGCTGGGTTTCTGTACAGCACTTTGAGATATCAGCTGATGTACGAAGGGCTATATAAATAAATTTGATTTGATTTGATTCAGTTATATTTTCCATTGCGTGCCCTAATGAACATAACCCTGGTGTTGCTAGAACCGTGGTCATCTAACCCATTGTGCCAATAGAATGATAAAGTATTGTAGGGGGTTGTTGAGCGGATCAAGCCAGGTGGCCAGATTTCTGACTATACTTTAGCCAATGCCTCTAACGTCCCTTTTCATGCATAACTAAAGAACAAACCGATCTGGACAACAGGCTAGCCTGTTGGTTATTTTAATTCTTACATTTTTTATGTACATTTTTCTTTCTGTTTTTGAGAAAATTGTTGTACTCAGGGCACTATTGGGAATGAGACCCTGGTCTCAATTGGGCTACCCTGAATAAATAAGATAAGTTTGTTTTTCCATTCATAAACTGTTCAAGATAAGCAATTAACGAATTACACATTTGAGCTCGTAGAGACTATGGAATGTTGTTTATGTTGCAAACGGTTCCCTTGCGTCCTAAAGCATTGTGTTGGAGAAGTCCAACTGAAAGTTAGGCTGTTTTAATAGTGGGGAGGGGGCCAACCGCTGAATACTTTCCGGCATTAATAATGACATGGCCCCTTTAAAAATAGCTTGGCCCCAGACCTAATCTGCTTACTTCCTGTGGAATGTTAAACAGTATCATTCATTAAAAACAGATTAACCATGAGGGCTAGCAGTTAGTGCGCCGCAGGAGGGGTAGCGAGTAGTCCTGGCCAGGGACACACACACCATGGGACAGTTACTAATGAGATGCCCCTTGACCCCCCCAAGACAAGCTTAGAATCATAACCTCTTCTCTGCTATTATCTGTTTCCTTGCTCTTCTCTTATGTCATCTCTTTTCTTTACTCGCTTCTTTTCTCTTTCCTCACGCTATCCCTCTCCCTCCCCAGCAGGTGTATGACCAGAAGAACATCCGCAGGCGTGTGTATGATGCTCTCAACGTGCTGATGGCCATGAACATCATATCCAAGGAGAAGAAGGAGATCCGCTGGATCGGCCTGCCCACCAACTCGGCCCAGGAGTGTCAAAACCTGGAGGTGATCACACACACACACACAGACATACTTTAAACCAGCAGAGCTCTCTGGGAGCTGAACGTGAGCCTTGACAGCCACTCCTTGACATCTGTCACTGTCACCTCTCTAGATATACACACAATACCCTATAATTACAAAACTTTTTTTTCTCACATTTTTGTAGATTTATTAAAAATAAACAACTACCTTATTTATTCAGACCCTTTGCTATGTGACTTGATATTGAGCTCAGATGCATCCTGTTTCCATTGATCATCCTTGATGTTTCTCCCCAAGAACACAGTGGCCTCCATTCTTAGAAGGAAGATGTTTGGAACCACCAAGACTCTTCCTAGAGCTGGCCGCCCAGCTAAACTGAGCAATTGGGGGAGAAGGGCCAGGGTCAGGGTCAGGGAGGCAACCATGAACCAGATGGTTACTCTGACAGAGCTCCAGAGATCCTCTGTGGAGATGAGAGAACCTTCCAGAAGGACAACCATCTCTGCAACAATCCACCAATCAGGCCTTTATGGTAGAGTGGCCAGACGGAAGCCACTCCTCAGTAAAAGGTACATGACAGCCCATGAGAAACAAGATTATCTGATCTGATGAAACCAAGATTGAATTCTTTGGCCTGAATGCTAAGCGTCACGTCTGGAGGAAACCTGACACCATCCCTACGGTTAAGAATGCTGGTTGCAGCATCATGCTGTAGGGATGTTTTTCAGCGACAGGGACTGGGAGACTAGTCAGGATCAAGGGAAAGATGAACAGAGAAAAGTACTGAGAGATCCTTGAAGAAAACCTTCTCTATAGCGCTCAGGACCTCAGACTGGAGTGAAGGTTCACCTCCCAACAGGATAACGACCCTAAGCAAACAGCCAAGACAATGCAGGAGTAGCTTCGGGACAAGTCTCTGAATGTCCTTGAGTGACCCAGCCAGAGCCCGGACTTGAACCCAATCAAACTCTCTGATCTCTGGAGAGACCTGACAATAGCGGTGCACGCTCCCCATCCATCCTGACAGAGCTTGAGAGGATCTGCAGAGAAGAATGGGAGAAACTCCCCAAATACAGGTGTAATCCCTGTCAAAGGTGCTTCAACAAAGTACTGATTTAAAGGGTCTGAATATTTATGTAGATGTTATATTTCAGTTTATATATATAAAGAAATTTGCTAACACTTCTAAAAACCTGTTTTTGCTTTGGCAAATTGATGATGGGGGGGAAAAACCAATTGAATCCATTTTAGAATTTAGGTTGTGACGTAGCAAATTGTGGAAAAAGTCAAGGGGCCTGAATAATTTCCGAATGCACTATATATCATGTGTCAACTTTCTGCAGAGCATAGATTTGTACGATAAAACAGAGACCCATTCTGGTGGAGGACTGGGCATGATGGTGACAATGAGAAAGAGGGGTAGTGGGGAGACAGAGTGGAGTACTCCTACCGCTGGGCTCTTTTGACAGAAGAGCATTTTAGCATGCCATCACTACTGTCTGACAATACAAATAGTAATTGTCTTGCTTTACACTGGTCAGTTACTTAAATAACGATAGTCTGAGTGGTTGATATGGGTAGGGCTCTTTTGGAGCAAGGGGTGAAGTGGGGTTTGGATGGAAGAAGGGCAAAGACAGTACACCGACCACCACCCCCGCTGACCATCTACATCTAGTCATTAATTTCCAGACCATGTCATGACCGTGGCTGCCATCTGGAGCCTTCAAGAAGCACTCAAAAATAACTATATGCTGATCTAGATACTGTTGAAGCCGATGTTTCTTTTTAAATTGCTTGTTTGTTTTGCATTAGGAATGCTTTGAGATTCTTTATGTAATGTATTATTTTTATTACTGTTAGACAGTTATGTTATACCAGTCCTTTCTAAAATACTTCAACTGTTTCCCCAATCAGGTGGAGAAACAGAAACGCCTGAAGAGGATCAGACAGAAGAGAACTCAGCTGGAAGAACTCATACTGCAGGTACGGAGCAGTCTCTGGTGTGTGTGTGTGTTTTGAAGGCATTCGTGGGTGTGCACATGCTTATCTTTTTTCGGATACCTTGGTCGTGAGTGATAAGCTAGGCAGCTGTCCATCTATAAATCCATTGAAAAACACCACACTTGTTAGCATCTCATTAGCATATGACAGGGAACCTTTGTGTGACCCCGTGGAGTTCCCAGAAGGCCAGAGAGTGTGGGAGGGGTCGAAGATCTCTTGATTGATTACTTCTCCCTGAGAGAAGGACTCTGCGATCACCAAATTTTATTTGCAGTCTTTTTCTTTAAATGTACCGCACCACGGATAGTTTTCATTCATTCATTGTATCTCTGATTGATTGGTGTGTTGGCTCCCTACTGCTCTGACCTGGTGACGGTAATTTACTCTAAAGCTAGATTTAAGCTTCAACCTAAGCTCCGATTCCTCTGAGGTTTTCACTTAGCATTGATTTAGCCATGATATGCTACAGCCAGGCGTTTTTCCTGAACACATAACCTGACCAGGATAGACTTGTTGCCCCATGACGTATGATGATGGAGTTCCACTCATGAACCATACACTCTCAACCTTCAGAGAATGAAAATGTGTGTTTGTGTATGTGGGGATAGATGTTTTTAGAGTATGTATCGATAGGATTAGCTGTAGTTGTAGTGACAATGTGTCTGTGTGGATAGTTGTGTTCGAAAGTTCAGGACCAATGGAAGATTAATGAAATACCATAGCAAGACGAACTAAATCGATGTGTTTCTGAATATTGCTCATCTCTTCTCAAACAGCAAATCGCATTCAAGAACCTGGTGCAGAGAAACAAAGTCAGTGAGACTTCCTCCCTGGCCCCTCCCCCTTCCGGCTCTGTCATCCAGCTCCCCTTCATCATCCTCAACACAGACGTACGCACCGTCATAGACTGCTCCATCTCCAGTGACAAGTATGTGTCACTGCAATGTCTTCACCCTAATGCAAAGACAACTCTAGGTCACTCACTACTGAATTGCTACTCTAATTGCCACTGTAGTATAATACACATGTTCATTGCGCATTTATCATTGAAACGCCAACATTTCTCCTACAGTGCTGAAAGTAAATTCAGGTTGGATCACAAGGTTTTACCATGATTATCATTACATGTCATTTATACAGATGGCTACAATACAAACCTGCTTTCTCACAGTAATCCTCCAACTCTCTGTAGGTAACCAGTACAAACATATTGTCACAATTTCATCAAAATCAATGTCATTGCACGTTTTTACCTGATAAAGTAGAATCCTGTTGAACATTTTTAAAAGTACCATTTATATTCCTAAAACATAGATTGAAAATTATGCTTTTGCTGCCTTCCTGGCTTTTTGATTTATGGCCGAGTGTCAAAACACCGATTTTATATGATTGTATGTCATGGTTACAGTTGAATAAAATGAGAAAAAAGAAGGAACCAGCACACTGCTCTTGATAGTATCACTGCTCTTTAATAACCTTTACATATCGGCCTCACGGCCTTCATCGGAGACCAATACATAAAAGTACACATTGTGTTCAGATTACTTGTATTTTGCTATATTAGTACCTTCATAAACTGCACACACACCAATATTTACCAAGCAGTCACTCAACTGGAATTGATTAGCTTGTTCTGTGTTACTGTAATCAATAGCATGTGCAAATGAATCACTCACATCGATGTTGTATAGAAACCAATGGAAAAATATTCAGCTTCATATCTCCAGCATCAACATATGTGAAAATGGCATGTTTGTTTTTTAGTAAAAAATAATGACATCAACCAATTAGTAAGCGATGTCTACTCACAATTGGTCAAACTCAAACTCCCCCCCCCCCCCCCCAGAACAGTCTCAATTAATCGGGGCATGGACTCTACAAGGTGTAGAAAGCATTCCACAGGGATGCTGGCCCATGTTGACTCAAATGTGTCCCACATTTGTGTGAAATTGTCTGGATGTCCTTTGGGTGTTGGACCATTCTTAATACGCATGGGAAACTGTTTGAAAAACCCAGCAGCGTTGCAGTTTTTGACACAATCAAACAGGTGTGCTTGGCACCTACTACCATACCTCGTTCAAAGGCATTTGAATATTTTGTCTTGCCCATTCACCCTCTGAATGGCACACATACACAATCCATGTCTCAATTGTCTCAAGGCTTGCAAATCCTTCTTTAACCTGCCTCCTCCCCTTCATCTACACTGATTTGAACTGGATTTAACAACTGACATCAAAAAGGGATCCTAGCTTTCACCTGGATTCACCTGCTCAGTCTGTCATGGAAAGAGTAGGTGTTGATAATGTTTTGTACACTCAGTGTATATCTCTCAGAGAAAATCATTTTGTTAGATGGCGAATACGGAAAAGGAAACTACACTTTTTTTGACAGAATAATTTCAACGAATCACCACCTCACATCGGTTTCTAAATAGCGAAAGGGTTTGTCTTTAATTTGAAAGATAGTGTAACCCTCAAATCCATTAATTAATGTTGAGACCGAGACATTTATGGGAGGAGCGCCCTTTTTTTTCCCCCCCTAGCCACCGTGGTCTGAAAATGGCAAACAGATATTGATCTGTTTTTAAGCAATTGATTTTGTGAGATTGTGATGATTATAAACATTAATACTAACATCACCAATCTGAGGTAAAAGGATATGTATTTCCTGTAATTCTTGTGTTGAAAACTTGAGTCTGTAATGTAGTAACGCATTCTGTCCACCATAGAGAAATTAGCATAATATACCATAATTAAATAAGAAATTCAATTGTTTTCTATTTTATCTATTATGTCCTAATTTAACCATGGAGAGTAAAATAAATCAAATCAAACTTTATTTGCCACATGCGCAGAATACAACAAGTGTAGACTTTACTGTGAAATGCTTACTTACAAGCCCTTAACCAACAGTGCAGTTCAAGAATAAAATATTTACCAAGTAGGCAAAAATAAAAAGTAATAATAAAAAGTAACACAATAACGAGGCTATATACAGGGGGCACCGGTACTGAGTCAATGTGCAGGGGTACAGGCTAGTTGAGGTAATCTGTACATGTAGGTGGGGGTGAAGTGACTATGCATAGGTAACAAACAAACAGCGAGTAGTAGCAGTGTACAGGGGGGGGGGGTGGTGTCGATGTAAATTGTCCGGTGGAGATTTCTATGAATTGTTCAGCTGTCTAATGGCTTGGGGGTAGAAGCTCCTAAGCACAATTTAACAATGCACTCTAGACTAGAGTCCATAGGTTCTGTGCAGCAGTCTGAACATTTGACGTCCTTACTGTAGATGCGAATACCTTTTCAACTTTGACAACACCTTTGAGATCCATGACGACATAGAGATTCTGAAGCGCATGGGGATGTCCCTGGGCCTGGAGAGTGGGAAGTGCACCGCAGACAATCTCATTGTTGCCAAGTCCCTCATCCCCAGGTCTCTGGAGACATACGTCATAGGTGAGAGTGGGAAAATGGCCTTCATTGACAAGCTTTTTTGACATGTGTGAGCGTGTGCAGGCCATTTCTTTAATTTCAATCTGTCCTCATCTCCCCTTCCACAGGCATAGCAAGAGGCACCAGTCAAACAAGGTAGATTACCTCTCATAACTTTTAAATCAAAACGTGATTTAAACACAATCCACTACCACACAGGAACATCCTTTTCCCTTTATAGTGCACTACTTTTGACTAGGGCCCAGAGGGCTCTGTTCAAAAGTATTGCACTATATAGGGAAAATTGTGCCATTTGGGATGTATCCAGGAAGTGATCCTGTTTTTGTGTGGCAAAATGTGTCTTTACACACCTTACTGATAACAGAAAATCTCAAGCCACACAGGGATCATAAAATATAAATTACTTAAGGTGACATGATTGATTTTAATTTGAGAACTGAAGTGACTGACCAGTGGTGTGGGTTGTCATGCTTCAGCTCTTTCCCAGGTGACCTAGACTCCGCCTCTTTGAATGGAAGGCGGAGCTTCAGCCACAGTTGCACCGCCCTCTCAGAGTCTCGAGGCCAGACGCCCAGCTCCTTCAACGAGGAAGAGGAGGACGATGATGATGAACCCTCTTCCCCAGAGTGACTGACGGACAAACAGACAGCCGGGCAGGCATCAGTGATACATCATACCGCTCCCTCTCTGGGACAGGACACTTGTCTCCCACTCTGTTCACAGGGGGAATGTAAGTTCTCTGGGGATGTGGCCAGATATACAGGAAATAAGCTGCCAATCATTCAGGTCTATAATAAGATATTTTAGAAGCATTTATATCTCTGTCTCCCTCTTAAGTTCTCCATTGTAGTTATTTTTTGTAAATTACTTCCATGTCGCTTTCTGCCAAGAGAGGGGATAGCTGCGTAATCTCAACTCCTCGAAAAATGGTTTGTTGTTTTTAGATGGAGTGCAATGTTTTGTAGGTGTTTTCTACTAGACGTAAGCACTAGGAGCAGTGCGGCTATGCATCAAAACGCTCACACTGTCTCGACGCACCAGACTCAGCAACTGAATATTTTTTGTGATTATTAAAGATGTCTAAAACATTTATTTTCTTTTTACATTGAAACATGTCAAACGTATATGAATAGTATGCGTGTTGATGTAGGCTAGTGGTTTTGCGTTCTGTTCTAACTTTAACGCAACAACAAACAAACGTTACTTATGATACTCCTTTATTCTTTTTGCAGTTTACTGTTAGCCACTTGATGCAACTGTATGGAAAGATACCAGCAGCAAACTTTTGCCCAGGAATTAGCTCTACCTTGTCTAGAAACAAGGCTACATTATGAGTAAATGTAGTTCTCTTTTAAGTGTGAACCATTATTAGTCTGTCTCTCATCAATGCCTTTTTTAATATAATCCTTGAGCCAACAAGTAATGGCCTATTCCGTTAAATGCGTTGCACCCTCCTGAATGCGTCCTTGATATGTTGTCATGACCCTTGAGCTCGTTAGGCCCTACACTCCACTTGGGGAAACGTGTGTACTCTCTTTTAGGAGGTTATGCTATGTAGTTACAGAAATGACTGGGTCTGTAAATATACATAAATAAACATCCATTTTGGTTAAACCTGTATTTTCAAGGAGTATTTTCTCCAAGTGAAGTATTTATCTCATGGACACCACATTTCCTTGGATCAGTGAGCCTTCTATTTAGGACAGTGTTTCTTAGTCCTGGTCCTGGGGACCCAAAGGGGTGCACATTTTTATCTTACACACCTGATTCCACTAATCAAAGATTTGATATTGAGTTGATTAGTGGAGCTACTGCCCAAAACATTTTTTGCAGCCTTTGGGTCCCCAAGACCAGGATTAAGAAACACTGATTTAGAAAATGTTCTCTTGGTCTAATGGTTAAGCTGTCGGTTAGTGTCTAAATTATGTGGGTACACATAATGAAGAGTTCTTTAATCCTTGAGTTTTATCCTTGTAGAGTAGAAATCACCTCTCAACCTTGCCAAAGCCCTCTGTTTTAGAGATGGGTGCACCTCAATCGTCTCCTCTTGATCTGCATCGATCTGAAATCATGGGATAGGTGAAAACATCAGTGCAGATTGAGTAGGCATAGAGACTGGAGGGGAAACCACTTTAGACTATTTGAATATACCCATTGAGAAACTTCACACTTGCATCTGGGACCCGGCAGCTGCATCACAAAAATCACAAGTTGAAGAATTTTGCACAATAAGTTTGAGGAATGATGCCAACATTGCAAAATTAGTGCAATTAGTCCTAGGTTATGAGAAGAAAGTTCAAAAAGGAAACCTCTGGGCAACTTGCCACAAGCCCGCCAGACTCCTCAGCAGTGGCGTGAATTCATAAATGCCAAAAGAAACATCCATGATCCAACCATAAATTCATAGATTATGCCCCTGGAATAAGAAGATGGCAGTTCAATGTGTAGCTAGATGTAAAAGGCTAATGTTAACTAGTTAGCATTGCCCTTGAAAGGAAGTTAGGCTAGCGAGCAAGCATTTTAGCCAGGTAGCCTGGGACAACAAAAAATAAAAGTGTGTACTGTGTGACAGAGTCATAGACCATTTCGTCAGCATGAAAGAACAGAGGATGGCATTGGCGTTTCTCTACAAGTAGGGTGAGTCAACATGCTCTTTTATGCGCGCACACACACACACATCAGAACCATGGACAGCCACATATTTAGCTTACATTGTTTTTGGTATCTTTTAGTTGTCACTGTATTAGACTAAGCATTTGGTGATTTGATGATGAAATAGTGCTGGAATAGTGGAGGCAGCTCCTGTTTTCTTTGCGACTTGTGGTAACTCTGTGGTTCAAAATTAATAGTTTAGTAGTTAGAAATGTCAGAAACATTAACTTGCTTGACCATTCTGTAGGTTATGTAACTGTTTGTTACATGCCATATGCTTTGTGATGAAAAAAAGGTGTGGTTGAATTTATTCTGCCACTGTGTCTGTCTTATTGTCTCTGCCTTCGGCCTACATATCACGGTTGTAAGGCATATGAACTAACAGGCTATAGAGCAAACAATGCAATTACCACACACTACCGGTCAAAAGTTTTAGAACACCTAGTCATTAAAGGGTTTTTCTTTATTTTTACAATTTTCAACATAATTATTCTACAGTGAAATCATCAAAACTATGAAATAACACATGGAATCATGTAGTAACCAGGCGAGCTAAACTACTTCTATGCTCGCTTCAAGGCAAATGGCACTGAAACGTGCATGAGAGCACCAGCTGTTCCAGAAGACTGTGATCATGCTCTCCGCAGCCGATGTGAGTAAGACCTTTAAACAGGTCAACATTCACAAGCCAGCAGGGTCAGACAGATTACCAAGACGTGTACTGCGAGCATGCTCTGACCAACTGGAGTGTCTTCACTGACATTTTCAACCTCTCCCTGTCCGAGTCTGTAATACCAACGTGTTTTAAGCAGACCACCATAGTCCCTGTGCCCAAGAACACTAAGGTAACCTGCTTAAATGACTACCGACCCGAACTGCTCACGTCTGTAGCCATGAAGTGCTTTGAAAGGCTGGTCATGAATCACAATCAACACCATTATCCCAGGAGCCCTAGACCCACTCCAATTTACATACCGCACCAACAGATCCACAGATGCAGCAATCTATATTGCACTCCACACTGCCCTTTCGCACCTGGATAAAAGGAACACCTATGTGAGAATGCTATTCATTGACTACAGCTCAGCGTTCAACACCATAGTGTCCTCAAAGCTCATAAATAAGCTAAGGACCCTGGGACTAAACACCTCCCTCTGCAACTGGATCCTGGACTTCCTGACGGGCCGCCCCCAGGTGGCAAGGGTAGGTAACAACACATCTGCCACGCTGATCCTCAACACAGGGGCCCCTCAGGGGTGCATGCTCAGTCCCCTCCTGTACTCCCTGTTCACTTATGACTGCACGGACAGGCACGACTCCAACACCATCATTAAGTTTGCCGATGACACAACAGTGGTAGAACCTGATCACAGACAATGGCGAGACAGCCTATAGGGAGGATATCAGAAACCTTGCCGTTTGGTGCCAGGACAACAACCTCTCCCTCAACGTGATCAAGACAAAGGAGATGATTGTGGACTACAGGAAAAGGACGACCGAGCACACCCCCATTCTCATCGACAGGGGATTAGGTTGAGATTTTAAAGTTCCTTGGTGTCCACATCACCAACAAACGAATGTGGTCCAAGCACACCAAGACAGTTGTGAAGAGGGCATGACAAAACCTATTCCCTGTCAGGAGACTGAAAAGATTTTGCATGGGTCCTCAGATTCCCAAAAGGTTCTACAGCTGCACCATCCAGAGTATCCTGATTTGTTGCAAAACTGCCTGGTATGGCAACTGCTCGGCCTCTGACCGCAAGGCACTACAGAGGGTAGTGCGAACAGCCCAGTACATCACTGGGGCCAAGCTCCCTGTCTTCCAGGACCTCTATACCAGGCGGTGTCAGAGGAAGGCCCTAAAAATTGTCAGACTAATCACCCTAGTCAAAGACTGTTCTCTCTGCTACCGCACGGCAAGCGCTACCGGAGCGCCAAGTCTAGGTCCAAGAGGCTTCTAAACAGCTTCTAGCCCCAAGCCATAAGACTCCTGAACACCTAATCAAATGGCTACCCAGACTATTTGCATTGACCCCCCTCTTTTACACCGCTGCTACTCTCTGTTATCATCTATGCATAGTCACTTTAATAACTCTACCCACATGTACATATTACCTCCACCAACCGGTGCCCCTGCATATTGACTCTGCACCGGTACTCCTCTGTATATATAGTCTCGCTATTGTTATTTTACTGCTGCTCTTTAATTACTTGTTACTTTTATTTCTTATTGTTATCTGTATTTTTTTATTTGATCACATACTGTAGGTTGTAATATGCACCGCTACTGCTCATCAGAGACTTCTCTATCGGAGTCTCAGAATACCCACATTGTGTAAATCCGTTCCTAATCCAGAGCAGCTTCATTGATTGAACTGCCCTGTAATACTGAAACACTCTACTTTACCCTAGCTTGTGTGCTAGTTCAAAACTATACAATACAGCCTTTTATTATCCATTGAACCTGAAATGTATTTTGCCATCAGTTATTTCATTCCTGACCTCTGGACACCACACACACACACACGAGACTGGAAGCAAGCACGCGTCAGCTGCATTGCAGTTCCCTGGAGCAGGTTAGTGGTAAAGTGCTTTTGTCAAGGGCACAAAAGGCACCTGAGATTCTGATACCAGCATTTTTTGGGGAGAGAACCAAAATTATTTATTTTTGTTTGATCAGCCCAACCTACCTGAGTCACACGCACGCTGAGGGGTTGGAAGTACAGGATCAGCCACAGTTCAGCATCCCTGGAGCAGTTGGTGGGTTAAGGGCATTGCTCAAGTGCAAAATGGCAGGAGATTGTAACCCCTGCAAACCGGCTCCATGAGATTTTTTTCCATTCGACCCATCCAGCTTAGAGTTTCTCGGCTCATGCCGGCTCTAACGGAACATAACAAATACTGACAAAATGAAGAACCAGCATCATTAAATTATGATATGAATGTGGCACTGCCATCACTGAATATTTATCAAATATTGATCACAAAACACTTGGTTAATCATTGGTCATATGCCTACAGCCTTCTCGATCCTCACTAGAAAGTTATATATAAATCAGCCCCCCTTTTTTAGGCCAGTGGACCAATTTTACTGAAAAACTCGGTAAAAAGTTGTGAAAATACTTTTTTACTGTCTGCCAGTTCACTTAGAAGTAACCACTTGGCAGGCAGATGCAGTTTCAACTGACTCTTTTTTTTCTACTATTGAGATTTAGAATAAATTACACAGGGTGCAATTTCTAAATGTGGTTGTGCATCAGCAGTCACTCAATAAGCCAATGTCAGCAAAAAAAAGAGATCGGTAAATAAGTCTAGTGGCCAACTATTTAAACTTGTAAATAAGTATGGACGAATTACTGTCCGAGTGGGGGCACATATTAAAAACTGCAAACATTTGCCTCCACCCTATGGCAAAATGTGTAGAATTGCAGGAAATTAGCTGTGCAACTGTCTTTTTTTCTGTCTGCGCCATGGCAAAATAAGTAGAATTGTAGCAAACTTGCTTTAAAATGCCAACATTTTCTCTATGTCCCATGGACAAAATGTGCAGAATTGCAGAAAATGACATTTAAAACATGATTTCTTTATCTTAGATTTCACAAGGAGGGCTGATAAAATGTTTTGCTGTTAAGGTTGGGGGGGGGGGGGGGGGTATTGACGTGGAGACAAACGCGCCACTGCAGCAACCCATGATGAGTTGCGTGTTTTTGTGTCCCCCAACACCATCAAAGTTGCCCGTCCCTGCTCGAAATCAATCTAGCCCACTTAAATACAATAGAACCTTAAGATGATGAATAACAAATAAAAAAAACATTCCTCTGAGTTTTGAATACCTCTTCTGGAGCCTGAATGCCGAAAATGCGCATGCGCTGAGATGATTCAAATGCGAATTTTCTTTCAGCTCAGTTGCTGCGGTACTGTATCCGTGTGGAGAGGGTAACTTGAAGAGACTAGGCTGTATTGGCTCGGAAATAACACTCCATTTTTTTTTATTTCATAAAACTGGCAATCCATCGTTTATAGACCTTTTGGGCATTATAACATTCTTACCATCTACGGTCATCAATTTGAACAACTCAAAGCCAACCATGTCGACCAAGGAGGAGACACCCGTAGCCGACGGAGACAAACCGCAGACTTCCTCCTGGAAAGATTCTATCTACAACCCACGAACAGGAGAGTTTATTGGCCGAACCGCTAAAAGCTGGGGTAAGAAACCGGTTTGGGACACGATCAGATCGGGTTTGCATATTAAAACAATGATATCTCATTGATATGACATTTCAGAGCCATAGTACAAAGTATCGTTTGTCGGCTTTAATCAGTTACCAATGTGAATGCAGCCTGGGATACAAATTTGCATGTACATTTTAATAATTCAATAGCCTTGTGTTTTTTTCGACTGGGCCTACATAACGGAGACGTTTGTTCATCATGATTTGCACCCCAATAATGTCAACAGCCAATCAAAGCTGATCAAACGGTATCGGATGTGTTCTTCCCCTCTGTTGGCACCTTTACCCCCCATTATAACATTATACTTACGGTCAATGATCTACTGAATTTATTTTAATAAACTGTGATGGTTTTAGCCTATAATAGATGGTTGCCATATGTCCCCGCAATTAAAATAGGCTATTGGAATTAAAATGTCTCTAAAGATCCACAGATTCCTCGAAATAGGCTTTTTTTCAGGGGATTGCGAGTGATTAGCTTTTAGGTCACTAGTGTAGCGGGGTAAATTAAAATTTTAGACCGATTTGTCATTAAGAAAATCTTGACGGAGCCCAACAGGCCGAATCGAGGCTGCCTTAACCGGGTCCGTAGGCTAATGTATCGAAATTAATTGCAATGGGATTAATGTAAACTGGGATTACAGTATACTAGATTTATGCTAAAAAAATAATCGGCCTGTGGCCTTATCAACACTTCCCCAATTTCGTCCCTCTAATCAGTGCAATTAAACTGTTCTTAGAATAACCTGTAAAGCACGTTGTATCGTCTCGAGAATCAGTTTTGCACGAGGCTGGCGAGTGTTATGGGGCATGCATACAGAGTTTCCCCTGTCATATTGCCCTCATTTTATTAATGTCATTTTTTAAAATCCATATTCATGCAAGCACACGAGTAGGTTTATTTGAAATTATGTTGCTAAAAATGTCGATAGATTACAATTACAGTGATACTTTGTTTCCGCAATACAGTGACGCTATTTCTCGGCCATTACTCGCATGCCGTCCGTCACTCTATTTAAATATAACATTATTATCATCTGTCATAGAGTTCTACATCCTATTCTCCTCAAATTCCAATGATTTAAAACGGAATTGGGAAGTTGGTTGGTCATATTTGCATAGGGCCTACAATAAATGCATACAATAGGTTTATACTAGGGTACAAAATGCATTGACTTTATGCATGTTGAAAAAAACATTTCTAACCCAATTTTCTATAGGCCTAGAACTCCTCCCATAGTTGCCAAGCTACTGTCTGTGGGAATAGTGTAGGCCTACCAGTTTGTGTTCTGTTATGGCAATACAAGCTCACTAATTCACAGTCCTAGCCCAGATCACAAATTCTGCTGTCATGACAGTAGGCTACTGTCTTTCCATGATGTTACTATAGAGCTCTTTCTCTGTCGCTGTCTCTCGCTCTCTATCAAGGTCAAATCAGTTCTCTCTCATATTGCACAGCAGGCACACAATTTGTAGCCTGTTGTCAATGATTTTTTTTTTCTCTCTCTCTCTCTGCTGGTCTTGTGTTGCAGGGAGCATAAATCAGTTTTAGATTTGAGAGAAGTGGGCCCTGAAATGCAGGCCTGCCATAGCTCTGTTTTAGAGCAGAAAATTGTGTGTGTGTGCATGTGTTGGTGGGCGTCTTGCGTGATTGTAATCGTGCAAGTTAACTTGCAGCATTGTGCTTAGTTGATTCCTTCTCAACACATGGGCTTGAATATGGTTTATACTCCAGTAGGCTACAGACATGGAAAAATTATAGGCTTACTGATTTTGCGGGGGAGGTAGAGATGGGCAACTCCCATGGTCTTCTAACAGGTGTCTGGCAATTAGGAACAGGAGCAATGACACTAGGCTTCAGTCAACACCTGCCATCCAGGACTTCTATGAGTTAGAGAGTTGGACTAGTAACTGGAAGGTTGCAAGTTCAAACCCCCGATCTGACAAGGTACAAATCTGTCGTTCTGCCCCTGAACAGGCAGTTAACCCACTGTTCCTAGGCCGTCATTGAAAATAAGAATTTGTTCTTAACTGACTTGCCTAGTTAAATAAAGGTAAAAAAATAAAATAACAGGCGGTGTCAGAGGAAGTCCCCAAAAATGGTCAAATACTCCAGCCATCCAAGCCGTAGACTGTATTCTCTGCTACCACACGGCAAGCGGAATCAGTGCATCAAATCTGGAACCAACAGGACCCTGAACAGCTTCTACACCCAAGCCATAAGACTGCTATACAAGACTGCTATATAGCTAATCAAATGGCTACCCAGACTGCCTGTATGATCCTTTTTTTTTGCGCTCAGTCTCTTGCACTGACTATGCACACACACTGGACTCTACCCACACACTCACACATAGTTACACTGACACTCCAACACACACATACATACGCACACACACATACACTACATATGCATACTGACACCACACACCACAAATGCTGTTGCTAATGTCTTATCTATCCTGTTGCCTAGTCACTCTACCTATATGTACAGTGGGGCAAAAAAGTATTTAGTCAGTCACCAATTGTGCAAGTTCTCCCACTTAAAAAGATGAGAGGCCTGTAATTTTCATCATAGGTACACTTCAACTATGACAGACAAAATGAGAAAAAAAATCCAGAAAATCACATTGTAGGATGTTTTATGAATTTATTTGCAAATTATGGTGGAAAATAAGTATTTGGTCAATAACAAAAGTTTATCCCAATACTTTGTTATATACCCTTTGTTGGCAATGACAGAGGTCAAACATTTTCTGTAAATCTTCACAGGGTTTTCACACACTATTGCTGGTATTTTGGCCCATTCCTCCATGCAGATCTCCTCCAGAGCAGTGATGTTTTGGGGCTGTTGCTGGGCAACACAGACTTTCAACTCCCTTCAAAGATCTTCTATGGGGTTGAGATCTGGAGACTGGCTAGGCCACTCCAGGACCTTGAAATGCTTCTTACGAAGCCACTCCTTCGTTGCCCGGGCGGTGTGTTTGGGATCATTGTCATGCTGAAAGACCCAGCCACGTTTCATCTTCAATGTCCTTGCTGATGGACGGAGGTTTTCACTCAAAATCTCACGATACAAGGCCACATTCATTCTTTCCTTTACATGGATCAGTCGTCCTGGTCCCTTTGCATTGAAACAGCCCCAAAGCATGATGTTTCCACCCCCATGCTTCACAGTAGGTATGGTGTTCTTTGGATGCAACTCAGCATTCTTTGTCCTCCAAACACGACGAGTTTAGTTTTTACCAAAAAGTTATATTTTGGTTTGATCTGACCATATGACATTCTCCCAATCTTCTTCTGGATCATCCAAATGCTCTCTAGCTAACTTCAGACGGGCCTGGACATGTACTGGCTTAAGCAGGGGGACATGTCTGGCACTGGCGGGGTAGTGTGTTACTGATGGTAGGCTTTGTTACTTTGGTCCCAGCTCTCTGCAGGTCATTCACTAGGTCCCCCCGTGTGGTTCTGGGATTTTTGCTGACCGTTCTTGTGATCATTTTCACCCCACGGGGTGAGATCTTGCGTGGAGCCCCAGATCGAGGGAGATTATCAGTGGTCTTGTATGTCTTCCATTTCCTGATAATTTCTCCCACAGTTGATTTCTTCAAACCAAGCTGCTTACCTATTGCAGATTGTCTTCCCAGCCTGGTGCAGGTCTACAATTTTGTTTCTGGTTTCTTTTGACAGCTCTTTTGTCTTGGCCATAGTGGAGTTTGGAGTGTGACTGTTTGAGGTTGTGGACAGGTGTCTTTTATACTGATAACAAGTTCAAACAGGTGCCATTAATACAGGTAATGAGTGATGGACAGAGGAGCCTCTTAAAGAAGTTGTTACAGGTCTGTGAGAGCCAGAAATCCTGCTTGTTTGTAGGTGACCAAATACTTATTTTCCACCATAATTTGCAAATAAATTCATTAAAAATGCTACCATTTTTTCTCATTTTGTCTGTCATAGTTGAAGTGTACCTATGATGAAAATTACAGGCCTCTCATCTTTTTAAGTGGGAGTTCTTGCACAATTGGTGGCTGACTAAATACTTTTTTGCCCCACTGTACATACAGTTGAAGTCGGAAGTTTACATACACTTAGGTTAGAGTCATTTAAAACTAGTTTTTCAACCACTCCACAAATTTCTTGGTAACAAACTATAGTTTTGGCAAGTCAGTTAGGACATCTACTTTGTGCATGACACAAGTAATTTTTCCAACAATTGTTTCCAGACAGATTATTTCACTTATAACTCACTGTATCACAATTCCAGTGGGTCAGAAGTTTACATACACTAAGTTGACTCTGCCTGTAAACAGCTTGGAAAATTCCAGAAAATTGTCATGGCTTTAGAAGCTTCTGATAGGCTAATTGACATCATTTGAGTCAATTGGAGGTGTACCTGTGGATGTATTTCAAGGCCTACCTTCAAACTCAGTGCCTCTTTGCTTGACATCATGGGAAAATCAAAAGAAATCAGACAAGACCTCAGAAAATAGATTGTAGACCCCCACAAGTCTGGTTCAACCTTTGGAGCAAATTCCAAACGCCTGAAGGTACCACGTTCATCTGTACAAACAATAGTACGCAAATATAAACACCATGGGACCCCGCAGCCGTCATACTGCTCAAGAAGGAAACGCGTTCTGTGTCCTAGAGATTAACGTACTTTTGTGCGAAAAGTGCAAATCAATCCCAGAACAACAGCAAAGGACCTTGTGAAGATGCTGCAGGAAACAGGTACAAAATGATCTATATCCACAGTAAAACGAGTCCTATATCGACATAACCTGAAAGGCCGCTCAGCAGAAGAAGCCACTGCTCCAAAACCACCATTACAAAAACCAGACTATGGTTTGCAACTGCACATGGGACAAAGATCGTACTTTTTGGAGAAAGGTCCTCTGGTCTGATGAAACAAAAATAGAACTGTTTGACCATAATCACCATTGGTATGTTTGGAGGAAAAGGGGGAGGATTGCAGGCCAAAGAACACCATCCCAACCGTGAAGCACGGGGTAGCATCATGTTGTGGGTGTGCTTTGCTTCAGGAGGGACTGGTGCACTTCACAAAATAGATGGCATCTCGAGACAGGAAAATTATGTGGATATTTTGAAGCAACAACTCAAGACATCTGTCAGGAAGTTAAAGCTTGGTCGCAAAGGGGTCTTCCAAATAGACAATGACCCCAAGCGTACTTCCAAAGTTGTGGCAAAATAGCTTAAGGACAACAAAGTCAAGGTATTGGAGTGGCCATCACAAAGCCCTGACTTCAATCTCATAGAAAATGTGTGGGCAGAACTGAAAAAGCTTGTGCAAGCAAGAAGCCCTACAAACCTGACTCGGATACATCAGCTCTGTCAGGAGGAATGGACCAAAATTCACCCAACTTATTGTGGGAAGCTTGTGGATGGCTACCCAAAACATTTGACCCAAGTTAAACAATTTACCAAGTACTAATTAAGTGTATGTAAACGTCTGACCCACTGGGAATGTGATGAAAGAAATAAAAGCTGAAATAAATCATTCTCTCTACTATTATTCTGGCATTTCACATTCTTAAAATAGTGGTGATCTAACTGACCTAAGACGGGGCATTTTTACTAGGATTAAATGTAAGGAATTGTTATAAACTGAGTTTAAATGTATTTGGCTAAGGTGTATGTAAACTTACGACTTCAACTGTAACCACCTCAATTACCTCGTACCCCCTGCACATTGACACGGCACTGTTACTCCCTGTATATAGCCATCCCACTGTGCACAGACGTCAATTCAATGTCTATTCCACATTTGTTCAATGTAATTTCATTGAAATGATGTGGAAACAACGTTGATTCAACCTGTGCGTTCCCAGTCGAACACACAGGTTAATCCCTGTGTATTTATTTTTTGTCACTATTTCCCTTCAAAAATATACTCTGCATTGTTGGAAAGGGACTTGTAAGCAAGCATTTCACTGTTTGTCTACACCTGTTTACAAAGCATGTGACAAATAAATGGAATTTTTATTTGAACATGACAAATGGATGGAGAAGAACCATGGAGTAGTTTTCGCAACTTTGTTCCTGAAGACCTTGATAGTCAATGCTCATTAATCAGGCTTAAAATAGCTAAACATTTGAATGTGCAATGACACCAACACTCACTCACTCACTCACACACAGCTGAGGCTGGCAGAAGGCCCAACCAAAGCAAAAAGCCAATGATGCAGACACTCTCTGTTACTACATATGTGCCTAGTGAATGTGTGCGTCATGACTGGTAAAAACAATGAAACTATACTGTAGAAGCATGTGTATCAGAATCTAAAGGAATAAGACCCATGTAGTGCTAATAGTTCATTCTCATCCCTTTTTTTTACCAATAGTCACCTCTTAGAGGAATTTCACCCTGGGAAAATCTGGGCTTGGTTTCATCATGTCTGAGGCATTTCTAGGACAGTGAGATGTGTTTCACACGCAGTTGCCGTGTAGCAAAGCAGGTCAGGGCTTCACACGCTGAATGATGCACCCTATGGCGGCTTCCAGTGTATTGATGGAGCGGGGGGTTGAGATCTAAAAATACATGTAGTCCTGCTTTGTGGCATTTCGCAAAGGCTCTATGTTATACTGATCATTGTTGTGGGTGTTCCTATTGGCGGATTCATCGCTAAATATACAAGCAGACCATTTTTTCCCAGTCTCTGCAAGACTACAACTTGTGTTGTGCAGTGCTTTGTGCTCTAGCCCCCGTCACTCCCCCAAGGCGGGCTTAAATTAAAAGGAAGTGGACACTAACCACAATCCTTTGGGCAAAACTGAATGACCTCACCAAGACACAATGGCTTCAAGTGATTCCTCTCATCAACATGAATTTGATGATGGAGCTATCTATTAGCTACATGGTGACATTCAAGCATACATGTTTCAATCGGAAGATAGCGAAGAGGATTCGAATGAGAGTTGGATTTAGCTAACATTAGAAGCTCAGCTAAAGCCGATGCCAGCACCTAGAGGGCAGATGACAAATACGGTGCTTAGCTAAGTAAGTTATTTTTCCTGCAAGCCACCTAGCTAACTTTTAGTTTATCTACTGAAACTCTTGTGTATTGCTGGCTAACCTACTACTTCATTACAGTGGGGAGAAACCAAATAATTAGCTATGCAGCTAGCTAGCCAAACATCTACCGGTAGCCATATCTAAGACTAAAAATAGATATGTTGTATCTCGATTGTAAAATCTCTTCTCTTTTTAGTCGTAAATATGGCCAGCTACCTAAAGCTTGGTTTACCACAAGCATAAGCGCATGACTGGAGTTAGCAGATGCCAGGCTAACGAGCTAGCCAACTTGTTATGCGACACGCCTCGCAATTGTAACTTTTTAGCAACTGTAACTAATTTACTAGCTAGCTATGTAACGTAATTGATGAGGGTTGTAATTGGTTATGATTATGACAATGGATGCATTAAAATCACAAAATGATAAGCATGATGCAAGATAGGATTCCCAACAGATGTAAATAACACGTATTGCATATCCAGCTAGCTAGCTAAGTTAACTAGCAAACAGTGAGGAGAAAACAATAATACAACAACTTACTGTTGTAAAACTGAATCTGGTTTCACTATGAAAATATTTGCCTAAGCATGCCTGATAGACATGACTGTAGGTAGATACTCTCTGCCTACATACCTAGGCTCATTTGTACGGCCTCGTCCCTGTGCAAAGGTTGAGGGTTATGCCCTAATTATTTATATTCGGCTAGATATTGTTGCAAATGTAATCTCTGTGCCTGTGCACATGTTCAACTGTTGTTCAAACTGTACAATGGAGTATAATTTTGTTTGTTTTTTGTCTTGCAGACAATACCGTATGGTGCCTGGGCATCTTCCTGGAGTGGATTCTAGATATAGAAACAGAATTCCTTTGCCTGCATGCTTCATTGTAGCAGAACTGTATCCCGTGAACTGTATCCCTCTCGAGGGATTAGACATTATGCTCAATTTCACGCAGATGACTCATGAGGAGCTGAATGGCAGTTTGATCATGATCCTTCTCCCACATCTTTACAAGTATTCCCTGAATTTACTGTATGTTTCTTTGGAATGGAAATTTCATCCTGACCACCTCTCCCATCTGCTGACCACCAGTTCTGTTAGCTACAGATTGTTAAATAATGTGATTTAACCAAAGATTTTTGGTATCTATTACTGTGTGTTACAGGATAGGTACTGTTTGGTGTAGCAGAGAATTTTCAAACAACCTTAGCAATTCTGTCTTCATCCTCGATTTGGGGGATAAAGGAGTTTCACAAAATGTCATTGTCCGTTTGCAGTGGGTCAGGTTGAATTTAGAAAATGCTCTGTTATGAAAATACTTCTTTGCTCCATGAAGTAATTCAACAATATCTGCGCTGCCATCATGTCTTCTCACTCATTGATCGAGACAGGTCTCTGTCACATGACTTGCAGCACTTTGGGGTGGACACCTGTTTTGATCAATGAAAGAAGACTTATTATCATCAAGATGTGTGCAAAAATCTGTGGGTAAATCACATCTGGTGTAACAATCTGTAGCTACAGTTCTCTGCACTTGTGTGTCTCTACACCTGAGACGCACTCGGGCACACTGAACTGTACTCCACTGTTCATAACAAAAAGTGTTACTTTTACCAAATAACATTGTTGTTGAATACCCAGTTGTTTTGAGTTAGCATTAAAGAGTGTACATCCCTATATTTTAGACATCCAAAGAACGTTTGACAAATAAACAATCTGAATGTCTAGGATCTGTTTGATGCTACAGAGCCATGTACAGCTTATATAAATATCAGATGTTCAACAGATGTTGAACATTGATAGAAAATGTCCATATTTATTCATGGTCGTTCCATATCAGGGCTCTCCAACCCTGTTACTGGAGAGCTACCGTCCTGTAGGATTTTACTCCCACCCTAATCTAGCACACCTGATTCTGGTAATTAGCTGGTTGATAAACTGAACCTAGTTTGTTAACTGTTATTGGAGCTAAAACCTACAGGAGGGTAACTCTCTAGGAACAAGGTTGGAGACCCCTGTCCTACATGGTCTTATGCCAGGGTTTCCCAAACTTGGTCCTGGAGACTCCAAGGGGTGAACATTTTGGTTTTTGCCCTAGCCCATCACAGCTGATTCAAATAATCAACAAATCATCAAGCTTTGGTTATTGAGGGTGGGGGACAAGATGGCGGAGTGAGTGGTTCAACTGAACTGCTCATTAAATAGAATGCAATCCCAAATTTGAGTACGATGATGAACACAGTTAAAGTTACGTATTTTTAATTATGAAAACGTTGTTTAGGGTGTAGATCAGCTTTAATATTGCAGATTGTAGCTTCCATCAATGTAATTGTCCGCATCATTTCCAATCCCCCATGTATTTTTTGGGATATACAGTGCCTTGCGAAAGTATTCGGCCCCCTTGAACTTTGCGACCTTTTGCCACATTTCAGGCTTCAAACATAAAGATATATAACTGTATTTTTTTTTGTGAAGAATCAACAACAAGTGGGACACAATCATGAAGTGGAACGACATTTATTGGATATTTCAAACTTTTTTAACAAATCAAAAACTGAAAAATTGGGTGTGCAAAATTATTCAGCCCCTTTACTTTCAGTGCAGCAAACTCTCTCCAGAAGTTCAGTGAGGATCTCTGAATGATCCAATGTTGACCTAAATGACTAATGATGATAAATACAATCCACCTGTGTGTAATCAAGTCTCCGTATAAATGCACCTGCACTGTGATAGTCTCAGAGGTCCGTTAAAAGCGCAGAGAGCATCATGAAGAACAAGGAACACACCAGGCAGGTCCGAGATACTGTTGTGAAGAAGTTTAAAGCCGGATTTGGATACAAAAAGATTTCCCAAGCTTTAAACATCCCAAGGACCACTGTGCAAGCGATAATATTGAAATGGAAGGAGTATCAGACCACTGCAAATCTACCAAGACCTGGCCGTCCCTCTAAACTTTCAGCTCATACAAGGAGAAGACTGATCAGAAATGCAGCCAAGAGGCCCATGATCACTCTGGATGAACTGCAGAGATCTACAGCTGAGGTGGGAGACTCTGTCCATAGGACAACAATCAGTCGTATATTGCACAAATCTGGCCTTTATGGAAGAGTGGCAAGAAGAAAGCCATTTCTTAAAGATATCCATAAAAAGTGTCGTTTAAAGTTTGCCACAAGCCACCTAGGAGACACACCAAACATGTGGAAGAAGGTGCTCTGGTCAGATGAAACCAAAATTGAACTTTTTGGCAACAATGCAAATGTTATGTTTGGCGTAAAAGCAACACAGCTGAACACACCATCCCCATTGTCAAACATGGTGGTGGCAGCATCATGGTTTGGGCCTGCTTTTCTTCAGCAAGGACAGGGAAGATGGTTAAAATTGATGGGAAGATGGATGGAGCCAAATACAGGACCATTCTGGAAGAAACCCTGATGCAGTCTGCAAAAGACCTGAGACTGGGACGGAGATTTGTCTTCCAACAAGACAATGATCCAAAAGATAAAGCAAAATCTACAATGGAATGGTTCAAAAATAAACATATCCAGGTGTTAGAATGGCCAAGTCAAAGTCCAGACCTGAATCCAATCGAGAATCTGTGGAAAGAACTGAAAACTGCTGTTCACAAATGCTCTCCATCCAACCTCACTGAGCTCGAGCTGTTTTGCAAGGAGGAATGGGAAAAGATTACAGTCTCTCGATGTGCAAAACTGAGAGACATACCCCAAGCGACTTACAGCTGTAATCGCAGCAAAAGGTGGCGCTACAAAGTATTTAACTTAAGGGGGCTGAATAATTTTGCACGCCCAATTTTTCAGTTTTTGATTTGTTAAAAAAGTTTGAAATATCCAATAAATGTCGTTCCACTTCATGATTGTGTCCCACTTGTTGTTGATTCTTCACAAAAAAATACAGTTTTATATCTTTATGTTTGAAGCCTGAAATGTGGCAAAAGGTCGCAAAGTTCAAGGGGGCCGAATACTTTCGCAAGGCACTGTATATATATTAATAGCAAGGGCATTGAAGATGAAACGTGGCTGGGTCTTTCAGCATGACAATGATCCCAAGGGCATATATATATATATATATATATATATATATATATATATATATATATATATATATTACAGTGGGCAAAAAAGTATTTAGTCAGCCACCAATTGTGCAAGTTCTCCCACTTAAAAAGATGAGAGGCCTGTAAATTTCATCATAGGTACACTTCAATTTCAATTCAATTTATTTGCAAATTATGGTGGAAAATAAGTATTTGGTCAATAACAAAAGTTTCTCAATACTTTGTTATATACCCTTTGTTGGCAATGACAGAGGTCAAACGGTTTCTGTAAGTCTTCACAGGGTTTTCACACACTGTTGCTGGTATTTTGGGCCATTCCTCCATGCAGATCTCCTCTAGAGCAGTGATGTTTTGGGGCTGTTGCTGGGCAACACGGACTTTCAACTCCCTCCAAAGATATTCTATGGGGTTGAGATCTGGAGACTGGCTAGGCCACTCCGGGACCTTGAAATGCTTCTTACGAAGCCACTCCTTCGTTGCCCGGGTGGTGTGTTTGGGATCATTGTCATGCTGAAAGACCCAGCGACGTTTCATCTTCAATGCCCTTGCTGATGGAAGGAGGTTTTCACTCAAAATCTCACGATACATGGCCACATTCATTCTTTCCTTTACACAGATCAGTCGTCCTGGTCCCTTTGCATTGAAACAGCCCCAAAGCATGATGTTTCCACCCCCATGCTTCACAGTAGGTATGGTGTTCTTTGGATGCAACTCAGCATTCTTTGTCCTCCAAACACGACGAGTTGAGTTTTTACCAAAAAGTTATATTTTGGTTTGATCTGACCATATGACATTCTCCCAATCTTCTTCTGGATCATCCAAATGCTCTCTAGCAAACTTCAGACGGGCCTGGACATGTACTGGCTTAAGCAGGGGGACACGTCTGGCACTGCAGGATTTGAGTCCCTGGCGGGGTAGTGTGTTACTGATGGTAGGCTTTGTTACTTTGGTCCCAGCTCTCTGCAGGTCATTCACTAGGTCCCCCCGTATTGTTCTGGGATTTTTGCTGACCGTTCTTGTGATCATTTTGACCCCACGGGGTGAGATCTTGCGTGGAGCCCCAGATCGAGGGAGATTATCAGTGGTCTTGTATGTCTTCCATTTCCTAATAATTACTCCCACAGTTGATTTCTTCAAACCAAGCTGCTTACCTATTGCAGATTCCATCTTCCCAGCCTGGTGCAGGTCTACAATTTTGTTTCTGGTGTCTTTTAACAGCTCTTTGGTCTTGGCCATAGTGGAGTTTGGAGTGTGACTGTTTGAGGTTGTGGACAGGTGTCTTTTATACTGATAACAAGTTCAAACAGGTGCCATTAATACAGGTAACGAGTGGAGGACAGTGGAGCCTCTTATAGAAGAAGTTACAGGTCTGTGAGAGCCAGAAATCTTGCTTGTTTGTAGGTGACCAAATACTTATTTTCCACCATAATTTGCAAATAAATTCATTAAAAATCCTACAATGTGATTTTCTGGATTTTTTTTCTTCTAATTTTGTCTGTCATAGTTGAAGTGTACCTAAGATGAAAATTACAAGTGGGAGAACTTGCACAATTGGTGGCTGACTAAATACTTTTTTTGCCCCACTATGTATATTCATTATATAAATAGGCCTATTTAATTTTGTCTGGCTTGCTATTCCAATCAAATTTATATAATTTTTGTTCATAATTAAAAAAACAGGTCGCTATAGAGTTAATCAGGGAGATTTTTCCACAAATAGACAAGTATTTTCCTTTCCTTGGTAGCAAGATCTTAGCAAAAATAACTTTCTATAAAAATGTATTAGTGACATCATTTATTTATTTGGGGATATGTATTTTGGGATATGTATACCGAGTATGTCCACATCCCGTCAGACCATTTTATAGGTAAACTACACAGTAATGGAAAAGTATTTTTTAGTGATCCAATATGTAATATAGTACACATAATTTGGTTTTAATCCAGAGAGGTTAGAAAAAGTGTCTAGATCTTCTTGAGGTTGTGGAGGGATTCTAATTGTGGATTTAAAAGAAAACAACATGAATAATCAACGTACAATGACACCTTTGTTTTTAAACCCTGGATTTCTAATCCCTTAATATCATTGTTAGATCTGATTTTAACAGCTAACATTTCGATGGCAATATGTCAATAGTGGACAACCTTGTTTTTCTCTTCTTAACAGTTTAAAACTTTCTGAGATGTAGCCATTATTTACTATTTTACACCGAGGGTTAGTATACATAACTTTAACCCATTTTATAAGAAATTCTCCAAAATTGGAAAATTCCAGGCATTTATATATAAACGCCAGTCATACTTTATCAAAGGCCTTTTCAAAGTCAGCTATGAATACCAGGCCTGGATTCCCAGATATTTCATAGGGTTCTGTTGCTTCCAGTATTATTCTCTCCAATGTATCATCCATGTAAAAAGCATGTCTGACTAGGATGAATAATATCTGACAAAACCTTTTTAATTAAGCATTTAATTTAAGCATTTAGTTAGAATTTTTGTATCACAACACTGAAGTGTAAGAGGCTTCCACTTTTTTTAAATGGACTGGATCTTTATATTTACCACTTGGATCCTGTTTCAGTAATAATGAAATCAGACCTTGTTGAGTGTCCGGTAATCTATTTATATAGGATTGGTTAAAACATGCTAATAACGGTCCTCTGAGAATATAAAAAAAAGTGTATTCACCTCCACTGGTATGCCATCCATCCCTGGTATTTTCCCGGACTTAACGGCTTTAATTGCATCAAGAAGTTCCTCCTTTGTATTGTGCTGCTTGTAGGGTTGATAAATTATTATATACACTACCGTTCAAAAGTTTGGGTTCACTTAGAAATGTCCTTGTTTTTGAAAGAAAAGCTATTTTTTTTGTTCTTTTAAAAAAACATTACATTTATCAGAAATACATTGTAAACATTGTTAATGCTGTAAATGACTATTGTAGCTGGAAACGGCAGTTTTTTAATGGAATATCTACATAGGCGTACAGAGGCCCATTATCAGCAACCATCACTCCTGTGTTCCAATGGCATGTTGTATTAGCTAATCCAAGTTTATCATTTTAAAAGGCTAATTGATCAGCGGAGAACTGGAAGGAGAGACGGCTAAAGGAAGAATTGGTTTTGGGGGTGACCAGCTAGATATACCTGCTGGAGCGCGAGCTACAGGTGGGTGCTGCTATGGTGACCAGCTAGCTGAGTTAAGGGGGGACTTTACCTAGCAGGGTCTTGTAGATGACCTGGAGCCAGTGGGTTTGGTGACAAGTATGAAGCGAGGGCCAGCCAACGAGAGCGTTCAGGTCGCAGTGGTGGGTAGTATATGGGGCTTTGGTGACGAAACGGATGGCACTGTGATAGACTGCATCCAATTTATTGAGTAGGGTATTGGAGGGTATATTGTAGATGACATCGCCGAAGTCGAGGATCGATAGGATGGTCCGTTTTACAATGGTAATGTTTGGCAGCATGTGTGAAGGATGCTTTGTTCCGAAATAGGAAGCCAATTCTAGATTTAACTTTGGATTGGAGATGTTTGATGCGAGTCTGGAAGGAGAGTTTACAGTCTAACCGGACACCTAGGTATTTGTAGTTGTCCACATATTCTAAGTCAGAACCGAGTAGTGATGTTGGACGGGCGGGCAGGTGCAGGCAGCGATCGGTTGAAGAGCATGCATTTAGTTTTACTTGTATTTAATAGCAGTTGGAGGCCACGGAAGGAGTGTTGTATGGCATTGAAACTCGTCTGGAGCGCTGTTAACAGTGTCCAAAGAAGGGCCAGAAGCATACAGAATGGTGTCGTCTGTGTAGAGGTGGACCAGAGACTCACCAGCAGCAAGAGCGACATCATTGATGTATACAGAGAAGAGAGCCTGGTCCAATAATTGAACCCTGTGGCACCCCCATAGAGACTGCCAGAGGCCCGGACAACAGGCCCTCCGATTTGATACACTGAACTCTATCAGAGAAGTAGTTGGTGAACCAGGCGAGGCAATCGTTTGAGAAACCAAGGCTATCGAGTCTGCCGATGAGGATGTGGTGATTGACAGTCGAAAGCCTTGGCCAGGTCAATGAATACTGCTGCACAGTATTGTTCTTCGATGGCGGTTAAGATATCATTCTGGACCTTGAGCGTGGCTAAGTTGCACCCATGACCAGCTCTGAAACCAGATTGCATAGCGGAAAAGGTATGGTGGGATTCGAAATGGTCGGTAATCTATTTGTTGACTTGGCTTTCAAATACCTTCGAAAGGCAGGGTAGGATAGATATAGGTCTGTAGCAGTTTGGGTCAAGAGTGTCCCCCCCTTTGAAGAGGGGGATAACCGCAGCTGCTTTCCAATCTTTGGGAATCTCAGATGACACGAAAGAGCAGGCTAGAAATAGGGGTTGCAACAATTTCGGCAGATAATTGTAGAAAGAGAGGGTCCAGATTGTCTAGCCCGGCTGATTTGCAGGGGTCCAGATTTTGCAGCTCTTTCAGAACATCAGCTGACTGGATTTGGGAGAAGGAGAAATGGGGAAGGCTTGGGCAAGTTGCTGTGTGGTGTGCAGTGCTGTTGACCGGGGTAGGGGTAGCCAGGTGGAAAGCATGGCCAGCCGTAGAGAAATGCTTCTTGAAATTCTCAATTATAGTGGATTTATCGGTGGTGACATTGTTTACTATCCTCAGTGCAGTGGGCAGCTGGGAGGAGGTGTTCTTATTCTCCATGGACTTTACAGTGTCCCAGAACTTTTTTGAGTTTGTGTTGCAGGAAGCAAATTTCTGCTTGAAAAAGCTAGCCTTCGCTTTTCTAACTGCCTGTATATATTGGTTTCTAGCTTCGTTGAATAGTTGCATATCTCAAGGGCTGTTCAATGCTAATGCAGAACGCCATAGGATGTTTTTGTGTTGGTTAAGAGCAGTCCGGTCTGGAGAGATACACGGGCTATATCTGTTCCTGGTTCTACATTTCTTGAATGGGGTATGCTTATTTAAGATGGTGAGGAAGGCTTTTTTGTAATAACCAGGCATCCTTTACTGACGGGATGAGATTAATATCCTTCCAGGATACCCCGGCCAGGTCGATTAGAAAGGCCTGCTTGCTGAAGTGTTTCAGGGAGCGTTTGACAGTGATGAGCGGAGGTCGTTTGACCGCTGACCCATTATGGATGCAGGCAATGAGGCAGTGATCGCTGAGATCTTGGTTGAAAACATCAGAGGTGTATTTAGAGGGCAAGTTGGTTAGGATGATATCTATGAGGGTGCCCGTGTTTACGACTTTGGGATGGTACCTGGTAGGTTCATTGATAATTTGTGTGAGATTGAGGGCACCAAGCTTAGATTGTAGGATGGCTGGGGTGTTAAGCATGCTCCAGTGTAGGTCGCCTTGCAGCACGAGCTTTGAAGATAGATGGGGGGGGCAATCAGTTCACATATGGTGTCCAGAGCACAGCTGGGGGCAGAGGGTGGTCTATAGCAGGCGGCAACAGTGAGAGACTTGTTTTTAGAGAGGTTGATTTTTAAAAGTAGAAGTTCAAATTGTTTGAGTACAGACCTGGATAGTAGGACAGAACTCTGCAGGCTATCTTTGCAGTAGATTGCAACACCGCCCCCTTTGGCTGTTCTATCTTGTCTGAAAATGTTGTAGTTAGGGATGAAGATTTCAGAATTTTTGGTGGTCTTCCTAAGCCAGGATTCAGACACGGCTTGAACATCCAGGTTGGCAGAGTGTGCAGTGTGCAGTGAATAAAACAAACTTAGGGAGGAGGCTTCTAATGTTAACAGTCATGAAACCAAGTCTATAACGGTTACAGAAGTGATCAAAAGAGAGCGCCTGGGAAATAGAAGTGGAGCTAGGCACTGCAGGGCCTGGATTCACCTCTACATCACCAGATGAAGAGAGGAGGAGTGGTTGTCTAGGACGTCTGGAACAGAGAGTAAAAGGAGCAGGTTTCTGGGGGCGATAAAATATCTTCAAGGTAAAATGTACAGACAATGGTATGGTAGGATGTGAATACAGTGGAGGTAAACCTAGGCATTGAGAGAGATATTGTCTCTAGAAACATAATTGAAACCAGGTGATGTCATTGCATGTGTGAGTGGTGGAACTGAAAGGTTGGATAAGGTATAATGAGCAGGGCTAGAGGCTCTACAGTGAAATAAGCCAATAAACACTAACCAGAACAGCAATGGACAAGGCATATTGACATTAAGGAGAGGTATGCTTAGTCGAGTGATCATAAGGTTACAGTGAGTAGTGAGGTTGGTTGGGGTCACGGCGATTCCGACAGCTAGCCGGGCCATCGGTAGCAAGCTAGCATAGGATGGAGGTCTGTTTCTAGACACCTCGTGCGTTTCTGTCGGTAGATTAGTGGGGTTCCGTGTGGTAGAGGGGATCAATCCAATTGGCAAAATAGATAAAGTTCTAGTGACCCAAGAAAAATGGTCCGATAGACCTATTCAGATAGCAGCCGATAAGACAGCTAACGATTAGCGGGCCGCAGATGGACGTTCAGGTAACATCGTGACGGAGGGGCCAGTTGGATAACTTCCTCGGGCAGATAACGTCAGTAGTCCAGTCCTGAAGTCCCGGTGGGGCTCCGCATCGGCAGTAAAACGAGTCCGGATAGGTGATTGTAGCCCAGGAGTGGCTGATGGAACTCTTCAGCTGGCTACCTCCGGAATAATTTATGTTTGTTCCGGGATCGACGTAAGCCAATAGTCACACAGATAGCAGCTAGTTAGCTGCGAGATCCAGGTGTAAATGTCCAGAGCTTGCGGTTGAAATCCGGGGATATGGAGAGAAAAATAGGTCCGGTATGTTCTGGTCTGAGTCGCGTTGTACAAAACTGGTAATAGCTTTTCGAGCTAAAGGATAGCTGATGACCACAAACCGTGGTTAGCTGAATACTAACGTTAGCCAGTAAACTGGCTAGCTTCTGGCTTGCTTTTGGTTAAATACAGATGTGTGCCAAGCTTGTAGCGTCATACCCAAGAAGATTCGAGGCTGTAATCGCTGCCAAAGGTGCTTCAACTGGGTAAAGGGTCTGAGTACTTATGTAAATGTGATTTTTTTTTTTTACCTGTTTTTGCTTTGTCATTATGAGGTATTGTGTGTGGATAGTTTTTTCCCCTCATCAATGTAATACCTATTAGAATAAGGCTGTAACGCTATATACAGGGGGTACCAGTACCAAATCAATGTAAAGCGGTACAAGGTATTCGAGGTAGATATATACATGAAGGCAGGGTAAAGTGACTTGGCATTAGGATAGACAATAATAAGCGTGAATTAAAGAACAGTGTAGCAGCCCCATTTTAGTTTAAAAGTGTGATTGTGTTGTGTTATGTGAATGTGTGTAGGTTTTGTGGCGGAGTGTCAATGTACAGTGTGTGAGTGAAGTGTGTGTATATGGTTTGTGTATATATAGTCTATTGAGTATGCATAGGGTCAGTGCAGATAGTTCGGGTACCATTCATTTAATATTTAGCAGTCTGGCTATTTGGGAGTCTTATGACTTGGGGGTGCAAGTATTTCGCTACACCCGCAATAACATCTGCTAAATATGTGTATGTGACAAATACATTTTTATTTGATTTAGAAGCTGTCTCGGAGTCTGTTGGTTCGAGAGCCGATGCTCCCGTACCGTTTGCCAGACAGTATCATAATTAACAGTCTATGGCTTTGGTGGCTGGAGTCTTTGGCACCGCCTGATACGCAAATTTTGCAACACCCTCAATAACATATTATAAGTATGTGGATGTGACCAATACATTTGATTTGATTTTGTGGTCCTGGATGGCAGGAAGCTCTGCCCTAGTGATGTACTGGGCTGTCCTCACCACCCTCTGTAGAACTTTGCAGTCAAGGGCGGTGCATTTCCTATTCCCAAGCGGTGATGCAGTGTCAAGATGCTCTTGATGGTGCAGCTGTAACTTTTTGACGATCCGAGGGCCCATGCCAAATATTTTCAGCCTCCTGAGGGGGAAGAGGCGCTGCCATGCCCTCTTCACGACTGTGCGGGTGTGTATGGACCATGTGCACACCAAGTCCTTAGTGATGTGGATGCCAAGGGGAGAGAATGATGGCATCATCCTGAAATGAAACCATCGACCTTAGAATGATTGCCTAGCTGTATTTGACCATTTACCCTTTCATTAGTGTTATTGTAATTGACACACATCAGTGTCATAAGGTTTACCAATCAGAGATTATTCAGTCTGGACTACTCAAAGCAGTAGTGTCTCATTACTAGGGCTGTGGCGGTCACAAAATTGTCAGCTGGTGATTGTCAAGCAAATAACTGTTGGTCTCATGGTAATTAACAAACACATTTAGCATCTCCTGGCTTCCACGCATAGCCTACAAGCCACTGATGCAGACATTTTGAAACATCTACATTTCAACAGGTCTAATAAATAAATGTAATATAGCCTACACCATCACAACAAATCCATTATTTATTTTAGACAGGTCTAAACAAACATGATATGAGGTTGAGTTGTCCTTATGTTAGGCCCTAATCTGGCTATGGCTGTGGGCTACCCTAGTTCATTTAGCAAACAAGATTTGCTTGGAATTCCGTGGCATTATTTTATATTATTTTATAGTATCAAGAATACAATTGAGCAAAGCTGAATAAAATAGAAAGGACATTATCTCTAAATGACTTGAGGGAGTCACGCACATACAGCTAACAGGCCCTCCGATATGCTTAATTTAGAGTTATTTATGCAACTTTAGTTGTGATACAAACGTTGGGATATATGTTTTTATTTTTATCACATTCTAAGGCAGCATGATGTGACTAAGGATGATTTGAAAAAAGTTGCATGAAAGGCTTTGCTCTGTTTTTTTGCATAGGCTGCACACACTTCATCAGTCTCTCATTCACAATTTGCCTTGAATTTCCTGGCGGCATCCCCTTTGTGTTGCCGTAATGCCTACTAAAAAAAATCCATGCCTTTTGCGGCCGTTGTCCGTTGTTCCTCTTGGGCTGAATATAATAATTACAATTCCCTTCTCCCGGCTGCATCCCCAGAAGGGCCTCTCACTCACATGGCTCTCTCAGATATCTCAATTCTTATTAGCCAATGCCCATCATGTGATCAGGTCCTTCTCACAGGGATGCAGCTGCGCGTGTGCATCCTTATCAAATGCCGAGGAGCATATTGAAGATGTTGGAAGAACTGGACACATTTACTTTTTGTCAGCCAGCAAGGTGAGTAGGCCTAACGTACATTAAAATCACTAGCCCATGTCAATCTATTGTCCCCCATATAAATATTCCAAGCATAGTCTGGGACAGTTGTGGAAGGGAATAGATTCCATATTAATACAACCACTAGTATCAACAAATATTTTTAAAATATTGAGGCTGATGCAACCGATCAGAACGTTTAGCTTAAAATGTTAAGAAACTATTTGGCGATTACTTCACATTATAAGCACAGCAATGCACGAACGGCAGTAGGCTATAAGCATGAATGTTCCATAATGCAATCAATTAGCAGGAAAGCACCATTCTCAAAAGTGACCGCAAATGCAATTGTTCATGTAATGCTTTTATTATAAAGGTGAATTTTTATGGTGAAAATGAACTTCCCCAAACTTGAAACTCACACAGTGCGTATGGATGCCAGTTAGGCTCTATTTCTCCCACTTTAGTTGTGATTCGAATAATTATATATTTTTTACCATCTTCTACCCAATTTCGTGATTACAATCTTGTCTCATCGCTGCAACTCCCCAACGGGCTCAGGAGAGGTGAAGGTCAGGTCATGCGTCCTCCGAAACATGACCCGTCAAGCTGCGCTGCTTAACATCTGCTTGCTTAATCCGAAGTCAGCCTGCAGGCATCCGGCCCGCCACAAGGAGTCTCTAGAGCACGATGAGCCAAGTACAGCCCCCCCGGCCAAACCCTCTCCTAACCCGGACAATGCTAGGCCAATTGTGCGCCTCCCTATGGGACTCCTGCCTGGTTGTAACACAGTATGGGAACGAACCCCAGGCTGTACTGACGCAGCAACACTGCGATGCAGTGACTTACACCGCTGCGCCACTCGGAAGGCCCTGTGATACAAACCTTATAGGCCACATGAGGTAGGTGTGCGACTGATTTGAAAAAGTCGCAAAAAAAGGCAGGCGCTGTTTCTTGCCTTACAAGCTGGGCATCATTCACATGTGACAGGCTGATATGGTCACCAATCCAGACTATTCTTGATTTAATCTTGTCTATACATACATTATTTAGTTTGTGTGAAATTTGTTTTGATTTCGAATGGACCACTATCATGCACCTATCTTGAAACTGGGGCAGGGGCAAAAAATACGTAATCTATGCTTTTAACTAGTGAATGGAGGATGCCTTTCCCATGGTTTATTTTCATGCCAGCCAGGTAGGCTACTCCTGTTGTAAAGAGAAGCAATGTGCTTAATATAAGAGAAGTTGATAAATAAATATAGTAGGCCTAGCCTATAGAATGCTGATGAGATCCTTTTTTTAATAGAGGCCATCAACTCTGTTTTCTCACACAATTACATAGCCTATAGAAATGTTGTGCAACATGAGCTCATGGGCTCTCATGAAGTGTTTGATTAGATGTTCAATTACATTTGCATTGATGTCAGAGTGATTAGAGGGACAATAGAGTCCTGAATACCAGGCAGTTAGCAAGTTTGGTAGGCTACTAAAGACCATCAGCAGTATCAGAGCTTGGGGAAGTCTAATTACCGTGACTAAACGGTCACATGGAATTTGACTGCTGTCATGACTGATATAGGCCTTTTTTAAAATACATGTTTTTTGGGAGGGACTCAATATACTTTAAAATGACTCAAGTAAAATCAAAACTGTCGAAATTATAAATTATAGTTTTCCTACATTCATACAGTTTCTTGACTGTGTCCAGCTTGCTAATAATCACTGAAATGACTTTCTGGGTACAATTTGACTGTGAGGATATACAGCACATTTACTATATAAGTAATCAGGTAATCTGCGAACAAACGACTACCCCTCATCACTTTCAAAAACTCCCTAAAAAACTTCTGCGAGCAGGCCTTTCTAATCGACCCGGCCGGTGTATCCTGGAATGACATTGACCTCATCCCGTCAGAAGAGGATGCCTGGTTATTCTTTAAAAGTGCCTTCCTCACCATCTTAAATAAGCATGCCCCATTCAAAAAAAATTGAACTAGGAACAGATAGGTCTGGAGTGAACCAAGGACTATGTCTGCCCATGACCAGCACAAAAACATACTGTGGCGTTCTGCATTAGCATCGAATAGCCCCTGTGATATGCAACTTTTCAGGGAAGTTAGGAACAAATATACACAGGCAGTTAGGAAAGCTAAGGCTAGCTTTTTCAAACAGAAATTTGCATCCTGTAGTACAAACTCAAAAAGGTTCTGGGACACTGTAAAGTCCATGAGCAACTCCTCCCAGCTGCCCACTGCTCTGAGGCTAGGAAATAATGTTACCACCGATAAAACCACTATAATTGAGAATTTGAATTAGCATTTCTCTACGGCTGGCCATGCTTTTCACCTGGCTACCCCTACCCCGGTCAACTGTCCAGCACCCTCCAACCCGCCAAAGCCCCCACCATTTCTCCTTCACCCAAATCCAGATAGCTGATGTTCTGAAAGAGCTGCAAAATTTGGACCCCTCCAAATCAGCCTGGCTAGACAATCTGTACCCTCTCTTTCTAAAATGATCTTCCAAAATTCTTGCAACCCCTATAACTAGCTTGTTCAACCTCTCTTTCGTATCGTCTGAGATTCCCAAAGATTGGAAAGTTGCTGCGGTCATCCCCCTCTTCAAAGGGGGTGACACTCTAGACCCAAACTGCTACAGACCTATATCTATCCTATCCTGTCTTTCTAAGGTCTTTGAAAGCCAAGTAAACAAACAGATTATGGATCATTTCGAATCCTACCATACCTTCTCCGCTATGCAATCTGGTTTCAGAGCTGGTCATGGGTGCACCTCAGCCACACTCAAGGTCCTAAATGACATCATGACCGCCATTGATAAGAGACATTACTGTGCAGCCGTATTCATCGACCTGGCCAAAGCTTTTGACTGTCAATCACCACATTCTTATTGGCAGACTCGACAGGCTTGGTTCCTCAAATGATTGCCTCGCCTGGTTTACCAACTACTTCTCTGTCCGGAACTCTGGCAGACTCTATGGGGGTGCCACAGGGTTCAGTTCTTGGGCCGACTCTCTTCTCTGTATACAGTGCCTTGCGAAAGTATTCGGCCCCCTTGAACTTTGCGACCTTTTGCCACATTTCAGGCTTCAAACATAAAGATATAAAACTGTATTTTTTTGTGAAGAATCAACAAGTGGGACACAATCATGAAGTGGAACGACATTTATTGGATATTTCAAACTTTTTTAACAAATCAAAAACTGAAAAATTGGGCGTGCAAAATTATTCAGCCCCTTTACTTTCAGTGCAGCAAACTCTCTCCAGAAGTTCAGTGAGGATCTCTGAATGATCCAATGTTGACCTAAATGACTAATGATGATAAATACAATCCACCTGTGTGTAATCAAGTCTCCGTATAAATGCACCTGCACTGTGATAGTCTCAGAGGTCCGTTAAAAGCGCAGAGAGCATCATGAAGAACAAGGAACACACCAGGCAGGTCCGAGATACTGTTGTGAAGAAGTTTAAAGCCGGATTTGGATACAAAAAGATTTCCCAAGCTTTAAACATCCCAAGGAGCACTGTGCAAGCGATAATATTGAAATGGAAGGAGTATCAGACCCCTGCAAATCTACCAAGACCTGGCCGTCCCTCTAAACTTTCAGCTCATACAAGGAGAAGACTGATCACAGATGCAGCCAAGAGGCCCATGATCACTCTGGATGAACTGCAGAGATCTACAGCTGAGGTGGGAGACTCTGTCCATAGGACAACAATCAGTCGTATATTGCACAAATCTGGCCTTTATGGAAGAGTGGCAAGAAGAAAGCCATTTCTTAAAGATATCCATAAAAAGTGTCGTTTAAAGTTTGCCACAAGCCACCTAGGAGACACACCAAACATGTGGAAGAAGGTGCTCTGGTCAGATGAAACCAAAATGGAACTTTTTGGCAACAATGCAAAACGTTATGTTTGGCATAAAAGCAACACAGCTCATCACCCTGAACACACCATCCCCACTGTCAAACATGGTGGTGGCAGCATCATGGTTTGGGCATGCTTTTCTTCAGCAGGGACAGGGAAGATGGTTAAAATTGATGGGAAGATGGATGGAGCCAAATACAGGACCATTCTGGAAGAAAACCTGATGGAGTCTGCAAAAGACCTGAGACTGGGACGGAGATTTGTCTTCCAACAAGACAATGATCCAAAACATAAAGCAAAATCTACAATGGAATGGTTCAAAAATAAACATATCCAGGTGTTAGAATGGCCAAGTCAAAGTCTAGACCTGAATCCAATCGAGAATCTGTGGAAAGAACTGAAAACTGCTGTTCACAAATGCTCTCCATCCAACCTCACTGAGCTCGAGCTGTTTTGCAAGGAGGAATGGGAAAAGATTTCAGTCTCTCAATGTGCAAAACTGATAGAGACATACCCCAAGCGACTTACAGCTGTTATCGCAGCAAAAGGTGGTGCTACAAAGTATTTAACTTAAGGGGGCTGAATAATTTTGCTGCACTGAAAGTAAAGGGGCTAAATAATTTTGCACGCCCAATTTTTCAGTTTTTGATTTGTTAAAAAAGTTTGAAATATCCAATAAATGTCGTTCCACTTCATGATTGTGTCCCACTTGTTGTTGATTCTTCACAAAAAAATACAGTTTTATATCTTTATGTTTGAAGCCTGAAATGTGGCAAAAGGTCGCAAAGTTCAAGGGGGCCGAATACTTTCGCAAGGCACTGTAACTAAGAATGAGTTAGTCCAAGTAAGGATTACAATCACATTGATGTTTAATAATGTGATTGTATCTATCACTCCCTAAAAACACAATCCTATGGAACAGTCCTTGAATAGCTATTCAGAATTCACCGATAAATTGGTACACATAGAAAACTAAAGGTATAGAAACTGTAAATGACTTGGTCATAAGAAATACATTTATTTCCATGACAGCATGCAAAAGCAATTTTAGATGGACCAAAGTAGATATTTTTAAAATACATGCAACTTAAAAGTTTTATCACGAAATTTAGATTTGCTCGGATGTCCAAAAGATTTCCAATCTTAAGGGAATCCTATTTGAATCAGAAAAGGATATTCATTCATATGATAGATAAGCTTTTGAAAACCTTAGAGACCCTATCCAACTGACATTATCTTAGAAAAAAATATACTAGTGGAACCAAGACTTAAAAATAACTGATATTGGCACAAAATGGAGGAAATATTGGAACGTAACTAACAAAATTACAGTTAACGAAAATGTACGCTTGATCCAATGATCCAAAAATGTACACACAGTAGCCTAGACTCAGTGTCCAGTCCGAGATTCTTCCATCGTTTTCCTGCGCTGGCTGTTTTTGCATGGTGTGCTTATAGGCCTATCACAGCATTTGTTTGTTAAAAAAATATTTCCTGGATCAGCTGATGATGGTTGACAATATCACTAGGCCTAACTATCTCATACAGTGCCTTCAGAAATGATTCATAAGTTTGACTTTTTTCACATTTTGTTGTGTTACAGTTTGAATTTAAAATTACTTAAATTGAGATTTGTTTTATCACTGGCTTACACATAATACCCCATAATGTCAAAGTGGAATTATGATTTTAGAGATGTTTACAAATTAATAAAAAATGAAAAGATGAAATGTCTTGAGTCAGTAAGTATTCAACCCCTTTGTTATGGCAAGCCTAAATCAGTTAAGGAGTAAAAATGTGCGTAACTAGTCAAATAATAAGTTGCACGGACTCACTCTTTCTGCGATAATAGTGTTTAACATGAGAGGTTTTCCAATGCCTCGCAAAGAATGGCACCTATTGGAAGATAGCGAAAACGACAGAAACAGCAGACATTGAATATCTCTTTAAGCATGGTGAAGTTGTTAATTACACTTTGGATTGTGTATCAATACACCCAGTTACTACAAAGATACAGGAGTCCTTCCTAACTCAGTTGTCGGAGAGAAAGAAAACCGCTCAGGGATTTCGCCATGAGGCCAATTGTGACTTTAAAACAGTTAGTTTAATGGCTGTGATGGGAAAAACTGAGGATGGATCAACAACATTGTAGTTATTACTCCACAATAATAACCTAAATGACACCGTGAAAAGGAGGAAGCCTGCACAGACTACAAATATTCCAAAACATGTGTCTTGTTTGCAGTAAGGCACTAAAGTAAAACTGCAGAAAACGTGGCAAAGAACTAAAAATTATGTCCTGAATACAAAGTGTTATTTTTGGGGCAAATCCAACACAACGCATCACTGGGTACCACTGTATAGATTTTTAAGCATGGTGGTGGCTGCATCATGTTATGGGTATGGTTGTCATCGGCAAGGACTAGGGAGTTTTTTAAATAAAAAATAAATGGAATAGAGCTTAGCACAGGCAAAATCTTAGAGGAGAACCTGGAGTTCAGTCTGCTTTCCAACAGATACTGGGAGATTAATTTACCTTTCAGCAGAACAATAACCTAAAACACAAGGTCAAACATACACTGGACTTGCTTAACAAAACGACATTGAATGTTCCTGAGTGGCCTAGTTACAGTTTTGACTTAAATCGGCATGAAAATCTATGGCAAGTCTTGAAAATGGCTGTCTAGCAGTGATCAACAAACAACTTGACAGAGCTTTAAGAATTACAAAATAATAATGTGCAAATATTGTACAATCCAGATGTGCAAAGCTCTTAGAGCTGTAATTGCTGCCAAAGGGGTGTGAATACTTCTGTATTTAATTTTCAATAAATTGGCAACATTTTCAAAAAACATGATTTGACTTTTTCGTTTTGTGTAGATGGGTGAGTAATCTATTTTGAATTCAGGCTGTAACACAACAAAATGTGGAATACGTCAAGTTGAATGATTACTTTATGAAGGCACTTCCCATTGATGGGAAGTATTTAGATGATAAGGCTTTCAAAAAAATTCACACCTACTGTAGCTTGCTGGTCAATCAGCTCACAGTCACCCAGACACTTTCCTAAAAGTGGTATTGATACAGACTTTACAAAGGCTATTAGTGCCAATCACCATAGCCTGATACTCCTCCAATCGATATACATACAGTGGGGCAAAAAAGTATTTAGTCAGCCACCAATTCTGCAAGTTCTCCCACTTAAAAAGATGAGAGAGGCCTGTAATTTTCATCATAGGTACACTTCAACTATGACAGACAAAATGAGAAAAAAAAATCACATTGTAGGATTTTTAATGACTTTATTTGCAAATTATGGTGGAAAATAAGTATTTGGTCACCTACAAACAAGCAAGATTTCTGGCTCTCACAGACTTATAACTTCTTCTTTAAGAGGCTCCTCTGTCCTCCACTCGTTACCTGTAATAATGGCACCTGTTTGAACTTGTTATCAGTATAAAAGACACCTGTCCACAACCTCAAACAGTCACACTCCAAACTCCACTATGGCCAAGACCAAAGAGCTGTCAAAGGACACCAGAAACAAACAATTGTAGACCTGCACCAGGCTGGGAAGACTGAATCTGCAATAGGTAAGCAGCTTGGTTTGAGGAAATTAACTGTGGGAGCAATTATTAGGAAATGTAAGACATACAAGACCACTGATAATCTCCCTCGATCTGGGGCTCCATGCAAGATCTCACCCCGTGGGGTCAAAATGATCACAAGAACGGTCAGCAAAAATCCCAGAACCACACGGGGGGACCTAGTGAATGACCTGCAGAGAGCTGGGACCAAAGTAACAAAGCCTATCATCAGTAACACACTACGCTGCCAGGGACTCAAATCCTGCAGTGCCAGACGTGTCCCCCTGCTTAAGCCAGTACATGTCCAGGCCCGTCTGAACTTCTGGATGATCCAGAAGAAGATTGGGAGAATGCCATATGGTCAGATGAAACTAAAATATAACTTTTTGGTAAAAACTCAACTCGTCGTGTTTGGAGGAAAAAGAATGCTGAGTTGCATACAAAGAACACCATTCCTACTGTGAAACATCATGCTTTGGGGCTGTTTTTCTGCAAAGGGACCAGGACGACTGATCCGTGTAAAGGAACGAATGAATGTGGCCATGTATCGTGAGATTTTGAGTGAAAACCTCCTTCCATCAGCAAGGGCATTGAAGATGAAACGTGGCTGGGTCTTTCAGCATGACAATGATCCCAAACACACCACCCGGGCAACGAAGGAGTGGCTTCGTAAGAAGCATTTCAAGGTCCCGGAGTGGCCTAGCCAGTCTCCACATCTCAACCCCATAGAAAATCTTTGGAGGGAGTTGAAAGTCCGTGTTGCCCAGCAACAGCCCCAAAACATCACTGCTCTAGAGGAGATCTGCATGGAGGAATGAGCCAAAATACCAGCAACAGTGTGTGAAAACCTTGTGAAGACTTACAGAAAACATTTGACCTCTGTCATTGCCAACAAAGGGTATATAACAAAGTATTGTGATAAACTTTTGTTATTGACCAAATACTTATTTTCCACCATAATTTGCAAATAAATTTATTAAAAATCCTACAATGTGATTTTCTGGATTTTTTTTCTCATTTTGTCTGTCATAGTTGAAGTGTGCCTATGATGAAAATTACAGGCCTCTCTCATCTTTTTAAGTGAGAGAACTTGCACAATTGGTGGCTGACTAAATACTTTTTTGCCCCACTGTATTTATTGTGCTGCGAAACAGAGTGGTGCAGAACTCTAAAAAAACTTGAAAATGATTCCTATAAATCTCCATGTTCTAAAAATGAATGAATCTACACAGCCCTTGTTAAGCCAATTATGATGTTTGAGTAGGTTAGGCCTATTCAAGGAAATATCATAGGCCTAGTTTTATTATATTGATAATTAGATTCTATACAGCAAATTAAAGAAAATGTATTATTATTAGGATGAAATAACCTTTATATGTGCACGTAATATATGTGCTAAGTCATTGATGTATGTAGGCTTATGGATTACATTTTTAAATGTATTCGCCAAACACTTATTTGATTTATTTATGTCTAAGGGACATTTAAAAATGTACTGATCCAAAATAGGGGAGGGTTGTCTAACTTTATATATTTTTTTGCTTTAGGGAGGTTTGTGTTTGTTTTTATTGGGCACAGGGAAGGGTAGTGTGTTTTTTCCCTGATATACATTCAAAATTTTGCAGGTTTTACTATATAGGCCTAATGTCCTCATCTGCTTACAATCGCCTCCCCTACTAAGGTGTTTTGGTACTTCCCTTATGCACTATGCTTCTGCACACGTATTATAACATAGGTCAATATAGCTCTACCAGTCAATTGTCTATCCTGCCCTCTATCCATAGTGACAATACTGCAGGGTTTCCGTTAGCCGGTAATAGCCGGCTTTTGGCCGTCAAAAAATGAAAAGCCAATAAATTAAATTGTTGCAGGTCAATTGTCTGGGAGAAGAAAACAAATTAATTGCAGAATAATCATTTTTAACCTATTCATTGATCAAATATTAATTGATGTAAATACATTTGACTGGTCATGCTTAGCGGTCTGTGAGTAGTTTGCATAATTTAGTGGAATTAAAATGGCACATGTCTACTTTCTAGGGGTTTGCTGAGTAGTAGGACAAAATGAGTATTGTAATGGATGTGGGCAATTTTCTGGATCCTCATTTAATTTTTTATTATCTGTGATCGAGAAGAAAAATAAATTCAGGTGCCAGCACGCATATTTCTCATTATTCAAGGTTCTACGTGGTCTATATAACTCAACTGGCTGTCTTTAAAGAGGAGGGCGGGCTGTACGTTGATCCTGCTGCTCTGATTGGATAGAGGGAAGCTGTATTTCTCAATCCACTCGCTTCATAATTTCCTTGCATTTTTTTGGTCTGATCATTTAGATTGCTGCTATCTGCTACTATGATAAATAACATGGCGAGGGAAACACACACACACCCCTCCTAGCACTGTTTCTAATCTGAAGCTATTTTGCACTGAGAATGTGCAGTGAGGTATTTTGCCAACATCGGACTCTTTTTTTCCAATTTTCGCCTAAAATAACATCTAACTGCCTGTAGCTCAGGACCTGAAGCAAGGATATGCATATTTTTGAAAGGGAACATGTTGAAGGTTGTGGAATTGTGAAATGAATGTAGGGGAATATAACACATTAGATCTGGTAAAAGATAATACAAAGATAATACAACTGTTTTTTCAGCCAGTTTAAAGTTGGAGCCAGAGAGGAAGGCACGTTTTACGTGTCCCCAACCTATTGTGTTTTTTGGTTTGTTTATTTGCTTTGTTTGTAGCTTATGGTTTTACTTATTTTGTACATAATGTGCTGCTACCGTCACTTATGACCGAAAATAACTTCAAGATATCAGGACTGAGATTACTCACCACAGACTAGCAGAATCCTTTTTTTCCTTTCGCGACTGATGAGCCCGATGCGAAGGATATACTGCTTTCTCGGGAATAGGCCCAGATCCCCGCGATTTGCGTGAAGATGAGGCAGAGAAAAAGGGGCCAAAGGGCGGGCTGCCTTCTGAGAATTCGTAGGCGATCGAATAAACCCCCACTTCCCTCCATTCTGCTAGCAAACGTGCAATCTTTGGAGAATAAAATCGACGAGCTACGCGGAAGATTAAACTACCATTGGGACAATAAAAACTGTAACATCTTATGCTTCACGGAGGTGTGGCTGAACGACGACCCTATCAACATACAGCTGGCTGGTTATACGCTGTATCGGCAGGATAGAACAGCGGCATCTGGTAAGACAAGGGGTGGTGGACTATGTATTTTTGTAAATAACAGCTGGTGCACTATATCTAAGGAAGTCTCGAGCTATTGCTCCCCTGAGGTAGAGTATCTAATGATAAACTCTAATTAGTTTTCATCTGTATTTTTCGTAGCTGGTTACATACCACCACAGTCATGGGCTGGCACTAAGACAGCATTGAATGAGCTGTATTCCGCCATAAGCAAACAAGATGACGCTCACTCAGACGGCGCTCCTATTGGCCGGGGACTTCAATGCAGGGAAACTTAAATCCATTTTTACCAAATTTCTATCAGCATGTTAAATGTGCAACCAGAGGAGAGAAAAAACTCTGGACCACCTATACTCCACACACAGAGACGCATACAAAGCTCTCCCTCGCCCTCCATTTGGCAAATCTGACCATAATTCTATCTTCCTGATTCCTACTTACAAGAAAAAATTCAAGCAGGATGCACCAGTGACTAGATCAATAAAAAAAGTGGTCAGATGAAGCAGATGCTAAGCGACAGGACTGTTTTGCTAGCACAGACTGGAATATGTTCCGGGATTCTTCCTATGGCATTGAAGAGTACAACACATCAGTCATTGACTTCATCAATATGTGCATCGATGACGTCGTCCCCACAGTGATCGCACGTACATACCCCAACCAGAAGCCATGGATTACAGGCATCATCCGCACTGAGGTAAAGGCTAGAGCTGCCGCTTTCAAGGAGTGGGACTCTAACCTAGAAACTTAAAAGAAATCCCGATATGCCCACCGACGAACCATGACTAATCATACTACACCGGCTCTGACGCTCGTCGAATGTGGCAGGGCTTGCAAACCATTACAGACTACAAAGGGAAGCACAGCCGAGCGCTGCCCAGTGACACGTGCCTAACAGTCGAGCTAAACTACTTCTATGCTCGCTTCGAGGCAAATAACACTGAAACATGCATGAGAGCACAAGCTGTTCCGGAAGACTGTGATCACGTTCTCCGCAGATGATGTGAGTAAGACCTTTAAACAGATCAACATTCACAAGGCTGCAGGGCTAGACAGATTACCAAGACGTGTACTGTAAGCATGCGCTGACCAACTGGCAAGTGTCTTCACTGACATTTTCAACCTCTCCCTGTCCGAGTCTGTAATACCAACATCTTTTAAGCAGACCACTACAGTGCCTGTGCCCAAGAACATTAAGGTAACCTGCCTAAATGACTACCGACCCGTAGCACTCACGTCTGTAGCCATGAAGTGCTTTGAAAGGCTGGTCATGGCTCACATCAACACCATTATACCAGAAACCCTAGATACACTACAATTTGCATACCGCCCCCACAGATCCACAAATGATGCTATCTCTATTGCGCTCCACACTGCCCTTTCCCACCGGGACAAAAGGAACACCTATGTGAGAAAGCTATTCATTGACTACAGCTCAGTATTCAACACCATAGTGCCCTCAAAGCTCATCAATAAGATAAGGACCCTGGGGCTAAACACCTCCCTCTGCAACTGACTCCTAGACTTCCTGCCGCCCCCAGGTGGTAAGGATAGGTAACAACACAAAGTTCTACAGCTGAACCATCGAGAGCATACTGATGGGTTGCATCATTGCCTGGTATGGCAACTGCTCGGCCTCTGACCGCAAGGCACTACAGAAGGTACATCACTGGGGCCAAGCTTCCTGCCATCCAGGACCTCTTTTACCAGGCGGTGTCAGAGGAAGGCCTTAAAAATTGTCAAAGACTCCAGCCACCTTAGTCATAGACTGTTCTCTCTGCTCAACTCGCTGTGTTTGGAGGAGGAGGATTACTTTTTTCCTCACTGTAGGTCCAAGAAGCTTCTAAACAGCGTCTACCCCCAAGCCGTAAGACTCCTGAACATCTAATCAAATGGCTACCCAGACTATTTGCATTGCCCCCCCCTCCCCCTCTTTACTACGCTGCTACTCTCTGTTGTGGTCATCTATGCATAGTCACTTCAATAGCTCTATGTACATACTACCTCAACTAACCGGAGCCCCCGCACATTGACTCTGTACTGGTACCCCCCTGTATATAGTCTCGCTATTGTTGTTTTACTGCTGCTCTTTAATTACTTGTTACTTTTATCTCTTATTTTTGGGATACGGGACACCAATCCTGTAGAGGTTTTAAGCATATTAATACATTTACGTTTTTTCAGAGCACAAGTATCATCCGATCCGACTATTGACTGTCAATTTACTGATATGATTACGAATAAGAGTATTGCCATATCGGCACACCCCTAGTATTTTCGTTAGCCTCTGATTCTTATTTATCACATGCACGCACACAGCTTACAGATATGAGCCTAGTTTAAGCAGAAAATCTGTCAGAGTGTGAGAGTTGCTGGTAGAGCTTGCTGTTTGACTGAAACATGCTTTTATAAGCCCAATCATTGCGTAACAAATCTTTTTATTTTTTTTATATTTTTTTATTTGACCCCTTTTTCTCCCCAATTTTCGTGGTATCCAATTGTTGTAGTAGCTACTATCTTGTCTCATTGCTACAACTCCCGTACGGGCTCGGGAGAGACGAAGGTTGAATGTCATGCGTCCTCCGATACACAACCCAACCAGCCGTACTGCTTCTTAACACAGCGCGCGTCCAACCCGGAAGCCAGCCGCACCAATGTGTCGGAGGCTACACCGTGCACCCGGCAACCTTGGCTAGCGCGCACTGCGCCCGGTCCGCCACAGGAGTCGCTGGTGCGCGATGAGACAAGGAGATCCCTACCGACCAATCCCTCCCTAACCCGGACGACGCTAGGCCAATTGTGCGTCGCCCCACGGACCTCCTGGTCGCGGCCGGTTACGACAGAGCCTGGGCGCGAACCCTTAACCACTGCGCCACCCGGGAGGCCTCATTGCGTAACAATTCTAAATGAAATAACGTGCTAACTGTTTTGATAGCCACAATTAAAAATTGCTATTTTTATTTCTCAACTGGTAATTGAAGCACACTTCCCATTCACCATTCAAGTGCATATAATGGTAGGCAGGCTACAACACATCACACACCACTTTGTAATTGGCTGGAGGCAGTATGCATTTTGAAAACATTAACTTATACTGAACCAAAATATAAATGCAACATTCAAGATTTTACTGAGTTACAGTTCATATAAGGAAGTCAGTCAATTGAAATAAATTCATTAGGCCCTCATCTATGGATTTAATATGACTGGGCAGGGATGGCCCACCCACTTGGTATAGGCCCACCCACTTGGCAGCCAGGCCCAGCCAATCAGAATGAGTTTTTCCCCACAAAAGGGTTTCACGTGGCCTGCGGTTGTGAGGCAGGTTGGACTTAATGCCAAATGCTCTAAAACAACATTGGAGGCAGCTTATGGTAATTTAATGTTAATTTCTCTATCTGGCAACTGCTATGGTGGATATTCCTGCAGTCAGCTTGCCTATTGCATGCTGACTTAACACTTGAGACATCTGTGGCATTGTGTTGTGTAAACAAAACTGCACATTTTAAAGTGGCCTTTATTGTCCCCAGTACAAGGTGCACCTGTGTAATAATCAGGCTGCGTTAACAGCTTCTTGATATGCCACACTTGTCAGGTGGATGGATTATCTTGGCAAAGGAGAAATGCTCACTAACAGGGATGTAAATAAATGCACAACATTTTTGAGAAATAGCTTTTTGTGCATATGGAACATTTCAGCGATAAAAAAATAATAATAATAATAAAAATAAAAAAAGTTTAATTTTTTAAATATTTTTTTTTTAAATTTCAGTTCATTAAACACGGGACCAACACTTTACAAGTTGCGTTTATATTTTTGTTCAGTGTAATTGTTTGAAACATGAATGTTTTACTACATATTATGAGGCATGTTTACCCTGGTTCAAAGTAGGCTAACCAAAATACAACCAAACGTGGAGGCAATTATTTTATTAAGACTTCCATATGCCATTGAAACCAGTAGTGTATTCCACTCTTGTTCTATTGGTTATCAAATATCCAGATTTCTTTCATTGTCCATTAGCCAAAATGCACAATCCTAGTCATATTAGCAACCCTTCTTAGTTGTTGCATCTTTAGATCTCCCCTCTTTCAAAATGTCAAATTGATATTTTCATCTATGTCTCGTGAAAATGCTTGCTGTGAGGTGAGCTTTTGACAATGGTGTTTTCCCGCTAATTGCATTATGGAACGAGCATTCGCTCATAGCCTAACGTAAACTAACTCACTTTTGTATATCTCTATGGTCCGTACAATTTACCTTATTTTACAGGCCAAAACATTTAATACTTCCAGATCAACTGTAATATCAATACCATTGTAAAGCACAATTTCTCCCCTTTCCAACAAAATCAATGACGAGACCTTCATGCTGCCCGTCTCTGCATTATTCAAGAAGGCAATGAGCTCCATCGGGTCTTTTTAAAAATGGCAGGTGGGGAATCGAAACCTATTGCGTGATTGTGAGAAGGAGAGATGTCATGTGGGGAAATGGCTTTTTTCACTCAATCTGTCCAATTTATCACCTTATCGCCTCTAAAATGTAAATAAAACACCATAAAAAGTTTATATAATATGTCATTACATACCTATTTGAAGGTTTGTGTCGAATTTGAATCTGGTTTTTAGGACGGTGCTAAAGTGATCTTCAGAAGTAAACAGCTGCATTTGAGAGTCATGATAGCTTGCAGTGATGATGCAAAAAATGACTAGGTATCCCCCCTTACCCTGTCCCTGTCCCTTTCTTGTTTTTAAACGGTGAGAGAAGTGCTGCACCTGGTGGAGAGTGGCTGTAAGACAGAATTAGTTGCTTTATGCGTGCTGTAGTTACGCCATAACACGTTATGATGTATTGTACAGCGTCAGAGAGGTCCGCTTTTTCTCCAATACTTCAACTTTTCTCCAATACTATAGAGCCATTATCATGTCAATCAACGCTTGAATAGAAACACAGTTCACACCCCAAATGTTGATGTCAACACAGTTGCTACAGTCCTATTAGTTTTCTTTGCATCCTCATTTGAATGTCAAGGTTGCGCACATTTGTACGGAATGGTGTTAGCGTAAATTACTGCCTTGTGTGCATTGCTGCGCTTATGTGAATACATAATAGTTCACCAACATTTTAAGCTAAACGTTCTGATCTTTTTCATAGCCCTCATTGCTTTAAAAAACAATATATGTAGCCTAGGCCTACTGGTAGTATGAATTGTCATTTTTGCACAGAATGACAAGCTGACCACTAAAATAGGTAAACTTTCCTACCATGGGGAATAGCAGATTGATAGACCAGGGGTGTCAAACTCATTCCAAGAAGGGCCGAATGTCTGCGGGTTTTGGGGTTTTACTTTCAATTAAGACCAAGACAATCAGGTGAGGGGAGTTCCTTACTAGTTAGTTACCTTAATTCATTAATCAAGTACAAGGGTGGAGCGAAAACCCGCAGACACTTGGCCCTCTGTGGAATGAGTTTGACACGTGATATTGACAAGTGATTTGACGCCTTTTTACCGAGCTCCGTACCAAACTTCAGAAAGATTGTGAAAAAAAAAAGTTTAGTCATTATTATTTTTATTTGTTCAAGATATAAGACCTTTCCTGTGACTGGAATGATAATTGGATCATTTATTTCAACATGCCCAAGCAAAGTCGTGACAAAAAAAGAAAGGAAGAAGTTAGCCGTTCTATTGCTAATCAACAAGAGAGAAACGTGCTTATAGACAACTGCCATAACTACGCTTCGCCTATGGATAATAGCATGCTTTCGAATGCTGAAGATGACGAATTCCCCTCTTTACCGGTTACTCCGTGCAAACCTCCACCCTCCAAAAAACCCAACATGAACTCTGACATCGTGGCTACCCTCTCCTTACTCATCAACTCCAGGTGTGACGCCATTGAGAAAATGGTAGGCGCGAACACCATGGTTATCGAAGGCTTGAAAAAGACTGTGGAGTTTGCATGTGGTGAAATTAATGATGTGAAAACGAGAGTGGCAAAAGTTGAAAAAATGTGGAAAGGGTGGAAAAGAATAACAATGTCTACCATAGACGTCTCACTGATCTGGAACAATACACAAGAAAATGGAACCTGAGACTCTACGGCTTGCCAGAGGTGGAGAATGAAGATGTGCGAGGAGAGGCTATCCGTATCTGCCAAGAAGTTTTGCCTGCAGAGAAGAACAAAGTTGGTGATACCATCGACGTTGTACATCGCCTCGGCAAGAAGCAACAGCAAAACGATTCAAGACCCAGGGGTATCATCATCCTATTCACTACCAGATTCTACAGGGATGCTGTCTGGAAAGCTGCTAGGAAGAACGCCTTCCTTCAGAGCCATGGTATGCGTTTCGCCGAGCATCTCAGCCCGGAAGACATAGAAAGAAGGAACAAGTTGTGGCCAACGATCAAGATAGCACGAAGTGAGGGGAAGGCTGCTTACTTCGTCGGAGGACGAGGTTTCATCAACGGTTCAAAAATCCATATTCCTCCCTAAAATCTCACCAGAAGAAACAGGTTGATGGTTTCAGCCATGGTATTCTCATTTTCCTTATGTGGTTTACCTAACAAGCATCAGGTGACTATTTTACAGGAATACTCAGGAATTTCAATTCATTAGTTTGTTCTTGTATGACCAGAAGTCCTATTTTGTTTACAAAATTACGAAGAAGATTGAAAGCTGAATTTATGTTTTATGTATACAGTAACCAAGATACTGTTTTAAATGGCATACAGGTCTGCTCTGACTTTACACGGTTATTGTTCTATTTAGTTATTAATACTTATTTCCAAAAAAGGTCTTAGGAACGTTTATATGTAAAACATTTTGTTATTCAATTATTTTATGATCAGTTTTCATATGTACTTAAAATAGTAGGTACCCTTTTATTTAAATTATTATTTGTTGTTTTATTTCTCAGAATAGTTCCTGATTACACTAAAGAGGGTTTTTAGTCTCTCTTACTACAAGAACCCTTGGTTTGGTCTTGAACATAATTTCCAGTTGAGTTGAATTTCAAAGGTTATGGAATAAGCTATTTTCACTTTAAATTGACTTAAATGGTGCAGATCTCGGTTCCTTATCGTTTACGTTCACTGCTCCTACGTCTTTGACTCATCCTACTACAGTTTATACTTTTATATAATCTTTGCTGTTTTGTCTTTGTCTATATTATCTCTTAATGCTAGGGGGTTACGAAACAGTGTGAAGCGCAAGGTCTTATTTTTATTTGCTAAACAATTTCGAACAGATTTTTGCTTTTTTCAAGAGTCTCACTCAATTTTGGCTGATGCCACTTCTGGAGGTCACAGTGGGGCAACGATATTTGGCTTTCCCATGGATCTGAATGCTCTGCTGGTGTCACTACAATGAAAAATTCCTTTGGTGGTAATATTCTACACTCGGAATGTGACCCCTTTGGTCACTTTATTTGTCTTGTGATCAGTTACAATGACATTACACTCATTACTGTAAACTTCTACGGGTACAACACCAAACATGAGAATGATGAGTTGCTTGAATCTATAGAGAAACATATACTTCATTGGTTATCTAAATTTCCCAATTCGTTATTATTGATAGGAGGGGACTTTAATATTACAATAGATAATTCAACTGATAGATGGCCCCCAGGTAGGCCAACCAATCAGAATTTGGGTTTAATACTTTTTATGGAAAAGTTTGATCTTACTGATATATGGAGAGAGAGGTTTCCGGCTGACAGATCATTCATTCACTTGGAGTAACAAAACAGGTTCCAGACAATCCAGAATAGATTTTTGGCTTATATCCAAATGTATTGATAGTGAGTGTGTTACTACAAATATTTGTACTACTCCCCTCACAGACCATAAGGCTATTTACATTGATATCAAAATATTTACCCCTGATACGAACCTTGGTAGAGCATCCTACTGGAAGCTAAATAGCTCATTATTAAATAATGATATAGTTACATTTGAGGTTAAAGATCTGCTCTCACACTTTTGGGGAAAGGCTTGTGAAGAAAAATCTTATTGCAAGAACTGGGAGCTCTTTAAATTTGAGGTGTCCAAATATCTTAGAAAATATGGTAGTAATCTTGCTAAGAGCTGAGGAGGAAAAGGTGATCATTAAGATAACTTTCCTTTCTCAGAGGTCCCCAGCTGGCCTCTCGGGGGAGGAGAAGATGGAACTAATTGAGTTACAAAATAAACTGGATAACATATATAAATTAAAAGCAGAAGGAGCCTTTATTAGATCTAGGAAAAAATGGATTGAGGAGGGAGAACAGAATTCATCCTATTTCTTTAGACTTGAGAAATTTCACTTTAAAAATAACACTATCCATAAGTTAAACATTGATGGTGTTATTACAGATGACCAAAAATTAATCGCTAAATACTGCAGCAATTTTTACAGAAAATTGTATAGCTCTACGTACTGTCAGGAATCCACAGATATGTTTTTTAACTCACTGAATAATGTTCACTCTATCAGTGATATAGAATCTAAACAGTGTGATGAACCCATCAAAGTTGAAGAGATTATAGAGTCTATCAAACATCTAAAGAACAATAAATCACCAGGTGTTGATGGAATTACATCAGAATTTTACAATTTATTTTCTGAACAAGTAGCTCCCTTCCTATTTGAAGTCTTTTTAGAGAGTATTAAAAACAATGTTCTCCCTCCTACAATGAGTCAGGGGTTAATAACACTGATACCTAAACCCAAAAAATAAGTGCTGCTCATCGATAACTGGCGTCCAATTTGTCTTCTTATTAATAATGACTATAAGAAATTAGCCTCACTACTTGCAAAAAGAATTAAAGAAGTCCTGGATGCAATCATTGATGAAACACAGTCTGGCTTCATGAGGAACAGACATATTTCTAACAATGTCAGACTAGTATTAGACGTACTTGACTACTCAGACCTAATAACTGAGGATAGCTTCATATTATTTTTAGATTTTTATAAAGCATTTGACACAGTAGAGCATCAGTTTCTCTTTCACTCCCTTGAGAGACTTGGCTTTGGGGATTTTTTCTGTAAGGCTATTAAGACTCTCTATGCAAATGGTAACAGCTCTATCAAATTGAAATATGGCACCTCACCTAGATTTGAGTTAAAGAGAGGAATTAGGCAAGGTTGTCCTATCTCTCCGTACCTGTTTTTATTAATCACCCAACTTCTTGCAAATTCTTTAAATAATAGTCCTGTACAAGGTATTTCCATAGCTGATAAAGAAATTATTATAAGCCAGCTGGCTGACGATACTACACTTTTTCTGAAAGACGCTAACCAAATTCCCATATCGATCAATGTGATACAATCCCTTTCCAAAGCGTCTGGTCTATATCTTAACATTAAGAAATGTGAACTCATGGCTGTCAAAGATTGTGTGACACCTTCATATTATGGTATTCCAGTAAAAGAAGAACTTACATATTTAGGCATACCCATTACAAAGGATCAGAAGTCTAGAAGCTTACTAAATTTTAACCCTCTTATTAAAAAAACCCAGAAGAAAATAAATCAATGGCTACAGAGGGACCTATCTTTAAAAGGTAGAGTCCTAATAACCAAGGCTGAAGGTATCTCTAGACTAACATATGGTGCGCTATCTTTATATCTTGACCGTAAAATAAGCAAGGAGATAGACCAGATGCTTTTCAACTTTCTTTGGAGAAACCTTACCCATTACATTAGGAAAACTGTTGTAATGAACACTTATGAGAATGGAGGACTGAATTTTCTGGATTTTACTACTTTAAATAATACTTTTAAGATCAATTGGATAAAACAATTCCTAAGAAGACCCACTTCTATCTGGAATTGTATTCCTCATCATGTCTTCTCTACTTTTGGTGGCCTTAACTTCATGTTGTTTTGCAATTATAATATTGACAAAGTTCCAGTGAAACTTTCTGCTTTTCATCGGCAGGTTTTCTTGTCATGGTCCTTAATATATAAACACAATTTTTCTCCACACAGATATTATATATGGAATAATCGGGATATATTGTATAAAAATACCTCTGTTTTTAGAATATTGGTTCTGAAATAATATCCTATTGGTGAGCCAACTGGTAAATGCAGAGGGTCTTTTACTCAGTTATAAAGAATTCTTATCACTTTACAAGGTCCCTGTAACACCTAAAGATTTTGCAATTGTTTTAGATGCCATTCCCTCAGGTGTTGCTATGTTATTCAGGAACGTGTCAAGACCTGACCCTCAGAGCCTACCTTCTATTGACCCTGTTGACTCATCAGTAGGAAAGATTTGTTTCTCTTTTGGTCCATTCAACAACAGAGCGATACGATCCTTGTTTCAGCAGGATGTTGTATCTATACCTTATGTCATGCCTTATTGGAATGGATTTATTGATAATATGTGTTGGAAAAAAGTTTGGATGTTGCCACACACTTACCTACTTGTTAACAAAATTAAGGAAGTTTCTTTTAAAATTATTCATAAATATTATCCTGCCAACCACTATATGAAGAAGTTTAAGGAAAACATCAACTCAAATTGCTCCTTTTGTAATGACCACCCAGAAACTGTGGCAAGACATCAGTAGGTTTATAATTGAACACATTTATGAAGATTTTACACTATTGTGGAGAGATGTACTGTTTGGATTCTTTACATACAATAGAAATAAGCGGAATAATTTTTATGTAATTAATTTCATTATTCTTTTGGCCAAATTTCATATACACAAATGTAAATTTACAAACAGAAAAACACATTTTCGTACCATACAAAAAGAAATTTAACTGTATTTTAAGACAGTTAAATACTCTACTAACAAAAAAGCTGTTAGAATTGTAAGTATATGCATGTCCCTTAAGGTCATTGTGTAATTGTAATGTGATATTGTACCCCCTAGCTCGATTGTCTATTGTTTGTAATCTATGTATGCTTGTGTTCCCTCATGTGCTTTATGTATTGATTTGAAATTAATACAAATAAAAAATAAAAATAAAATACTTGTCTTGCTGAGGAAGTACATGTGAACAGTTATTCTAACATCTTCAAATGCGCATTGGAGTTCGGTAAAAAGGATGCATGCCGTTGCATCCCCGATTTTGCATGTTCTGTTGAGCTGAATTACCATAATATAAATGTGATTTCTGTCATTCTGAGCACTGTGTGTTATAAATTAAAATGCTGCTGTTCCTACTCCACATTTTCCTAATGGAAACCCTGCAATATGGTATTTGGATCGTTTGTACAGATTTACAATAAATTAACTAGCGATCATACCACTCATAAAATCATTCAAATATTTACCAATTTTCTATATAAATCCACAAGATAGAGGAGTACAGTAGCTGATAGTCCAGCTGTGTCATTGCACATGAAACAACACACAGCTCAAAAAGCTCCCCTATTGATCTTGCTTAGGGACACTACAATTGTCCTACATACTGTAGACTAGCCTATAAGGGGGATACCTAGTCAGTTGTCCAATTGAATGCATTCAACTTCTGCATTTAACCCAACCACTCTCAATCAGAGAGGTGCAGGGGGCTGCCTTAATCAACATCCACATCACCCAGGGAACAGTGGGTTAACTGCCTTGCTCAGGGGCAGAACAACAGAGTTTTACCTTGTCAGCTCGGGGAGTCGATCCAGCAACCTTTTTGTTTACTGGCCCAATGCCCTAAACCAACACTCTAACCACTAGGCTACCTGCCGCCCAGCACAATCCAATTAATAATTGCATTATTGTTTTCAAGTGAGTACAATTCTACTCTGGCCTGTAAACTGCAGCGAAAATATCATTTGAATAATGGCTTAAACGTTTCATTCCATTTGGATCAGTTATGTGTCCACTCAACATAATATAGAAAGGCACAGTTGCATGAGTCTGACTGTATTTTTACTTCTGATACTGATGCACTGTCTGTTGCCCATCATCATTCTCCCAAGTAGTCACATAGGCCTATGTTCCTAAATATTTGTCATTTAACTTTTAAAATGGATTGCCTTTTAATGTGTGGCATAAACACAACTTGTCACAATGTTTTATTCTGATTAGACTACTTCAAAAGTCTGCTTTAGGCTACCTGTGCATGTTCATCCACTCCAATGTAATTCCAGCATCCAAACAGCCATTTGATTAATGGAAATAGACATCTGTTACAAAACTCAAACGTTTAATGGCATTAGGAGATTGTTAGACCAAGCCTTCGATACTGAGTAGGGAGAGATGTATTTTCTGTTTGTCAAGATTGACACACATGATTGTGGTATTGAAAACGCAAACTATGATGATAAACTCCAAAAGTCAGAAATCTGTATGTAGGTATGTGTAACGCTACTTATTGGTTTAGTGGAAAATGTATTGCATGTATTTTATATAATTATAAATATAGCATGAAAATGTTAAATCTGATTTCCCCCTAACTGATCATTGTTTGCAGCCTGCTCTGATCGTAGGGTAATGAGAGAGTGAGCTTGTCCATCCGTGGTGGTTGGCAAATGTGACTCTGTCCTGGACTGGGATTAGATTTATGGTTAAAAGGAAATGGCTGGTTTGAGTCACAGGTAATTTATTTCCATGTTCATACCAGGCCCATGATGCATTAACCAGGCTGGTGTGTGTAATTGCATATTTGTGTTCCTCCACGTGCGTGTGAATGTTGACATGGGTGCATGGAAAAAGTAAGGACAGCGCCAAGGCCTGTGGTCTCATGCTGTCAGTTTAGAGAAGATACAAAACGTTCCCAAAGAGCTGTCTGATTGCCCACCACGTGTTCTTGGCATTCTTTGGGCTCTGTAATGTACACCTCCATAGCCCTGGTCATCACTACCCCAGGGATACATTCAAACAACGTACCCGTAGTCCTCACACACACATACACACACTCACTCCTCTGATCCTCACTCCTCCTGACACACACACACACACACACACACCCCACCCCTAGTCTTCACTTTCCCTGGGACACCCACCACACCCCTAGTCCCCAGCCCCTCTGACCCTCTCCCTTTGGTATTAATAACCCCCAAGGCACATCACTGAAGGGGGTCACACCCACACAAAGTATGTGGTTGACAAGGTTAGGTTACAGCCGACCAAGTAAAGAACATGAGCAGTTGAAAAGATGAGATGAAGGGTCTGGACCCATTGGCCCGGACAAAGATGAATTAACACATAAAAAATGCACTAATTTCAACTTTTGACATGTATGAAATGTCACACAAATTACAGATAGCCCACCTGGAGTCTCTGTGGTCCATCAATGTATGACCCCCTAATAGAGAAGCGAAAGGCTCAATCCGTTTTTGGCGAAATACAAAAAGTACAGTACCAGTCAAATGTTTGGACACACCACCTACTCATTTAAGGGTTTTTCTTTATTGTTATTTTTTTCTCCATTGTCAAATAATATTGAAGACCTCAATACTATGAAATAACACATATGGAATCATGTAGTAACCAAAAAAGTGAAAAACAAATCAAAATATATTTTATATTCATCAAAGTAGCCACCCTTTGCCTTGATGACAGCTTTGCACACTCGTGGCATTCTCTCAACCAGCTTCACCTGGAATGCTTTTCCAACAGTCTTGAGGGAGTTCCCACATATGCTGAGCACTTGTTGGCAGCATTTACTTCACTCTGCAGTCCAACTGATCCCAAACCATCTACATTGGGTTAAGGTCGGGTGATTGTGGAGGACAGGTCATCCGATGCAACACTCCATCACTCTCCTTCTTGGTCAAATAGCCCTTACACAGCCTGGAGGTATGTTGGGTCATTGTCCTGTTGAAAAACAAATGATGGTCCCACTAAGTACTAACCAGATGGGATGGCGTATCACTGAAGAAGGCTGTGGTATCAATGCTGGTTAAGTGTGCATTGAATTCTAAATAAATCACAGACCGTGTCAGACCGGCTCCATCTTGAATCCCACCGTACCTTCTCCGCTGTGCAATCTGGTTTCCGAGCCGGTCACGGGTGTACCTCAGCCACGCTCAAGGTACTAAACGATATCATAACCGCCATCGATAAAAGACAGTACTGTGCAGCCGTCTTCATAGACCTTGCCAAGGCTTTCGACTCTGTCAATCACCGTATTCTTATTGGCAGACTCAGTAGCCTCGGTTTTTCGGATGACTGCCTTGCCTGGTTCACCAATTACTTTGCAGACAGAGTTCAGTGTGTCAAATCGGAGGGCATGCTGTCCGGTCCTCTGGCAGTCTCTATGGGGGTGCCACAGGGTTCAATTCTCGGGCCGACTCTTTTCTCTGTATATATCAATGATGTTTCTCATGCTGCGGGCGATTCCCTGATCCACCTCTACGCAGACGACACCATTCTATATACTTCCGGCCCGTCCTTGGACACTGTGCTATCTAACCTCCAAACGAGCTTCAATGCCATACAGCACTCCTTCCGTGGCCTCCAACTGCTCTTAAACGCTAGTAAAACCAAATGCATGCTTTTCAACCGTTCGCTGCCTGCACCCGCACGCCTGACCAGCATCACCACCCTGGATGGTTCCGACCTTGAATATGTGGACATCTATAAGTACCTAGGTGTCTGGCTAGACTCTAAACTCTCCTTCCAGACCCATATCAAACATCTCCAATCGAAAATCAAATCAAGAGTCGGCTTTCTATTCCGCAACAAAGCCTCCTTTACTCACGCCGCCAAACTTACCCTAGTAAAACTGACTATCCTACCGATCCTCGACTTCGGCGATGTCATCTACAAAATTGCTTCCAACACTCTACTCAGCAAACTGGATGCAGTTTATCACAGTGCCATCCGTTTTGTCACTAAAGCACCTTATACCACCCACCACTGCGACTTGTATGCTCTAGTCGGCTGGCCCTCGCTACATATTCGTCGCCAGACCCACTGGCTCCAGGTCATCTACAAGTCCATGCTAGGTAAAGCTCCGCCTTATCTCAGTTCACTGGTTACGATGGCAACACCCATCCGTAGCACGCGCTCCAGCAGGTGTATCTCACTGATCATCCCTAAAGCCAACACCTCATTTGGCCGCCTTTCGTTCCAGTTCTCTGCTGCCTGTGATTGGAACGAATTGCAAAAATCGCTGAAGTTGGAGACTTTTATCTCCCTCACCAACTTCAAACATCTGCTATCTGAGCAGCTAACCGATCGCTGCAGCTGTACATAGTCTATTGGTAAATAGCCCACCCATTTTCACCTACCTCATCCCCATACTGTTTTTATTTATTTATTTTTCTGCTCTTTTGCACACCAATATCTCTACCTTTACATAACCATCTGATCATTTATCACTCCAGTGTTAATCTGCATAATTGTAATTATTTGCCTACCTTCTCATGCCTTTTGCACACAATGTATATATAGACTCCCCTTTTTTCTACTGTGTTATTGACTTGTTAATTGTTTACTCCATGTGTAACTCTGTGTTGTCTGTTCACACTGCTTTGCTTTATCTTGGCCAGGTCGCAGTTGCAAATGAGAACTTGTTCTCAACTAGCCTACCTGGTTAAATAAAGGTGAAATAATTTTTTTTTTTTTTTTAAACCAGCAGAGCACCATCACACCTCCTCCTCCATGCTTCACGGTGGAAACCACACATGCAGAGATCATCCGTTCACATTCTCTACGTCTCACAAAGACACGGCAGTTGGAACCAAAAATCGCAGATTTTGACTCATCAGACCAAAGGACAGATTTTGACTGGTCTAATATTCATTGCTCGGGTTTCTTAGCCAAAGCAAGTATCTTCTTATTATTGGTGTCCTTCGGTAGTGTTCTTTGCAGCAATTCGACCATGAAGGCTGAACAGTTGATGTTGAGATGTGTCTGTTACTTGAACTCTGAAGCATTTATCTGTGCTGCAATTTCTGAGGCTTGTAACTCTAATGAACTTAAGCTCTGCAGCAGTCTTCCTTTCCTGTGGCCCTCATGACCAGTTTCATCATAGTGCTTGATTGTTTTTGCGATTACACTTGAAGAAACTTTCAAAGTTCTTTACATTTTCTGGATTGACTGACCTTCATGTCTTAAAGTAATGATGGACTGTCGTTTCTCTTTGCTTATTTGAGCTGTTCCTGCCCTAATATGGACTTGGTCTTTTACCAAATAGGGCTATCTTCTGTATACGACCCTACCTTTTCACAACACAACTGATTGGCTCAAACACATTAAGAAGGAAAGAATTTCCACAAATGTACTTTTAACAAGGCATACCTGTTAATTGAAATGCATTCCAGGTGACTACCTCATGAAGCTGGTTGAGAGAATGCCAAGAGTTTGCAAAGCTGTCAACAATGCAAATGGTGGCTACTTTGAAAAAATCTCAAATCTCAAATATTTTTTGATTTGTTTCAATACTTTTTTGGTTACTTCATGATTCCATATGTGTTATTTCATAGTTTTGATGTCTTCAAGGCAGTAGGGTTGAACATTTTCCTGGTATTTTACAAATGTTCCATCCCAAGAATAAATCACTTTTCTTTCCGGTAAGCCAGTATTTTGCGCCAAAACCTGAAGTGTCATTTAAAAGCATTATAAATCATGGATTTCATTGGAGCTTTGATCAGCATGAAAAATCTAATCTGATGATACCTGAGCCTGATGAGCCATATATTGAATACATTTTATAGTCCCTACATTAGCGGCATTTAATGCCCAAATGATTGTGCCGTTATCCAATTCGATATAGGCTACTGCACAGTACGCATGACAGAAAGGCTAATATTTTACCTTTATTTAACTAGGCAAGTCAGTTAAGAACAAATTCTTATTTTCAATGACGGTTCAGGGGCAGAACAACAGATTTGTACCTTGTCAGCTCGGGGGTTTGAACTTGCAACCTTCTGGTTACTAGTTCAACTCTCTATCCACTAGGCTACCCTGCCGCTCTCTTGGGTAAGTAAATTAAACTAACTCCAGTAGGCTAATCTTTTTGAGTGTGAATTGTATTACTGCACTGTATTGTATTATACTGTATTATATGAACTGGAATTACACACATCGTTCAAACCATGATGAAGCAGAAGAGAACATTCGATTCTGGTGCAGCACATGCGGCCTACAAATGTACAATTTAAGGCTCAAGAATTTGATTTTAATTTGAAATATAGTATAATTTGTTGGCTGACGCATTTATACAGTACCTTTCATGATATTTCCCTAATGTTATTAGCCTACCTCCTCTTTCCCTCTCTCTATCGTTGCTTCATTCCTTCCTCGCTTTCAATGTTTAAATTAAATATATTTTGTTGTCCTTATCTTCATCATTCTAATGACATCCTTAAGTATTATAGGACTAGAATTAGATGCAGAAGGCTTACACTTCTCTTCACGAAGATTGAATGATTATAAACTTCTTCAGGCTAGGGTCTATTTTCCTGAATTTCCACCTGACTGACGTTCCCAAAGTAAACTGCCTGTTACTCCGGCCCAGAAGCCAGGATATGCATATAATTGGTAGCATTGGATAGAAAACACTTTGAAGTTTGTAGAAATGTTTTTGGGATATAAAGGATTTTATCTAACAAAACTACCATTCATGTTGTAGCTGGAATCCTTGGGATTGCAAACAGAGGAAGATTTTCAAAAGAAAGTGATTTATTTAATCGCTATTTGTGATTTTATGAAGCCTGTGCTGATTGAAAAATATGCTGATGTGGGGGTGCCATCCTCAAACAAACGCATGGTAAACTTTTGCTGTAAAGCCTATTGTAAATCGGACAATGCAGTTAGATTAACAAGAATTTAAGCTTTTAATCGATATAAGATAAATGTTTAATATTACGATTATTTATTTGAATTGCGCGCACTCCAATTTCACCGGATGTTGTCGACAGACTTAATTAGATTTATGGGTCTGAATAAATAACTGCTATAGCCTACTGCCATTGCACGTTCGCTCTTCTTTCAAACTTTGATGTTTTGGGGCTGTTGCTGGGCAACACGGACTTTCAACTCCCTCCAAAGATTTTCTATGGGGTTGAGATCTGGAGACTGGCTAGGCCACTCCAGGACCTTGAAATGCTTCTTACGAAGCCACTCCTTCGTTGCCCGGGCGGTGTGTTTGGGATCATTGTCATGCTGAAAGACCCAGCCACGTTTCATCTTCAATGCCCTTGCTGATGGAAGGAGGTTTTCACTCAAAATCTCACGATACATGACCCCATTCATTCTTTTCTTTACAGGGATCAGTCGTCCTGGTCCCTTTGCAGAAAAACAGCCCCAAAGCATGATGTTTCCACCCTCATGCTTCACAGTAGGTATGGTGTTCTTTGGATGCAACTCATTATTCTTTGTCCTCCAAACACGACGAGTTTAGTTTTTACCAAAAAGTTATATTTTGGTTTGATCTGACCATATGACATTCTCCCAATCTTCTTGTGGATCATCCAAATGCTCTCTAGCAAACTTCAGACGGGCCTGGACATGTACTGGCTTAAGCAGGGGGACACGTCTGGCACTGCAGGATATGAGTCCCTGGCGGCGTAGTGTGTTACTGATGATAGGCTTTGTTACTTTGGTCCCAGCTCTCTGCAGGTCATTCACTAGGTGTGGTTCTGGGATTTTTGCTGACCGATCTTGTGATCATTTTGACCCCACGGGGTGAGATCTTGCGTGGAGCCCCAGATTATCAGTGGTCTTGTATGTCTTCCATTTCCTAATAATTGCTCCCACAGTTGATTTCTTCAAACCAAGCTGCTAACCTATTGCAGATTCAGTCTTCCCAGCCTGGTGCAGGTCTACAATTGTTTGTTTCTGGTGTCCTTTGACAGCTCTTTGGTCTTGGCCATAGTGGAGTTTGGAGTGTGACTGTTTGAGGTTGTGGACAGGTGTCTTTTATACTGATAACATGTTCAAACAGGTGCCATTAATACAGGTAACGAGTGGAGGACAGAGGAGCCTCTTAAAGAAGAAGTTACAGGTCTGTGAGAGCCAGAAATCTTGCTTGTTTGTAGGTGACCAAATACTTATTTTCCACCATAATTTGCAAATAAATTCATAAAAAATCCTACAATGTGATTTTCTGCATTTTTTTCCCTCATTTTGTCTGTCATAGTTGAAATGTACCTATGATGAAAATTACAGGCCTCTCTCATATTTTTACGTGGGAGAACTTGCAGAATTGGTGGCTGACTAAATACTTTTTTGCCCCACTGTAGGTCTTCATGCATTGTGAACTGAGCTCCATCCTGAGATGGTCTGTCCCTTCCCTGAGCGTTGATTCATCATGCCGAGGCCGTAGAGAAGCCTGATTTAGACATCGCATATAATTTAAGAAGCACGGTGGCTAGGAAAAACTCCCTAGAAAGGCCAGAATCTAGGAAGAAACCTAGAGAGGAACCAGGCTATGAGGGGAGGCCAGTCCTCTTTTGGCTGTGCCGGGTGGAGATTATAACAGAGCATGGCAAAGATGTTCAAATGTTCATAAATGATCAGCAGGGTCAAATAATAATAATCACAGTGGTTGTCGAGGGTGCAACAGGTCAGCACCTCAGGAGTAAATGTCAGTTGGCTTTTCATAGCCGATCCTTCAGAGTATCTCTACCGCTCCTGCTGTCTAATCCAGAGAGTCCTTTCTCCCAAAGTGTGCACTTGTTCACTTCCCATCATTGATTTAAAAATAATGGATCTGGTATAAGAAATGTCCTGCAGGCTGATGGTTGATTGAGTCGAGCCCAGGATCGATGCTTTAACAACTGCAGAGCAGACGCTAGGCCACGGCAGCCCAGCCTCTCCCTCCCTGACTCCAAAGAGCAGGGTTGCGTCCCAAAAGGCCCCCTATTCCCTACATATATATAGTACACTACTTTTGATCTGGGTTCAGGCTCTGGTAAAAAAAAAAAGAAGTGCACTATATAAGAATAGGGTTCCATTTGGGACATTGCCCAGGCTTCCTGAAAGGTCACACTCAGCTATTCTGAGGAGATAAAAGCACTTGGCATCCCAGTACTGTTTCTCAGTCCTAATGACCAATGATTGTTCGATGGAAATGGCTTTCTAATGCTGGCTGTTTTTTGGGGGTGTGGTGAGACTGGCTACATCCCGACTGTGCTCCAAGAGGATGTGTTGGAGTGTCAATCCTAATTCCAGTTATAGATTCACAAGTGGTCGAATGGATAAAAAAGACAGGTCTGTCTGATTTAACCAGGGTGGATTCTACATTTATCTTACATGAGCCTGCCATCTAAAGATGTGCATGCATGCCTTTGTCAGTCTAGCACTAATGCTGTGATAGATGATGGATGGGATTGTGTGTGCGTGTGTGTGTGTGTGTGTGTGTGTGTGTGTGTAGCTCTGATCAATCTGACACATCCTACCCAGTTCTTCTCTTCCTCAGGCCAGTGCTGTGCCATCACTTATCTGTCCTCCCCCACACTCTATTTATAGACGCACAGTTTACCTCAGAGGCTTCAGGAAATAAGCAATGCATCTATTATTATACTGAAGCACTCTCTAGCTCTATTTTTTTCTCTCACATACCATTTCTCTCCATCCATATATTGTTTTCCCTGCATCATCCTGTCTTCTCTTTATGCGATATCTCGTCATGTGTATTTAAATGTGTTTTTTTTTGTCTATCTAGGCTACATCTCTCTCTGTCCTATGTAAGCACTTTATCGATGCACATCCTTATGAAGATCTCTCTGTAGCTCATTCAACCATTTCGTGCCTTTCTCACCCCCCTATTTTCACCTGTTTATTTCATTTTGTATCTCTCTCTCTCCTCTTTCTTTTATATTCCCCTCTCTCTTTCTTTCTTTGTAACTCTATTGCCCTGTAATATCAATCAATCAAATGTATTTATAAAGCCTTTTTACATCAGCAGATGTCACAAAATGCTATACAGAAAACCCAGCCTAAAACGCCACACAGCAAGCAATGCAGATGTTGAAGCATGGTGGCTAGGAAAAATAGCTGTGAGTGGGCTCTTCCCTGAACCTCAGTGTTTCTGTAGAGATGTCATGCATGGTGTAATAGTGACTCTCTACCATAGAGATATGGTATATACGGTGTCTATATATAATGTATCTCTAAGCAAGCTCTCTATTCTTCATCCATTAGACACCAGGGAAATCCCCCTGAAGCTAGGACAGCAGAGTCCCTTCCCATCTTCTGAAAGCACCTGAAACCCTACCTCTTCAAAGAGTATCTTAAATACTCACCTGAAATCCTGAACCAACACAATTGCACTTGTCTTTGCTGATAGCTACTTTATTGAGGAAAATTGTACTTACTATGCCTGTGATATGTGGGAGACCCACGTAGTTATTTTAAGATGAATGCACTAAGTCGCTCTGGGTAAGAGCGCCTGCTAAATGACTAAAATGTAATATCACCGTCTTGTCATCTACACGATATCCCAGCCTGCTCCCAGATCTGTACAGACCTTTTTTTAACACCTCTGACTGGCAATGTCCATTTTCTTTTAAATAATACAGCTTCGTGTGTGTGTGTGTGTGTGTGTGTGTGTGTGTGTGTGTGTGTGTGTGTGTGTGTGTACGTACTTTGTTGACTGAAACACTGGTTTAAATTGAAATCTACATTGGTTTGTATTGTGGAACTTAATAAGAATACCTGTGTGCTGGAAAAAAAGACAACTGTCTTTTCTGTCACTGTCATGATGTCACACGTCCTTAGCTGATCTTTCTTTCTTTTTTTTCTCTCTCTCTCTCTCTCTTCTCTCTCTCTCTCTTCTCTCTCTCTCTCTCTCTCTTCTCTCTCTTCTCTCTCTCTCTTCTCTCTCTCTCTTTCTCTCTCAATTCAATTCAAAGGGCTTTATTGGCATGGGAAACATATGTTTACATTGCCAAAGCAAATGGTTTTGACAATAAACAAAAGGGAAATAAACAATAAGTCAACATTAAAAGAATATAGACATTTAAAATGTTATAGTATTGGCTATGTACGCAGTTGTAACAATGTGCAAATAGTTGCAGTATGAAAGGGAAAATAGCTGAACAGATTGTATTTATTGTATTTACAGTGTTGTCTGTGCTCCACTGGTTGCCCTTTTCTCATGGCAACAAGCCACAAATTTTGCTGATGTGATGGCACACTGTGAAATTTTGCCTAACAGATATGGGAGTTTATCAATGTTTGATTTGGTCTGTGGGAAACATATGTCCCTAATGTGGTCATACATTTGGCAGGAGGTTAGGAAGTGTAGCTCAGTTTCCACATTATTTTGTGCACATAGGCAGACTTGGCTCTCAAGAGAAGACGGGCTATGGCGACCTCTCTAAATAGCAAGGCTCTGCTCACTGAATCTGTACATAGTCAAGGATTGTTTTTAAATTGGGGTCAGTCACAGTGGTCAAGCTCTCTCTCTCTGTCTCTCCGTACTGTGCTGGCCCTGATATTTATACAATATTTGGAGGCAAACTCAAAATGTAATACATTTAATCTCTATATCTGACATGGTACAGGTGTCTTCTTCTTTGTTTTAAGCCCATAACCATGTGTGTGAGGTGTATAGTTTTTGTTTCAAAGAAGATTTATTAAAGACTACCAAGAAACACTGTGATTTAGCCCACTGTAGTAAAATGTTAACCTTAAACCTCTAAGACTTGACAAGTGAGGACTGGAAACGTGTCCTCACTTTGTATTTTTGTTGGTTTACTCTTCTTGTGAAGAGTTCTTCTGGACTTCTGGACTTCTGGTACTCACAAGTCTAGTAAAACATGTACAAACACACACTGTCGAACTTGCAAAAGATTTAAGGGGACAAAAAATCAAGACATATGACTTACACTGATGGGAAGAATCATTTTGATCTGTTGAGCCAAGATTGTGTGATTAACAGAGAGTAATTATTCTCTCTTTCTCTCTCTCTCTTTCCTCAGCCCTGATATTGCTTTTCTACCTGGTCTTCTATGGGTTCCTGGCAGGGATGTTCACGCTCACCATGTGGGTCATGCTACAGACACTGGACGACAACATTCCTACGTACCGTGACCGAGTGGCCAGTCCAGGTGACTTATTACGCTGCAGAAAAACAGACACTCAACCTAAACAGAATAGTGCTCATATTAAAATTCAACCATTCACTCACTCTATCTCTCTCTCTCTCTCGCTCTTTTTCTTTCTCTCTCTCTCTCAATCTTCCTTTCTTTCGCTCTCTCTCTTCACACACGTAAAATATGAATATGTTCACTCTTTCTCAAACATGTCATTGTCTCTCACGGACTGCGTCGCTTTCTTTTCTTGCTGCATCTGGACTGCTGTTGACACATAGACAAGGCTCCTGCAGAATGGGAGCATGCTCACTCACTAACACCAGAGCTGTCTCTGCTTGCGCCTGGCATGCACAGTGTCTCGGACTCTGCTGCCAAGACCCACTGAAGCCCTGACTGGCTTGACAAATCAAATCAAATTGTTTTTGTCACATGCACCAAATACAACAGGTGTAGACCTTACAGTGAAATACTTACAAGTACTTAAACAATAATGCAGTTTTAAGAAAAGTAAGTGTTAAGTAAAAAATAGATGAGTAAAAGATATAATAAAAATAACAAATAATTATGGCGCAGCAGTAAAATAATAGTAGCGAGCCTATATACAAGGATACCAGTACAGAGTCCATGTGCGGGGGCACAGGATAGTCAAGGTAATTGAGGTAATATGGACGTGTAGGTAGAGTTAAAGTGCCTATGCATAGATAAATAACAGAGGGTAGCAGCAGCGTAAAAGAGGGGGTTGGACAATGCAAATAGTCTGGGTAGCTGTTTGATTAGCTGTTCTGGAGTCTTATGGCTTGGGGGTAGAATCAGTTAAGTAGCATTTTGGACCTAGCTTGGCGCTCCAGTACCGCTTGCCATGCAGTAGCAGAGAGAACAGTCTATGACTAGGGTTGCTGGAGTCTTTGACAATTTTTTGTGCCTTCCTCTGACACCACCTAGAATATAGGTCCTGGATGTTAGCAAGCTTGGCTCCAGTGATGTACCCTCTGTAGTGCCTTGTGGTTGGTGGCAGAGCAGTTGAAATACCAGGCAGTGATGCAACCATGCTCTCGATGGTGCAGCTGTATAACTTTTTGAAGATCTGAGGACCAATGCCAAAACATTTCAGTCTCCTGAGAGGGAATAGGCTTTGTCGTGCCCTCTTTACGACTGTCTTAGTGTGGCTGGACCATGTTAGTTTGTTGGTGATGTAGACACCAAAAAACTTGAAGCTCTCAACCTGCTCTAACTGCAGCCCGTCGATGAGAATGGGGGCATGCTCGGTCCTCCTTTTCCTGTAGTCCACAATCATCTCCTTTGTCTTGATCACGTTGAGGGAGAGGTTGTTATCCTGGCACCACATGGCCAGGTCTCTGACCTCCTCCCTATATGCTGTCTCATCATTGTCGGTGATCAGGCCTACCACTGCTGTGTCGTCGGCAAACTTAATGATGGTGTTGGAGTCGTGTCTGGCAATGCGGTCATGGGTGAACAGGGAGTACAGGAGGGGACTGAGCACGCACCCCTGAGGGGCCACAGAGTTGAGGATCAGCGTGGCAGGTGTGTTGTATCGAGTTGATGAGGGAGGTGTTTGGTCCCAGGATCCTTAGCTTAGTGATTAGCTTTGAGGGCACTATGGTGTTGAACGTTGACGCAGTCAATGAATAGCATTCTCACGTAGGTGTTCCTTTTGTCCAGGTGGGAAAGGGCAGTGTAGAGTGCAATAGAGAATGCATCATCTGTGGATCTGTTGGGGCAGTATGCAAATTGGAGTGGGTCTAGGGTATTACATGTTGGTATTACAGACTCAGCCAGGGACAGGTTGAAAATGTCAGTGAAGACACTTGCCAGTTGGTCAGCGCATGCTCAGAGTACACGTCCTGGTAATCCATCTTGTCCTGCTGCCATGTGAATGTTGACCTGTTTAAAGGTCTTACTCACATCGGTGTGATCTTACTCACATGGAGGTCTTACTCACATGGAGAGCATGATCACAGTTGTCCAGAACAGCTGATGCTCTCATGCATGTTTCTGTGTTGCTTGCCTCGACGCGAGCATAGATATAATTTATCTCGTCTGGTAGGCTATTGTCACTGGGCAGCTCTCGGCTGTGACTCTCGTTGTAGCATGTAATAGTTTGCAAGCCCTGCCACATCCATCGAGCGTTGGAGCCGATGCAGTAAGATTCAATCTTAGTCCTGTATTGACGCTTTGCCTGTTTGATGGTTCATCGGAGGGCATAGCGGGATTTCTTATAAGCGTCTTTTTAAGCGGCAGCTCTAACCTTTAGCTCAGTGCGGATGTTGCCCGTAATCCATGACTTCTGTTTGGGGTATGTACGTACGGTCACTGTGGGGACGATGTCATTGATGCACTTATTGATGATGCCAGTGACTGATGTGGTGTACTCCACAATGCCATCAGAAGAATCTCGGAACATATTCCAGTCTTTGCTAGCAAAACAGTCCTGTAGCTTAGCATCTGCTTCATCTAACCACTTTTTTTATAGCACCAGAGTCGCTGGTGCTTCCTGCTTTAGTTTTTTCTTGTAAGCAGGAATCAGGAGGATATAATTATGGTCAGATTTGGCAAATGGAGGGCGAGGGAGAGCTTTGTATGTGTCTCTATGTGGAGTAAAGTTGGTGTCAAGTTTTTTTTCTTCCTCTGGTTTCATATTTAACATGCTGGTCGAAATGATATAAAACAGATTTAAGTTTCCATGCAATAAAGTTTCCCTGCATACATTGGCTAATAGGACTGATGGTAGAGGCAGATTACCCACTCGCCGTCGGATCCTTACAAGGCACCCCGACCTATGTCCCTTTCTCATGCGAATGACGGGGATTTGGGCCTTGTTGGGTGTCTGAAGTAAATCCTTCGCATCTGACTTGTTAAAGAAAAATCTTTGTCCATTACGAGGTGAGTAATTGCTGTTCTGATATCCAGAAGCTCTTTTTTGTCATAAGAGACGGTGGCAGAAACAATATGTACAAAATAAGTTACAAATAACGCAAAAAAACACACACAATTGCACAATTGGTTAGGAGCCCAGCGCCATTCATTTCTTTTTCAGAGGAGCTGACTGCCGCTGCCAAAACACGCAAGCAATCAGCGAATTAACAGATCAGTCAAACACTGACTGACTGCTGTTGGCATTTTAGAAATTAAAAATTCAAATACTGTGCCAGTGTAACAAAAAAAATAGAAGAGTTAGAAATATGATCCTGTGAATTATGGAGCAGAGTTGTGTGTGTGCATGTGTGTAGGAGTTAGAGAGTCTGTCTCCCAGGCTGTGCAGGTATCCTCCCGCTGGTCTACCAGTATAGCACCCATCTGTTCCCCACAGCCTCTCTCCAACTCCATGGCTCTGACAGAGAGGCCATCATGAAACTAACTCCCCTCCTTTAGGCCAACAAGTCCTAATACTGTATATTATAATAATAATAATATATTCCATTTAGCAGATGCTTTTCTCCAAAGAGACTCACAGTCATGCATTTTTGTAAGGGTGGCCCCAGCAGGAATCAAACCCGTGATATTGCCTTTGCAAGCACCATGTTCTACCAGTTGAGCCATACTACGCATTTATGCCCTCTCCCATTCGCAGCCAAACCTCTCGAATGGGATTCTGTCTTATAACTCTTCCTGTTCTTGTATAACTCTTCCTGCTCTTGTATACATTTCTAAGGCTGTGTAGCAGAACCTGCAGAGTTGCAGCTAAAATGCAAATCTTCTGACCAGCTTCTTTTTGGGGTTTGGCAAAAAATGTGTAGAATGCAGTTATAGTATAGTATCACAGTGTCCTGATAATATGGCCTCCTCTGCCTCTCCGTTTGCAGACGGCCTGACTGAGTCCCAAATGGCACCCTATTCCCTACATAGTGCAATACTTTTGACCAGGACCCAAAGGCCTCAGGTCATAAAGTAGTGCAACCCCTGTCTTGACGGTCAGTCACCTGCTGACCCTCTTTGCCAGAAGGTTTTCACCTGGCGAGTGTTAATATCATTGGTGGTTTTGAAAACTTAGCTAATTAAACTTTTTTTTTTAACAACTCTCCCCGCAACCCCTTCGAACAGTGTCAGGCAGCCTAAGCAATACATGTGGCTTATTGTAAGTATAAGATTTTGATAAAAATGTATATATCTCTCATTTGCTATATGAATAGCATTAATTAATGTGACAAGCTGGATTTGAATTGGGGTCATTTGCATGCCACCAGAATTGAGTTAGCCTGCTGAGCTAAAGCCCAGGCATTCCCTCAGGGATCTAACACAAATCTTCAGGTCTCATGCAAGGATACTCGTCATGTGAGCGAGGTTCACTGGTCCATCTCCATAACATTAGTAGGTGCAGACAGTTGACGTGACATGTTTCCCCCTACCTGTCCTCAGGTTTGGTGATCAGGCCCCGGTCCTTGGACATCGTCTTCAACCGCACCGACACTAAGCAGTACGGCCAGTATGTCCAGCATCTGGAGAACTTCCTTCAGCGTGAGTGATAGAATCCCACTTTCAGACCCATTCATTTTTTTCTAAAGAATGTGTACATTTGACTCCAATGGACAAATACAGTATTAGTGTTGGGCCACCATGGTAAAGCAAATTTGAGATTGAGTAGTTACAGTTGATTCCACTTTGTATACATGACTAAGGAGTATTCTACCTGACTTGAAAGTGCACTGTAATCCTTGGCAGATGCACTGGAATATGCATATGCCACAGGAGTTTAGTGGCCCCTCAATTGGGGAGGATGGGCTCGTGGTAATGCCTGGAATGGAATAACACTTGGCTTGATGCTATTCCATTCGCTCCGTTCCAGCCATTGTTATGAGCCGTCCTACCCTCAGCAGCCTCCACTGATTATGTAATATGTATCCCAAACAAACAAACAAACAAGTAATGCATACGTTATTGTGAAATAATTATTAGCTACAATGTTGACATGTAATATTTAGGTGAATACTGTCTGTACCAGGTAAATAGCAGGCTGTCAAATACAGTGGAACTTGAGTCTGTGCCCTATGTTGGGACCCCTCAGAATACAACGACACTGTGCAGGAGAGGAACGAGCTGTGTATGGTGGGAGAGTACTATGAGCAGGATGATCAGGAGGAGAAGAAGGTGTGTCAGTTCAAGCGCAGTCTGCTCCGGCAGTGCTCTGGCCTGTCTGACACCACCTTTGGCTACACCGAGGGGAAACCCTGCGTCCTGGTCAAGATGAACAGGGTGAGTGCCCCGACTGGAGGTTGTCGGTTCTGCTCTTCTGAAAATGCATTGGGCAGCGTTAGCCCACTGAGCTAAAGCCTATAGACTGGAGCTTAAGCCTTAAAGCTATTAGCTCTGGGAGGTAACACAAGTCTTCAGGTCTCAGGCAAGGTCACTTATCACACAAGCGTGGTTCACTGAACTACCTCCCCTACACGAGTACCTCCCTGTCTTTGATCCATTGCCTTTGATCTACAGCTTTTCAGTGTATCCTCTCTCTGTCTTCATGCAGACGTAGAGTTTGTTCAAATTCATATTGAAAAGTGCATATTCTCTGTCCTTTCCACTGCACTTGTTTTTTAATCACTGTTTGGAATATCCTCTGACGACAGGGCATCCTGTGTCAGCATCTCTGTTTGCAGGGATTGAGGTCAGAGTGAATTGATTGGCCTCTGTGTAGCCTGATTGGTATTCAGTTCAATCCAACTTAATAAATCCAGTCAGGGGCAATTAAGAAGATTCTTAGGCATCTCTGAGAACACTATGTCTATGACAGTCAAAATCCCTGGCCCTTCAGTAAGCAGGCAGCACACATGTGCCCCATCTACAGACTTGGCCAGCTCATATCAAATGACCTCATTGTGTCACTAACTGAGCTACTTCTTAACATATCTCAAATCAGTGCGTCCATTTCTGAGACCATTCTGAAATCTGGTGTCTCGATCATTTTTACATGTAAACAAGCTTGTGGAATGGATATAGAACACATGTAAAGAAAGGTTGCTATAATAGTATTTTAATGTATTCTTCTCACTCCTGCAGATCATTGGACTGAAACCGCGAGGGGACCCCTACATTAACTGCACAGCTAAGGTAAGCAAACAAACAGTTAATTGTGTGTGTGTTCCAGGTTGTGTCTTTGTGTGCTAGGACTTTTAGAGACAGGTTATGTGTCTATGTTTTTTTGTATTTTGTATTTTGTGTGTGTGTGTGTGTGTGTGTGTGTGTGTGTGTGTGTGTGTGTGTGTGTGTGCATTATGTAGATATGCACATGTATGTTTCAGTCTGTGTTTTCACACACGTGTCTGTATTTGATTTCTCTCCACGCTGCCTGTAGGGCCAGCAGTTCACTGGTGGGTAAGAAATTGGGTCATAGCCCCCTATGTTTTCCCATGGTCCTAGCCCTAGCCTTTCCCCATTACCTTTCTGCGCTGCTTCTGTCCAACTCTGTGATGTGGCGCTTTGACCTCTGCTGCTTTAAACAGCATTCATGGCGTTCATATTGTTGAGCTTTCTACTCTAACCCCTATATACATTACCTAATCACCTCAGAGACTAAATAGACTGAGGAATAGTCAATGTTAAAGCATTGATCTTTTTAGTAATTATTGTCACTGACTGTATATAACTGCAGTTGGTGTATATATCTGGATGGTAAGCTGAAAAGGTTAATTCCATTGATTTTAGAACCCTGCTCCGCTGCACCATGGCTCCCACTAACAATGTTTCCCTGGTTTTTGTCTGGCTCTGACATGACTTTTACCCCCTTTTCTCCACAATTTCATGGTATGCATTTGGTAGTTACGGTCTTGTCTCACCACTGCAACTCCCATACTGACTCAGGAGAGACGAAGGTTGAGAGCCGTGCGTACTTCAAAACACGACCCAACCAAGCCACGCTGCTTCTTGACACAATGCCCACTTAACCCGGAAGCCAGCCACACCAATGTGCTGGAGGAAACACCATACAGCTGGCGACCATGTCAGCGTGTATGCGCACGGGCCCGCCACAGGAATTGCTAGAGCGCGATGGGACAAGGACATCCCTGCCGGCCAAACCCTCCCCTAACCAGGACGATGCTGGGCCAATTGCGCGCAGCCCCATGGGTGTCCCGGTCGTGGCCGGCTGCGACAGAGCCTAAACTCAAACCAGGATCTCTAGTAGCACAGCTAGCACTGTGATGCAGTGCCTTAGACCACTGCGCCACTCGGGAGGCCCTGGCTCTGACATTCTAACAACTTCTCTCTCTCAGCGCGCGTGATCTGGGTTTCATCTCTCCCTCACCAAGACTGTCAACTCTGGACTTTGTGACCTGTTTGCAAATGTTTAAAGGTGAACAGAGAAACACTGATGCTGTACTCTGCTTTTCAGCAAACGAAAAGGCTCTTTTAAATACTTCACTGGTGTTTTAACTCCCATCTGTCCTCCTCTCGTTCTCTCTAAATTCATTTGAATTTCTCCTCTCCACCGTAGACCATTCTGCTAACCATAGAGAACCATCTGGTGGCAGATTGTATGTGTGTGCGTGCGCGTGTTTGTACGGGTATGTGTGAGTGGATGGTAGCTATATTATGCGTCCGTGCGCATGTGTGGTAACTGTTGTGTACTGTGAGAGTGTGTGGTGGTTTACACTATGTTGTGTGGTCCATGCCGTGTGCACATGTGTAAAGCTACAGTGTGTGTGTGTGTGTGTCTGTTTGTCCACTACAGGGTTGTTGTTTACAGAGTTAGTCAGATTGTTGTTCTGAGAGTCATTTGTTCCAAGGGTCTTCATATGTATAGTTCTGTGATCTCACACCTCTTCCTCCTCCTCCTCCTCTTCTTCACCCCCTCCTTCCTCTTCATCCTCCTCTTCCTCCCACAGAGAGAAAGCCCCCTGCAGATGCAGTACTTCCCATCCGAGGGGCGGTTCGATAAGATGTACTTCCCTTATTACGGGAAAAATTTACATGTAAGTACATTACGTTACATATTTATATTGAGAAGGAAACTGTTCATGAATAGAATAATTTAACTTAATTACAAGTAGTTAATGTTACCATTGTCAAGGCAGTCTGGCGAGAAGAGAATGCTAGGAAATGTATGGGAGTGAACTAAGACTACATTAATGCCAGTGTATTGTCATGACAATGACTGTTATGTGTGTGGATATGCGCACATCTGTGCATATATGAATAAACAGTGGTTTATCTCCATCTCTTCCTGTGTGTTTGCCAGTCAACCTACGTTCAGCCACTGGTCGCGGTCAAGCTTCTGCTGACCAAGGAGGACTACAACAATGAGCTGACCGTGGAGTGTAAGATCGAGGGCTCCGACCTGCGGAACAGTGACGACCGTGACAAGTTCCTTGGGCGCGTCACGTTCAGGGTCAAAGTGGTCGAGTAGTGGTTCAGGAAAACCACCAGCGTTGCACAATGCCGCCTTTGAGTATAATCAATGCCCTCACCCACCTCCACCTCTTCCTCCATCCACTTCCCTCCCTCCAACTGGTGGATCAGGGGAAGCTACGGTAGCAGGGTTGTGTGCTCCTTATAAACTAACAACATGAACCCCCCCTGAAACACACACAAATACACACCTCTCACCCCCACCTCCATTAAAGTTAGTGGTAATGTAGCAACAACGTGCCATAGTAGGGACCTGTATATAGCTGTATTTGGAGCATTGAGTTGTGGTATTTCTCCCGTAGTGCTGTGCAGTCTGCTATGTGTGATGTGTTGTTTCTGTATGTACATACTTGATGGCTATAAACACTGTTTTTCTTTAGCTCACTATGTCTGAACGCTGTAAGAGATCAAACTAAGAAATAGATGAATAGCTGTAATTTAAGATTATTGATTAAGAGAATACATGAAGGATGAAAAATGCCCCAAAATATATCTGCTTATAATTCAACCTACCTGTCCAACATCTAAGGGAAGAGATTTTTACACCCCTATGGGAACTGTGCTTTGTACAGATGCCTTATGGTCGGTATGAGAACAAATCTTAAATAAAGATGATTTTAAAGATATTTGCATTAAAGATATTTGTGTCCATTTACTTTTAGTGCCATGGCTGGGATAAATTAAAGGACAAGTGTACTGCACTTCTGGCAATACGCCTTTTAATGGCAATTGCCCTGACATTCGCAGAGATCCCACACGGTACACGCTGCGGATGTCAGCCCTTGTTAACAATGCAACTTTAAATCTGAGCCCAGGATTTGAATGTGGAGTTGAATGCTCTGTAGTATTGTGTTGACCTGCTGCCCTCACATGGTGGTCCTATGGAAATAACCCTGATGAAGGTCTATTGACCCATTAAAACATGACCATAATTATATCCTGATTCCTGCTTACAAGCAAAAACTAAATCAGGAAGTACCAGTGACTCACTCTATACGGAAGTGGTCAGATGACCTGGATGCTACGCTACAGGACTGTTTTGCTAGCACAGACTGGAATATGTTCCGGGATTCATCCAATGGCATTAAGGAGTATACAACCTCAATCATCGGCTTCATCAACAAGTGCATCGACGACGTTGTCTCCACAGTGACAGTATGTACATATCCCAAACAGGTAACATCCGCATCGAGCTAAAGGCTAGAGCTGCCGCTTTCAAGGAGCGAGACACTAATCCGGATGCTTATAAGAAATCCCGTTATGCCCTTAAACAAACTACACTGGTTTCTCCTTTAAAAGTTGTATCATACTGCAAACACACCTTCCGTGCTGCTGCAGAATTCTATGGCACGTTATTTAATTGTCAGACATTTTTATCATTAATGCTAGTTAAAGCTAGTTTGACCACCAGAGGGCATCTTTGAGAAGCATTTGATAGTCTTCAATATTGGCATTACTAGAGAATTTAAAACTTTTTTGTAAGAACATAGTATATGGGATTGATTTGAAGAAATATAGCTTAATTATTTTGATTAATATTATGGGGTTTCTATTCCAAGAAAAACAAAAAGCGAAACCCTCAGGGTTTCCGTTAGGATGGAAAGGAAAATATGACTCTGTACAATGTGGTGGTCGGGAGTAGGCTACAGTACTAAGAGCATAAGAGGATTGGAGGATTCTAAATTAATCTAAGGGACATTTTTCGTTAGGGCAAATCTGATATGTGAAAATATCTAAGGGGCTTTTATATCATTCTAAATTAATAATAATAATAATCTCTTTGATTAAAAAATAACGATATTTTGGAGATGTTTTCGTTTTAATTTAACCTAGAGTGAGCGAGGAAAAAGGCCATTCTTGAACATGGGGTGAGACATTCTCACAAATTTGTAAATAAAGTCAGTTTGTTATTTATAATTATTTATTTCTGTTTTTAGAAGGAGAGAAACCAAAAGCTGCCTCATGGGTTTCCCGGTGGCGGCCGGCACAGGTATCGAACAAGCATCTGTAGCAACGCAGTTTGTAATCTGAATAAAAGCCAAAATAATATTTATAGATATATGTAAAATAATTTCATATGGGTCTCCCGGTGGCTGTCGGCACAGGTATCAAACCAGCATCTGTAGCAACGGGATGCCCCAGCCAAAGTTTTTAATTCTGATCAATTGCTTTGCACAAAGTATCAAAATACAGAGAGGTGTTGGTAAAGGTATATTGTCCTGCTAATAGCCCATGATGGGCTATTATAATACTGTACATGGTGTCCAGGTCAGGATAACCAAAATATTTCTTTATTAGAGACTATCAGAAATAATGTTGGTACTTATTTTGATCAAAAAGCCATGAATGAGTCAGTCAGCTTTATGTATGTGCCGAGGCTAAACTGTGCCATCAATTTGATTATTTAGCAGACATAACTTGCTTATATTCAGTTAACACATACAGTTGAAGTCGGAAGTTTACATGCACCTTAGCCAAATACATTTAAACTCAGTTTTTCACAATTCCTGACATTTAATCCTAGTAAAAAAAAATCCCTGTTTTAGGTCAGTTAGGATCACCACTTTATTTTAAGAATTTGAAATGTCAGAATAATAGTAGAGAGAAATATTTATTTCAGCTTTTATTTATTTCATCACATTCCCAGTGGGTCCAAAGTTTACATACATTCAATTAGTATTTGGTAGCATTGCCTTTAAATTGTTTAACTTGGGTCAAACGTTTCAGGTAGCCTTCCAAAAGCTTACCACAATAAATTGGGTGAATTTTTGCCCATTCCTCCTGACAGAGCTGGTGTAACTGAGTCAGGTTTGTAGGCCTTTTTTCTTTGTACATGCTTTTTCAGTTCTGCCCACAAATTTTCTATAGGATTGAGGTCAGGGCTTTGTGATGGCCACTCCAATATCTTGACTTTGTTGTCCTTAAGCCATTTTGCCACAACTTTGGAAGTACGCTTGGGGTCATTGTCCATTTGGAAGTCCCATTTGCTACCAAGCTTTAACTTCCTGACTGGTGTCTTGAGTTGTTGCTTCAAAATATCCACATCATTTTCTTTCCTCATGATGTCATCTATTTTGTGAAGTGCACCAGTCCCAACTGCAGCAAAGCACCCCCACAACATGATACTGCCACCCCCGTGTCTCACGGTTGGGTTGGTGTTCTTCAGCTTGCAAGCCTCCCCCTTTTTCCTCCAAACATAACGATGGTCATTATGGCCAAACAGTTCTATTTTTGTTTCATCAGACCAGAGGACATTTCTCCAAAAAGTACGATCTTTGTCCCCAAGTGAAGTTGCAAAACATAGTCTGGCTTTTCTATGGTGGTTTTGGAGCAGTGGCTTCTTCCTTGCTGAGCGGCCTTTCAAGTTATGTCGCTGTTGGACTCGTTTAACTGTGGATAAAGATAATTTTGTACCTGTTTCCTCCAGCATCTTCACAAGGTCCTTTGCTGTTGTTCTGGGATTGGTTCCCACTTTTCGCACCAAAGCACATTCATCTCTAGGAGACAGAACATGTCTCCTTCCTGAGCGGTATGACGACTGCGTGGTCCCATGGTGTTTATACTTGCATACTATTGTTTATACAGATGGACGTGGCACCTTCAGGAGTTTGGAAATTTCTCCCAAGGTTGAACCAGACTTGTGGAGGTCTACATTTTCTTTTTTGAGGTCTGAGGTCTTGGCTGATTTCTTTTGATTTTCCCATGATGTCAAGCAAAGAGGCACTGAGCCTGAAGGTAGGCCTTGAAATATATCCACAGGTACACCTCCAATTGACTCAAATGATATCAATTAGCCAGAAGCTCAATCAGAAGCTTCTAAAGCCATGACATAATGTTCTGGAATGTTCCATGCTGTTTAAAGGCACAGTCAACTTAGTGTATGTAAACTTCTGACCCACTGGAATTGTGATACAGGGAATTGTAAGTGAAATAATCTGTCTGTAAACAATTGTTGGAAAATTACTTGTGTCATGCATAAAGTAGACATTCTAACCGACTTGCCAAAAGTATAGTTTGTTAACAAGACATTTGTGGAGTGGTTGAAAAACGAGTTTTAATGACTCCAGCCTAAGTGTATGTAAACTTCTGACTTCAACTGTATATCTTAAGAATGTCATGGAATATAATTGAACATTTTCGTTTATCCATTCTTGTCTCAGAGCAGCACGATTGGGTGCTGAAATAGTTGACCACAGTGGGTAGGCTATATATAACAATATTTTTGAGATTATTTTGTTTTCAAAAAAAGAAAAGTGAGCGATAGTAATCTGAATAAAGGCCAAAATAATATTTATTTATGCTTTTAGAGGGAGAGAAACCAAGGACATCCCGGCCAGCCAAACCCTCTCCTAACCCCGATGACACTGTCACACCCTGATCTGTTTCACCTGTCCTTGTTATTGTCTCCACCCCCTCCAGGTGTTGCTTGTTTTCCCCACTGTATTTATCCCCGTGTTTCCTGTCTCTCTGCCAGTTCGTCTTGTATCTTCCAAGTCAACCAGCGGTTTTTTTCCCATTCTCCTTTTTCTAGTCCTCCCGGTTTTGGCCCTTGCCTGTTTCTGTTCCATTCTCTTGCCTACCCCTTTTTGGATTATTAAACATTATAGACTCCAACCATCTGCCTCCTGTGTCTGCATCTGGGTCTCGCCTTGTGTCACAATAGTACGAACTGGCCATGACAGACCCAGCAGACTTGGACCAGCTTCGCCACGCTGTCTCCCTGCAGGGATCCACCATTGGGAGACATGATGATCTGTTACAGGACCTTCTGGAAGGGCTTCGTTCTCTGACAGAACGCCACGACCAAGGGTTTACGACTACTATGGAGCTTATTAAGGAGTTAACCCATAGGCTGTCTGCCATCCCTGAGAGACCCCAACCTCCTGGTACATTTTTTTCCTTTTAGTGGTGAGTTTGTCTAGCCTACCCCGGTTCCTGAGAACCCTGCTTACCACCTCCGGAGCGATATTCTGGAGATCCTGGTATCTGTAGGGACTTTCTTTCTCAGTGCTTGCTTATTTTTGAGCTACAGCCATCTTCGTTCCCTTCAGACCGATCGAAGATAGCGTATATTATTACGCTAATGTTGGGAAGGGGGCTGTTGGGAAGTCTGTCTTGGATACCTTTCTTCACGGATTATCTGAGGTGGTAAAAGATGAGCTATCTGCTCGGGAATTGCTGGTGGATCTCGACTCCCTCATCACCCTAACCATTAAAATTGATGGACGCTTAAGGGAACGCAGGAGTGAGAGGAGGTCGCCTCGGGCACACTCGTTCACCCGCTATGGCTTGCTCACCTTCGGAGGAATCCAGAAGTTCACGAAAGGCAGTTTTCCCAAGAGGATCCAAAGCCACCCGAGCTCCCTCGTAAATTATCAACGAACAACGGGTGAGTTGGATTCTCCTGAGCCTATGCAATTGGGAAGAGCAAGGTTATCGGTTGGGGAACGCTCATGTAGGCTGAATTCTAACTGTTGTCTGTACTGTGGAGTGGCATGACATTACATAGCTATAGTTGAAGTCGGAAGATTACATAGACTTAGGTTGGAGTCATTAAAACTCATTTTTCAACCACTCCACAAATGTCTTGTTAATTATCAAACTTTAGTTTTGGCAAGTCGGTTAGGGCATCTACCTTGTGCATGACACAAGGTTTACAGACAGATTATTTCACTTATAATTCACTGTATCACAATTCCAGTGGGTCAGAAGTTTACATACTGTGCCTTTAAACAGCTTGGAAAATTCCAGAAAATGTCATGGCTTTAGAAGCTTCTGATAGGCTAATTGACATAATTTGAGTCAATTGGAGGTGTACCTGTGGATGTCTTTCAAGGCCTACCTTCAGTGCCTCTTTGATGTCCTAACCGACTTGCCAAAACTATAGTTTGTTAGCAAGACATTTGTGGAGTGGTTAAAAAACAAGTTTTAATGACTCCAACCTAAGTGTATGTAAACTTCCGAATTCAACTGTAATAGGCTATGTCATAGGAAAGCCAATAAATTGTCAAAGACTCCAGTCACCCAAGTCCGACTGTTTTCTCTGCTACCACATGGCAAGCGGTTCCGGAGTGCCAAGTCTAGGACCAAAAGGCTCCTTAACATTTGACTCCCCCCATTTGTTTTGTACACTGCTGCTACTCAATATTTATTATCTATGCATAGTCACTTCACCCCTACCTACATTTACAAATTCCCTCAACTAACCTGTACCCCTGAACACTGACTCGGTACCTGTACCCCCGTATGTATATAGCCTCGTTATTGTGTTACTTTTTATTTAAAAAATATATTTGGTAAATATTTTCTTAACTCTTGTTGAACTGCACTGTTGGTTAAGGGCTTGTAAGTAAGCATTTCATGGTAAGGTCTACACTGTATTTTGAGCACGTGTCAAATAAAGTTTGATTTGATCTTGGAGACTGGGCCTGCAAGAACACTAGGATTCTGGGATCTTTTACCAATGTTTTTTTTCTCTCTCCATGTACCTGGAACAGGTGTATATACTGTGTACAGTTTTATATATATATATATATAACTGAACAAAATATAAAAGCAACATTTAAAGTGTTGGTCCCATGTTTCATGAGCTGAAATAAAAGATCCCAGAAATGTTCCATATGCACAAAAAGCTTATTTCTCTAAAATGTTGTGCACAAATTTGTTTACACCCCTGTTAGTGAGCATTTCTCCTTTGCCAATACAATACGTTGATTATACAGCATGATCATGACACAGGTGCACCTTGTACTGGGGAAAATAAACGGCCACTCTAAAATGTGCAGTTTTGTCACACAACACAATGCCACAGATGTATCAAGTTTTGAGGGAGTGCGCAATTGGCATGCTGACTTCAGGAATGTCCACCAAAGTTGTTGCCAGATTTGTATTTTTATACCATAAGCTCCCTTCAATATTGTTTTAGAGAGGTACAAGGTACTAGGACCTTCACATCCTGCTTCTTCACCTGCGGGATTGTTTGAGACCAGCCACCCGGACAGCTGATGAAACTGAGTTTGCACAACCAAAGAATTTCTGCACAAACTGTCAGAAACCGTCTCAGGGAAGTTCATCTGCGTGAACAGAGTGCCCTATGGTGGTGGTGGGGTTATGGTATGGGCAGGCATAATCTACGGAAAATGAACACAGTTGCATTTTATTGATTGCAATTTGAGATACCATGACGAGATCCTGAGGCTCAAGGTCGTGCCATTCATCCGCCGCCATTACCTCATGTTTCAGCATGATAATGCACGGCCCCATGTCGCAAGGATCTGCACACAATTCCTGGAAGCTGAAAATGTCCCAGTTCTTCGATGGCATGCATACTCACCAGACATGCCGATAATTGAGCATATTTGGGATGTTCTGAATCGACTGCGTGTTCCAGTTCTCAACATTATCTAGCAACTTCGCACAGCCATTGAAGAAGATTGGGACAACATTCCACAGGCCACAACCAACAGCCTGATCAACTCTATGTGAAGGAGATGTGCAGCGCCTCATGAGGCAAATTATGGTCACACCTGATGCTGACTGGTTTTTTGATCCATGCCCCTTTTTTACTGTTACCAACAGATGCATCTTTATTCCCAGTCATGTGAAATCCATAGATTAGGTCCTAATGAATTTATTTCAATTTCCTTACTGTATTTGAACTGTAAAATCTTTGAAATTGTTTTTATATTTGTTCAGTGTCATTTTTTCAATTGTCTCTCATTGGAATACTTTTGATTGGTCTCTATTTTCAAGAATAGCTGGGCATTGATAAGGATAATTATCTGAGGAATTCCTCGGGTTGGGATCACCCCAAAGAGCAGTCTAAAAGCCAAGACCAGATCATCTTTAGTATTATCATTCACATTTTATGTTAAATTAACCAAATACATGAGTTCCTTTGACATCATTTCAGTTCATTTCTTCCTAGAATATCTAAGGGCTCCATTCAATCTGTAGAGCCGAAGAGCTGCGATTCAGCGCAATAGACATTTAAAGGCAATGTTCCTGAGTTAGCAGAGACTGCATTCAAGGGAAACGCTGCATATGGCAGCTCAATCGGAAATGAAATGGTGTTATAGCTCTGAACTTCAGCGATACAGATTGAATCGAGCCCTAAATTACTTTAATGCCTCTCCCTTATTCCAGGCATGATGTTTAGTGTGTTTGACTTCAGAGTGGCCATGTCTCTGGGCAATCAGCTTCTTAAAGTGAAGTGGTCTACACTTAGCAGCAGGGGGAGCTGTGAGAAACTGGGCCTCAAGGTGACCCATAACTGTGTGTGTGTGAGTGCATGTGTGCATGCGTGCAAGTCTGGGTGTGCATGTATGTGCATGTGTACGTTATCATGTGTCTCTGTGTACGTTTCTGTCTGTTTGTGTGTGTGTGTGTGCGAGTGTAGAGGCATCTGTGTGTTCACATGGTTGACCTCACTGGCACCAGAGCAGGATAATATCAGCTCTTATCTCCCAGTACGGTAGACGCTTGAGAGGCTGAGGACAGTTTCTCTAATCTCAAGGAGAGCCTACTGTGAAGGGTCGGTCCATGTTCAATTCATTGAAACTTCATAGGTTGAAGATAATTTGAGATGTATCAGGTGACAGAGTTTCTTGCCTTCTTTCTGTTCTTTATTGGTACCGATGGACGGTAGAGAGAGCCTTCTTTCCCTGGAGTACCAGCTGAGGTGTCTGGATGTCTTTGCCGAGCCTCTGATGTTACAGTGCGGCTACTCCTACTGCTGGTGCTGTGTGCGTTCTATGACCATGGACCCCAAGGGCCAACTGCAAGAGTGCCGCTGTGCCGTGGATGGGAACAGCCCTCCATCCAATGTTAGCCTGGCCAGGATCGTGGATGTGCTGCAGGAGATGAGTGGGCAAAAGAGGGCTCAGCCAGAGACATACCCCAAGCACAAAAACCCCCTGATCCTCTACTGTGAGGAGGACAAGATGGTCATCTGTGGGCTGTGTGGAAGCATCGGGGCTCACCACGGCCTCAAGATCACCCCGGTCAGCAGCGTCTACAGCCGCATGAAGGTAAGCACTCACACCTTGGCTGATCACTATCACTTGACCACTCACACCTGACTGATCATACTTGAACATTTACTCTTGACCACTTACACTTCACCACTCAGTAGTAGGGGTTCGATAAACCAACCTAATTTATCACATCTGTTGAATCTTGAATTAGAATTTACAACATCAATCAACATCTCTCATCTCTCAATTCGCTAAATTTCTAAGAACATTTTGATGGGAACAAATCTATCGTAATTGTCTCCATTATTATTTAGAATTCATTAGATTTAAGTAACTGTCTCGTCTTTGATTCAGCATTTTTAATTACGACTCTATTCCCAATACATTATTCAAACAGATAATTTAGTGAACAGACATCGTCTTGCATCAAAATTAGCTTCGTTATTATTTTTAGTTCCATGAATTAGTCTATCAATTTGAACTAAACAAGCTATTAAAACGTTCAGTTTATATCTTATACAAACACTAATCACTATAACTTTCTAGGCAATACTAACAAACAGTTCAATTCCAATCAAAAACTCAGATTATTATAGTTAAAGCCTTGGCTGGGAACCAAACCCTGCTTGGAAGGCCGCTATGCTCACCACTATACCACCAACGCTATGTAAATGTCTAAGATTCTCCGCAAATATACCCATTTTACAGTTCTCTGTATTCGTAACTCCGAAATTGGGACAACAGAAAATAGCCCTAATTTAAAAGCCCAAACTTTTCCTCAGCGAGGATTCTCATTAATCTCGCTCTCTTTGTATCTGACCCCTTTTTCCCCACGATTGTCACCTCTGATCTTCCCCTCAGTTAATTAAATTACAATCTTCGTGGTGACGTGTGCAGGGAGTGTTACACTCCCGGGCAAAATGTCCAAGTTTCATTACAATTAAAACATTTAATATTTTTCTTTTGACTCACCCTATCCACTTTTCTCGACTTTTTTCCTTTTTCTACCTCTATTATCTCTCCCTCAGCTTCAGCAGGCTTCACATATATGGGTGGTGATATTGCAGGTAGCTCCTGCAGCCGTATTCTCACAACCTCTATTTCATCGATAAGATTACCTCTGTATTCTTGGTATACTTGGGAAGGATATAGTTTGTTACCCTCACCCCCGCCCAATTGGCTAACTTTTTCATCTGCGGGAGCGGAGGGCAGCGCATCTTGGCTCTTTTTGGGTTTCGTCCTATTTTCACCCTCAACTCTCTTTTTTGCTTCTGAAAGCCAAACTCTGGCTGTGTATAACCCCTGTTTATTCTGCTTTTTTTTTTTAAAATCCACATTCCTTATGTATCTGTTTTATAAGTGATTCCAGCTTTTCTACATTTAGACGGCCATCAAAATCATATTTCTTTCTCCATTTTAAACCGAAATCAATGTTTCTTTGGTCTCTCTGTTCCATATATCGGTCGTCTCCCATTAGTTCCGGGACCTCCTTTGAAGATTACTAGTAGCTATGGTATTTAATCACTTATCTATGCCTTTCTACGTTTTACCTTCTATGTGTGTGTATTTACCGTTACACAGTTACTTTAGTTGCTCTCCTGTCTGACTGTGTGTGTCTCTTTAATGATAATCAATGTGTATGGGTTTCTATATTTATTTCACCTTTCTGGAAACTTCCTCTATAGCTTTGACTTTTGATCGGACATTAAATTTCACCCGTATACAATTATAAGCTCATTATAAACTATTGTTCCTTGGGACTGTCAACGTTAATATCTCATATCTCACTTCTCTAGACTAGGTTTCCCTCTCCACCTCCTTTGGGTATTATTTACTTGAGTAATTGAATAGGTACAGTTATTACGTTCGCCTAGAATTACCCTGCCTTCTCACCAAGCCTAATTTATCCTCACCTATTTTAATATATCTATCAGCTACTTTTCATAGTCAGACTACTTCCCATATACAGATAGACTACTTAGGTTAACTTTATTTAGGTATGTCTTTTGAATTAATGGCTATCCTATTTTTACAGAACGACCGTCCTAACAAAACTTACTATATCCCACCCTTAATAACCCTTCGGCTTGCAAAACCAGGATTTATTAAGTTCTCTTTTATTTACGGTAGTGCACCATACCACAGGTAATTTCAGACCTGTATTCCTTCCTTCCTATGGATCTTGGTTAAAACACAAAGTAGAAACCCATTGTATTTGTTTAGAATATTCAAGCACCTATCATTGATTAATTCCAAGCTCCTTTAGAACATTCAATCAAAAATACCTTAAATAATTCCTCCCAAATTCGAGAATAAAGACTATTTACCATCGTCTTGTAGACTGGGAAAAGCAATGCCGGTTCGATTCCGTCACCTTCTCTGTCGCCTTCAGAAAACCTAGGAATGCACTCACTGTCTTATCTAAAACACCCCAGAGCTCAGTTTCGTCGGTTCAACCATAGGTTAACTACCTTATCTGCTTACTTAATCCACAACTCATTCCTTTCTGCCTAGTTGGAATGGTGTTCATTAACTTTAATTACTCCTTGTCCGTGTCACACAATCCCTTCTTATGAACTCATATTGTTAATCAGATATAATAAAACAGAGTATAAGTTTACTTAGTTACAGTTCCATTTAAAATGAGAATATTGTTCAGTCATTTAATCATAATATTCCTAACAGTCAGTTTGTTATATCTGGAGTATTTCTCCTGTCTTATCCGGTGTCCTGTGTGAATTTAGATATGCTCCCTCTATTTCTCTCGCTCTCTCTTTCTTTCTTTCTCTCTCTCTCTCTCTCTCTCTCTCTTTCTCTCTCTCTCTCTCAGAGGACCTAAGCCCTAGGACCATGCCTCAGGACTACTCCTTGCATCCCCAGTCCACCTGGTCGTGCTGCTGCTCCAGTTTCAACTGTTCTGTCTGCAGCTATGGAACCCTGACCTGTTCACCGGACGTGCTACCTTGTTCCAGACCTGCTGTCTCTGAATGTTTGGCTATGAAAAGCCAACTGACATTTACTCCAGAGGTGCTGACCTGTTGCACCCTCTACAGCCACTGTGATTATTATTATCTGACCCTGCTGGTCATCTATGAACGTTTGAACATCTTGGCCACGTACTGTGATAATCTCCACCCGGTTCAGCCAGAAGAGGACTGGCCACACCTCAGAACCTGGTTCTTCTCTAGGTTTCTTCCTAGGTTCCGGCCTTTCTAGGGAGTTTTTCCTAGCCACCGTGCTTCTACATCTCAATTGCTTGCTGTTTGTAAAAAGGGCTTTATAAAAACATTTGATTGATTGATTGGATTTGATTTGATTTCAGTGCAGCCTTTGATATTATTGACTGTAACCTGTTGTTGAAAAAACGTATGTGTTCTGGCTTTTCAACCTCTGCCATATCATTGATTCAGAGCTATCTATCTAATAGAATACAGAAGGTTTTCCTTAATGGAAGCTTTTCTAATGTTCCGCAGTGCAGTTGACTTTGCCCTTTACTATTTTCTATTTTTACCAATGACCTGCAACTGGCATTAAACAAAGCCTGTGTGTCCATGCATGCTGATGATTCAACCCTATACGCACGCATCAGCAACCACAGCTAGTGAAATCATTGAAAACCTTAACAAAGAGTTGCAGTGAGTTTTAGAACGGGTGGCCAGTAATAAACTGGTGTTGAACATCTCTAAACCTAAGAGCATTGTATTTGGTACAAATCATCCCCTAAATTCTAGACCACAGCTAAATCTGGTAATAAATGGTGTGGCTGTTGAGCAAGTTGAGGAAACTAAATTACTTGGTGTTACCTGGTCAAAACATATTGATTCAATGGTTGTGAAGATGAGGAGGTCTATCTGTGATAAAGAAATAATGAGCTTTTTTTTTCACCACACTCCACTCCAAGTCCTGCAGGCTCTAGTTTAAATGTTACATTTCTTGGGATAAGTGTCCATTCATATGGTGAAGTGCTGCAAAGAAGGACCTAGTTAAGCTGCAGCTGGCCCAGAACAGAGTGGCCTGTTTTTGGTCTTCATTGTAGTCAGAGGGCTAATGTCGATACTATGCATGTCAGTCTCTCTTGGCTAAGAGTTGAGGAAAGACTGACTGTATCACATCTTTTATAAGAAACAATGTTAAATTCCAAATTGTTTGCATAGTCAACTTACACACAGCACTGAAACACACACTTACCCCACCAGACATGCCACCAGTGGTCTTTTCACAGTCCCCAGGTCCAGAACAAATTCAAGGAAATGTACAGTATTATACAGAGCCATGTGGAACTCCCTTCCATCTCATATAGCGCAAGTGAACAGCAAACCTGGTTTAAAAACAAAGCAACACCTCATGGCACAACGCCTCTCCCCCATGTGACCTACTTTTTTGTGTGTATGTACTGAAATGTATGTACACGCACGCAGGTTAATGCTTTTTAAATGTTTGTGAATTGTAAAGTCTTTTGTCTGTAATATACTATTTGTTATCGGATCCCAGTAAGTCTAGCTGTCGCCATTGGCATCAGCTAATGGTGATCCTAATAAAATAATGGGGATCCTAAAGCACCTCCCCTCCCAAAAAAACAAACAAAAACACTTACACCCTTGCCTTTCCTGCACTAACAGTCATACTTGTTTTGTCTTACTGGCACTGACTTTGCTGAGGAAAAGCTTTACTTACTATGATTGTGATATGTGGTTCTCTCACCTAGCTACCTTAAGATGAATGCACTAACTGTTAGTAAGGATATGCTGGAAAATCTTTATACTTTATACTCTCTTTGGATAATTCATTCCAATCATTTAAAAGTTAACAGCAGGTATTTTGCATGTAAGTTTAAGTATTTTGATATGTTCACAAATCTACAAAACAGACGTTTTATACCAAATGACTAAAATGTAAATCATTGATACCATAAAGTGGGACTACAGTCTAAAATTCCCTCAATGTACCAGGATGTGGTTCACTCACTGTAACCTTGCATTCATTGCAAATTGAAAGTTTAGTATTTGTCCCTCTGTCCACAAAATTATTTGTCGTTAAGACCAAATTGAGTGTTACATTTTGTGTTGAAAATGCATTACTGTTTGAATGAGTGAAAATGAAACCAGTCGCTGTCTGTCAAATCAAACAAAATACAAGTACTTCAAATGATGTATGGTTACTCTGGCATGTCCTTGAGGGGCATAATAATGTGCATGACGTACTTGAGATCTGTAATAATCAATTGTATATTCAAATATAAAAACGCTAAATCTAAGTTTGAATGCATTCCCAGAAAAAAAGCATAGTTCAAACTGTGAAACACTGGGACTGAATAACTTATCCAAGTCAAGTCCATTGAAATACCTGATGGACTGCTTATGGGGCATCCAGCAACCTGCTCCACCCTCTCAAAGAGCACTACATTATAGTCAAGATCATTATAGGAATTTAAGATGTTCCCTTTAAGTGAGGTGAATTCCTGGGATTCCATCTTACCTAACATGCGCACACCACACCCCTAGCCATCAGACTGGATAAACCAGTTACCACTATTCATAATTGAATCTACTGTGAAACTCTCTGGATAAATAATAGGCCTCACATGAAGACAATGTGGAAATGTTTTTATCAGAAAAAATGTCAGAATAATGCACACAAACGTATTAGGTAGTTTTTATACTTAAGAGTCTTTCAGAGATGTATCTAAGCAGTTTAGAAAATAGACTGTTTGGCTAAAATGCTGTTAAGAGATCTGGTGGAAAATAAAGACAACAGTCACATTGGTAAATTCAAGGTCCATAATTTCAATGGTATTTATAAATTCTTTATTTTGCAGTCGCTAGAAATATAATCTAAACCTAAAAATCTAACAATGGTCAAGTAAATATATATTAAAACGCCTCATTTATCAGAAAGAAAAATACGTCAAGTACACTTCCTTTCATCATACAATGCAGGTGTCCCAAATGGCACCCTATCCCCTATATAGTGCACTATATGGGGGATAGGGTAGAATTTGGGACACAAGGGCGCCATCTCAATTCCAGACTCCTTACTTATTCAATACAAAGCTACATTTTTTTAATGTAGCTTAGTGCAATGTACACAGCTCTATCATCTCGACAATACACATTTTCCATCTAACCGAGCAAGCACACGATTTCACAAAGCTGCATTATTTTCTAAAGTACAGTGTGTGCTCACTGTCATGAGTAAAGGTGCTGGTTTTTGAAGGCCACTTATTAAGAGTCAAACAATCTTTCATTATGTTCAGCTGGGATGGGAGGCACTGGAGGTTTAGCACCGGAGTATGCAAAAACACTCAACTACCTGTCATTAATCGGAGAGTTATACTACCTATAGCTGATAATGGACAATGGATTGTTCAAGATACTTTCGCCATTGTTGAGCCTTTAGACTCATGCCATACGGTTGCCAAGTTCCTCAACTCCACAATGATTTCATCCAGTTGAGCGCAGACTAGTTTAAATGAACCTCCTACTATGCAGTTGATACTTCAATTTTTTTTTCAATTATTTAACCTCTTACCATGTACATGTTTGTCTGTTGTTACATGCCTTTGTGTAAATCCCTTTGTGTACATTTTTTATAAAACGTTAATCAAATTCAACCACCGACTGTTTCCACATTGCTGTTGCTCTAAGATGGCAACTCAGCGTGATGACGCATGTGCCAATTGAATCTCAAAAAGGAAAGTCAGTTGTTGTATTTGGTTTTATTAAAAAGTATTCAGCAAACAATGAAAGGCATGCAACAGAGGACAAACATAGGTACACGGTAAGGGTTTAATGATTTTAAAAATTATCGACCTCATAGCAACTCAAAAGAGTCGGAGGTTAGTTTAAAAAACGATAGTCTCATTGTGGAGTTAAGGTACTTGGCTAGCCAAACGGATGATATGTCTTTAAGAGTTTTAACTTTCATCTTGGGCAATGCCAAAGATCTGCTTGTGCTTTCGACAACTCATCTTTTATGTATGTGTGTCATGACAATGCATATAGTGCACAACTAGTGAATTATATGCTTATGCACGACTAGATTTAGCTGAACACCAGGCTATTCTGACATGGTTTATTTTGGTTTATTAAAAAAAATACAAATACAATAGCAAGTGTAAAGGCCTTTGGTCAATGTTGATGCTGAAAAATACAATGAGCAGTTGAGTATTGGAAGGATAAAGCACTTGTATATAGTTGGAATAGTGAAGGACCACTGATCCTCTTCCACTGTCAGCATAAGTAGCCTGGTCCCCAGATCGGTTTGTGCTGTATAACCATGCAGGTCCTATGGTCGATGTCATGCAAAACCCTTGGTCGGAAGCCTCTGGTAGTAGTTCTGCCTTTGTGGTTTGTTGCGCTGGTCAGGACCTCTCTGTCCCTCGTCACCTTCGCGGTCATCTCTCCTTGTGGTGTGTTGGTGTACGGCCCCCGTAGTGTCTTTCTACAAAGTATGGCAGATAGTGCCGTTTGCAGTGGGAAAAGGGCCTCTCCTTCAGGGAACTCTCGGTTTGACGTGACAATAACCATAGGAGTTGGCTATACAGCAAACAGATCTGAGACCAGGGTAAAACGTAAGCACTAAAACTGCGTGTCCACCAGATTCTACAGCAGAGGGATTGAGTGAACATCTGCCAGCTTTGCTTCATTGATAAACAATGTATGCAGTGTCTATGGGTTGGCTTTTACACTATACCACCACAGGGGGTTCCTGCTTTGCTAAGCGCAGAGTAACGACAAGACACATAGGGAAATCCTATGGATGTGTTCTCAGCTGAACCACTAATGTAAATGCTTTCCCTTTTACTGGGGTTCAACTCTTAACAGTTACATCAATCTAATCCATTATTAAGAGCACTTGGGGCTTATATATACACTGAACAAAAATATAAGCGCAACATGTTTCGTGTTGGTCCCATGTTTCATGAGCTGATTAAAAGATCCCAGAAATGTTCTCTCAAAGTGTGTGCATAAATTTGTTTACATCCCTGAGGGTGAGCATTTTTGCCTTTTTCAAACTAATCCATCCACCTGACAGGTGTGGCATATCAAGAAGCTGATTATACAGCATGATCAATACACAGGCGCACCTTGTGCTGGGGACAATAAAAGGCCACTAACATTTGAGGAGTATTTCTGTCTGTAATAAAGCCCTTGATGGGGACAAACTCATTCTGATTGGCTGGGCCTTGCTCTCCATCGGGTGGGCCTATGCCAACCCATGGCGGCGCCCCTTCCCAGTAATTTGAAATCTATGGTTTAGGGCCCAATGAATTTATTTCAGTAGACCAATTTATTTATATGAACTGTAACTCAGCAAAATCTTTGGAATTTTTGTGTTTATATGCAGGTCGCCAAAGGAAAAATAAATAAATATGGTATTGCCTGTTTAATACAGGCGCTCTCTTATTCTAATAATAAGACATATCCTTATCAGCTTGGAGATATGAGCTATAGAAGTCCAGTCAATAACAGTAGGAAGTGCCCATGTCCAGTCATTGGGTTTGTGTGGTTTATCAAAGGGATAATGAGGTTCACCTCACCTGTTCGTCCCTCCAACAGGAGGAACCACTACTCAGGGTCTCAAGGACCATCTGAGCAGTGGAGATCTGGAGGGAGAGGTGGTTAGTCTAGTCCCCTTAAACTCACCTCTGGATCTCAAAGCCAGTTCCACTGCTTTTTTAAATGGTTCCCCTCTAAATCTCAGACTGATTTAGACCTTGGATACCAGGTAGGTGCAATTAAGTATCAGGTAGAACAGAAAACCAGCTGGCTCCGGACCCCATAGGGTAAGAGTTTAATACCCCTCGTCTAGTCTATGGGTGGTAAGGCCACAAGAAGGAAGTCCCTTGTTTTTTACAGGAGGTGGGGGTGGGGTTCCCAAGGCTTGGGTCTCAGGATCTAAAGACGTGAACGGCCCGCACCACATACTGCCTGCAGACGGGGCACTCGTTCATCCGCTTGCCACACTTGGTGCAGGTGACCATGTGGCCACACTCCAGCAGGACACAGTCAATGGGAGAGTCCATGCAGATCTTACACAGGTTCTCCTCCTGGCCAGGGGTACCGCTGGGGTCTGGGAGAAAGAAACAAGGGACAAAACACCATTACACACACACACCTCATTAAATATTAGCTTAACCAGAGAGAGCTATAATACCTATAGCTGATCATTGGGGAGCTTTGTATTGCATGAAGCACGGAGAGAAAAGAAACTCACCTGTGCCGTCGTTTGTACTTGAAACTGGAGGGGAAAAAGGAAAAAAAGCATGTTAAAAATGTCCTTGAATGATGCAATTCATTTTTAAAAATGTAATAAGCAAGATATTAAAATTAAGAAATTACCAGTTGTTTTACTAGATGTGAACCTTAGTAACAGTAAAACATTTCATTCGAGAGGTATTTCATTTGTTGCATGTGTCAAGCCTTGAAATCAGACATATCATTAGCCATATCATTAGATGCCTTTCCATGACTTTTTATGAAGTTGTGAAAACCTCAAATATATTGCTGTGCGGGTTGGGATAGCACTTCGCCATGGTGCCTGCAGTGTTGCTGCCTCGGTTGAAGTGGGTATCGGAGGGTCTAATAATTATATATGTAATATAATTAGCCCCTACCCCCTAAATTTTCCCTCAGTTTTGGGACACCTGTGAATATGGCGGAGGCGTGCGTGAACGAGCAAATCGAGGACTAAGGGACGACACTGGTTAGGGATTCAGCAAATGTTATTGACATTCATTCACTGTGGCGGGGACTGTATGTACTGAATGTCTTATGTGACATCCCCAAACGCAGTCTCATACCAGACCTCCATTATTGAATTGTAATAGGGTCTCACCATATTCCCTTGTTTGAGTACATTGTTTAAATTTAGAGGACAATCTCTATTTTTAAAGCAAAAGGCATTTTATAGAAGGGCCCAGACACTCATTTTTCATACTTACCCCAACCAGAAAATCCCTTCTTCATCCTCGTTGTGCAGTACAGGGGCTCTGAAAACAAACAAAAGCTCCAGAAACACCCAAATACGTCCTTTTAGAAACTGAAAATCTCTCAGTATAATGATGCAAGTCTTTAGATGTTGTACACATAAAATTGTGTCATTCCGAACATTATCTGCAATGCTATATTCCATTTGCGACTCGAGTGATACCTCTCTGTCTATTCTAGCAGCAAGCTACACGGAAAATGGAACAGATGGATAGGGGAAACAGCTTGAGTCACACAAAACGGACATCTAATGAACTGCATCATTGCGTTGCTGTTTCTAAAAGGACGTATTTGGGTGTTATTGGAACATTTGTTCATGTTTTTCAGAGCCCCTAGTACTGCACAGCGAGGGTGAGGAAGTGAATCGCTGGTTGGGGTAAGTTTCTCAAAAACAAGTGAAATCTCAAAAAGTGCCTGGGCCCTTCTATAACATTTATATCAAAAATAGAGATTTGGTTGTAAAAAAGCTAACTTCTCCTTTAATTATCAGGTTCATCTGAGTGGCCAAGATGTTCGCTGACTTAGAAGGTATACCTCTACCATATCCACAAATTCATAACCAGCTCAGTGGCCTTGTGGTTAGAGTGTTCGCCCTGAGATTGGAAGGTTCAATCCCCGCCCGAGTCATAGGCTATAAAATTTACCCGATGTCTCTCTGCTTGGCACTCAGCATTTGGGAGAAGTATTTGCGTTAAGGCCTAGCGATACACTAGCCTCCTGTCCAGGGGTCTACTTGTACATTAAGCTGTCTCACACTAGAGACACAGGATCCTGCCCAATGGGCCGTTCAGACATACAGTAGGTGTTATTCACTAATCGATTGGGAAAGTGTTGGTGGTCATACAGGTGTAAAATATCTCACAGGATTCAATTGGCTTCAACCTAGCTAAGTGAAAACAGTCCAAATAGGTGCCTCCTTTACATTTGAGTAATTTAGCAGACACTTATCCAGAACAAGTTACTATCTGGGGTGTATTTATTCGTGCAAACCGTTTTCCAACATAATTGTTTTTCTTCAACAAAAACAAGAGTTATTTATTGGACAAATTCAGGTATATTCCTCTCTGTTTCGTACTAGATCCCTCCAAGTTACGTCCTGTTTGATTCCCAGTTCAACTATGATGCCGGTAATGAAAACAACCATTTATCACAAATATTGCAGGTAAAACCTCCTTTACCCAGATGATTCTGGAGGTCCTTCTGGTCGTGGTAGAGGCGGGTGACCCTCTCCATTAGCTCCCACTTTTCGCAGCAGCCCTTGTAGTTGACAAAGTTACGGGCCAGGATCTCCTTGAGCTGCCGGACGCTGAGGGCCTCGATGTCCTCTGCCACGGCCAGGTCGGACAGCGACGCCCTGCGGCCTGGCACCAGCACCTCCTCTGTGTCTGAGGACTGAGCAACAGCACAACAAATCAAGGTTGCGTTCAATAGGGAAAAATGTTGTGGAACGTTCAGATACATTGTGTTAAGTACCTGTAAAACAGACATGCATTGATCTATAACTAACACGTGCATCTAAGAGTATGGTATCAAGTCAGCTCGATGACATTTTAACAGCAATGTTCAGTACGTTGCACCCGCCTGAACGGGCCCCAGTACTTGATGATTGGTATAACAGAACATCTGGTGAAAAAGGTTACAGAACGGAATGACACAAATTGTAGGCTATTCCTGATTTTCTAAGGTCAGACAAAAATCGTGAACAATCACATCACATTGACAGCCATCATGTATGAATGTCAGAATGATTGATTAAAGGGATCCACTAACTGGCAATAGGGCCCATATTCACAAAGTGCTGATCTAGTATCAGTTTAGCCTTTTACCCCTTTTTCATGATATCAAAATTTGTAGTCTTCTCCCATCGCTGCAACTCCAGCACTTACTCGTGAGAGGCGAAGGTCGAGAGCCGTGCGTCCTCTGAAACACGACCCTGCCAAGCCGCACTGAAACTGATCATAGATCAGCACTCCTGCTCTGAGACGCTTTATGAATACAGGGCTAGAACCTATAGCACAAGATTGATTATGGTTCTTTGAGATCTATCTCTAGGTCAACAACTAGTGTCATCGCGTGACAACACTAACTATCTTGTTTAGCTATCCCAACCCAAACTGTTTTAAGAGGAACCGTGTCAGTCACATGGGGCTTTCACAGACAGTGCAGGGAATGACAAACCGCCACATTACATGCCAAAGCTGATATCCATCAGTGGGGATAAGAATATATTACTGCTCAACTACAAGGGGAACATTCTGACAGACAGGTGAATAATGGGACACACCATGCAGACATGGGCAGCCAGCCATCAAACAATAACACACGGCTTTACAATGGGACTCTGTCTGAGCACAAAGGCACTGGAAGGTCTAAAACAGTCACTAGCCGTATGTCCTACAGTATGATTAAACTAAGTATATTGAGTAGGCTTCTACGCCAAAAAGTAAGCCAGTTTGACTCAAAAATAAACTCAAATCTATGTAGATACTGAATGCTCCTTTTCCTTTATTATCCTGGATAGTTACAAGGAATACTTTTTTTATATTGATAATTGTATTTTCAACCAATCATTGAAAAATAGATATACAGTGCATTCAGCATTTGGAAAAAGCCCCTCGACTTCTTCCACATTTCGTTATAGCCTTATTCTAAAAAGGATTCAAATATTTTTTCCCCCTCATCAATCTACACACAATACCCAATGATGACAAAGCAAAAAGAGGGTTTTAGAAGTTTTTGCAAATGTATACATATACATTTTTTTTTTTTAAACGCAAACATCACAAGTATTCAGACCCTTTACTCAGTACTTTGTAGAAGCACCTTTGGCAGTGATTACAGCCTCAAGTCTTATTGGCTCTGGCTGGGCCACTCAAGGACATTTAGAGACTTGTCCCGAAGCCACTCCTGCGTTGTCTTGGCTGTGTGCTTAGGATCATTGTCCTGTTGGGAGGGTGAACCGTCACCCCCATTCCGAGGTTCTGAGCACACTGGAGCAGGTTTTCATCAAGGATCTCTCTGTACTTTGCTCTGTTCATCTTCCCCTCAATCCTGACTAGTCTCCCAGTCCCTACCGCTGAAAAACATCCCCACAGCATGATGCTGCCATAACCATGCTTCACCGTAGTGCCAGGTTTCCTCCAGACGTGACGCTTGGTATTCAGGTCAAAGAATTCAATCTTGCTTTCATCAGACCAGAGAATCTTGTTTCTCATGGTCTGAGATTCTTTAGGTGACTTTTGGCAAACTCCAAGTGGGCTGTAATGTGCCTTTTACTGTGGAGTGGCTTCCGTCTGGCCACTCTACCTTAAAGGCCTGATTGATGGAGTTCTGCAGAGATGGTTGTCCTTCTGGAAGGAACTGTGGAGCTCTGTCAGAGTGACCATCAGGTTCTTGGTCACCTCCCTGACCAAGGCCCTTCTCCCTTGATTGCTCAGTTTGGCCGGGCGACCAGCTCTAGGAAGGGTCTTGGTGGTTCCAAACATCTTCCTTTTAAGAATGATGGAGGCCACTGTGTTCTTGGGGACGTTCAATGGTGTAGAAATGTTTTAGTACCTTCCCCAGATCTGTGCCTCGACACAATCCTGTCTTGGAGCTCTACGGACAATTCCTTCAACCTCATGGCTTGGTTTTCGATCTGACATGCACTGTCAACTTTGGGACCTTGCATAGACAGGTGTGTGCCTTTCCAAAATCATATCCAAAATATTTAATTTACCACAGGTGACCTCCAATCAAGTTGTAGAAACATCTCAAGGATGATCAATGGAAACAGGATGGACTTGAGCTCAGTTTTGAGTCTTTTAGTAAAGGAATGAATACTTAAGTAAATACGGTATGTGTTTTTATTTTTTTTTAATACATTTGCAAACATTTAAAAAAAACTGTTTTCACATTGTCATTATTGGGTATTGTGTGTAGATTGATGAGGAAAAAATATATAATTTAATACATTTTAGAATAAGGCTGTAACATAAGAAAATGTGAAATGTGCAGATTTGCTAAAAAAGGTCAACTTGCTTAATTTAGTTAATATTTAATTAACATAAGTCGTAGTAAAAAAACGTTACCTTTTCTCAGAAGGCTAGCCTTAAGAACTTCCTGCCAAATCAGATTATGGCCATCATAGTTAAAACACCTCTTGCATCAATGGAGGTCAAATCTGGTACATGTCATAGGCCTGTTCCACATAAAGTTTGCTCTCATTCTGTGTAGGGCGCACATAACAACAACAAAAAAACTATCTAGCAACCTAAGCAGGTTCTGAGACCCACCTGAGCTCAGGACCTGTATTCATGAAGTGTCTCAGAGTAGGAGCCAAGAAGTGTGAAATACTTAGGTTGTGAAGTGGCGAGATTCCTGACAGAGGTAAGCATAGGGCAGAAAGTAATTGACTAGGTCAACCAGAAAATCACATTTCTGACCAGAAAAGACACATTTCTAGATAAAAGGACCACCAGTCTTAGATTCAAACACTTCTACAAGGCATGGTTAATGTTGAGAGCCAAGTGTAAACCCCTCAGGTATGGACTTTGACTTGGCCATTCTAACACCTGGATATGTTTATTTTTGAACCATTCCATTGTAGATTTTGCTTTATGTTTTGGATTATTGTCTTGTTGGAAGACAAATCTCCATCCCAGTCTCAGGTCTTTTGCAGACTCCATCAGGTTTTCTTCCAGAATGGTCCTGTATTTGGCTCCATCCATCTTCCCATCAATTTTAACCATCTTCCTTCCCTGTCCCTGCTGAAGAAAAGCAGGCCCAAACCATGATGCTGCCACCACCATGTTTGACAGTGGGGATGGTGTGTTTAGCTGTGTTGCTTTTACGCCAAACATAACGTTTTGCATTGTTGCCAAAAAGTTCCATTTTGGTTTCATCTGACCAGAGCACCTTCTTCCACATGTTTGGTGTGTCTCCCAGGTGGCTTGTGGCAAACTTTAAACGACACTTTTTATGGATATCTTTAAGAAATGGCTTTCTTCTTGCCACTCTTCCATAAAGGCCAGATTTGTGCAATATACGACTGATTGTTGTCCTATGGACAGAGTCTCCCACCTCAGCTGTAGATCTCTGCAGTTCATCCAGAGTGATCATGGGCCTCTTGGCTGCATCTCTGATCAGTCTTCTCCTTGTATGAGCTGAAGGTTTGGAGGGACGGCCAGGTCTTGGTAGATTTGCAGTGGTCTGATACTCCTTCCATTTCAATATTATCGCTTGCACAGTGCTCCTTGGGATGTTTAAAGCTTGGGAAATCTTTTTGTATCCAAATCCGGCTTTAAACTTCTTCACAACAGTATCTCGGACCTGCCTGGTGTGTTCCTTGTTCTTCATGATGCGCTTTTAACGGACCTCTGAGACTATCACAGTGCAGGTGCATTTATACGGAGACTTGATTACACACAGGTGGATTGTATTTATCATCATTAGCCATTTAGGTCAACATTGGATCATTCAGAGATCCTCACTGAACTTCTGGAGAGAGTTTGCTGCACTGAAAGTAAAGGGGCTGAATAATTTTGCACGCCCAATTTTTCAGTTTTTGATTTGTTAAAAAAGTTTGAAATATCCAATAATTGTCGTTCCACTTCATGATTGTGTCCCACTTGTTGTTGATTCTTCACAAAAAAATACAGTTTTATATCTTTATGTTTGAAGCCTGAAATGTGGCAAAAGGTCGCAAAGTTCAAGGGGGCCGAATACTTTCGCAAGGCACTGTATGTATCTGTTGCTTGGTGTAACATTTTTATGCATTTTAACATCAAATAAAATCAAGTGCTGATCTAAAAATCAGCTATTGTTTTGTATTTTAGACTAATGAATCAGGGGGGAGCTGATCCTAGATCAGCACTCCTACGCTGAGATGCTTTATGAATACAAGCCCAGAACTAATGAGAGGAAGCCCATCGCTGCTATAGTAGTACCATGGCTAGGGCCAAGAGTTTTTCTTCACCATGTGACCCAACCAGGAACAACTCCTGGCCCTAACAATGGCAACGCTTTCAAGATCAGGGTCAGTCTGTAGTACCTGCAGCTCTTGCTCTCCCTGCAGCTCTGTATCTCCCTCAGTGTCCAGTGGCTCCTCAAGACCCGAGGACACCAACACAGACACGGTCTACGAGCAGAAACCCACCACACACCCAAAACACTACATTAGCAAGCTAGAGTTAGCCATACTCTAACTAGGAGAAGCCACACCGAAGGTTAGTTATCCATTCTCAAGCTATTGCTACGCAACACAAAAGGTGAGGTTATGGACAAAACTGTAAATTAATGGTTGACAGAAACAGGAGTAAGGGGTGGTATGGCGGGTTCTCCTGGGTTCGGGCCTCACCTGACTGTCCTCCTGAGTGGGTGGCAGCTGTGAAGGGGCATGGTCTGTGGAGGTGGATTCGGGGTGTGTAGAGGGTGTGGTGGTGGTGGGGTGTGCTGGAGGAGGAGTTGTCTCATGCTGGGTGGCGGTTTGGGTCAGAGGGTTTACGATTGGGCCAGAGAGTGACTGTGTCTGCTGTCCCAGGACCAGCTCCACAAGTTCCTCTTTCTCACGGCACATCTGCGTTGAGACCTCGTGCAGGTGGAGGTAGTCGCGCAGGTCCTTCACCTTGAGCTTCATCAGCTCGGTGCGATCGAAAAGTGTGCCGTGGAACCGCTGGCAGGTGTGGCAAAGGCGAGGACGGGGCTCAAGCTGGGCCGAACACCTGCCGCAGTAGTTATTCTTGCAGTCCATGCAGACATGCTGCGGGGGAGAGGAGACCGACACACAATGACTGTCAATCATGTGTCTGCTAGCTTATTTTCCCTCCCTGGCCGTAAAAATTCAACTTTCACAAACCAGTACATTACTGGACCAGAAGAGTTCCTTTTAAAATTTGTCCCAGATTATGCTCCGACCTGACACTGACAACGTAATGCCTGTCATGACGTGGCCCTTTTTGGGTATAGATTTTGGCTTCCCCCTCTCTCCTACACCCAGGTTCTGTTATCTCAGGTCATAAATTCCTGGAGGAGACTCTCTCTCTCTTGGCCATGCAGTATGGAGAGAGACCACAGAGTGAACAAACGATTTCACGTGGCCAAACTCCTAAATCCCCAAAATGGGAAAATGAAACAAAATGTCCACTTGTGAGGAGGTGGGAATGGTCCGTAGACACTTAAAGGATGGGTATGATAAGTGTGTTTCATTTGGTGACCTCAGAGGACAGGAAACACACATAACTATATCTCTGAATGTGTACATTTCTCAATTATGGGGTTTGCATTTAATTAATTGTATAAAATGAATGAGTAAAGATGAAACTATTTATGAAATTATGTAATGTGATGTTAAACCTTGAATGTGAGAGAATTGTATTCCCTTTAAAGTTTAACTAAGTCATTGGCCCGCCCCCGTGAGCACAGACATGATCAGGCGACATGATCAGGCGACATGATCAGGCATCCTAAGAAAATCCTCTTAAGACTGAGGAAATCCACAGTGTGAGCTGTGATTGCGAATAGTTGGGACCACGCGTACCTCGGTGGAAACTGAGGTGGCACAAGTTTGAATTTAGACTAAGCAAACCTACAGCGTGAGCTGTGATTGCGAATAGTTATTGAATTCCTAACCATACTACGTGGAGCATTGGCTACACAGCTGGAAATGGTTCAACTCTGAGACTATCGATCCCTACAGAATAAGAGCAAATCTTAGATACTAATTACTAGTCTGCAGCCAGAAATTACATCAACCTGGGATGCAAAGACAGACAACTGCCGAAACATCTATGCTATGAGAACATTTCTGAATGGTACTCTGAAGTATCCATTCTAACCATGAAAGACTGATCTTCAGGAAAGCTGAGAGAGAGAAAGAGACAAGGATGAACTGACTCTCCAGCAGACGGACCGGATTCCAACAGAAAAGATCACAAAACATGGGCGTAAATATATATAATTGATTGCAGTTATTCCCAAATGAGTGAGCGTTCATGTGCAAAGGATTAGCATTTCAACTAATATAATTATATTAGTACTGTGTGTAATGATCCCTCTGGTCTTTTCCGCTTCCACACCCAATTCCCTTTGTCCACCAAGCCATCATATCGGCTTGGCCCACTAGAGAATCTTCCCTATCATTTGTTAGTAACAGATCTAATGTTTGTTTGCTTATGCATTTCTGTGATTATTTAGTTAGTTAGTAAATAAATGATTAAGCCAAATGGTATATGGATGATTTATAGTAAAGGCTGGGTTTGTGCAGATAACAAACAATTTACGATGTTTGAAATGAGACGGACGTGAGGTAAATAATAATTCATTAAAAAGAAGACTAATTGATCAGATATTGAAATATCTGAAGAGTTATATTAGGAAAATTATAACTTTGTAATCTGAAGATTTTCCTTGGTGCCCCGACTTCCTAGTTAATTACATTTACACGATTCGTTTTAATCATGTACTAATAATTGATTTGATAAAATAAGTCTTCACTTTCAATGATGCCAAAGACACGACTCCTAGATATTGAAGACCAAGAAGCATACATGCTCTTCTTGTTCAAATCTTGCCTTGAGGGCGGTTCAGGTACAGAAAAGTACATAACCATTGCATTAGTTTCACCCTTTTCATGCATCCACCAGATAATAGAGGTATTGAAAGTTGTGGGAAAATCTAAGAGCTGGATACTCAAGAGTCAAGCCTTGAGGTCTGGCATATTGCTGGTTCTCTTTTCTCTGCAAGCTATCTATTCAGGTAGACTTCTAGTCATTGTGCTAACGCTAGTTTAGTATGGGCTCACAAAACTAACCCTAACTTCATTCATACTGGACAGAGAGACATACAAATGCTATCAATGCGTTCACCTGACTCTTGGTAAGTATAAATTGCCAGAATCTTGCAAAATCCCTTTAATCAATGTTGATCAATTTCTAATTGGCCAGGTCTGAATCAACCACTGATTACAGAGGATGAAAAACCTGCAGTGCTATAGATCTCAAAGTCCGGATTTGGGAAAGGGTGGGCTAAGAGGGTTTTAGGTACCTTTCTGGCTAGGGTGACGAAGCGGCTTCCGCAGGCTTTGCACGTGTGGTCCGGGAGTGGGGGCGACGGGTAGTTGCTGTAGCCTGAGTTAGTATAAGCCTGGTGACGCGTGCGGCTGTTGCTCTCCTCCACCGTGGCAGTGTCCAAACATAACCAGTTACAGCAGGACGCCCACATGCTCCACACCTGGAAACACAACGACTCTTAGATGGGCTCCCCACCTGGACACACACACACACACACACACGTGTTAAGCGTTAAGATGTTTAGAGTGGGTTAGGGAAGACAGACCAGACTAAAGAGTTTTGGGGAGAAAAATAAAAGAATAAGGAGTGTAGAGGTTTTGAATAGCTAAGACCATGAACAGAGTGAGTGACTAAAGAGTCAGAGTATGTTTGAGTGGGACAAACTTGAGAGAAATTTGAAGGGCATGAGCCAGGGCTGGGGTGGTGCAGTGAAGAAAGAGCTGTAAGAGGGGTTGAAGAGCTAGGCTATAAGAAAAACACCTGAAGTGCTGATGTTACAGTGCAGTGGTGCGGCGGTATTATGTTGGGATGCCCAACGTCGTATAGGGCTCAATCAATGTCACTGGAATTGAAATGAGAGATGTGCAGTGAATGGCGGTTGCCTCAAACTTTTGTCAGTAAGGAGACCAGGCAGCTGAATTTGGCTACCAGAAGTAGGGCTCCCATCATTAATTCAGAGCTTGTTCGCAGTCAGAGCTGCAGGAGCACAGGCTGGCAACACTGTTCTTGATGGAGTGACATCCTATCTCCCAAACATGAACAAAGGAAGCCAAACTGTAGTCTCCACTCCAGGGCCCATAAAATGTTATTTGTCACATGCCTCGTAAACAACAGGTGTCGACTACCAGTGAAATGCTTACTCACGGGCCCTTACAAACAACACAGAGAGAAAAAAATTGAGAAATAATAGAAAAGTAAAACATGTAATAATAAATACACAATGAGTAACGATAACTTGGCTATATACATGGGGTACCTGTACCGAGTCAATGTGCATGGGTATGAGGTAATTGAGGTAGATATGTACATATAACTAGGAATAGTGACAGATAAAAACAGTAGCAGCATTGGTGAGGAGTCAAAAGTGCAAAAAGTGCCAATGCCGATAATCCGGGTAGCTAGTTGTTTAACTATTTAACTAACTGTTTAGCAGTTTTATGGCTTGGGGGTAGAAGCTGTTTAGGTTCCGTAGGTTCCAGACTTTCCATGCAATAGCAGAGCGAATAGTCTATGACTAGGGTGGCTGGAGTCTGACAATTTTTTGGGGACTTCCTTTGACATTGCCTGGTATAGAGGTCCTGGATGGCAGGGAGCCTGGCCCGTGATGTACTGGGCCATACGCACTAGCCTCTGTAGAGCCTTGCGGTCAGATGCCAAGCAGTAGCCATACCAAGTGGTGATGCAGCCAGTCAAGATGCACTCAATAGCGCAGCTGTAAAACTTTGAGGATCTGAGGGTCCATGCCAAATCTTTTCAGCCTCCTGGGGAGGGGGCATTGTAGTTCCCTCTTCACAACTGTGTTGGTGTGTGTGGACCAAGATAGATCCTTAGTAATGTGGACACTACAGCCCAGTCGATGTGAATGGGGGCGTGCTCGGCCCTCCGTTTCCTGTAGTCCGCAATCAGCTCCTTGGTCTTGCTGACATCGAGGGAGAGGTTGTTGTCCTGGCAGTGTCTCTGACCTCCTCCCTTAAGGCTGACATCGTCATCAATGATCAGGCTTGCCACCATCGTGTGGTCGGCAAACTTAATGATGGTGTTCGAGTCGTGCCCGGCCACGCAGTTGTGGGTGAACAGGGAGTACTGGAGGGGACTTGGGTTAGGGGAAAATGTGCAAGTTTTAAAGTGACACAATAACTGTTAGCCACGGTGCCAGCTAAAGATGACATGCAGGAGCTTGCAGGGATTTGTAGTCTTGCATGATGTCTACATTGACGCTAATTAGTATTTTCGAATCAGGGTAAATAGAGACGAAAATATTGATAAAAGTCACCTTGTCCGAGAGAGATTTACATGGTAATTAAAACGTCACGCCAGGGTAAGCCTACACAAAACACAGCCTAAAAGACGTCAGGAAGTCCAGGATCCAGTTGCAAAGGGAGGTGTTCAGTCCCAGGGTACTTATTTTAGTGATGAGCTTGGAGGGCACTACGGTGTTGAATGCTGAGCTGTAGTCAATGAACAGCATTCTCACATAGTTGTTCCTCTTGTCCAGGTGGGATAGGGCAGTGTGGAGTGCAATAGAGATTGCATCATCTGTGGATCTGTTGGGGCGGTACGCAAATTGGGAGAGGGTGTAGAGGGTCTGGGATAAAGGTGTTGATGTGAGCCATGACCAGCCTTTCAAAGCATTTCATTGCAACAGTTGTGAGTGCTTCGGGGCGATAGTCATTTAGACAAGTTACCTTGGCGTTCAGCAGGAGTGCTGATCTGGGATCAGGTCCCACTGTCCATGCAATATTTAAGCAATAAGGCCAGAGGAAGTGTGATATATGCCCAATATACCACAGCTAAGAGCTGTTATTAGGCACGCTGCAACACAGTGTGCCTGGATACAGCAATTAGCCGTGGTATATTGGCCAAATACCACAAACCCCAGAGGTGCCGTACTGCTATTATCAACTAGTTAGCAACGCAATTAGAACAGTTAAAAGTAATTTGTTGTCATACACGTAGTATACGGTCTGATATACCATGGCTTTCAGCCAATCAGGTCTGATATACCATGGCTTTCAGCCAATCAGCATTCAGGACGCAAACCACCTGTTTTACAATATTCATTATGATCTAAAAGGTCAAACAGATCCTAGATCAGCACTCCTACTCTAAGACACTTTATAAACACATACAGACCCATACAGTAAGTAAGGTGAGGTCTACTAACTAGGCTTTGGCAACACCCTCAATCTCTCATGAATTTACGATAGGATTTATATGTTTTTTCTGAGGCGTAGGTCAGGGTAGCCCAAGATGGACCGTAACTAGGCTAAGAGTACAACGGCCTTATGTTATTTTCAGGTAGACTGGCTCTGGCAGCCAAAACAGCCAAATACTCCATCTAAACACCCTGTCATTTCAGATTTTCAAAATATGCTTTACAGCCAAAGCTAGACAAGTATTTGTGTAAGTTTATCGATAGCCTAGCATAGCATTTTGTCCAGCTAGCTGCAGGTAACTTGGTCACGGAAATCAGAAAAGCAATCAAATTAAATTGTTTACCTTTGATGAGCTTCGGATGTTTTCACTCGCGAGACTCCCAGTTAGATAGCAAATGTTCCTTTTTCCCCAAAATATTATTTTTCGCCTGGAAATTGCAGTCATGAAAACGGCGAAAAATATTCCAAATTAGCTCCATAATATCGACAGAAACATGGCAAACGTTGTTTATAATCAATCCTCAAGGTGTTTTTCAAATGTCTATTCAATAATATATCCATCAGGACAATTATTTTTTCAGTAGGACCGATTGGAGTAATGGCTACCTCTTTATTTTACGCGAGAATCTCTCCGGGAGCATCAGGTGACCACTTGCGCAATGTAGCCGCTTACGGGTATTCTTCAACATAAATGTGTAAAACTACGTCACAATGCTGTAAACACCTTCGGGAATACGGAGAAAGAGTAATCTGGTTGATAGCCCATTCACTGCTCAATAGGGACGCATAGGAACGCAGCGGTTTCAAAACATGAGGAACTTCCGGATTGGATTTTTCTCAGGCTTTCGCCTGCAACATCAGTTCTGTTATACTCACAGACAATATTTTTACAGTTTTGGAAACTTTAGAGTGTTTTCTATCCTAAGCTGTCAATTATATGCATATTCTAGCATCTTGTCCTGACAAAATATCCCGTTTACTACGGGAACGTTTTTTTTCCAAAAAATTAAAATACTGCCCCCTAGTCACAACAGGTTTTAATGAGTCCGACATGAAGGATATACTGCTTTCCGGGGAACAGGCCCAAATCCCAGTCATTTGCGTGAAGAGAAGACAGAGAAAAAGGGGGTGAAGGTCAGGCTGCCTTCTGAGAATTCGTAGGCAAGCGAGTAAACCCCCACTAGCATCCGTTCTATTGGCCAACGTGCAATCATTGGAAACTAAAAATCAATGACTGTAATATCTTATGTTTGGCTGGACGACATGAATAACATACAGCTGTGGGGTTTTACACTGTATTGGCAGGATAGAACAGCAGCCTCTAGTAAGACAAGGGCAGGAGGTCTATGTATATTTATAAACAACAGCTGGTGCACAATATCTAAGGAAGTCTCAAGGTTTTGCTCGCCTGAGTTAGAGTATCTCACGATAAGCAGTAGACCACACTATCTGTATTTTCCGTAGCTATCTACATACCATCACAGACCGATGCTGGCACTAAGACTCACTCAATGAGCTGTACACCGCCATAAGCAAACAGGAAAATGCTCATCCAGAGGAGGCGCTCCTAGTGGCCGGGGACTTTAATGCAGGGAAACTTAAATCTGTTTTACCTCATTTCTAAATGTTAAATGCTGGCAAAGCATCAATACAGGACTAAGATTGAATCATACTACATCAGCACCGACACTCGCCGTGGCAGGGCTTGCAAACTATTACAGACTACAAAGGGAAGCACAGGTGAGAGCTGCCCAGTGACACAAGCCTACCAGATGAGCTAAATTACTTCCATTCTCGATTCGAGGCAAGTAACACTGAAACATGCATGACAGCATCAGCTGTGCCGGACGAATGCACGATCATGCCCGCCACAGCCGATGTAAATAAGACCTTTAAACAGGTCAACATTCACAAGGCCGCAGGACAAGACAGATTATCAGGACATGTACTCCGAGCATGCGCTGACCAACTGGCAAGTGTCTTCACTGACATTTTCAACCTCTCCCTGTCTGTCTGTAATACCAACATGTTTCAAGCAGACCACCATAGACCAACATAGGTTGTTATGAAAACTTGAAATCAGCCCTAATTAATAGGCCATGACGATTAATTGGTCGACCTCTAGCCAGGACAACAACCTCTCCCTCAACGTGATCAAGACAGAGGAGATGATTGTGAACTACAGGAAAAGGAGGACCGAGCACACCCCTATTCTCATCGACGGGGCTGTAGTGGAGCAGGTTGAGAGCTTCAAGTTCCTTGGTGTCCACATCACCAACAAACTAACATGGTCTAAGCACACCAAGACAGTCGTGAAGAGGGCACAACCAAACCTATTCCCCCTCAGGAGACTCAAAAGATTTGGCATGGGTCCTCAGACCCTCAAAAGGTTCTGCAGCTGCACCATCCAGAACATATGACTGGTTGTATAACTGCCTGGTATGGCAACTGCTTGGCCTCTGACCGCAAGGCACTACAGAGGGTATTGCGTACGGCCCAGTACATCACTGGGGGGCTTCTAAACAGCTTCTACCCCCAAGCCATAAGACTCCTGAACAGCTAATCAAATGGCTACCCAGACTATTTGCTTTGCCCCCCCCTCCTTTACGCCACTGCTACTCTCTGTTATTATCTATGCATAGTCACTTTAATAACTCCACCTACATGTCCATATTACCTCAATTACCCCGCACATTGACTCTGTACCAGTACCCCGTATATAGCCTCACTATTATTACTTTACTACTGCTTTTTATTTCTGTGTTACTTTTATTTCTTTAAACTTATAATTTGGGATCAAATATGCTCTGAAAGCAAACATGTTGACATGAGTACCCTGATATCGGGGAATTTGTGCCATTCTGAAAAAATTGTTAGATTTGGTTAAGGGATTGTAAGTTAGACCTTACAGTGAAATGCTTACCTGTTGTATTTGGCGCATGTAACAAATACAATTTGATTTGACTCTCATTTGCAATACAGTTCTAGTGACATTAAGCCCAATTACTTTCATATCACATCAAAATAATTTCACAGACGCAAAATAGACACACTGTAATTTGTTTTAACCGGCTTTATCACAGTTGCTGCAGACAGTAGTTTTCAGTGACTATTGGGTATCGAGAATCCCATACATGTGTAAACACAGGTAGTCCCTCTTTCTTCCAAACACGCGCTATAACGCGGATATATGGCGGTATGGGAACACTAACCATATATTAAAAAAAAAAAAAAGGTGTAACGTTTTTTAAAAACATTTTCTCGCCGATATGAACGATAAGTTATTTATGCTTCCGTGACGCACGCAAGCGAAGCGTCCGACCGAGCGTCGGGGCTCTTAACAAACCCCGCATGGTAGGTAGAAGACGCATCGACCAACGACTAGTGCAATGTAATGGAACTTCGAGTTAGAAGTAGACTTCTCACAAATCCACACAGCAAGTTTGTCTCAACAGTCACAGTTTACACTACAATATGCTTTACGTATACAGTTCAAATACCTAGTCAGTTAGGTTCACTGGACACTTTCATTACACTGTCAGAAAAAAATACAGGGTCTCAAGGTCCAAAATAAAAGGCATAACGTTACAGTAATACGGTCCAAAATCAAAACCAATATAGCCACCCATATGTAGTTAACGTTAGCCACGACACTCAGAACGTGGCACATAACTAAAACACTCAAAACAGTGGTGGGGGTGTGCCCGTACATATGGACACGCCGTCATCTTCGCAAGTAAATATTCAGCAAGACCGGAAAAAAAGCAGACTCGAAATCAACGTAAGGTTAGCTATTCATCTGATGTCGTCAGCACTTTGGTTCACTGCCTTGCGTTAGCAATACATTTGAGCTGTACAGATACTAGCGAACGCATAACCTTTGCCCATAATAGCTGGCTAGCAAACTTAACGTTAGTAGCTAGCCAGCTGCTGCTAACTGGAAGTCTTTGAGTGGAAATGATCAACATTATAGCTACCTGGTTCAGGTAGCCCGGGCTCGTAAGCGCCTGCTAGAAGCAGCTGGCAAGTAGCTCGCTAGCGGTTGGATGACTTTAGTGGAGCTAATGTTCCCCGACATTCACACAATTACAAGGAATAACTCCCAAGTTCGTTGAAGTGAAACAGGAAGAAAGTGCTTCTAGCCAGTGACACTCCCCCGGACAGTTTCAATTGCGGATGTGGGTGCACGTACATTTCGAATCATTGCTAGTTGAAGAGGTTGAACGCATACACGCGCACGAAAGTTTTTAATCAGTTTTGCATTTTATTTCCAAGGAAGTGGCGTCCTCTGGTGGACACTAATAAAACGATGGGGAATAATTATTAAAGCGTCCCCAACAACTTCAATGTATTACATGCTATCAATTACATTGCAAATCAACATCAAACCTCGTAAACCAATGTGTTTATCCGGAATGTATCTGCCACTATTTGATTGTAGCAGTAAAACATAGAACTGTAAAGGATGATTATTACATCATATGATGGCGATATACATGTGATAATCATCCTTTACAGTTCATGAAGTATTCATACCCCTTGACTTATTCCTTCCATATTTTATTTTTACAGCCTGAATTCAACATTTATTAAATTGATTTGATTCTCACCATCTACACACAATACCCCATAATGACAAAGTGAAAACATGTTTTGAGGAAATTTTAGCATTTACCAAAATATCTAATTTATTTAAGTATTCACACGCCCTGAGTCAATACTTTGTAGAAGCATCTTTGGCAGCGATTACAGCTGTGAATCTTTCTGGGTAAATCTCTAAGAGCTTTACACACTTTACAACATGTAACTATTATTATTTTCAATTCTTCAAGCTCTGTCAAATTGGTTGTTGATCATTACTAGACAACCATTTTGAGGTCTTGCCATAGATTGTCAAGTAGATTTAAGTCAAAACTATAACTTGGCCACATTTACTGTCTCCTTGGTAAGCACCTCCAGTGTAGATTTGGCCTTGTGTTTTAGGTTATTGTTCTGTTGAAGGTGAATTCATCTCCCAGTGTCTGGTGGAAAGCTAACTGAACCAGGATTTCCTTTAGGATTTTTGCCTGTGCTTAGCTCCATTCCGCTTATTTTTTATCCTGAAAAGCTCCCCTGTCCTTTACAATTGTAAGCATACCCGTAACATGATGCAACCACCATTATTCTGGAAAATATTGAGAGTGGTACTGGAGAGAGGTATTTTCCCCCAAACGTATATTTGTATTCAGGTCAAAAAGTTAATGCTTTGCCACATTTTCTACAGCATTGCTTTAGTGCCTGGTTGCAAACAGGATGCATGTTTTGGATGTCACAAAGTGCTTCTACATCTGCATTACTTGCTGTTTGGGGTTTTAAGCTGGTTTTCTGTATAAGCACTTTGTGACATCTCTTGTAAAAAGGGCTTTATAAATATAATTGATTGATTTGGAATATTTTGTATTCTGTACATGCTTCCTTCTTTTCACTGTCAAGTAGGTTAGTATTTTGGAGTAACTACAATGTTGTTGATCCCATCCTCAGTTTTTCTCCTATCACAGCCATTAAACTTTGTAACTGTTTTAAAGTCACCATTGGGCTATTGGTGAAATGGTGAAATCACTGAGTGGTTTCCTTCCTCTCTGGCAACGGAGTTAGGAAGGACGGCTGTATATTTGTAGTTACTGGGTGTACTGTATAATTAATAGCTTCATGCTCAAGGGGATATTCAATGTCTGCTTTTTAAATGTTTTACCCATCTACCAATACTGTAGGTGCCTTTCCATGCTCGACTGAGGGACGTTACAGATAATGTATGTGGGGTACTGAGATGAGGTAGCCATTCAACAATCATGTTAAACACTATTGCACACAGAGTAAGTCCATGCAAACTTTTGTGACTTGTTAAGCACATTTTTACTCCTGAAAATGTAGGCTTGCCATAACAAAGGGGTTGAATACTTATTGACTCAAGACACTTCAGCTTTTCGTTTTTTATTAATTTGTCAAATTTGAGAAACATAATTCCACTTTGACATTGTGTGTAGCCAGTGACAAAACATCTCAATTTAATCTGTTTTAAATGAATTCTGTAAACACAACAAAATGTGGAGGAAAAAGTCAAGGGGTGTGAATACTTTCTGAAGGCACTGTATGCAGTGTTTCTAAGTAAGCCTGAACGTATATATGTGGTCTGGATAGTTTTCCCCTTGATCTCCTGTCACCACAGTTGGAGAGTTGGTGGTGACTTTTCTCCAACTGCAAAGGGGGATAAACCGATTTGTGTATAAGTCATCATAGCCAACTATAACAGAGGATGTCAATGTACTGAACATAATTTGGCTGCAAGCACTCACCCTCTTTCACATTCTCACCCGCTTTCACATTCTCTATTTGGCTCGCTTTTGTGTCAGGAATTCTGAGTTGGTGTAAACTATGAAGTAAAAGAGAGATGGTTTCTAAGGTATTTATGGTCTATCTATTGTTTAGATAACCCTTGTTTCCAATATTTCTTAAGGTGTCATTGTTAAATTGCTTCATTACTGCCATGAATATTGCGGAAACACTGTAAAAAAGGTATAGTATTCTCAGTAAATCAGGTGATGCAACCGTGAGCAATGTTGAGTATGCCGCCCTAAAATGTAAGCCTAATGCAAGGAGGGTTACTAGTTACCCCAGCCTTCAATACCCATAGCAACTACGTGAGATAATTAAAAAGCAAAACTTCTGATGGAGTAAAATAAAATGTGTAGAAAATAAAGAAAAACTAAAACACCATGGCATGGTCATGTTTCTTATAGCATGAATACAAAAGGTATCTTGTGCCAAGTTTGAGTACACTGAATTCAAAGTAATACAAACTCTCATCCATTTGTATATTGGTTAAGTGTTAATTTAAGACATCTCATTAATTGAAAACATCCTGAACCAACTGGTCAAACCCTCCACTGACACAGTCATTAACCACAGTCAAAGTGAAAAGCTGATCAGTGCTGACATTTCCATGATTTATCTGGATCCTGACAGATTGGGGTTGGGTGAACACGCGGTAAAGTTGCATATACAGTTGAAGTCGGAAGTTTACATACCCTTTAGTCAAATACATTTAAACTATCACAATTCCTGACATTTAATCATAGTAAAAAGTCCCTGTCTTAGGTCTGTTGGGATCACCACTTTATTTTAAGAATATGAAATTACAGAATAATTGTAGAGAGAATGATTTATTAAGCTTTTGTTTCATTCATCACATTCTCAGTGGGTAAGAAGTTTACATACACTTATTTAGTATTTGGTAGCATTGCCTTTAAATTGTTTAACTTGGGTCAAACGTTTTGGGGAGCCTTCCACAAGCTTCCCACAATAAGTTCGGTGAATTTTGGCCCATTCCCCCTGACAGAGCTGGTGTAACTGAGTCAGGTTTGTAGGCCTCCTTGATTGCACACGCTTTTTCAGTTCTGCCAACAAATTCTCTATAGGATTGAGGTCAGGGTTTTGTGATGGCCACTCCAATACCTTGACTTTGTTGTCCTTAAGCCATTTTGTCACAACTTTGGAAGTATGCTTGGGGTCATTGTCCATTTGGAAGACCCATTTGCGACCAAGCTTTAACTTCCTGACTGATGTCTTGAGTTGTTGCTTCAATATATCCAGATCATTTTCCTGTCTCATGATGCCATCTATTTTGTACCAAATATTCTAATTTTGCACCAAATGACCTGCAACCAAAGATATAAAGGGTGTTCACTGAACTGACCCAGTAAGAGCAAAACTTTTAGTCATTGTACTTACCATTTTTTTTATTTTGCAGCAAAGACACAAGGAAATTGCAATCGTAAGAGACATCAGTGATGTCACGGTGAGAATGACCACTGGCTGTTTGGGAACTCAGCCAGGAAAGGAGCTGGAACAGGTAACACAAACATGTTTAATCAAAAAGTAAATTACAGTGATTGCTTCCTGGTATGAAACATTAGGCACATTTTCTGAAGAAAGGGACTGGACTTACTCAACATGTACTTTGAAACACCAACAGATTGTAAACTAAATTGTAATTAAGAACAGGAAATGTTGGGTTTTCAGAAGTCTGGCAGAAACGTCTAGCCACAGCTGATATGTCGTTGGTTCAGAATCAAGTATTTTGGGGGAAATGTAATTAATTGATACCGATTCCATAGCACCAAGATGATTGTGGTGCACCAGAAGTGCAACCTCTTCTATTAGTTACTAAAATGAATGTCAACTGTATGAAATTTGCAGATAATTGGAAAACAACCAGTACAGTTCCTATATGGTCTGTTAATCACTCATAAGGTGTATATTGTCTAAACATGAGTCAGCTTCCCTAGCCCAGATCAACCCTAGTCCTGGACTAAAAAAAGACTGCTAAATAGAGCATTTCTATTGAAAGTGCTATATCCAGGATTATTTACTCTAGTTACAGGAAACCATGCACCAAAACCTTCAGGTTAAAATAAATAGTGATATGTGGTCAGATGGTCCTTCTTACCTCTGGCTGTGTCTGGGTCCATCTTGGTATCCATGCCTGCCTGATCAAAGTGACAGCAAATAGGAGCCGAACACACTTCCTCTCTAACACAGAACTCCACGCTACATCCGCCGTCCACTACACAGCTGTCTCTCTCAGGTACTTCATCAACTGTATGTGTACCTGCCTACTTTGATTTACCAAAGGACCTGCAAGTTGATCACTGCACCTGTAGGCTATATAACTCCCTGCACTTTATTCAAACACACTGTTGTGGGGTTTACCTAGAGGTTGTAGTGCATTCCCCCACATCTCATTAGAAATGTAGTGTGGGATCTGCCTTTAACAACATTTTCAATTCCAGTCTGTCCACCATACCATTTTTGTAGTTGTCCAGATGAATAACGCGTTGCGTTCAGCAGGACACAGCGTTGTGCGACGTTCAGATGGAAATACAGCATGTACAAGAAACATCGTGTCAGATCGATTCATGACATTTGTATCTGCAACATTCCACGTTTGGCTATTTATGTGGCCCTGGTATTATGCATAGAAGTGTGTAGTTGGTGAGAGTTTCACATGGGGTAGGCCTATATTCACCATAGGTTTATTCAAAGGGTTGAAACTAGCATAAATGACTTCTCATGCAAAATATCAATGTCAGACATTTTCATCTAACATGGTCCCAGATTGTTTTGTGCTCTTGCCAATGCCAACTCCATTGCTGTGTTATGACAGCACATACTGGCACTCAGGCTAATTTCTGAAATATTTTACACTAAAAAAACATTAGGGATGCATTTTACAGAACATTGTAGACAGGGATAAAAAATAAATATTGCAAGAGAAATGTATTTGTGATACTACCTTCTGGACGTCCATGGGATCCTCTTTCGGGCAGCCATTCGGTCAGACAGAATATATTCAATATTAACATGAACATCTCAGGATGGTCCTCATTCAGACATTATCATGAACACAATGACATTATGCATGATAATCCATGTGGGTTATTGGACAGAGTCAGCAGACAATGAAATATGCTGTACTTGACACACCAAAATGTGTTTAGTGAAGATTTATTGACAAATGTGGTCAACCCAATGGCCTAATACTTTGAACTTTTAGTTTTACAAGATCGTTTCCCAAAGGACTATATGTGAAATTAATATTAATGCTGGAAAGTTTCATCAGGAATTTTTTTTTCAGTTGAAAGTCAGAAGTTTACATACACCTTAGCCAAATAGTTCCTGACATTTAATCCTAGTAATAGTTCCCTGTTTTCGGTCAGTTAGGATCACCACTTTATTTTAAGAATGTGAAATGTCAAAATAATAGTAAAGAGAATGATTTATTTCAGTTTTTATTTATTTCATCACATTCCCAGTGGGTTCGAAGTTTACATACACTCAATTAGTATTCGGGAGCATTGCCTTTAAATTGTTTAAATTGGGTCAAATGTTTCGGGTAGCTTTCCACAAGCTTCCCACAATAAATTGGGTGAATTTTGGCCCATTCCTCCTGACAGAGCTGGTGTAACTGAGTCAGGTTTGTAGGCCTCCTTGCTCGCATACGCTTTTTCAATTCTGCCCACAAAATTTCTATAGGCTTGAGGTCAGGGTTTTGTGATGGCCACTCCAATACCGTGACTTTATTGTCCTTAAGCCATTTTGCCACTACTTTGGAAGTACGCTTGGGTTTATTGTCCATTTGGAAAACCCATTTGCAACCAAGATCTATCTTCCTGACTGATGTCTTGAGATGTTGCTTCAATATATGCACGTCATTTTCATACCTCATGATGCCATCTATTTTGTGAAGTGCACCAGTCCCTCCTGCAGCAAAGCACCTCCACAACATGATGCTGCCACCCCCGTGCTTCACGGTTGGGATGGTGTTCTTCGGCTTGCAAGCATCCCCCTTTTTCCTCCAAACATAACGATGGTCATTATGGCCAAACAGTTCTATTTTTGTTTCATTAGACCAGGACATACAGTGCCTTGCGAAAGTATTCGGCCCCCTTGAACTTTGCGACCTTTTGCCACATTTCAGGCTTCAAACATAAAGATATAAAACTGTATTTTTTTGTGAAGAATCAACAACAAGTGGGACACAATCATGAAGTGGAACGACATTTATTGGATATTTCAAACTTTTTTAACAAATCAAAAACTGAAAAATTGGGCGTGCTAAATTATTCAGCCCCTTTACTTTCAGTGCAGCAAACTCTCTCCAGAAGTTCAGTGAGGATCTCTGAATGATCCAATGTTGACCTAAATGACTAATGATGATAAATACAATCCACCTGTGTGTAATCAAGTCTCCGTATAAATGCACCTGCACTGTGATAGTCTCAGAGGTCCGTTAAAAGCGCAGAGAGCATCATGAAGAACAAGGAACACACCAGGCAGGTCCGAGATACTGTTGTGAAGAAGTTTAAAGCCGGATTTGGATACAAAAAGATTTCCCAAGCTTTAAACATCCCAAGGAGCACTGTGCAAGCGATAATATTGAAATGGAAGGAGTATCAGACCACTGCAAATCTACCAAGACCTGGCCGTCCCTCTAAAATTTCAGCTCATACAAGGAGAAGACTGATCACAGATGCAGCCAAGAGGCCCATGATCACTCTGGATGAACTGCAGAGATCTACAGCTGAGGTGGGAGACTCTGTCCATAGGACAACAATCAGTCGTATATTGCACAAATCTGGCCTTTATGGAAGAGTGGCAAGAAGAAAGCCATTTCTTAAAGATATCCATAAAAAGTGTCATTTAAAGTTTGCCACAAGCCACCTGGGAGACACACCAAACATGTGGAAGAAGGTGCTCTGGTCAGATGAAACCAAAATTGAACTTTTTGGCAACAATGCAAAACGTTATGTTTGGCGTAAAAGCAACACAGCTGAACACACCATCCCCACTGTCAAACATGGTGGTGGCAGCATCATGGTTTGGGCCTGCTTTTCTTCAGCAGGGACAGGGAAGATGGTTAAAATTGATGGGAAGATGGATGGAGCCAAATACAGGACCATTCTGGAAGAAAACCTGATGGAGTCTGCAAAAGACCTGAGACTGGGACGGAGATTTGTCTTCCAACAAGACAATAATCCAAAACATAAAGCAAAATCTACAATGGAATGGTTCAAAAATAAACATATCCAGGTGTTAGAATGGCCAAGTCAAAGTCCAGACCTGAATCCAATCGAGAATCTGTGGAAAGAACTGAAAACTGCTGTTCACAAATGCTCTCCATCCAACCTCACTGAGCTCGAGCTGTTTTGCAAGGAGGAATTGGAAAAAATGTCAGTCTCTTGATGTGCAAAACTGATAGAGACATACCCCAAGCGACTTACAGCTGTAATCGCAGCAAAAGGTGGCGCTGCAAAGTATTAACTTAAGGGGGCTGAATAATTTTGCACGCCCAATTTTTCAGTTTTTGATTTGTTAAAAAAGTTTGAAATATCCAATAAATGTCGTTCCACTTCATGATTGTGTCCCACTTGTTGTTGATTCTTCACAAAAAAATACAGTTTTATATCTTTATGTTTGAAGCCTGAAATGTGGCAAAAGGTCGCAAAGTTCAAGGGGGCCGAATACTTTCACAAGGCACTGAATCTCCAAAAAGTATGACCTCTGCCCCCATGTGCAGTTGCAAACCGTAGTCTGGCTTTTTTATGGCGGTTTTGGAGTAGTGGTTTCTTCCTTGCTGTGCGGCCTTTCAGGTTATGTCGATATGGGACTCATTTTACTGTGGATAAAGATACTTTTGTACCTGTTTCCTCCAGCATCTTCACAAGGTCCTTTGCTGTTGTTCTGGGATTGATTTGTACTTTTTGCAGCAAAGTTCGTTCATCTCTAGGAGACAGAACATGTCTACTTCCTGAGCAGTATGGCGGCTGCCTGGTCCCATAGTGTTTATATTTGCGTACTATTGGTTGTACAGATGAACGTGGTACCTTCAGGCATTTGGAAATTGTTCCCAAGGATGAACCAGACTTGTGGAGGTCAACAGTTATTATTTTTCTTTGCTGATTTCTTATGATTTTCCCATGATGTCAAGCAAAGAGGCACTGAGTTTGAAGGTAGGCCTTGAAATACACACCCAGGTACACCTCCAATTGACTCAAATTATGTCAATTTGCCAGAAGCTTCTAAAGCCATGGCATAATTTTCTGGAATTGTCCAAGCTATTTAAAAAGGCAGTCAACTTAGTGTATGTAAACTTCTGACCCACTGGAATTGTGATAGTGAATTAAAAGTGAATTAAATCAAGTCTGTAAACAATTGTTGGAAAAATTACTTGTAGATGTCCTAACCGACTTGCCAAAACTATAGCTTGTGAACAAGACATTTGTGGTGATTGAAAAATGAGTCAATGACTCCAACCTAAGTATATGTAAACTTCAACTGTATATACTTTTCATGTAAGTAGTAACAGAAAATTCAATAATTTTATTTTAAATGTTCAAAATACCCAAAACCTGTGTGTATATATATATCTATATTCAGCCCCATCTACCCTCTGCAAAACAAACAGCCAATTTAGAACTAATATTGGGTGCTTCAATCAAAATAAAAGCAAAAGTTCTTGCTCAGGGGCATATTCATTACACCGATTCTGTTGCAAAACATTTCTTAAACAGAAGCAAACAATACAGGACCCACCTAAAATGTGTCCAATAGAAACAATAATTTTGTCAAAATGAATACACACGGGGTAGTGTTGAGGATGAGGAACTAGGCTCTCTGCATGCGATGCCTGGGGATGAGAGACCTAGTTGTTTCTGATGTATGCAGAAAGACACTTGAACAGAACTTTTAGGGAATAATAAAGAATAACTTAGAAATGGCCTGAACCTGGATATGTATGCATGTTCCTTACAGCGTTCTTTTTCAAAGCAATGCCTGCCCCGTTCCATTAAATTTAAATGTTTTTATTCCATGTTCACATTGGTTCATGTGTTCTCAGAGAACTACTTCATTGCCTTGACTCATTCACCCATCCCACTTAAAACACATTCATAATAAATTTCTGTAAGATTATACATTTTATTGCCATAAACAGTGTAGGAAAATGAACAAAAAAATGAATAAAAACAGCAGATCTTTCTATAGTACAGTAAGAACAAGGTATCACTAAATTTCATAACCAGTAAAATGTAAATAAAAATGGTAGCGCAACAAATTCTCAAAAGCATCCTACACCATCTACTGGTAGGCAGACTAGATTTAGCCAGTCTCCATGGGACAAATGAGCAGATTATTATTTTTTTCATTTTTTTTTTCAGTTAACAGTTTCCTATGTTAAAGTTGTATATTTTGCAGTGTTTAGGTGATACATTTTTTTGTTGATAAAATGCATATAACTATCAAGCTGTGGAAGTAGAAAGTTGCCAGACAAAGACCGTTGCAATAACCCATGTTTCTGATTTAATCTAGTGAGCGCTTCAGCTTCTCCTCTAAACAAACACTTTCGGCATCGCTCCATTATTGCAGGAAGCCATTTTTTCCTGGATTGAACAGACTAAGATCAAAAATCTTTCAAAATCAGGTTCCAGAATTACACATTGAGACAACATTAAGGATTCAGTTCTATTGGCAATGTTATCATTTAATATTTAAGACAGTGGAAATTTGAAGCTGAAATGATAATCATTTCACAAATAGAGCAGAAATTTAGGAGGAAAATGTAAAAAGACACCAAAGGAACAGCTTTTTACAGCTGTATGTCTAAAACTGCAAATCATTTGGTGAACACAAAGGATGCCTTGGGAAAGGTAAGAGAAATTACACAGCAAAGTCCTTACCCAAAGGCAACAGAACCAAACTGAAGCCACTGTCCAGAGTTCCTTTTGATGTGTGTGGGGTACGGGTCAGGTTGACATAGGCCTGGCCCCTGCCCCTCACAGCAGCCTTGGGTCCAACTGCTCTTTTTTTCCAATTAGATGAAGGCCTGCTTTGTGTTAGCGAGCAGAAAGAGGAACCCAGCGCCTGACTCCCCATCGAGCTTTCTTTGGGAGAAGTCTTTGAAAGATTTTTGGTAAACAAAGCCAGTAGATCCAGAGTAGACTTCCAGAATAATGCAGCCACGTGGATATATCTATTCCTTTTCTGCCTCTTTTTCAAGCTTTGAGAATGGGAAACAAAAAAAACATTATGGTTAGACAGGTTCAATGCCAGAGGAAATGTTAAATAATTTAATTAGAGAAATGATAAAATAGTTTAAAGAACTTCTACACTACAACTGGATAGTTAAGCAGATACAAAGACCTTAAAAGCTCCACTAATGAAAATTGTTCTCTTTTTTTTGCACTGGTCCCAAACTGAACACTGACCATACGGCTGAACAATGTGTTTTAACGTAACGGCAATTTACATTGGAAGTCATAGGGGCTAAACCGAAACAAAAGCAGCACATTTCTGACCAAGCTTTCTTGTTGGTGTCTGTGGGAGGGGAGCATATTCTCTTAAGACAATGGTGTTGTGTTGACCAACTGAGATGATAAAACCTTCATGACCCCCTACAGAAGCTCAGCCACAACTGCCATGAACCAAACCATCAGAGCAAACCGTTCTATTCTAACAATTCATGTTATACTGATTTTGTAAATGGGGTCAGAATTCTAGTAGGGTTCCATGCCTATCCACTTCAGAGTTAGGGTCGAGAGACACTTCAATTCCAACACAGAGGGTCGAATATAGTAGTTAATTACACTACTAAATAACCGTTGAAAAGTTGTTACTTTTCAGGTCAATTGTATTAATCTTTAACTGCAATCAACATGAATGGACCTTCTCCCAACAGAACTAGACAAAGCAGGCACTAATCACAGGGAAGCAGAGGTGTACATAAAAACCATGTTAACAGTTTGACATGCATTCACAAGCTGCTCTTTGGGTCTTGGTGGGCAGGTGTGTTGTATTATTTTTCCAAGAGTGTGTGTGTTCTCAATCTTGTTTTTATTCTGTCTCAATGAAATACTTAACTCAAACTGAACTCAGAGGGTTTTGTTCAGTTTGTCATCTCCAACAGACAGGGATACTAACAGAAGGCGTTAATGTATCCCATTGGCATCGTTTCATTTTTCTACACCGTCCCTGCCCTCCTAGGCTCTCAGGCCTGGTCAATATCTTAAGGTTTGTCTTTGGGAATTACCTCCTCCCTGGGCTTGGCTCCGCCAAATATGGCAGAGTTGGGGTTGGCGACTTGGTTCAGTGGGGCAGCCACCGTGCGTGGCTTCAGCTGAAGCCGTGGTCTCTGCGCCCTCTCCTCTGCAGAAAGCGAAGGGAAAAAAAGACAAACATGATTAACTAGTCAAGTCAAATGTTATGTCAACAAGGTGGCCACTGGGTTCAGGATTTTTCAGTGTTTTAACCTTTTTGGGATAGGGGGCAGCACTTTCACTTTTGGATGAATAGTGTGCCCAGAGTGAACTGCCTCCTACTCTGTCCCAGATGCTAATATATGCATATTAATATCAGTATTGGGTAGAAAACACACTGAAGTTTCTAAAACTGTTTGAATGATGTCTGTGAGTATAACAGAACTCATATGGCAGGCGAAAACCTGAGAAAAATCCAACCAGGAAGTGGGACATTGAGGTTTGTAGTTTTTCAAAGCTCAGCCTACCGAATACACATTGAGATATGGATACAGTTGCACTTCCTATGGCTTCCACTAGATGTCAACCATCTTTAGAAACTTGAATGAGGCTTCTACTATAAAGGAGGGGCTCATGAAACCTCTGAGTCAGTGGTCTGGCAGAGTGCCTTGGTCTCATGACTCACGCTCCCGACAGAGTAACCTCTCGTTCCAGTGCTTTCCTTCAGACAAAGGAATTCTCCGGTTGGAACATTATTGATGTTTTATGTTAAAAACATCCTAAAGATTGATTCCATACATCGTTTGACATGTTTCTAAATATTTATGGTGCAATTTCTAACTTCTGTTGACTCCAAAATGGCAGATATTCCTCCGGCTGTTTTGGGTTCTGAGCACCGTTCTCAGATTATGCTTTTTCCGTAAAGTTTTTTTGAAATCTGACACAGCGGTTGCATTAAGGAGAAGTATCTTTAATTCTGTGAATAACAGTTATATCTTTTATCAATGTTTATTATGAGTATTTCTTCAAAATCACCAGATATTTTGGAATCAAAACATTACTGCACGTAACGCGACAATGTAAACTGAGATTTTTGGATATAAATATGCACATTATCGAACAAAACATCTATTGTGCAACATGATGTCCTATGAGTGTCATCTGATGAAGATCAAAGGTTAGTGATTAATTTGATCTATATTTCTGCTTTTTGTGACTCCTATCTTTGGCTGGAAAAATGGCTGTGGTTTTTTTGACTTGGCTATGACCTAACAATCATATGTTGTGCTTTCGCTGTAAAGCATTTTTGAAATCGGACACAATGGGTAGATTAAGATGTTTATCTTTCATTTGCTGTATTGGACTAGCTAATGTGTGAAAGTTACATATTTCTAAAAAATATTTTTGAATTTCGCGTGCTGCCTTTTCAGCGGAATGTTGTCGAGGGGTTCCGCCTGCCCTAGAAAGGTTAAAGGAGGGGTCAATATCAACACCTTCCCATTATCTTTACAAAAGCTCTACTGTAACAATACACAAAGCCATCAGAAATCCAGCTAAACTGATCTGTTCTTCCATGACTAAACATTGCCTAGAATAATTTCTCAAATGCGGACCTCGATTCCAGAAGTACTGCTGATTTGAATTATTCTCCTCTAATCAGGGACTAGTTCAGGCGTATGACACCAGTGGAGTGTCTGACCAATCAGTCAAATCTATAGATCAATTAACCAACTACGGTTGAGAAAACAAAACCAGCATTACTTCGGACCTCCACACGTTAATTGGAGTACCTCTGGTCTAGTGTTTTATATGAGATAAGAGAGATTGTGACACCGTCAGAGGGTTCTCTGAAGTCTTCCGCGCCGGCGCGCGGTGGTGGTCCGCCGTCCCTGTAGCGTCCCCCCATGCCTGCTCCTCCACCACCTCCCCTTCTGTCACCACCGCGGCTGCCTCCTCGACCCCGCCCGAAGTCGTCATCTCCTCTGTAGCCTACACAAGGAGATACAGAAAGGAAAGGACAGGTTAGACAGTCTTGGGCTCATTTAGGATTGCAATGTTATAGAACGTTCAGATAAAGTATTGTGTAGAACAGACACGATTCTCTCATGAGGAATAAAAGATAAGAAATCTTGTCAGCTCTAAACACCACATTCCTTTCTGTAACATTCTAAACATTAAATCTGTTATTTCCCAGCACCTGGAGCAGCCCTGTAAGTTGACGAATGAGTGAGGTGAACCTCCTGTATGAGTGATGACAGAGGGATCAAACAAAATGCACCAAGGGACAGAAAAAAAAACTTGTGCAAATCGTAAAGTAAAAATCTCTATGAGAACCCATTAGAATTCCTATGGGGGGGGGGGGATCAAATACTGCTTATATTACACTATTCTGCAGATTTAGAGGTGTTTAGACTAAAAAGATTTGGCATGGGTCCTCAAAATGTTCTACAGCTGCACCATCGAGAGCTTGGTTGCGTCACTGCCTGGTATGGCAACTGCTCAGCCTCCAACCGCAAGGCACTACAGAGGGTAGTGCATACAGACCAGTACATCACTGGGGCCAAGCTTCCTGCCATCCAGGACCTCTATACCAAGCAGTGTCAGAGGAAGGCCCTAAACATTGTCAAAGACTCCAGTCACCCCAATCATAGACTGTTCTATGCTGCCACACGGCAAGCCGTACCGGAGCGCCAAGTCTAAAAGGCTTCTTAACAGCCTCTACCCCCAAGCCATAAGACTCCTGAACAGCTAATCAAATGGCTACCTAGACTATTTGCATTGTCCCCCCTCTCTTTTACACTGCTGCTACTCAGTTATTATCTACGCATAGTCACTTTAATAACTCTACCTACATATACAAATTACCTCGACTAACCTGTACCCCCGAACATTGACTCTACTGGTACCCCCTTACTGCTGCTTACTACTTAACAGTAAGCATTTCACTGTAAATCTACACCTGTTGTAGTCAAATGTGACAAATAAAATTTGATTCACAGCAAAAACGATGTAACAATTGGCTTGCTTCTTTAGCTTGGTGCTCACTACCAACTACACTGCTTGGATCTTAAATTGCAGCGGTCAAACTGGGTCCGCTCTAATGACCGGCTGGGGACCGGCTAAGTCAGCTGAACGCTCATCCCACCTCCTTCGTAGTCGTCTCTGGAACCTCCCCTGGGACCACCTCCACGAGAGCCCCCTCGGCCTGCAGGGGACAGGGCTCAGTTTTAACAACAGGGGTGAGTGGTGCTTTGAGCTGAGGCAGGGGTGTGGAACCCACTTGCTGGTTAGCCAATGGCCTAGGTTAGTAGTACTACTTCTAGAGACAGCTAGTTGAAGTATTTGGTTGAGAAAGAGACAAAATTAGGCTTAGCTGCTCAGTTTTTAGCACCATTTACTACAGAAAAGGAAGCAGGAGAGAAGGGAGTAAGATGTAGAATGGATACATTATGAAAAGTGCCAGGTATTCTGAAATGTCAGTATGTAGTGAAATAAAACAAGAATAAGGTCACAGAGACAACAGTGGTAGTGGAACTTGTGCAATGCACTCCTCTTATAAGGACTGATACTGTGATTATAGAGGATTACATAATCCGTTGATCTATAAAAGTACAAGCATCTTGTCTAATTTTTATGACCACACAACAAATGATTGATTATTCCATTATTCTTATAAGTGAAATGCACTGTATGCTTAGATAGTAGCAAAGTCAAACAGAACAGCAAAGCTTTTGATTATTTAAAGATTTTAAGACGGCCTTGATTTGAGTATGGTGAAAGATGAGTCTCAGGTCAATGTTAAAGACGCGTAATTCTTCAAATCTAGGCCAAGAGGTATTGCTACTTCATATTAATATTTACAATTAAGACAATCTACAAATCAATATCACGACTCATTAGAGCATGTAATAGAAACACTGAATCAGTTTACATTTCTTTGTAGTTGTAATGATAAGTAATAAATATGCTAAGCAGTAGTAGTAAGAGGAACAAACAAGTTAGTATTCCAGTGAGCACAAGCGGGTACCTCCTCTGTCGTTCCCCCGGAAGCCGAATCCTCCGGCGCCCCTCTCTTGTTTTCGGCCCTCTGCTATGTCAACCCTGAGTGACCGGTCTCCAAGGAGCTGGAGATGGGGGCAAAAGTCAGCACTAGGAAGAAATGAAACAATGTGGTCCGCTTCTCTGATAATGCTTCCAACAGTGTTTATGTCCTACAAGTTGGTTGTCCAACCTACACTGTTGGTTGGACGTGTCACTGCATTCAATTGTCCCTTTTATAAAATGACAGTCGGTTGTCACTACACATTTAATCATTTTGGACTGCAATCTATTTTATGGAAGGTGCAAAACAAAATAAGTTTATATCAATGTTGGGGACAGTTTTATTTGTTTTATGCAAAAAAAGCATAGATTTATATCTTTGTCACGATGCCCATATCACAATACTTAGATTTTCCATACAAAGCAGATTATACCTTTTTAAAGGACTATGAAGTTCACTCAGTGATGCAAGCATAAACAGGATCGGGCCACTTTCCAAAACAACAAAGAGGACAATACCAGCAGCTAATCTCCTCTGCAGTTGTTACGCAGCCATCACGTTGTATGAGAGTGAAGCGAACTTAAGCAGATGCTCTGTGTGAATGTTCACAAATGCAGCCCCTTGCATCAGTGTCACTCTACAATATATTTGGTTCACATAGTTGCTCATCGTCACGTCAAAACGCTGAGTATCAGTTTAAGAACCTGTGTTAAGTTAAATAGTATGTGCTACAGCTTTTTTTTAAAGACTGAGTAACATACAGCTGTTTGTTTTCATAATTTTGACACTAAACCACAGCATCCCTTTGTTTTACATTTATGAGCCAGATACAAATGAGGATCTGAGAAAACTAATTGTGGGTACTCACAGCACCATCATACGTCAAAGCTTCTTTAAGGGATTCCAAGTCATCAAACTCCACATAACAAAAACCTGAAAGGAGAAAAATAACAAAACTGTGTTGCCATGGCTTGTGAGGTTGTGTGAGGTTATGCTAAGCCAATGGATGCTTGCTCACCTTTAAATTTGTCTGTTTCTTTGTCTCTAACTAGTCGAACACTCCTGACGTTGAGGTCTTTGAAAATGGCGTCTATGTCTCCTTGTACTGTGTTGAAGGGCAGGTTGCCCACATATGCTGTGTATGGGGGATCTGTTGGTAGATCCTTCTGCTTGCGGGGTCCACCAGGTCCACTGCCACCTCTGGGTCTACCAGAAACGAACACCTCCATGAGAGAACAGACTACAACAGACTACAACAGATACAAGGACTCGGGGTCCTGTACGGGGAGTGGCTAATGGTCAATGACTTGAGCAGGAGATTATGGTTGATATTTGGGACATTAACGGAGTCACAAGCAAAACCTAACGTCCCAGGAAAAAGTGGCAAATAGGTAGCGCAGTCACTTTTCAGCTGACTCTCTGAGCCTTTGATAAATGATGTACACTTGGACAGATCCATTACCAATCAAATTACCAAAGATCTACAGCTCAAATCCCATAGGAAAATACATAATGTGGCACATACAATACAGGAAATAGGACTAGGCTCTCTGGAAACTGGAGAAAGAATTGAGACAGAAAAATAATGTTTTTTTTCTATTTAATTGTCAATAGTGTCAGCAGCGCACAGAAAAATATGGCATCCCTGTTGGGCTAAATACAGGTAAACAATACTACAGAGCTGCCATTTGTGTCATTTTTCTCAATGAACAGCAGAAGTTCATGTGCACTGATAAGTCATTTTGAAGAAGGGTTTACTTGTAATGACTGTGCCACGTAATTGGTTTTCCCTACTGAACTTCGATAAATGCACTGGATATAAGAGTGTCGGCTAAAATTATTTAAATGCAAAATATGTATGCTCCTCATGAGGAGTTACGGGGCCTTGCCAAAACTGCAAGGAACCTGTTCCCTTGCTGGCAACAGCACTCCAATCTGACAGTGCAGAGAAATGCAGATTGGGTCCTGCATGCCTGCAGCATCCCTCCGGTGTCAAGCAAACTGGGCGACCTGGCAGAATCAAGAGGTACCGCCACCAACCAGGGAAAGGGGATATCTATTCAGTTGCACAACAATGCATTCAACTGAAATGTCTTCTAAGAAAGGGACGTTGGGCATGCATGCATTTATCTTTCCCACAATTAGCAAGGAGAGCAATTGTAAAATAACCAAGATGACTGTTGTGATCTTACATAGCATTTGATAAGACAAGGTGATAATGTGGTTATTTGGCCAAATTAATGTATGACAAACAGCCCAATAGATACAGGACTAGTTTAGGTATTTCATGATCAGGGGCTCCAACTCCTTTCCTGTGTGAATAAAGCAAAGCAGAATATGATTATAACAATTAATGTTATGACAGTCACAAGGGTGGAAGATATAACTCCCTGATTTTCGAAATTATCATAGTTACGTTGATCCCATCCAAGAGAGCACGTTTTAACTGCAGTAATACCGTTAGCTAGCTTGTTAAATGTATAGTGTTTTCGTTGATTAGGCTATTTTGAAGTTCTGGCTAGCTGGCTATCTAGCTAGGACTGAGTTTCAGAAATAATTTCAGTATCGCCGCAACATCGTTAGCACGTAACGTTTACATTTTCCTGGTAGTGATTGTCTAAGGCGTCAATGGCAATGCTCGAGTTAGCCCACGTTATGTTAGTTAAATGCATTGCAAACCTAGCTAACTACCTGAGCAAAGCGCAAATCGGCAATCATTGCTACTATAGTTAACGTTAGCTAACGTTCTGCAAATCATAAAGACCTAGCTAGCTAACTGACATGTGAGCCCTCCTCAAACTAGCTAGTAATGGATGCAGGGTGCACTGGGCCAAACTAGGCTAGCTAGCAGAGTTAGCATACTAGCTAGCTAGTCCTCCGCATAAATCTTCATGCAATTAGAACAAGCTAGTCTAGCTAGCTGTCTAGCTAACGTTACCACTAAACAAGGCATCAAAAGGCTTGTGCATTGAATAATGATTACTTGGTAACTAGTTGCTAAACATGCCATGTATTGATAATGATGTCGGGGAATGGTGCATGTTGACATCTCGAGCTGTTATTACCCGATTTGGCCATTCGACGCAGTCCCTGACTTGCTAGCACAACATGCAGCCCATGAGATGCTGGCGCCAAGTGCCATGCTGGCAGTCTGTGAAGATAGAATGACTTGCAATCATAACCATGTCATAATATGTATTGTCAAATCGACATGAATAAGTCGATAACATTATGTAATGGAAAATCTCACACGCACATCTGGAAGTAGCTAGCTATGGTCAATCCACGAGTTTTCCCCGCCCTCAATACCGGCTTCCCATTCATCAAAGCGGCCGTGAGAGGCTAACCACACTGACACTGTCTGGCCAGAGTTCTGAACCCGGGCCTATCTTTCAGAAGAATTTCGAACAAGCCCCTGTATATACTAAGGCATCAGTGCATTTTCTCGCATCACCATACGTTGATACTGATACATTCTATTCGTCCAGGTATTTTCTTACCCTCTGCCTCCACCAAAACTACCGTAAGCCCGATCCCGGTCATCGTAGTTATCGTAATCCGCCATTGCCGAGATTGCTGTTGGAGAAAGCAGTCGTTTGTCGAAGGACCTGCAATATAGGGGTACTCAATTTTAGTTGTCCTCTCAGTGCCTGAACCATAACGAACACTTTTTGCACAGTTAAGTAAAGTTACTACAGATGCCCTCAAATCCCCTAACTAAATTAAATATTAGTAAACTAACAAGATCCAACCCCAGTATCATCTAGATATTGGTATTTATCCTGGCTGGGCAATTACAACAACTGTAAGAAAAAGGTGCACATGATGTTAGGCAATTCATGAAGTAGTACAGTCCTTTAGCCAACACTATTTTCCCACAGGAATATCAATGTAGCTCATTTGATCAAATTGCCTCCCTCCACCCCAGTTGGAGTTACACCATGCCAACCTGGTCTCAGAGCATTTCTTATTATTGTGTTTGTAAATCCAAGACGCCCCATTTAGTTTGATCATATGTTACGTTTTGTATGGTATTCATTTGTGAACGTCCACCGATTTCATAGGATATGTTACGAATTCTAATTCGTATTTTATGTTACGAATTTGCAAATGTACACTATGTTAGGAATTTGAAAAATGTACAATATATTAGCATTTGCAAAACGAATGATCTCTACATGGGCAAAATGATGTAGACACTTGTGTTTGAATGTTATGACGAGACAGAGGCATTGATGCGAGTAACCAGTCTTGTCCCCGAACAGGCAGTTAACCCACTGTTCCTAGGCCATCATTGAAAAAAATAATTTGTTCTTAACTCACTTGCCTAGTTAAATAAAGGGAAAAAAGGACAGGAGGTGTCAATTCACTAACAAAACAAACCTAGTAATAATTTCCAACATGAACAGTTTAGAATTTTAAAAAATATATTATTATTTTTATCAGGTAACAACAACACATTCTTATATTCTCTTCACTTTTATCTCTCTGTCAACAATCCCTGATGGGAAACCTACAGATTAAGTATTTTTGGTGGCTGGGACAGACGCAGCGTGAAAAGACAGGGGGCTTGTCTGCGAGGACTGCGGGTTCCCGCACAGGCGTGTCATCTGACTGTCTAAGGGTAGTATTGATGGGCGAGGGAGCGTCCGACCTGTGATCCCCTGGCTCTTCGCACAGTGCCTCGGGCCCCATGTGACTTGCTGGGGTTCCGTCTTTTGTCATGCGACCCCTTTGACCATCAGGGTTCTGAGTAGGTGCTGGCTCAGCAATCCGAAGGTCAACCCTGTTACGACGGTACAGTGATCCATTCACTTCGACCAAGTAGGAGCGTGGTGCCACTTTCTATACACAGGATCCGAGTCTCCAGAGGCCCGTCCGGTCCCCTGGTAGTGGCTTCATTCGGACCGTTTCACCCACCCTGAGCTCAGGGAAAGTCTGTAGTGGAAATTTCCTGTATTTACCAAATCATGAGAGCAAACCACACGCAAGTCAGAGTTATCATAAAGTCCATCTTTAATTATATGAGCTCCATCACAACGCTGTGACTCTCAGATCAATTCAGTGTCTGTAAATGAATTCTCTGAGAGTCCTTACACATTGCAACTGAGATCCTTTATAGCAAAGACACACATAGCCAGACAGCATTGGCTATAAACTATCGTTCAGCTTTGTCTCCTAAACTATGTTCTTATCTCGCTCTCAGGACCATAAAACAAAACCTCATCAACAGGCATATATCAAATACACCCCTCCTGGACAAGATCACAGATACACAGTGACTGGCACACAGACATTGTGGAGCCAAGAAATAATTGGTTTAAAAGATATGTTTACATATGATGACAAGCTTGACCTCTCCCCTTTCTGCGGCCCAAGTAACTGAAACCTGACAGAGAACAGATAACTGCAACCGGTCAACAGTATTATCCAAAAATAGACATTCTGATGAGAAGTAACTCACAAGCATATAATGAAAATAAAACATCTTATCTATGTTACCCAACTAATTCTGATTATTCCCCAACAAGTCTTTTGCTGATTTTTTCGTAGATGAACTTGGAGACCTGTCTTCTGTGACGTAGCTTCACCAGCACCTCTGTCACCACACATGGCTCCAGGAGAGTGCTGGCTACTGGCAGAGCTGCTTTTAAGCACCGTGCCATGAGGCGCTGGGCCGGGCTGCTATCCATGCCTTCTGTCGGGGTATTGCGCCACTGCAAGATTGCTTTCCAGGCATCTTTGCCCTCTCACAGAGCCTTTTTGCAGAGGTTCTTTGCCATTTTAACTGCGGACTCCGCCTTCCCATTAGCTTTTGGGTGTCGTTGTGATGAAGTGACGTGCTCGAATTCCCATCCTGCAGCAAATTTTCGGAACTCAACTCCGGAGAACTGGGGTCCATTGTCTGAAATTACCCTATCTGGCTGGCCATAGCGGGCATACTGAGCCTTGCAGCGTTTGATCGTTGTCTCTGCTGAGAGGTCGGGGAGGAGGTCAATCTCCCAAAAGTCTGAGTAATGATCGACTACGAGCAGAAAGTCTTTGCCACTGTGCTGGAAGAGATCTAGACTTACTATCTGTCAGGGGCGCATCGATAGCTCGTGGGACATCATCGTCTCTCTCTGTTGCTCAATGGCATATTCATTGCAGACTGTGTATTTACTGACATAGTCTTTGATTTCAATCTGCAGTCCTGGCCAATAGTGTGTCACGTGCTTGTTTGTAACAGGCCTCACCTCCTATGTGACTTGAGTGCACGCGCGCCAACATCTCAGGGCGCAGAGACCGGGGAATAATGACTCTCTGACACTTGAATATTACTGAACACTGAGCTCCTCTTTGACTGGCCACTATTCTCTGACGGCTAAAGCAGTTTCTTCCTTGCAGTCGGGCCAGCCCATCAGAATCACAGACCTCAATGCCTGGAGTTGCTCGTCCCTGTCTGTGTGCTGCCTGATTTGTATAAGGCGCTTGTCCGTAACATTGAGGTAGTCAGCCTGGTTGATGTGTTCAACATCCACTTGCTCTGTTTGTAAGCTGCACACTGCGTGTTGTTCATGCATGGAGCGTGTGTGAGTGCCTGATGCAGTAGCCCTGCTGAGCGTGTCACTCACATACATCTCTGGCCCTGGCTTACACACCACCATGAGGTTGTAGTTTTGTAGGGCCAGTAGCATGCTCTGCAGTCGTTTTGGGGCATTCAGAAGAGGCTTGCTGAATATAGCAATAAGGGGCTTGTGATCTGTCTCTGCGGTAATATTGTCGCGCCCGTACAGGTAGTGGGTGGAAGCGTTGGCATGCAAACACAATGCTGAAGCACTCCTTCTCTATCTGGGCATAGTTCTGCTCTGTTGGGGTGAGTGCCCTAGAAGCGAATGCCACAGGCTGGCCCTCCTGCATGAGGCAACAGCCAAGTCTATACTGGCTTGAGTCACTCTGAATCGTGACAGGTTTTGACACATTGTAGTATCGCAGTACGGGTGTCTGGGTGACCAGTTGTTTTATTTCCCTCACCTCTGCGTCATGTTTTGGGAGCCAATGCCAGATGGTGTCCTTGTCCATGAGCCTCCTTAGCGGCTCACACTCTTCAGAGAGCCGCAGTAGGTATTTGGCCAGGTAGGTGACGAATCCGACGAAGCGCTGCACTCCCTTCACGTCAGATGGGTGGAGCATTTCCAAGACAGCCTTCACTTTTTCAGGATCCGCCTTCAATCCGGTGGAGGACAAGATGTGCCCATGACAGCGGACCTCTGGCACTTTAAACTGAAGCCTTTTTATGCTTAGTCTTAGCTTGACCTGTCTGCATCTGACCATCAAGGCCAGCAGCTTGGCGCCATGGTCACATTCTGCCTCCTCATCACTGTCCCCACAGCCCACTATGAGGAAGTCATCTGCTATGGGTTTCACGCTACTGAGTCTCATCAACAGCTCATGCTGTTTCCGCTGATACACCTCTGGAGCCACGGAGACACCAAACGGAAGCTTCAAGCACCTCTTCCTGCCCCAGGGTGTCCAAAAGGTGGTCATGTAGCTGCTGGGCTCGTCGAGCTTGCACTGCAGGAAGGCATCTCTGGCATCCACGAGCGTGAAGACTCTGGCCTTTGGGAGCTTGTAAAGAACATCCTCCAACGTGGGCATAATGTAATGTGAACGTCGCAGAGCCCGGTTGAGGTGTTTAGGATCAATGCATATCCGTAGCTTGTCTGGTTTCTTGATGATAACCATATTACCTATCCAGTCTGTAGGCTCGGTGATGGGTATGATGTGGCCATCTGCTTCGTATTTGTCAAGCTGAGCCTTTGTAGCTGCTTTCATGGCCACTGGTACATTGCGGGGTGCACACTGGACAGGCTGGATTGCTGCGTCCAACTCAAAGTGGACTTCCCCGTCCTCCTGTTTGCAACAACTGAAAACATAACGCTCGTAGATTACGTTCTTTGCTGGCTTAAAGTAATGTTGAAGAGCATCAAGAATAGCTATAGCGTTACCTTGCTGAGCTGCTGTTAGGTTCAGGTTGTGTTTATATACGTGTCGGCATTCAGTTCCCATTATAGTCCTCAAAGTGGCAGCCACTACCTCATCGTCCTTTTCCAGAAGTCCCATTGCTAGCGCACAGTCCTCCCATTCACCTCTAAACGTATCCCAGTTCGTGCTCCAATCCCCGCTGAGCTTCATAACAGCGGGAGGGGGAATGTTTGCTGCCATGTCTAACCAGTGCTAACAACACTGAAGCTAACTAGCAAACTCACTCTAGCTAAGGCCAATTCTGGCTAAATTTTACTCAAATAAGCATTTGTTTGGTAAACCAGAACAGGTGACTCTAATTTGCGGAAAGCATGTTTAGTTATCTCACTTCTGACACCATGTTTGAATGTTAAATGACGAGACAGAGGCATTGATGCGAGTAACCAGTCTTGTTCAGTACATCACAATACATCCGGGTATCTCAAGCACACCGGTAAAACACATGAGTTGCAGTAATGAACATTTACAAACAGATGGCATCACTGTGCCATCTTACACCTATAACAACTTGCTACTTGAACATTTCATTCCAAAATCATGGCCATTAATATGGACTTGGTCCTCCCTTTGCTGCTATAACAGCCTCCACTCTTCTGGGAAGAGCATTAGTGAGGTCGGGCACTGATGTTCGGCGATTAGGCCTGGCTCGCAGTCGGTGTTCGCATTTCATCCCAAAGTTGTTAGGTGGGTTTGAGGTCAGGCAATTGAGGTACATGCCATTTAAGTTCTTCCACACCGATCTCAACAAACCATTTCTGTATGAACCTCGCTTTGTGCACTGGGGCATTGTCATGCTGAAACAGGAAAGGACCTTCCCCAAACTGTTGGAAGCAGAGAATTGTCTAGAACGTATCTTGTAACTTTAAGATTTCCCTTCACTGCAACTAAGGAGCCTAGCCTGAACCATTATTCAACCTCTACCAAACTTTACAGTTGGCACAATGCAATGGGGCAGGTAGCGTTCTCATGGTGTCCACCAAACCCAGATTCGTCCTCCGGATTGCCAGATGATAAAGCATGATTCATCACTCCAGAGTTTCCACTGCTCCAGAGTCCAATAGCAGTGAGCTTTACACCACTCCAGCCGATGTTTGGGATTGCGCATGGTGATCTTAGGGTTGTGTGCGGCTGCTCGTCCATGGAAACCCATTTCAGGAAGTTCCGGACAAACAGTTATTGTGCTGACGTTGCTTCCAGAGGCCGTTTGGAACTTGCTAGGGAGTGTATGCGCTACGCACTTCTGTGAGCTTGTGTGGCCTACCACTTTACACCCGAGCCGTTGTTGCTCCTAGACGTTTCTACTTCACAATAACAGCACTTACAGTTGACTGGGGCAGCTCTAGCAGGGCAGAAATTTGACAAACTGACTTGTTGGAAAGGTGGCATCCTATGACAGTGTCACGTTGAACGTCACTGAGCTCTCTTCGGGAAGGCCATTATACTGCAAATATTTGTAGACAGAGATTGCAGTGTGCTGTGTGCTCGATTTTATACATCTCTCAACATCGGGTGTGGCAGAAAAACGTGAATCCACTAATTTAAAGGGGTATCCACATACTTTTGTATACATAGGGTATGTTACAAATTACAATTTGTATTATATGTTACACATTTGCAAAACCAATATATTAAGAATTTGCAAAACTTATAATATGTTATGAATTCCAGCTAGAAGACAAACGTTAGCTAGCTGGCTAACGTTAGCTAGGCTAGGAGTTAAGGTTAGGGTTAAGTTTAGGAGTTTGATTAAAGGGTTAAGGTTAGGTTAGGCACAGAAGGCAATCTGTAGCATAGTGGCCCTCTTAAAGAATTGTGTGATTGGTCAGATGCAGTGAAGATAATCAGGACATTAAAACTGTATCAATTTGAGAATTGAAATAAAACTAGAAAATAACATTCCTGATGAAGCTTTGTGGACTCAGCTGGCTAAAAGTATTTCCATGTTACTAGTTGAAGAAGTTTGTGAAAGTTTAGAGATTTCTTTAAAAAATAGCAACTTGCTCATACATACTTTGTGTCCTCCTCCACCACAGAGGTCAGGGACATTTCTTGGAATTTCCAGAGGGCCCGCAACACATGAACCTTATGTTTTTTCTGGCTTTTCATGGCACTTACAGTAAGCATAAAAAGAGAAAATAAATTGATAATTTGCATAATATGGGCATGCCGGACACGACAGAACAGTAACGCACTGTAAAATATATTTAAGAGTCAGAATTTACTGAAAATATCTCGTTGTCTTTGTCAAGTGTCTCAACTGCTCACATTTACAATACTTACCAACTACAATGGAGCACACATGAGTGATAGCAAAGGCATGTTGACATGGAACCCTTTTTGGGGTTTTCTATACATGGAACCCAAAAGAGTTCTATCTGGAACCAAAAAGGGTTCTTCAAAGGGTACTCCTATGGGGAGAGCCGATGAACTCTTTTAGGTTATTTATAGCACTTTTTTTTCTAAGAGTATAACGATGCACTATGTAGAAATCGCAAAGCCATTTCCTGGTTGATAAAATTATAATAGTTTGCCTAATTTCAGTTTATAAGACAAAACAAGCAAGGTATAGTGTTGAGAATCATTGCACCATTTAAACCGCTGTGAAATATATTTTCCATAACCCAAAATATTGTATTTTCAGGTGTTGTAAACTGGTGTGCAAAACCAAAAGTAAAAGATGCAAAAACGAAACGTAAGAACGGGAAGCCTAGAATAACGCACATAGAAGAAATCTACCGCTTCTAAGACTTGCTTTCATTGACACACATTTCTATGTGAATTTGTCAGGTCGCCCCAAAAAGTTATATTTTGCAGCTACGTAAGATCATACGATCATAGATATGTTTAAAAGTTCATGGGCAGCTGAATAGCATGTCTCTTGAGGAATCCAGTCTCAGTGAGACCTGATGCAAAGAAAAAACATTAAGGATCAGCATAGCTAGTACAAATCTACCTCTTACAAAGCTGGCTAGTAGGAATCAATACACATTGAAGATGAGTATCATCCCCATGGGGATGTAGATACGCTCTGGAGGTCAGGTAGCAGGAGCTGGTTCCCTCTCCAGAGCCTGGTAGAGGTCCACATCTACGTCCCAAAACACATGGCCAACGATACGGGAGGACCGAGTGATGGGTTGTAGGACCCTTCACTGACGTGGAACCACAGGGTGTAGGAAAGCAGGTCCTCTGGCATTTTGGTCCTCAGGCGGGGATTCTCATCCTTACCAGGAGATGGTGGAGTTATGAAGTTGGAGCCACGGGAGATGAGGAGGAAGGTAAAGGCTTTCCTGGTGCTGTGATGTGCGTATTTGTGCCGGATCCCAATTGTCACTATCCAGGGCTTGGACAGAAAAAAGAAGAGTAGAGCGGGTAGGAAGTTATGTTCAGGGAGGAGGCGAGGGCCTGGTCAATTAAATTCCCTGCGGCACCGGAGTCCACTAGAGCTGTAGAAACAACACCTGAGGGACAGCCAGCCGTGAAATGGGAACCAGAAGGGTTTGGCGGAAAACGATGATGGAATACTCTCGCCTACCCGGGGAATACTCACGCCTATCACGGGATCGCACCTCTGCTTTAGGGGACCCCTGGTTAGGAAGCACTGGACACCGCTGAAGCTTGTGCCCCTCCAGGCCGCAATAGGGACAGAGCCCCAGCTGTCTGCTGTGGAGAGGTGTGTGGCCCCTACCTCCACAGTTTCAGGCTCTAACTCATGACAGCCAAAATAGGGAGGTAAGTTGCGAGGTGGGCACCGGCGCTCCCGAAGAAGGTTATCCAGACAGATGGCCATCGTGTTGAGTGTGTCCAAGGATAGGTTGTCATCCTGACATGTCAACTCCGTCTGAACCTCTTCGCACAATCCTCTCCGGAATAGAGTGCGGAGCGCCAGCTCATTCCATCCAATGGAGGCTGCCACAGTCCAAAATGTGAACATGTGTACGTAATGATGGGGAGCAGGTGTGGATAATCATAGTTGCCAGGGCCGGTGTTCAGTAGATCGGCGACATTGTGCGCCGGAGGGAGGCGTGACAAGAACCACCAAGTCTCTTCCTAGAGCTGGCCGCTCGGCCAAACTGAGCAGTCAGAGGAGAAGGGCCTTGGTCCGGGAGGTGACTAAGAACCCAATGGTCACTCTGACAGAGCCCCAGAGTTCCTCTTTGTAGATGGGAGAACCTTCCAGAAGGACAACCACCTCTGCAGCTCTCCACCAATCAGGCCTTTCTGGTAGAGTGGCCACGTTCTCCACCCCCCCATCCAAATCATCTTGGCTCCTGGACTCTGTCGATGCATTTCAAGGCTGCGTTGAAACAATGACTGGTCAATGATCAGAGACCAGCTCAGTTGATCCCTTCCATTGTGACAATGAGTCATCATAATGCTGCATCAAGTGTACATGATCCTAGGGGCATTGGCAAACACAATGTAAGCCGTTTAATTTAGGTACCCCTAATTGCACCGAATACTATGAACCAGAGTTACACTGTTAGCACTGAGGCAATGTGCCCTAGTAGGAAGACCACTTTGTGCAGCTCACCCTGCACTATCAACTCTGTTGCAAATAACATGAATAAGTCTACTTCTGATAATCTTCCCAGTAAAGCATTAAAACCAATCAAGCAACCCAGAAAAGTGATACAAATAGCCCATATTAACATATGAAACAAGGTCCATGAAATCAATAACTTGTTTGTAACAGATGAAATTCTTATTCTGACTCTGAAACGCACATAGATAATACCTTTGATGATACAGTGGTAGCAATACATGGTCATAACATACACCGAAAAGACAGAAATGCCAACGGGGGCGGTGTTGCGGTCTATATTCAGAGCCACATTCCAGTAAAGCTTAGAGACAATCTAATGTTAAATACTGTTGAAGTAATATGGCTACAGGTTCATCTACCTCACCTAAAGCCCATTCTTGTGGGAAGCTGGTATAGACCACCAAGTGCTAACAGTCAGTATCTTGATAATGTGTGTGAAATGCTTTATAATGTATGTTTTATCAACAGAGAAGTATATTTTCTGGGTGATTTAAATATTGACTGGCTATCATCAAGCTGCTCACTCAATAAAGACCTTCAAACTGTAAGCAGTGCCTCCAACCTGGTTCAGGTTGTCAGTCAACCTGCCAGTGTAGTTACAAACAGCACAGGAATTAAATCATAAACATGAATTGATCACATCTTTACTAATGCTGCAGAAATGTGTTTCAAAGCAGTATCCAAATCCGTAGGATGTAGTGATCACAATATAATAGCCATATCTAGGAAAATCACAGTTCCAAAGGCTGGGCCTAATATAGTGAATACAATAAGTTTTGTGGTGATTCATATGTTGATGATGTAAATCATATTTGCTGGTCTGTGGTGTGTAATGAGGAGCAACCAGATGCTGCACTTGACACATTTATGAAATTGCTTATTCCAGTTACTAATAAGCACGCATCATAAAGAAAATTACTGTAAAAACTGTTGTATCTCCTTGGATTGATGAGGAATTGGTTGAGAGGGATGATGCAAAAAGTATGGCAAATAAGTCTGGCAGCCCAACAGATTGGCAAATGTCCTGCAAATTAAGAAATTGTCACATTCTGACCTTAGTCCTTTTATTTCTGTCTTTGTTTTAGTATAGTCAGGGCGTGAGTTGGGTGCGTTGTCTATGTTCCGTTTTCTATGTTGTGTTTGCGTTTGGCCTGGTATGGTTCTCAATCAGAGGCAGGTGTCGTTAGTTGTCTCTGACTGAGAATCATACTTAGGTAGCCTTTTCCCACTTGTGTTTCGTGGGTGTTTATTTTCTGTTCTGTATTTTATGTATGCACCATACAGGACTGTTTCGGTTTCATTTCGTAAAAATAAACTATACCATGAAACAAAGATCAATTATATAAGGAATGATATAAGGAATAAAAAGCTTTGGGGCACCATAAATTACATTTTGGGAAAAAAAGCCAAATATGTTCCATCATTCATTGAATCAGATGGCTGATTCATCACAAAGCCCACTGATTTTGCCAACTACTTTATTGACTTTTTAATTGGCAAGATTAGCAAACTTAGGGATGGCATGCCAGCAACAAATGCTGACACTACACATCCAAGTATATCGGACCAAATTATGAAAGACAATAATTGTACTTTTGAATTCCGTAAAGTCAGTGTGGAAGAGGTGAAACAATATTATTGTTGTCTATCAACAATGACAAGCCACCGGGGTCTGACATTCTGGATGGAAAATTACTGTGGATAATAGCAGACTATTTTGCCACTCCTATTTGCCACATCTTCAATTTAAGCCAACTAGAAAAAAAGTCAATAATATACACTCAACAATATACACGTCAGCTACTACAGTGACTGAAATGACTGCAACACGTAACAAAGAGCTGCAGTTAGTTTTAGAGTGGGTGGCAAGAAATAAATTAGCCCTAAATATTTATAAAACTAAAAGCATTGTATTTGGGACAAAACATTCACTAAACCCCAAACCTCAACTACATCTTGTAATAAATAATGTAGAAAGTGAGCATGTTGAGATGACTAAAATGCTTGGAGTAACCCTAGATTGGAAGCTGTCATGGTCAAAACATATTGATACAATAGTAGCTAAGATGGGGAGAAGTCTGTCCATAATAAAGCAATGCTCTGCCTTCTTAACAACACTATCAACAAGGCAGGTCCTACAAGCCCTAGTTTTGTCACACCTTAACTACTGTTCAGTCGTATGATCAGGTGCCACAAAAAAGGACTTAGGAAAATTGTAATTGTCTCAGAACAGGGAAGCACGGCTTGCCCTTGGATGTACACAGAGAGCTAATATTAATAATATGCATGCAATCTCTCCTGGCTCAAAGTGGAGGAGAGATTGACTTCATCTCTACTGGCACACAGCTCAGACACCCATGCATACCCCACAAGACATGCCACAAGAGGTCTTTTCACAGTCACTGAGTCCAGAACAGACAATGGGAGGCGCACAGTACTACATAGAGCCATGACTACATGGAACTCTATTCCACATCAAGTAACTGATGCAGCAGTAAAATTAGATTTTAAAAACAGATTAAAAAAAACGTATGGAACAGCGGGGACTGTGAAGCAATACAAACATAGGCACAGACAAATGCATACACACACGATAACATATGCACTTGTCACGACGTCTACCGAAGGTAACTCCTCACCCTGTTCCGGCGGCACTCGGCGTCACCGGTTTACTAGCCGCTACCGATCCCTTTTTCCTTTTCTGGTTGTTTTGTCTGTGCTCCTTTTCACACCTGGTTTCAATTGCTTTTATTTCTGTGTGTATATAGGGCACCTGTTGCCTGCCTTAATTCGTGCATACGTGTATGTAGTGTCGGAACTGTGGTTGTTCCTCCGTGTATTGACACAAGTTTCTGTTCCTTCGAGAGCGTAGTTTTGGATTTTCATTTGTGCCAATTTTGTATTGGTGGACTATGTGTGTATATATATACTGTATGTATACATATATCTATATTAAACACGCTTCTCAGAAATCCCTGCTCTCCTGCGCCTGACTCCTACATCTCTCACCGAGACGCACCTTATCACAGCCCTATACACACACATACACATGGATTTAGTATTGTAGATATGTGGTAGTGGTGGAGTAGGGGCCTGAGGGTACACGAGTATCTGCCACCTTGGCAGCAGCTAATGGGGATCCATAATAAATACAAATACACTCCTCAGTAAAGGCACATGACAGACCTCTTGGAGTTTGCCAAAAGGCACCTAAAGGACTCTCAAACCACGAGAAACTGTCACGACTTCCGCCGAAGTCGGTCCCTCTCCTTATTCGAGTGACGTTCTGCGGTCGACGTCACCGGTCTTCTAGCCATTGCCGCTCCACTTTTCATTTTCCATTTGTTTTGTCTTGCTTTTCTGCACACCTGGTTCACATTCCCTCATCTGACTAATTTATATTACCCTCTGTTCCTCCCATATCTGTGTGTGGAATTGTTTGTTTATTACGTATGGTTCGCATCAGGCTGGTTTGCGCCGGGTATGTGTTTGACCCGTGTGTTTTGTTTATCTCACCGTTTGTGTACTTTGGGCGTTATCGCTGTTTTCCTTGGGCATGAATAAAGTGCGCCTGTTATCACCCATCTCTGCTCTCCTGCACCTGACTGACCTTCAACCAGTTGAGCACATTGTGACAGAAACAAGATTCTTTGGTCTGATGAAACCAAGATTGAACTGTTTGGCCTGAATGCCAAGCGTCACGTCTGGAGGTGGGGATGCTGAGGAGATGTTTTTCAGTGGCAGGAACTGGGAGACTAGTCAGGATCAAGGGAAAGATGAACAGAGCAACGTACAGAGAGATCCTTGATGAAAACCTGCTCCAGCACTCAGGACCTCAGACTGGGGTGAAAGGTTCACCTTCCATCAGGACAACGACCCTAAGCATACAGCCAAGATAACACAGGAGTGTCTTCGAATGTCTCTGAATGTCTTTGAGTGGCTCTTGAGAGACCTGAAAATAGCTATGCAGCAACGCTCCCCATCCAACCTGACAGAGCTTGAGAAGATCTGAAGAGAAGAATTGGAGAAACTCCCCAAATACAGGTGTGCCATGCTTGTAGCATCATACCCAAGAAGACTTGAGGCTGTAATCGGTGCCCAAGGTGCTTCATCAAAGTACTGAGTAAAGGGTCTGAATACTTATATATTCATAATATTTCAGTTTTTTATTATTAGTACATTTGCAAAAATGTCTAAAAAATGGTTTTTTCTTTGTCATTATGGTGTATTGTGTGTAGATTGATGAGGGGAAAAAATTATTTTATCCGTTTTGTTATAAGGCTGTAACATAACAAAATGTGGAAAAAGCCAAGGGGCCTGAATACTTTCCAAATGCACTGTATATGGCCAATATACCACAGCTATGGGCTGTTCTTTCGCATGATGCAATGCGGAGTGCCTGGATACACCTGTTAGCCATGGTATATTGGCCATACACCACAAATCCCCTGGGTGCCTTATTGCTATTATAAACTGGTCACCAACATAATTAGAACAGTAAAAAGTAATGTTTTGTCATACCTGTGGTATACCATGGCTTTCAGCCAATCAGCATTCAAGGCTTAATTTTTATAATTGTAATATAATTGTAAATAAATCACCTTTGCTCATGTGCATAACTATGGAAAAATCCGACAAGAGTTTGAAAGTTGGACAGAGGATCTCGAAATCTCTTAGCAAGAAACACTTGGACGAACATTCAAAAAAAGAATGTTAGGCTATTTTCTGGCAATTGTGCTGTTATTATGTGCCAAGTGTTAAGACAACAAATCGTTATGAATGACCCATTTGCGAGATTGACTTGTCATTTCAATAGGAATAGGCTACAGTCTAAAATCTGGGTTTATGATTGTAATTCAATTTTGCCATGGTTTGCTTAAATAAAAGCAGGTAGCATATAGCCCCTGATAGGCCTACATCTCATGTCAGATAGTCTACATTAGCCTTGACAAGATGTAGGGAAGATAAAGATAAACTGAATGATTTAGTATCTTACTTAGTTCAAATTAACAGACACATTTATTAAGGTAAGAAGTGGTTGTGTTTCCCATTAGCCTGCTGGAATAGGATGGGGTCATGAATATACCTTTTGCCTAATGTTAGTTTCATTGAGGACTTTTCCCCATAACAATAACCACGTGAGGCAGTTCCATAACTTTCATTTCAAATTTCCACTCGGACAGACCCTGAGACCCAAGAACTGAGGATACATAAAGCACTTCGCTTGATACCGTTTTCTTTAAGCAAAGTCAACATTAAAATGCAGTTGAAACCACCAACAAAATTTATGTAATGTTCTTTATGTGATGTTATTTGCATATTGTGTTCTGATTGGCCATATGCTAATGAGGGCCTGTGGGAATGTAGGGGTTCATAAGGAAGCAGCTCTCTCTCTTGTGGTTTGTTATGTGAAGCAACATCTAGTTACTGATAAATATGCTTTCTTAAAGATACAATGTTAGTAGTTATTTTACTCACACACATACATGTTTGATTACACGACATGGTGTGAGAAGTGGACAAGAACGAGTGTATTTGCTAACATAGTTTAGCTTACAGTACCAGGTTGAAAAGTTGTGTGAAGAAAATCGAGGAAGTTAAAGGCTCTCTACCAAAGGGATCGTCCAGGATTTGAACCCGGCACCTCTCACAGCCAAAGCAAGAATCATACACCTAGACCAACGAGCCATTTTATTCTAGACATTGTTTTTCAGTCACCAGCAATGACGGTGAGGATATGGGTTGACGGGTCGATGCTGCCAGGCCACAGTGAATCACGTGAGTGTTGGTGATATACTTGTGAGCATATCTGTCTTCCAAGGAGTTGACCAGGTTTCAGTTCAAATCCTCTGTAATTCATCTACTGAGTCTTTCAGATTCAATCTTCATTAGCTGTAACAGCAAGAAACAAATGAAGAAAGAGCTAAATGTAGATTTAAAAAGAAAAGTAGACATCAAAATCAATTGGATCTCATTTCATTTGAGCCGACTGACACATTGGTACGTGAATAAAATAAAAAATCCCCATTGGAATCTGTCAGTTTTAAACTAGAGATTATTATTTTGCACTTATTTTGCACTGGATGCTTCTCAAACCTCCATAACCGCTGAAGAGAGAATAAAGTAGACGGCACGGGTAAAAACTTTGATTGATGACCCTGTGTCCATGATGACGTGTACATGTCCAAATATGGGCCTCCGGCCAGGACATCCTGTTCCTGTGGTCACGTGTTAGAGGGTGTGTTATTTTATATCTATATTGCATCCTTTGAAGTTGTCATGCTGATTGATGTGTAGATGTGATGTCTTGATGTGATCATTGAGAAAACGGGACATGTATCATGCAACGAATTCTGAATTGTCTGTATACGTAATACATAATGTTTTCTTGAAAATAAAAATCCCAAAAATGAAAATGAAATGTTGTCTTTATTTGAAAGTGGCTCATTAACGTTATTGTACATCAGAGAGGCAAGAAGGATGGCGGAGCAGATGTTGAAAAACATTTATTATAATCCCTCTAACCCTGGGTCTTATGGGGGTAAGGAACGTTTACAGAGAGCTATAGCCGAAGAAACAGGTAGCCGGTTAAGCGATGCTAAAGTGAATGAGTGGTTATCAGAGCAGGATGCGCACACTCTACATAAACCCGTAAGAAAACAATTTCCACAATTTCCACAATTTCTACCCAACCATTGTCCCAATTTCAGGCGGATCTATGTGACATGCAGGCCCTTGCAGATAAAAATGATGGAAATCGCTACATGCTAACGGTTATAGATATTTTCTCTAAAATAGCTTTTGTCAGGGTCTTAAAAAATAAGAGCGGGGCAGAGGTAACCCGGGCCTTTGACTCTATCTTGAAGGAAGGAGGAGCCCCCAAGAAAGTGCAGACTGATGGCGTAAAATAATTTTTTAATAATACTTTTCAGAAACTCATGAAGAAGCACAATATAGTACATTTTGCTACAGGCTCAGATTTGAAAGCTTCAGTTGTTGAACGCTTTAACAGAACTCTGAAGGAGCGGAACCCTCCGAGGTATCTTCTGAAAACTCTTTTCAAGTCTTTAAAAATCTGTATGGTTTGTTCCCCCTTCGCCGTAAGAAAAAAAATACATTTTATATTCATTGTGGGGGACTTGGTGCGTATATCCAAGTTGAGGAGTGTTTTCGACAAAAAATATGAGCAAGGCTACAGCGATGAGTTGTTCACGGTTACCGAATGTCTGCAGCGCATACCCCAGGTCTACAAATTAAAATATTATGACAGGGAATTTATAGAGGGATCTTTTTATGAGAAGGAATTACAGAAGGTACAGTTGGGTAAAGACAAAGTATTTCACATGGAGGAGATTCTAGATCAAAAGAGAGAAAAGGGTCAAAATTGGGTGCTGGTCCACTGGAAAAACTGGCCCCAAAAGTTCAACAGTTGGTTACTAGAGCACGATGGGGTGGAGGCATCGGGGGTTAACTTAAACCCTCATGCATGATAAAATACACCATAATTTGCGTGTACACAGGTGTGCATCATGGAACACAGCGACTTCTACCTGACTCTCCCAGGAATGCGTCCGCACATGTATATCGTAATAATCAAAGTTCGAATTATACAACCAATTTTCCAAAGCCTATGGAGTTATCAGAGGCCTGGGAAGTAGGTCTCAGCGAGATTACATACCCCCATAGCTGGTATAATATCAAAGATAAGGACCGTGATTTTTATTGCAAAGAGTTATCGGAACCTGCTAAACTTATTAAGGTTAAAAAAGGGTTCTATAGAACCGTCGACAGGATTGTCTCCGAGTTGAATGAACGCCTATCACTGAACAATATGGAAATATTCCTGATGTACAATCCTATAGCCAAACCGCATTTAAAATCAGCGGGCAAAAAATATAGTAAGTGAGGTTGTAGCCAATGCTATGACCAGAAGGGCATCACCAGATGTCGAGCGTCAAGAAGGCTCGGGGCTGATGATGTTGTCTCGAAGACCAAAAAAGAGACCTCTGGACCAAAAACGGTAAAAAGAATACTCTGAAGTATTTTCTAAAAGAACAAGCACCATGGCTCTTTTACACCGCATGTCCTCTGAAGCAATAAAGACAGAGCTCGATCTTTTCACGGCCCCCTTAACCCAACATTCAGTAGAGAGGTCCAGTTACGATGGTTAATTGGAAACGGATGATGGTCAGGGCTAACCGGACCCTTTATCTGTAAGAAATAGTAAAAATGTTGAATTATAACGTGTGTTAAAAAGTATGTACTAAATATTTTGAATTAAATCATTGGTTTTAAAAATGAATCTCACCCTTTAACGAAAGGGGAAGATGTCTTTTCGCTCATGCCCTGGTCTGTCGCATGCAATGTTTCATAAAAAATAATGTATTATTTTATAGTCTTTCCTACAATGGTATGTTATAAACATTACTGGTTATTAAAGTTTGTAATAATGTACAACTATAGGCCTCCAATGTTTTTACATAAAACACTCGTGATGCATGTTTAAATATTAGTCAAATTTGGTAATTAATTCTAACACGTCTTAAAAAAGTTTGTACTAAATATTTTGGAATTAAATAAAAGGAATTTAAAACTGTATCTCACCCTTTAATGATAGGAAAATGTATTTTACATCATCCCCCCGGTCTGTCGCGAAGGAAAAACGGGGCAGCAGGAGTGTGTGTGCGTTTCAAAAACAAAAGGGGCGGGTGTGTGTTCAACAGGGCCCAGGCATCTGCACTTTATCTCTGTAGAGAATCGTTTGAAACCAAGGTTTGCACTATCATACATACGGCATGTCCAGATATCTGCCGACCCCCCGGGGTTAAACATTGATATCTCTAATCAGCGCCCGGTGCCCCCCACCCCGGTTGTAGACAAAATGTCTCAACATCCCCTCCTGTTGTTTGAATTCACCGCCTTTTGTTATCTAAACCAAATATACAGGGTGTTGCATACATGATATCTCCCGAAAAAATGCCACCACGGCCCTGTAAACTCATTCCGTACTTTCGCTAGTTAGGGACAGAACGCAGAGCGAGTCTAGTGGAGCATATACTTTAACACTAGGTTAGCACAAATTTAGCGCAAACCCGCAGCCCCGAATATTTAGCTGCCAGGACAGATTAAAAAATATATTCTGAATCTCTCCGAATGGATATTTCTGAAGGCTACTGGACATAAGTGATTGGGAAGCGACTGTTAGACGGGGATTCTCAGAAGCAAACTGCGCCCTGTCCTTATGTAGCCCTTCACGATCACACAATTTTCGGCGTATGTCCAAATAATCACATACCGAAGAATATTTAAATATTAAAAAACGAAAAGTGTGCACTCTGAACGACTTCGTAAGACACCAGGCAGCAGTCCCAGGACAGATAACATAGTCTGTGAAGCCCTCCTAATGGATATTTCTGGAGGTGAGTAAGTGAAAAATATATTTAAAGTTTTGTTTGAATATTATCGTGATATTATTGTAATATTAAACACGAGTTATTTGTGTATTTCAGTCCAAATGCACATATAAGTTAAAGTGTATATATTTCGTAACGTTTTAATGTATATCGTATAACAGTTAATATTCTCTAACGTTTGTAGGGTCCTCATCATTTACGCAGCTTTAAGATTTGGACTCGCTAAATTGTCTGGATATTATTGTAATATTAAACACGAGTTATTTGTGTTTAAAACAGGGGGGACAACAATTTTTAGGAATGATGGACGACTGACACAATGGGTGACTTGAATGCATTAGGGACTCAGAACGACATCGGAGGAACCGATGAAACAGACAGTATTCTGCCTTTTTGTATGAAAGGTTTTCCAAACACTCCAAGAACCGAGGCTATAACCAGCAGATCCACACCCCTGGAACCTCAAGCCAATCGCTCCATAATCTGGCATTTATGACGCTTCATAGTCCTTCACGACTCCGCACAACTCTGGCCCAAGTGCATTGCGCAGAATCACCCCGGCCCAAGAAGGGCTACAGGGCTGAAAATGTATTCAACGGATTCAAGAACTGGCGCTCTATGGATACGGTATGAAGTCATTATATATATATTATTATTAGTTATACATAGTTTTATGACAATAAAAATCAAGTTTGTTGAAGGAATACCTGAATCCCTGTCTGATGATGAACTTTTACCTCCTCATAAAAACAATTTGCTGGTTTTGGACGATATGGTATTTGCAGGTAGCGAACATCCCGAAATTGCCCGAGCGTTTACCCAATATACTCATCATAGAAACCTGTCCGTGCTTTACTTGGTGCAGAATGTGTTTCACCAAGGTAAAAATAGCCGCACCATCAGTTTGAACGCCAATTACATGGTTTTGTTCAAAAATCCTAGAGACAAACTACAAATGAACACTCTAGCTCAGCAGACGTAGCCTGGAATGAAATCCTACTTTATGGAGAGCTATAAGGACGCTACCAAAGCGCCATTTTCTTATTTAATCGTGGATTTAAAAGCAAATACTCCAGAACACCAGAGGCTACGAACAGGTCTGTTCCCGTGGGAGTGGCCAGCTGCGTACATTCCTAAAAAGTAACCGCTATGTCTCTGCGTTTGAAAAATAAACCTGCCCCTCTTGAGAAGCCTAGTTGGGGCTACAGCTAATGAACGGAACGCCATCTTGGGTCACTGTTCTTCAGATCTCATATTATCCCTATGTGAGATTGCTTTGAATCTTCTCCAAGGACGCATTCCACTCACCCTGACCCAATTGAAAAAATTTAAGAGACAAAGGACCGCGATCAAACGCGGGCCAGTCTTCAAAAGAAAATACATAGCACACAACAGTCTGGCGGTTTTATTCTACCTTTACTAAGTATAGCCGTGCCCTTCATCACCAGCCTTTTTGCTGCCAGACGTGGGGGTTGAACACAGAGGGTGATGGCCAATAAAATGTATCTGGTGCCACAACAAGAGTTGGATAGACTTAAAAAACAAGTGCAGGGTCCTGAAAATATCAGAAAAAACAGCGGAAAATGATTTGGTTACGGCCATGAAGGATATTTTGAATCAAAAAGGATTGAAACCCTATGATAAGGTCCAAAAATACACAAAACTCTTGCAAAGGTATTTGGCCTTGGTGAAACAAGGGGAGAGAGAGACCGGCCATTTAACTATTTCCCTACCGGACCCTTTAAAAGATGACGAGCCTAGCGAGAGCCAAGCCCCTGTAATGCCTGTACCTGCGAGCTTACCGTCTGAAGATCAAATGCCTGTTGAAGATAAAGTTATGCATGACATGTTAACCCATGTTCCGGCACGTAACAGGAAAAATGTTAGATACATTATGAACAAGATAAAAGACTCAAATGGGGCCGCTACTTGGAACGACAAAGGAGAGTTTATCCTTCAGGGTTCTGTTGTCAGGGGTTTACATATGCATGACTTGCTTAAAAGTACCACATCGGCCCACAAGGTTGCTGATGACAGAAGACCTCCAGGGTGGCTTCAGTTTCTTAAGGCCCTGGCCATCCTCAAAATTCCTTTCTCGGTATACCCAACTATAAGCTTCGTCAACAGATTCACGCGTTAAAACAAAAACCTTCAACGAGATACAGCACCCCTAAAGATGCCCCAACAACCCTGCATCCCTATGAAATGAATGATGATAACTCATTTACCCCCCTGAACGCCTCCGGACCTTTCCCTAATCCCGATCTCTCAGGGTGGTTAGACTTTTGAATGACTTTTGAATGACCATGATTAAATTCAATAAATTTTATTTGAAAAATTAAGCAATTTAACATTTGTGGCATTCTTTAAACATTTGACGTGAGCATACGCCTTGATTACACGGTCTTAAAGGATACACATTTGAACACATTTTCTAACAAAATCAAATCAAATCAAATCAAATTTATTTATATAGCCCTTCGTACATCAGCTGATATCTCAAAGTGCTGTACAGAAACCCAGCCTAAAACCCCAAACAGCAAGCAATGCAGGTGTAGAAGCACGGTGGCTAGGAAAAACTCCCTAGAAAGGCCAAAACCTAGGAAGAAACCTAGAGAGGAACCAGGCTATGTGGGGTGGCCAGTACTCTTCTGGCTGTGCCGGGTGGAGATTATAACAGAACATGGCCAAGATGTTCAAATGTTCATAAATGACCAGCATGGTTGAATAATAGTAAGGCAGAACAGTTGAAACTGGAGCAGCAGCACGGCCAGGTGGACCGGGGACAGCAAGGAGTCATCATGTCAGGTAGTCCTGGGGCATGGTCCTAGGGCTCAGGTCCTCCGAGAGAGAGAAAGAAAGAGAGAAGGAGAGAATTAGAGGAACGCACACTTAGATTCACACAGGACACCGAATAGGACAGGAGAAGTACTCCAGATATAACAAACTGACCCTAGCCCCCCTGACACATAAACTACTGCAGCTTAAATACTGGAGGCTACAACGTTATCATTACTTCTTAAATCATCCTTATAAAGAGACATAACATCTTCAAAAGAAACTCCCCGGGCTCTTTGGCATAGGTAGAATACACAGTGGTGACCGCATGTAGTGGAAAGGTTATCTTGCACTTGTTTGATACTGTAGTATATCTTTGAGCCGTTTTTGGTCAAAAATTCTTTAATAGATTTGGGGAAATGTGAAAAACCGTTTAGATGCTTCTTCCTCCTTCCTCTTCTAATGTCACAGCTAGCCAATGTTCACCCGGCATGTGTTTAGGATGGGTATTGACAATAAACATGGCAGGCCGCTCCGTCCATTTCTCAATAGGTAATTCATCACAAGCCAACACTCCACAAAATTGTTTTCCAATCAGTCAGCTCATGAGCCCTTCCAACTCTTTGCTCAACGATCCTTAATAATAATCTACGAAAACCTGTCTTCGGCTATTCACTTCCAAGATTGAATCAGAGCATGCATAAACAATCATGCTAACGGTACAGGCTAAAGGTGTACGGAAACGCATTCCAGCCTCAGGTTACCTTGGGACACCACCGAAAGACTTCCTGAGGTGTCATCATCAGGTGATAAATTGAAAGCATACATTGTGTAACCCTCTGCAAAATCATTTCTGTCAATAGGTAAAGAGAGATCTTTTAGATGCCTCCCGGTAGCCAGGAATAGATTGTAAAATTCTCGCACAGATACAGTGCCTTGCGAAAGTATTCGGCCCCCTTGAACTTTGCGACCTTTTGCCACATTTCAGGCTTCAAACATAAAGATATAAAACTGTATTTTTTTGTGAAGAATCAACAACAAGTGGGACACAATCATGAAGTGGAACGACATTTATTGGATATTTCAAACTTTTTTAACAAATCAAAAACTGAAAAATTGGGCGTGCAAAATTATTCAGCCCTCTTAAGTTAATACTTTGTAGTGCCACCTTTTGCTGCGATTACAGCTGTAAGTCGCTTGGGGTATGTCTCTATCAGTTTTGCACATCGAGAGACTGACATTTTTTCCCATTCCTCCTTGCAAAACAGCTCGAGCTCAGTGAGGTTGGATGGAGAGCATTTGTGAACAGCAGTTTTCAGTTCTTTCCACAGATTCTCGATTGGATTCAGGTCTGGACTTTGACTTGGCCATTCTAACACCTGGATATGTTTATTTTTTAACCATTCCATTGTAGATTTTGCTTTATGTTTTGGATCATTGTCTTGTTGGAAGACAAATCTCCGTCCCAGTCTCAGGTCTTTTGCAGACTCCATCAGGTTTTCTTCCAGAATGGTCCTGTATTTGGCTCCATCCATCTTCCCATCAATTTTAACCATCTTCCCTGTCCCTGCTGAAGAAAAGCAGGCCCAAACCATGATGCTGCCACCACCATGTTTGACAGTGGGGATGGTGTGTTCAGCTGTGTTGCTTTTACGCCAAACATAACGTTTTGCATTGTTGCCAAAAAGTTCAATTTTGTTTTCATCTGACCAGAGCAGCTTCTTCCACATGTTTGGTGTGTCTCCCAGGTGGCTTGTGGCAAACTTTAAACAACACTTTTTATGGATATCTTTAAGAAATGGCTTTCTTCTTGCCACTCTTCCATAAAGGCCAGATTTGTGCAATATAGGACTGATTGTTGTCCTATGGACAGAGTCTCCCAACTCAGCTGTAGATCTCTGCAGTTCATCCAGAGTGATCATGGGCCTCTTGGCTGCATCTCTGATCAGTCTTCTCCTTGTATGAGCTGAAAGTTTAGAGGGACGGCCAGGTCTTGGTAGATTTGCAGTGGTCTGATACTCCTTCCATTTCAATATTATCGCTTGCACAGTGCTCCTTGGGATGTTTAAAGCTTGGGAAATCTTTTTGTATCCAAATCTGGCTTTACACTTCTTCACAACAGTATCTCGGACCTGCCTGGTGTGTTCCTTGTTCTTCATGATGCTCTCTGCGCTTTTAACGGACCTCTGAGACTATCACAGTGCAGGTGCATTTATACGGAGACTTGATTACACACAGGTGGATTGTATTTATCATCATTAGTCATTTAGGTCAACATTGGATCATTCAGAGATCCTCACTGAACTTCTGGAGAGAGTTTGCTGCACTGAAAGTAAAGGGGCTGAATAATTTTGCACGCCCAATTTTTCAGTTTTTGATTTGTTAAAAAAGTTTGAAATATCCAATAAATGTCGTTCCACTTCATGATTGTGTCCCACTTGTTGTTGATTCTTCACAAAAAAATACAGTTTTATATCTTTATGTTTGAAGCCTGAAATGTGGCAAAAGGTCACAAAGTTCAAGGGGGCCGAATACTTTCGCAAGGCACTGTATGTTGTTATTAAATTGCGGTTGGAAAGCCTTAGCAGGGACCTGACGTCCGTCCTGACACAGAGCTACATACTCTGCATTGAAGTGTTGAAAATTAAATGGGTTTTTATTTAAGCTGCCCGTATTAGAGGCGTTATCAACCAAACCTATGACCACGTATCGTGGTAAAGGGCCTAGAAATAGGTTTTCTTGACTGCAGATTCTGCTGCCCACAGGTATGCTAAAGGTTTTCATGGTAATTCTTTGGAGAGGGTAAAGGGCATTTCCTTTCATCAAAGCCTGTGAGTGACCCAGACAAACTGCCGGAGATACAGACAATTTTTTTATAAAAAGCTTGGCCCCCAACACTTTTAAACTAAAGTCCCCACCCTGGGCAGACATTAGGCAAAACTCATCCTTGGCCCTGGTTGACGCTCGACATCTGGTGATGCCCTTCTGGTCATAGCATTGGCTACAACCTCACTTACTATATTTTTTGCCCGCTGATTTTAAATGCGGTTTGGCTATGCTGAGGCCTCTCTTCATAAACAGTAAAACCATCCTAAAGAGGTTACGAAATATACCTCCTATCCCCGAACTGTAAATGGTTGGGGATCCATAATAGCCGGGTAACCCATTACACACTTGATCAACATAGTATGAGACATAACGGTTAGGGTCGAGATGTCGGTGTTCCATAACCCTTTTTAATTTATTTGTATTATGTATATAAAATATATAATACTAATATTATATATGTAGAGAGGTTTTGGTGGGTCTAAAGTGGATTTTTACAATCAATCCATTTTAAGCTCAACAAGAATGTTTTCAATATATTTCTTGCTTACAGGTACGTAGTGTGGCTTGTCGTAGGTGACAGTGACTACTGTCAGTGACATCCTTTCCGTCTATATGAACCGTTCTCAGGAGTGGCACACAGCTGTCTCCGACCCTTTGATAGGATATGATGTCGGTATACACAAATATGTTGTAAAATCCTGCATGTATATCCGCAGGGAATGGGAATAATTTATCTTTCACATACGTCCATTTATTGGGACCCATCCCCAACATGTAGGCTAAATTACCTCCGGTCTTTATTCCCCAGGCAGCATCTCCTGAGATTTGTACACGTTTATGTATAGGGTTGTACATCAGGAATATTTCCATATTGTTCAGTGATAGGCGTTCATTCAACTCGGAGACGATCCTGTCGACGGTTATATAGAACCCTTTTTTAACCTTAATAAGTTTTGCAGGTTCTGATAACTTTAAGCAATAAAAATCACGGTCCTTATCTTTGATATTATACCAGCTATGGGGGTATGTCATCTCGCTGAGACCTACTTCCCAGGCCTCTGATAACTCTATAGGCTTTGGAAAATTGGTTGTATAATTCGAACTCTGATTATTACGATATACATGTGCGGACGCATTCCTGGGAGAGTCAGGTAGAAGTCGCTGTGTTCCATGATGCACACCTGTGTACACACAAATTATGGTGTATTTTATCATGCATGAGAGTTTAGGTTAACCCCCGATGCCTCCACCACATCGTGCTCTAATACCCAACTGTTGGGGCCAGTTTGTCCCGCGGACCAGCACCCATTTTTGGCCCTTTTCTCTCTTTTGATCTAGAATCTCCTCCACGTGAAATATTTTGTCTTTACCTAACTGTACCTTCTGTAATTCCTTCTCATAAAAAGATCCCTCTATAAATTCCCCGTCATAATCTTTTAATTTGTAGACCTGGGGTATGCGCGGCAGACATTCGGTAACCGTGAACAACTCATCGCTGTAGCCTTGCTCATATTTTTTGTCGAAAACACTCCTCAACTTGGATATACGCACCAAGTCCCCCACAATGAATATAAAATGTATTTTTTTTCTTACGGCGAAGGGGGAACAAACCATACAGATTTTTAAAGACTTGAAAAGAGTTTTCAGAAGATACCTCTGAGGGTTCCGCTCCTTCAGAGTTCTGTTAAAGCGTTCAACAACTGAAGCTTTCAAATCTGAGCCTGTAGCAAAATGTACTATATTGTGCTTCTTCATAAGTTTCTGAAAAGTATTATTAAAAAATTATTTTACGCCATCAGTCTGCACTTTCTTGGGGGCTCCTCCTTCCTTCAAGATAGAGTCAAAGGCCCGGGTTACCTCTGCCCCGCTCTTATTTTTTAAGACCCTGACAAAAGCTATTTTAGAGAAAATATCTATAACCGTTAGCATGTAGCGATTTCCATCATTTTTATCTGCAAGGGCCTGCATGTCACATAGATCCGCCTGAAATTGGGACAATGGTTGGGTAGAAAAAACTATATTTCTTGGAAATTGTTTTCTTACGGGTTTATGTAGAGTGTGCGCATCCTGCTCTGATAACCACTCATTCACTTTAGCATCGCTTAACCGGCTACCTGTTTCTTCGGCTATAGCTCTCTGTAAACGTTCCTTACCCCCATAAGACCCAGGGTTAGAGGGATTATAATAAATGTTTTTCAACATCTGCTCCGCCATCCTTCTTGCCTCTCTGAGGTACAATAACGTTAATGAGCCACTTTCAAATAAAGACAACATTTCATTTTCATTTTTGGGATTTTTATTTTCAAGAAAACATTATGTATTACGTATACAGACAATTCAGAATTCATTGCAGGATACATGTCCCCGTTTTCTCAATGATCACATCATGCAACACCCTGTATATTTGGTTTAGATTAACAGGCTTGTGTCGCTGAATTTTTAAAACACACACATCCGCTATATAAGTATATAAACAACAAATATGATACAAACCAGCCAGAGAAACCAGCCAGAGAAATATCTGCCATGTTGGGTAGTCAACATTAGTCATAAATAGCATTATAAATATTCACTTACCTTTGATGATCTTCATCAGAATAGACTCCTAGGAATCGCAGTTCCACAATAAATGCTTGTTTTGTTCAATAATGTCCATCATTTATGTCCATTTATGTCCAAATAGCTTCTTTTGTTAGGGCTTTTGGTAAACAAATCCAAAAGCGCTTTCTGGTCCAGTCGGACGAAAAGTTCAAAAAGTTATATTACAGGTCGAAGAAACTTGTCAAACTAAGTATAGAATCAATCTTTAGGATGTTTTTATCAGAAATGTTCAATAATGTCCAACCGGAGAATTCCATTGTCTGTAGAAAAGCAATGGAACTAGAGATACCTCTCATGTGAAAGTGCGTGACTGAGAACGAGGCTGCAGGCAGACCCCTTAGTCAAACAGCTCTCATCCGGCTCCCTTCACAGGAGCAGCCTGAAACAACGTTCTAAAGAAGGTTGACGCAGAACAGCATTGTGTTTGTGAGAGTCTCCCCTTTCCAAAGAATGGGCAAACTATTTTGTAGGTCAAACCGTTCTGAAGCTATAGACATTTGTATGAGAAGACAGATTTTAGGGATGTGTCATGTTTTGACAAACATTGCTCTCGCTCTGCCACATTTCACCAAAAATGCAGAGGTGTAACATCAGCAGATATGGTAGGACTGAGAAGCATCCAGTGCAAAATGTGTGACATTTCTAATTTAAAACTGAGAGATTCCAATGTTTTTTTGTTTTTTTATTCACATACCGGTGCGTCAATCGGATCAAATGAAATTAGATCCAATTGATTTTGATGTCTACTTTTTAATTGTTAAAATCTACATTTAGTTCTTTCTTCATTTGTTTCTTGCTGTTACAGCTAATGAAGATTGAATCTGAAAGACTCAGCAGATGAATTACAGAGTATTTGAACTGAAACCTGGTCAACTGCTTGGAAGATAGCTATGCTCACAAGTATACCACCAACACTCACGTGATCCACTGTGGCCTGGCAACATCGACCTGTCAATGCATATTCTCACCGTCATTGCTGGCGACGGCAAAACAATGTCTTGAAATAAATGGCTCGTTGGTCTCGGGGTATGATTCTCGCTTTGGGTGCGAGAGGTCCCGGGTTCAAATCCCGGACGAGCCCTTTTGAAGAGCCTTTAACAATGTGAGACAGGCGGATCTTGGGCAACTGGTTGGAGGGGCGACTGCTACCACTGGAGCGCAGGACCAGGTGGACAAGTGATTAAGGCAATGGACTGCTAATCCATTGTGCTCTGCACTAGTGGGTTCAGCATCGCACAACATGTATTAATTTCTTCCTTGGTTAAAAAACCTGTCCTTTTACCGGGACATAGGTTACCTTCAGACGAGTCCCTTGACACTTGTGGGGGTCGTAGAGCAAAACTGAGAACAGCATTGTGTTTGTGAGAGTCTCCCCTTTCCAAAGAATGGGCAAACTATTTTGTAGGTCAAACCGTTCTGAAGCTATAGACATTTGTATGAGAAGACAGATTTTAGGGATGTGTCATGTTTTGACAAACATTGCTCTCGCTCTGCCACATTTCACCAAAAATGCAGAGGTGTAACATCAGCAGTTATGGTAGGACTGAGAAGCATCCAGTGCAAAATGTGTGACATTTCTAATTTAAAACTGAGAGATTCCAATGTTTTTTTGTTTTTTTATTCACATACCGGTGCGTCAATCGGATCAAATGAAATTAGATCCAATTGATTTTGATGTCTACTTTTTAATTGTTAAAATCTACATTTAGCTCTTTCTTCATTTGTTTCTTGCTGTTACAGCTAATGAAGATTGAATCTGAAAGACTCAGGAGATGAATTACAGAGTATTTGAACTGAAACCTGGTCAACTGCTTGGAAGATAGCTATGCTAACAAGTATACCACCAACACTCACGTGATCCACTGTGGCCTGGCAACATCGACCTGTCAATGCATATTCTCACCGTCATTGCTGGCGACTGCAAAACAAGGTCTTGAAATAAATGGCTCTTTGGTCTAGGGGTATGATTCTCGCTTAGGGTGCGAGAGGTCCTGGTTTCAAATCCCGGACGAGCCCTTGTGAAGAGCCTTTAACAATGTGAGACAGGCGGATCTTGGGCAACTGGTTGGAGGGGCGACTGCTACCACTGGAGCGCAGGACCAGGTGGACAAGTGATTAAGGCAATGGACTGCTAATCCATTGTGCTCTGCACTAGTGGGTTCAGCATCGCACAATATGTATTAATTTCTTCCTTGGTTAAAAAACCTGTCCTTTTACCGGGACATAGGTTACCTTCAGACGAGTCCCTTGACACTTGTGGGGGTCGTAGAGCAAAACTGAGAACAGCATTGTGTTTGTGAGAGTCTCCCCTTTCCAAAGAATGGGCAAACTATTTTGTAGGTCAAACCGTTCTGAAGCTATAGACATTTGTATGAGAAGACAGATTTTAGGGATGTGTCATGTTTTGACAAACATTGCTCTCGCTCTGCCACATTTCACCAAAAATGCAGAGGTGTAACATCAGCAGTTATGGTAGGACTGAGAAGCATCCAGTGCAAAATGTGTGACATTTCTAATTTAAAACTGAGAGATTCCAATGTTTTTTTGTTTTTTTATTCACATACCGGTGCGTCAATCGGATCAAATGAAATGAGATCCAATTGATTTTGATGTCTACTTTTTAATTGTTAAAATCTACATTTAGCTCTTTCTTCATTTGTTTCTTGCTGTTACAGCTAATGAAGATTGAATCTGAAAGACTCAGCAGATGAATTACAGAGTATTTGAACTGAAACCTGGTCAACTGCTTGGAAGATAGCTATGCTCACAAGTATACCACCAACACTCACGTGATCCACTGTGGCCTGGCAACATCGACCTGTCAATGCATATTCTCACCGTCATTGCTGGAGACGGCAAAACAATGCCTTGAAATAAATGGCTCGTTGGTCTCAGGGTATGATTCTCGCTTTGGGTGCGAGAGGTCCCGGGTTCAAATCCCGGACGAGCCCTTTTGAAGAGCCTTTAACAATGTGAGACAGGCGGATCTTGGGCAACTGGTTGGAGGGGCGACTGCTACCACTGGAGCGCAGGACCAGGTGGACAAGTGATTAACCTCTTAGAGCTCTAGGGGCGCTATTTCATTTTTGGATAAAAAACGTTCCCGTTTTAAGCGCGATATTTTGTCACGAAAAGATGCTCGACTATGCATATTCTTGACAGTTTTGGAAAGAAAACACTCTGAAGTTTCAGAATCTGCAAAGGTTTTGTCTGTAAGTGCCCCAGAACTCATTCTACAGGCGAAACCAAGATGATGCATCACCCAGGAATTAGCAGAATTTCTGAAGCTCTGTTTTCCATTCTCTCCTTATATGGCTGTGATTGCGCAAGGAATGAGCCTACACTTTCTGTCGTTCGCCCAAGGTCTTAGCAGCATTGTGACGTATTTGTAGGCATATCATTGGAAGATTGGCCATAAGAGACTACATTTTCCAGAGGTCCGCCCGGTGTCCTTTGTCTAAATTTGTGCGTAATCTTCAGGTGCGGTCATTTTCTCCTGGGATTCAGGAGAGAAAGCATGTGTCCAAGAACGATGTATCAATGAAGAGATATGTGAAAAACACCTTGAGGATTGATTCTAAACAACGTTTGCCATGTTTTCAGTCGATATTATGGAGTTAATTTGGAAAAAAGTTTGCGTTTTGAGGACTGAATTTATGGATTTTTTTTGGTAGCCAAATGTGATGTATAAAACGGAGCTATTTCTAATACACAAGGAATCTTTTTGGAAAAACTGAGCATCTGCTATCTAACTGAGAGTATCCTCATTGAAAACATCAGAAGTTCTTCAAAGGTAAATGATTTTATTTGAAGGCTTTTATGTTTTTGTTAATGTTGCGTGCTGGATGCTAACGCTAATGCTAACGCTAAATGCTAACGCGAAATGCTAACTCTAGCTAGCTACTTTTACACAAATGATTGTTTTCCTATGGTTGAGAAGCATATTTTGAAAATCTGAGATGACAGTGTTGTTTACAAAAGGCTAAGCTTGAGAGATGGCATATTTATTTCATTTCATTTGCGATTTTCATAAATAGTTAACGTTGTGTTATGCTAATGAGCTTGCTGATAGATTTACACAATCCTGGATACAGGGGTTTTTTCATAGCTAAACGTGACGCAGAAAACGGAGCGATTTGTCCTAAACAAATAATCTTTCAGGAAAAACTGAACATTTGCTATCTGAGAGTCTCCTCATTGAAAACATCTGAAGTTCTTCAAAGGTAAATGATTTTTTTGAATGCTTTTCTGTTTTTTTGTGTAAATGTTGCCAGCTGAATGCTAATGCTAAATGCTACGTTAGCCATCAATACTGTTACACAAATGCTTGTTTTGCAATGGTTGAGAAGCATATTTTGAAAATCTGAGATGACAGTGTTGTTAACAAAAGGCTAAGCTTGAGAGCTAGCATATTTATTTCATTTCATTTGCGATTTTCATGAATAGTTAACGTTGCGTTATGGTAATGAGCTTGAGTCTGTATTCACGAACCCGGATCCGGGATGGGGAGATCAGAAAGGTTAAGGTAATGGATTGCTAATCCATTGTGCTCTGCACTAGTGGGTTCAGCATCGCACAACATGTATTAATTTCTTCCTTGGTTAAAAAACCTGTCCTTTTACCGGGACATAGGTTACCTTCAGACAAGTCCCTTGACACTTGTGGGGGTCGTAGAGCAAAACTGAGAACAGCATTGTGTTTGTGAGAGTCTCCCCTTTCCAAAGAATGGGCAAACTATTTTGTAGGTCAAACCGTTCTGAAGCTATAGACATTTGTATGAGAAGACAGATTTTAGGGATGTGTCATGTTTTGACAAACATTGCTCTCGCTCTGCCACATTTCACCAAAAATGCAGAGGTGTAACATCAGCAGTTATGGTAGGACTGAGAAGCATCCAGTGCAAAATGTGTGACATTTCTAATTTAAAACTGAGAGATTCCAATGTTTTTTTGTTTTTTTATTCACATACCGGTGCGTCAATCGGATCAAATGAAATGAGATCCAATTGATTTTGATGTCTACTTTTTAATTGTTAAAATCTACATTTAGCTCTTTCTTCATTTGTTTCTTGCTGTTACAGCTAATGAAGATTGAATCTGAAAGACTCAGCAGATGAATTACAGAGTATTTGAACTGAAACCTGGTCAACTGCTTGGAAGATAGCTATGCTCACAAGTATACCACCAACACTCACGTGATCCACTGTGGCCTGGCAACATCGACCTGTCAATGCATATTCTCACCGTCATTGCTGGAGACGGCAAAACAATGCCTTGAAATAAATGGCTCGTTGGTCTCGGGGTATGATTCTCGCTTTGGGTGCGAGAGGTCCCGGGTTCAAATCCCGGACGAGCCCTTTTGAAGAGCCTTTAACAATGTGAGACAGGCGGATCTTGGGCAACTGGTTGGAGGGGCGACTGCTACCACTGGAGCGCAGGACCAGGTGGACAAGTGATTAACCTCTTAGAGCTCTAGGGGCGCTATTTCATTTTTGGATAAAAAACGTTCCCGTTTTAAGCGCGATATTTTGTCACGAAAAGATGCTCGACTATGCATATTCTTGACAGTTTTGGAAAGAAAACACTCTGAAGTTTCAGAATCTGCAAAGGTTTTGTCTGTAAGTGCCCCAGAACTCATTCTACAGGCGAAACCAAGATGATGCATCACCCAGGAATTAGCAGAATTTCTGAAGCTCTGTTTTCCATTCTCTCCTTATATGGCTGTGATTGCGCAAGGAATGAGCCTACACTTTCTGTCGTTCGCCCAAGGTCTTAGCAGCATTGTGACGTATTTGTAGGCATATCATTGGAAGATTGGCCATAAGAGACTACATTTTCCAGAGGTCCGCCCGGTGTCCTTTGTCTAAATTTGTGCGTAATCTTCAGGTGCGGTCATTTTCTCCTGGGATTCAGGAGAGAAAGCATGTGTCCAAGAACGATGTATCAATGAAGAGATATGTGAAAAACACCTTGAGGATTGATTCTAAACAACGTTTGCCATGTTTTCAGTCGATATTATGGAGTTAATTTGGAAAAAAGTTTGCGTTTTGAGGACTGAATTTATGGATTTTTTTTGGTAGCCAAATGTGATGTATAAAACGGAGCTATTTCTAATACACAAGGAATCTTTTTGGAAAAACTGAGCATCTGCTATCTAACTGAGAGTATCCTCATTGAAAACATCAGAAGTTCTTCAAAGGTAAATGATTTTATTTGAAGGCTTTTATGTTTTTGTTAATGTTGCGTGCTGGATGCTAACGCTAATGCTAACGCTAAATGCTAACGCGAAATGCTAACTCTAGCTAGCTACTTTTACACAAATGATTGTTTTCCTATGGTTGAGAAGCATATTTTGAAAATCTGAGATGACAGTGTTGTTTACAAAAGGCTAAGCTTGAGAGATGGCATATTTATTTCATTTCATTTGCGATTTTCATAAATAGTTAACGTTGTGTTATGCTAATGAGCTTGCTGATAGATTTACACAATCCTGGATACAGGGGTTTTTTCATAGCTAAACGTGACGCAGAAAACGGAGCGATTTGTCCTAAACAAATAATCTTTCAGGAAAAACTGAACATTTGCTATCTGAGAGTCTCCTCATTGAAAACATCTGAAGTTCTTCAAAGGTAAATGATTTTTTTGAATGCTTTTCTGTTTTTTTGTGTAAATGTTGCCAGCTGAATGCTAATGCTAAATGCTACGTTAGCCATCAATACTGTTACACAAATGCTTGTTTTGCAATGGTTGAGAAGCATATTTTGAAAATCTGAGATGACAGTGTTGTTAACAAAAGGCTAAGCTTGAGAGCTAGCATATTTATTTCATTTCATTTGCGATTTTCATGAATAGTTAACGTTGCGTTATGGTAATGAGCTTGAGTCTGTATTCACGAACCCGGATCCGGGATGGGGAGATCAGAAAGGTTAAGGTAATGGATTGCTAATCCATTGTGCTCTGCACTAGTGGGTTCAGCATCGCACAACATGTATTAATTTCTTCCTTGGTTAAAAAACCTGTCCTTTTACCGGGACATAGGTTACCTTCAGACAAGTCCCTTGACACTTGTGGGGGTCGTAGAGCAAAACTGAGAACAGCATTGTGTTTGTGAGAGTCTCCCCTTTCCAAAGAATGGGCAAACTATTTTGTAGGTCAAACCGTTCTGAAGCTATAGACATTTGTATGAGAAGACAGATTTTAGGGATGTGTCATGTTTTGACAAACATTGCTCTCGCTCTGCCACATTTCACCAAAAATGCAGAGGTGTAACATCAGCAGTTATGGTAGGACTGAGAAGCATCCAGTGCAAAATGTGTGACATTTCTAATTTAAAACTGAGAGATTCCAATGTTTTTTTGTTTTTTTATTCACATACCGGTGCGTCAATCGGATCAAATGAAATTAGATCCAATTGATTTTGATGTCTACTTTTTAATTGTTAAAATCTACATTTAGCTCTTTCTTCATTTGTTTCTTGCTGTTACAGCTAATGAAGATTGAATCTGAAAGACTCAGGAGATGAATTACAGAGTATTTGAACTGAAACCTGGTCAACTGCTTGGAAGATAGCTATGCTAACAAGTATACCACCAACACTCACGTGATCCGCTGTGGCCTGGCAACATCGACCTGTCAATGCATATTCTCACCGTCATTGCTGGCGACTGCAAAACAAGGTCTTGAAATAAATGGCTCTTTGGTCTAGGGGTATGATTCTCGCTTTGGGTGCGAGAGGTCCCGGTTTCAAATCCCGGACGAGCCCTTTTGAAGAGCCTTTAACAATGTGAGACAGGCGGATCTTGGGCAACTGGTTGGAGGGGCGACTGCTACCACTGGAGCACAGGACCAGGTGGACAAGTGATTAAGGTAATGGATTGCTAATCCATTGTGCTCTGCACTAGTGGGTTCAGCATCGCACAACATGTATTAATTTCTTCCTTGGTTAAAAAACCTGTCCTTTTACCGGGACATAGGTTACCTTCAGACAAGTCCCTTGACACTTGTGGGGGTCGTAGAGCAAACTGAGAACAGCATTGTGTTTGTGAGAGTCTCCCCTTTCCAAAGAATGGGCAAACCATTTTGTAGGTCAAACCGTTCTGAAGCTATAGACATTTGTATGAGAAGACAGATTTTAGGGATGTGTCATGTTTTGACAAACATTGCTCTCGCTCTGCCACATTTCACCAAAAATGCAGAGGTGTAACATCAGCAGTTATGGTAGGACTGAGAAGCATCCAGTGCAAAATGTGTGACATTTCTAATTTAAAACTGAGAGATTCCAATGTTTTTTTGTTTTTTTATTCACATACCGGTGCGTCAATCGGATCAAATGAAATGAGATCCAATTGATTTTGATGTCTACTTTTTAATTGTTAAAATCTACATTTAGCTCTTTCTTCATTTGTTTCTTGCTGTTACAGCTAATGAAGATTGAATCTGAAAGACTCAGGAGATGAATTACAGAGTATTTGAACTGAAACCTGGTCAACTGCTTGGAAGATAGCTATGCTCACAAGTATACCACCAACACTCACGTGATCCACTGTGGCCTGGCAACATCGACCTGTCAATGCACATTCTCACCGTCATTGCTGGCGACTGCAAAACAATGTCTTGAAATAAATGGCTCTTTGGTCTAGGGGTATGATTCTCGCTTTGGGTGCGAGAGGTCCCGGGTTCAAATCCCGGACGAGCCCTTTTGAAGAGCCTTTAACAATGTGAGACAGGCGGATCTTGGGCAACTGGTTGGAGGGGCGACTGCTACCACTGGAGCGCAGGACCAGGTGGACAAGTGATTAAGGCAATGGACTGCTAATCCATTGTGCTCGGCACTAGTGGGTTCAGCATCGCACAACATGTATTAATTTCTTCCTTGGTTAAAAAACCTGTCCTTTTACCGGGACATAGGTTACCTTCAGACGAGTCCCTTGACACTTGTGGGGGTCGTAGAGCAAAACTGCGAACAGCATTGTGTTTGTGAGAGTCTCCCCGTTCCAAAGAATGGGAAAACTATTTTGTAGGTCAAACCGTTCTGAAGCTATAGACATTTGTATGAGAAGACAGATTTTAGGGATGTGTCATGTTTTGACAAACATTGCTCTCGCTCTGCCACATTTCACCAAAAATGCAGAGGTGTAACATCAGCAGTTATGGTAGGACTGAGAAGCATCCAGTGCAAAATGTGTGACATTTCTAATTTAAAACTGAGAGATTCCAATGTTTTTTAGTTTTTTTATTCACATACCGGTGCGTCAATCGGATCAAATGAAATGAGATCCAATTGATTTTGATGTCTACTTTTTAATTGTTAAAATCTACATTTAGCTCTTTCTTCATTTGTTTCTTGCTGTTACAGCTAATGAAGATTGAATCTGAAAGACTCAGGAGATGAATTACAGAGTATTTGAACTGAAACCTGGTCAACTGCTTGGAAGATAGCTATGCTCACAAGTATACCACCAACACTCACGTGATCCACTGTGGCCTGGCAACATCGACCTGTCAATGCACATTCTCACCGTCATTGCTGGCGACTGCAAAACAATGTCTTGAAATAAATGGCTCTTTGGTCTAGGGGTATGATTCTCGCTTTGGGTGCGAGAGGTCCCGGGTTCAAATCCCGGACGAGCCCTTTTGAAGAGCCTTTAACAATGTGAGACAGGCGGATCTTGGGCAACTGGTTGGAGGGGCGACTGCTACCACTGGAGCGCAGGACCAGGTGGACAAGTGATTAAGGCAATGGACTGCTAATCCATTGTGCTCGGCACTAGTGGGTTCAGCATCGCACAACATGTATTAATTTCTTCCTTGGTTAAAAAACCTGTCCTTTTACCGGGACATAGGTTACCTTCAGACGAGTCCCTTGACACTTGTGGGGGTCGTAGAGCAAAACTGCGAACAGCATTGTGTTTGTGAGAGTCTCCCCTTTCCAAAGAATGGGCAAACTATTTTGTAGGTCAAACCGTTCTGAAGCTATAGACATTTGTATGAGAAGACAGATTTTAGGGATGTGTCATGTTTTGACAAACATTGCTCTCGCTCTGCCACATTTCACCAAAAATGCAGAGGTGTAACATCAGCAGTTATGGTAGGACTGAGAAGCATCCAGTGCAAAATGTGTGACATTTCTAATTTAAAACTGAGAGATTCCAATGTTTTTTTGTTTTTTTATTCACATACCGGTGCGTCAATCGGATCAAATGAAATGAGATCCAATTGATTTTGATGTCTACTTTTTAATTGTTAAAATCTACATTTAGCTCTTTCTTCATTTGTTTCTTGCTGTTACAGCTAATGAAGATTGAATCTGAAAGACTCAGGAGATGAATTACAGAGTATTTGAACTGAAACCTGGTCAACTGCTTGGAAGATAGCTATGCTCACAAGTATACCACCAACACTCACGTGATCCACTGTGGCCTGGCAACATCGACCTGTCAATGCACATTCTCACCGTCATTGCTGGCGACTGCAAAACAATGTCTTGAAATAAATGGCTCTTTGGTCTAGGGGTATGATTCTCGCTTTGGGTGCGAGAGGTCCCGGGTTCAAATCCCGGACGAGCCCTTTTGAAGAGCCTTTAACAATGTGAGACAGGCGGATCTTGGGCAACTGGTTGGAGGGGCGACTGCTACCACTGGAGCGCAGGACCAGGTGGACAAGTGATTAAGGCAATGGACTGCTAATCCATTGTGCTCGGCACTAGTGGGTTCAGCATCGCACAACATGTATTAATTTCTTCCTTGGTTAAAAAACCTGTCCTTTTACCGGGACATAGGTTACCTTCAGACGAGTCCCTTGACACTTGTGGGGGTCGTAGAGCAAAACTGCGAACAGCATTGTGTTTGTGAGAGTCTCCCCGTTCCAAAGAATGGGCAAACTATTTTGTAGGTCAAACCGTTCTGAAGCTATAGACATTTGTATGAGAAGACAGATTTTAGGGATGTGTCATGTTTTGACAAACATTGCTCTCGCTCTGCCACATTTCACCAAAAATGCAGAGGTGTAACATCAGCAGTTATGGTAGGACTGAGAAGCATCCAGTGCAAAATGTGTGACATTTCTAATTTAAAACTGAGAGATTCCAATGTTTTTTTGTTTTTTTATTCACATACCGGTGCGTCAATCGGATCAAATGAAATGAGATCCAATTGATTTTGATGTCTACTTTTTAATTGTTAAAATCTACATTTAGCTCTTTCTTCATTTGTTTCTTGCTGTTACAGCTAATGAAGATTGAATCTGAAAGACTCAGGAGATGAATTACAGAGTATTTGAACTGAAACCTGGTCAACTGCTTGGAAGATAGCTATGCTCACAAGTATACCACCAACACTCACGTGATCCACTGTGGCCTGGCAACATCGACCTGTCAATGCACATTCTCACCGTCATTGCTGGCGACTGCAAAACAATGTCTTGAAATAAATGGCTCTTTGGTCTAGGGGTATGATTCTCGCTTTGGGTGCGAGAGGTCCCGGGTTCAAATCCCGGACGAGCCCTTTTGAAGAGCCTTTAACAATGTGAGACAGGCGGATCTTGGGCAACTGGTTGGAGGGGCGACTGCTACCACTGGAGCGCAGGACCAGGTGGACAAGTGATTAAGGCAATGGACTGCTAATCCATTGTGCTCGGCACTAGTGGGTTCAGCATCGCACAACATGTATTAATTTCTTCCTTGGTTAAAAAACCTGTCCTTTTACCGGGACATAGGTTACCTTCAGACGAGTCCCTTGACACTTGTGGGGGTCGTAGAGCAAAACTGCGAACAGCATTGTGTTTGTGAGAGTCTCCCCTTTCCAAAGAATGGGCAAACTATTTTGTAGGTCAAACCGTTCTGAAGCTATAGACATTTGTATGAGAAGACAGATTTTAGGGATGTGTCATGTTTTGACAAACATTGCTCTCGCTCTGCCACATTTCACCAAAAATGCAGAGGTGTAACATCAGCAGTTATGGTAGGACTGAGAAGCATCCAGTGCAAAATGTGTGACATTTCTAATTTAAAACTGAGAGATTCCAATGTTTTTTAGTTTTTTTATTCACATACCGGTGCGTCAATCGGATCAAATGAAATGAGATCCAATTGATTTTGATGTCTACTTTTTAATTGTTAAAATCTACATTTAGCTCTTTCTTCATTTGTTTCTTGCTGTTACAGCTAATGAAGATTGAATCTGAAAGACTCAGGAGATGAATTACAGAGTATTTGAACTGAAACCTGGTCAACTGCTTGGAAGATAGCTATGCTCACAAGTATACCACCAACACTCACGTGATCCACTGTGGCCTGGCAACATCGACCTGTCAATGCACATTCTCACCGTCATTGCTGGCGACTGCAAAACAATGTCTTGAAATAAATGGCTCTTTGGTCTAGGGGTATGATTCTCGCTTTGGGTGCGAGAGGTCCCGGGTTCAAATCCCGGACGAGCCCTTTTGAAGAGCCTTTAACAATGTGAGACAGGCGGATCTTGGGCAACTGGTTGGAGGGGCGACTGCTACCACTGGAGCGCAGGACCAGGTGGACAAGTGATTAAGGCAATGGACTGCTAATCCATTGTGCTCGGCACTAGTGGGTTCAGCATCGCACAACATGTATTAATTTCTTCCTTGGTTAAAAAACCTGTCCTTTTACCGGGACATAGGTTACCTTCAGACGAGTCCCTTGACACTTGTGGGGGTCGTAGAGCAAAACTGCGAACAGCATTGTGTTTGTGAGAGTCTCCCCTTTCCAAAGAATGGGCAAACTATTTTGTAGGTCAAACCGTTCTGAAGCTATAGACATTTGTATGAGAAGACAGATTTTAGGGATGTGTCATGTTTTGACAAACATTGCTCTCGCTCTGCCACATTTCACCAAAAATGCAGAGGTGTAACATCAGCAGTTATGGTAGGACTGAGAAGCATCCAGTGCAAAATGTGTGACATTTCTAATTTAAAACTGAGAGATTCCAATGTTTTTTAGTTTTTTTATTCACATACCGGTGCGTCAATCGGATCAAATGAAATGAGATCCAATTGATTTTGATGTCTACTTTTTAATTGTTAAAATCTACATTTAGCTCTTTCTTCATTTGTTTCTTGCTGTTACAGCTAATGAAGATTGAATCTGAAAGACTCAGGAGATGAATTACAGAGTATTTGAACTGAAACCTGGTCAACTGCTTGGAAGATAGCTATGCTCACAAGTATACCACCAACACTCACGTGATCCACTGTGGCCTGGCAACATCGACCTGTCAATGCACATTCTCACCGTCATTGCTGGCGACTGCAAAACAATGTCTTGAAATAAATGGCTCTTTGGTCTAGGGGTATGATTCTCGCTTTGGGTGCGAGAGGTCCCGGGTTCAAATCCCGGACGAGCCCTTTTGAAGAGCCTTTAACAATGTGAGACAGGCGGATCTTGGGCAACTGGTTGGAGGGGCGACTGCTACCACTGGAGCGCAGGACCAGGTGGACAAGTGATTAAGGCAATGGACTGCTAATCCATTGTGCTCGGCACTAGTGGGTTCAGCATCGCACAACATGTATTAATTTCTTCCTTGGTTAAAAAACCTGTCCTTTTACCGGGACATAGGTTACCTTCAGACGAGTCCCTTGACACTTGTGGGGGTCGTAGAGCAAAACTGCGAACAGCATTGTGTTTGTGAGAGTCTCCCCTTTCCAAAGAATGGGCAAACTATTTTGTAGGTCAAACCGTTCTGAAGCTATAGACATTTGTATGAGAAGACAGATTTTAGGGATGTGTCATGTTTTGACAAACATTGCTCTCGCTCTGCCACATTTCACCAAAAATGCAGAGGTGTAACATCAGCAGTTATGGTAGGACTGAGAAGCATCCAGTGCAAAATGTGTGACATTTCTAATTTAAAACTGAGAGATTCCAATGTTTTTTTGTTTTTTTATTCACATACCGGTGCGTCAATCGGATCAAATGAAATGAGATCCAATTGATTTTGATGTCTACTTTTTAATTGTTAAAATCTACATTTAGCTCTTTCTTCATTTGTTTCTTGCTGTTACAGCTAATGAAGATTGAATCTGAAAGACTCAGGAGATGAATTACAGAGTATTTGAACTGAAACCTGGTCAACTGCTTGGAAGATAGCTATGCTCACAAGTATACCACCAACACTCACGTGATCCACTGTGGCCTGGCAACATCGACCTGTCAATGCACATTCTCACCGTCATTGCTGGCGACTGCAAAACAATGTCTTGAAATAAATGGCTCTTTGGTCTAGGGGTATGATTCTCGCTTTGGGTGCGAGAGGTCCCGGGTTCAAATCCCGGACGAGCCCTTTTGAAGAGCCTTTAACAATGTGAGACAGGCGGATCTTGGGCAACTGGTTGGAGGGGCGACTGCTACCACTGGAGCGCAGGACCAGGTGGACAAGTGATTAAGGCAATGGACTGCTAATCCATTGTGCTCGGCACTAGTGGGTTCAGCATCGCACAACATGTATTAATTTCTTCCTTGGTTAAAAAACCTGTCCTTTTACCGGGACATAGGTTACCTTCAGACGAGTCCCTTGACACTTGTGGGGGTCGTAGAGCAAAACTGCGAACAGCATTGTGTTTGTGAGAGTCTCCCCTTTCCAAAGAATGGGCAAACTATTTTGTAGGTCAAACCGTTCTGAAGCTATAGACATTTGTATGAGAAGACAGATTTTAGGGATGTGTCATGTTTTGACAAACATTGCTCTCGCTCTGCCACATTTCACCAAAAATGCAGAGGTGTAACATCAGCAGTTATGGTAGGACTGAGAAGCATCCAGTGCAAAATGTGTGACATTTCTAATTTAAAACTGAGAGATTCCAATGTTTTTTTGTTTTTTTATTCACATACCGGTGCGTCAATCGGATCAAATGAAATGAGATCCAATTGATTTTGATGTCTACTTTTTAATTGTTAAAATCTACATTTAGTTCTTTCTTCATTTGTTTCTTGCTGTTACAGCTAATGAAGATTGAATCTGAAAGACTCAGCAGATGAATTACAGAGTATTTGAACTGAAACCTGGTCAACTGCTTGGAAGATAGCTATGCTCACAAGTATACCACCAACACTCACGTGATCCACTGTGGCCTGGCAACATCGACCTGTCAATGCATATTCTCACCGTCATTGCTGGCGACTGCAAAACAAGGTCTTGAAATAAATGGCTCTTTGGTCTAGGGGTATGATTCTCGCTTTGGGTGCGAGAGGTCCCGGGTTCAAATCCCGGACGAGCCCTTTTGAAGAGCCTTTAACAATGTGAGACAGGCGGATCTTGGGCAACTGGTTGGAGGGGCGACTGCTACCACTGGAGCGCAGGACCAGGTGGACAAGTGATTAAGGCAATGGACTGCTAATCCATTGTGCTCTGCACTAGTGGGTTCAGCATCGCACAACATGTATTAATTTCTTCCTTGGTTAAAAAACCTGTCCTTTTACCGGGACATAGGTTACCTTCAGACGAGTCCCTTGACACTTGTGGGGGTCGTAGAGCAAAACTGCGAACAGCATTGTGTTTGTGAGAGTCTCCCCTTTCCAAAGAATGGGCAAACTATTTTGTAGGTCAAACCGTTCTGAAGCTATAGACATTTGTATGAGAAGACAGATTTTAGGGATGTGTCATGTTTTGACAAACATTGCTCTCGCTCTGCCACATTTCACCAAAAATGCAGAGGTGTAACATCAGCAGTTATGGTAGGACTGAGAAGCATCCAGTGCAAAATGTGTGACATTTCTAATTTAAAACTGAGAGATTCCAATGTTTTTTTGTTTTTTTATTCACATACCGGTGCGTCAATCGGATCAAATGAAATGAGATCCAATTGATTTTGATGTCTACTTTTTAATTGTTAAAATCTACATTTAGTTCTTTCTTCATTTGTTTCTTGCTGTTACAGCTAACGAAGATTGAATCTGAAAGACTCAGGAGATGAATTACAGAGTATTTGAACTGAAACCTGGTCAACTGCTTGGAAGATAGCTATGCTCACAAGTATACCACCAACACTCACGTGATCCACTGTGGCCTGGCAACATCGACCTGTCAATGCATATTCTCACCGTCATTGCTGGCGACTGCAAAACAAGGTCTTGAAATAAATGGCTCTTTGGTCTAGGGGTATGATTCTCGCTTTGGGTGCGAGAGGTCCCGGGTTCAAATCCCGGACGAGCCCTTTTGAAGAGCCTTTAACAATGTGAGACAGGCGGATCTTGGGCAACTGGTTGGAGGGGCGACTGCTACCACTGGAGCGCAGGACCAGGTGGACAAGTGATTAAGGCAATGGACTGCTAATCCATTGTGCTCTGCACTAGTGGGTTCAGCATCGCACAACATGTATTAATTTCTTCCTTGGTTAAAAAACCTGTCCTTTTACCGGGACATAGGTTACCTTCAGACGAGTCCCTTGACACTTGTGGGGGTCGTAGAGCAAAACTGCGAACAGCATTGTGTTTGTGAGAGTCTCCCCTTTCCAAAGAATGGGCAAACTATTTTGTAGGTCAAACCGTTCTGAAGCTATAGACATTTGTATGAGAAGACAGATTTTAGGGATGTGTCATGTTTTGACAAACATTGCTCTCGCTCTGCCACATTTCACCAAAAATGCAGAGGTGTAACATCAGCAGTTATGGTAGGACTGAGAAGCATCCAGTGCAAAATGTGTGACATTTCTAATTTAAAACTGAGAGATTCCAATGTTTTTTTGTTTTTTTATTCACATACCGGTGCGTCAATCGGATCAAATGAAATGAGATCCAATTGATTTTGATGTCTACTTTTTAATTGTTAAAATCTACATTTAGGTCTTTCTTCATTTGTTTCTTGCTGTTACAGCTAATGAAGATTGAATCTGAAAGACTCAGGAGATGAATTACAGAGTATTTGAACTGAAACCTGGTCAACTGCTTGGAAGATAGCTATGCTCACAAGTATACCACCAACACTCACGTGATCCACTGTGGCCTGGCAACATCGACCTGTCAATGCATATTCTCACCGTCATTGCTGGCGACTGCAAAACAAGGTCTTGAAATAAATGGCTCTTTGGTCTAGGGGTATGATTCTCGCTTTGGGTGCGAGAGGTCCCGGGTTCAAATCCCGGACGAGCCCTTTTGAAGAGCCTTTAACAATGTGAGACAGGCGGATCTTGGGCAACTGGTTGGAGGGGCGACTGCTACCACTGGAGCGCAGGACCAGGTGGACAAGTGATTAAGGCAATGGACTGCTAATCCATTGTGCTCGGCACTAGTGGGTTCAGCATCGCACAACATGTATTAATTTCTTCCTTGGTTAAAAAACCTGTCCTTTTACCGGGACATAGGTTACCTTCAGACGAGTCCCTTGACACTTGTGGGGGTCGTAGAGCAAAACTGCGAACAGCATTGTGTTTGTGAGAGTCTCCCCTTTCCAAAGAATGGGCAAACTATTTTGTAGGTCAAACCGTTCTGAAGCTATAGACATTTGTATGAGAAGACAGATTTTAGGGATGTGTCATGTTTTGACAAACATTGCTCTCGCTCTGCCACATTTCACCAAAAATGCAGAGGTGTAACATCAGCAGTTATGGTAGGACTGAGAAGCATCCAGTGCAAAATGTGTGACATTTCTAATTTAAAACTGAGAGATTCCAATGTTTTTTTGTTTTTTTATTCACATACCGGTGCGTCAATCGGATCAAATGAAATGAGATCCAATTGATTTTGATGTCTACTTTTTAATTGTTAAAATCTACATTTAGTTCTTTCTTCATTTGTTTCTTGCTGTTACAGCTAACGAAGATTGAATCTGAAAGACTCAGGAGATGAATTACAGAGTATTTGAACTGAAACCTGGTCAACTGCTTGGAAGATAGCTATGCTCACAAGTATACCACCAACACTCACGTGATCCACTGTGGCCTGGCAACATCGACCTGTCAATGCATATTCTCACCGTCATTGCTGGCGACTGCAAAACAAGGTCTTGAAATAAATGGCTCTTTGGTCTAGGGGTATGATTCTCGCTTTGGGTGCGAGAGGTCCCGGGTTCAAATCCCGGACGAGCCCTTTTGAAGAGCCTTTAACAATGTGAGACAGGCGGATCTTGGGCAACTGGTTGGAGGGGCGACTGCTACCACTGGAGCGCAGGACCAGGTGGACAAGTGATTAAGGCAATGGACTGCTAATCCATTGTGCTCTGCACTAGTGGGTTCAGCATCGCACAACATGTATTAATTTCTTCCTTGGTTAAAAAACCTGTCCTTTTACCGGGACATAGGTTACCTTCAGACGAGTCCCTTGACACTTGTGGGGGTCGTAGAGCAAAACTGCGAACAGCATTGTGTTTGTGAGAGTCTCCCCTTTCCAAAGAATGGGCAAACTATTTTGTAGGTCAAACCGTTCTGAAGCTATAGACATTTGTATGAGAAGACAGATTTTAGGGATGTGTCATGTTTTGACAAACATTGCTCTCGCTCTGCCACATTTCACCAAAAATGCAGAGGTGTAACATCAGCAGTTATGGTAGGACTGAGAAGCATCCAGTGCAAAATGTGTGACATTTCTAATTTAAAACTGAGAGATTCCAATGTTTTTTTGTTTTTTTATTCACATACCGGTGCGTCAATCGGATCAAATGAAATGAGATCCAATTGATTTTGATGTCTACTTTTTAATTGTTAAAATCTACATTTAGGTCTTTCTTCATTTGTTTCTTGCTGTTACAGCTAATGAAGATTGAATCTGAAAGACTCAGGAGATGAATTACAGAGTATTTGAACTGAAACCTGGTCAACTGCTTGGAAGATAGCTATGCTCACAAGTATACCACCAACACTCACGTGATCCACTGTGGCCTGGCAACATCGACCTGTCAATGCATATTCTCACCGTCATTGCTGGCGACTGCAAAACAAGGTCTTGAAATAAATGGCTCTTTGGTCTAGGGGTATGATTCTCGCTTTGGGTGCGAGAGGTCCCGGGTTCAAATCCCGGACGAGCCCTTTTGAAGAGCCTTTAACAATGTGAGACAGGCGGATCTTGGGCAACTGGTTGGAGGGGCGACTGCTACCACTGGAGCGCAGGACCAGGTGGACAAGTGATTAAGGCAATGGACTGCTAATCCATTGTGCTCTGCACTAGTGGGTTCAGCATCGCACAACATGTATTAATTTCTTCCTTGGTTAAAAAACCTGTCCTTTTACCGGGACATAGGTTACCTTCAGACGAGTCCCTTGACACTTGTGGGGGTCGTAGAGCAAAACTGCGAACAGCATTGTGTTTGTGAGAGTCTCCCCTTTCCAAAGAATGGGCAAACTATTTTGTAGGTCAAACCGTTCTGAAGCTATAGACATTTGTATGAGAAGACAGATTTTAGGGATGTGTCATGTTTTGACAAACATTGCTCTCGCTCTGCCACATTTCACCAAAAATGCAGAGGTGTAACATCAGCAGTTATGGTAGGACTGAGAAGCATCCAGTGCAAAATGTGTGACATTTCTAATTTAAAACTGAGAGATTCCAATGTTTTTTTGTTTTTTTATTCACATACCGGTGCGTCAATCGGATCAAATGAAATGAGATCCAATTGATTTTGATGTCTACTTTTTAATTGTTAAAATCTACATTTAGTTCTTTCTTCATTTGTTTCTTGCTGTTACAGCTAATGAAGATTGAATCTGAAAGACTCAGCAGATGAATTACAGAGTATTTGAACTGAAACCTGGTCAACTGCTTGGAAGATAGCTATGCTCACAAGTATACCACCAACACTCACGTGATCCACTGTGGCCTGGCAACATCGACCTGTCAATGCATATTCTCACCGTCATTGCTGGCGACTGCAAAACAAGGTCTTGAAATAAATGGCTCTTTGGTCTAGGGGTATGATTCTCGCTTTGGGTGCGAGAGGTCCCGGGTTCAAATCCCGGACGAGCCCTTTTGAAGAGCCTTTAACAATGTGAGACAGGCGGATCTTGGGCAACTGGTTGGAGGGGCGACTGCTACCACTGGAGCGCAGGACCAGGTGGACAAGTGATTAAGGCAATGGACTGCTAATCCATTGTGCTCTGCACTAGTGGGTTCAGCATCGCACAACATGTATTAATTTCTTCCTTGGTTAAAAAACCTGTCCTTTTACCGGGACATAGGTTACCTTCAGACGAGTCCCTTGACACTTGTGGGGGTCGTAGAGCAAAACTGCGAACAGCATTGTGTTTGTGAGAGTCTCCCCTTTCCAAAGAATGGGCAAACTATTTTGTAGGTCAAACCGTTCTGAAGCTATAGACATTTGTATGAGAAGACAGATTTTAGGGATGTGTCATGTTTTGACAAACATTGCTCTCGCTCTGCCACATTTCACCAAAAATGCAGAGGTGTAACATCAGCAGTTATGGTAGGACTGAGAAGCATCCAGTGCAAAATGTGTGACATTTCTAATTTAAAACTGAGAGATTCCAATGTTTTTTTGTTTTTTTATTCACATACCGGTGCGTCAATCGGATCAAATGAAATGAGATCCAATTGATTTTGATGTCTACTTTTTAATTGTTAAAATCTACATTTAGTTCTTTCTTCATTTGTTTCTTGCTGTTACAGCTAATGAAGATTGAATCTGAAAGACTCAGCAGATGAATTACAGAGTATTTGAACTGAAACCTGGTCAACTGCTTGGAAGATAGCTATGCTCACAAGTATACCACCAACACTCACGTGATCCACTGTGGCCTGGCAACATCGACCTGTCAATGCATATTCTCACCGTCATTGCTGGCGACTGCAAAACAAGGTCTTGAAATAAATGGCTCTTTGGTCTAGGGGTATGATTCTCGCTTTGGGTGCGAGAGGTCCCGGGTTCAAATCCCGGACGAGCCCTTTTGAAGAGCCTTTAACAATGTGAGACAGGCGGATCTTGGGCAACTGGTTGGAGGGGCGACTGCTACCACTGGAGCGCAGGACCAGGTGGACAAGTGATTAAGGCAATGGACTGCTAATCCATTGTGCTCTGCACTAGTGGGTTCAGCATCGCACAACATGTATTAATTTCTTCCTTGGTTAAAAAACCTGTCCTTTTACCGGGACATAGGTTACCTTCAGACGAGTCCCTTGACACTTGTGGGGGTCGTAGAGCAAAACTGCGAACAGCATTGTGTTTGTGAGAGTCTCCCCTTTCCAAAGAATGGGCAAACTATTTTGTAGGTCAAACCGTTCTGAAGCTATAGACATTTGTATGAGAAGACAGATTTTAGGGATGTGTCATGTTTTGACAAACATTGCTCTCGTTCTGCCACATTTCACCAAAAATGCAGAGGTGTAACATCAGCAGTTATGGTAGGACTGAGAAGCATCCAGTGCAAAATGTGTGACATTTCTAATTTAAAACTGAGAGATTCCAATGTTTTTTAGTTTTTTTATTCACATACCGGTGCGTCAATCGGATCAAATGAAATGAGATCCAATTGATTTTGATGTCTACTTTTTAATTGTTAAAATCTACATTTAGCTCTTTCTTCATTTGTTTCTTGCTGTTACAGCTAATGAAGATTGAATCTGAAAGACTCAGGAGATGAATTACAGAGTATTTGAACTGAAACCTGGTCAACTGCTTGGAAGATAGCTATGCTCACAAGTATACCACCAACACTCACGTGATCCACTGTGGCCTGGCAACATCGACCTGTCAATGCACATTCTCACCGTCATTGCTGGCGACTGCAAAACAATGTCTTGAAATAAATGGCTCTTTGGTCTAGGGGTATGATTCTCGCTTTGGGTGCGAGAGGTCCCGGGTTCAAATCCTGGACGAACCCTTTTGAAGAGCCTTTAACAATGTGAGACAGGCGGATCTTGGGCAACTGGTTGGAGGGGCGACTGCTACCACTGGAGCGCAGGACCAGGTGGACAAGTGATTAAGGCAATGGACTGCTAATCCATTGTGCTCGGCACTAGTGGGTTCAGCATCGCACAACATGTATTAATTTCTTCCTTGGTTAAAAAACCTGTCCTTTTACCGGGACATAGGTTACCTTCAGACGAGTCCCTTGACACTTGTGGGGGTCGTAGAGCAAAACTGCGAACAGCATTGTGTTTGTGAGAGTCTCCCCTTTCCAAAGAATGGGCAAACTATTTTGTAGGTCAAACCGTTCTGAAGCTATAGACATTTGTATGAGAAGACAGATTTTAGGGATGTGTCATGTTTTGACAAACATTGCTCTCGCTCTGCCACATTTCACCAAAAATGCAGAGGTGTAACATCAGCAGTTATGGTAGGACTGAGAAGCATCCAGTGCAAAATGTGTGACATTTCTAATTTAAAACTGAGAGATTCCAATGTTTTTTTGTTTTTTTATTCACATACCGGTGCGTCAATCGGATCAAATGAAATGAGATCCAATTGATTTTGATGTCTACTTTTTAATTGTTAAAATCTACATTTAGCTCTTTCTTCATTTGTTTCTTGCTGTTACAGCTAATGAAGATTGAATCTGAAAGACTCAGGAGATGAATTACAGAGTATTTGAACTGAAACCTGGTCAACTGCTTGGAAGATAGCTATGCTCACAAGTATACCACCAACACTCACGTGATCCACTGTGGCCTGGCAACATCGACCTGTCAATGCACATTCTCACCGTCATTGCTGGAGACTGCAAAACAATGTCTTGAAATAAATGGCTCTTTGGTCTAGGGGTATGATTCTCGCTTTGGGTGCGAGAGGTCCCGGGTTCAAATCCCGGACGAGCCCTTTTGAAGAGCCTTTAACAATGTGAGACAGGCGGATCTTGGGCAACTGGTTGGAGGGGCGACTGCTACCACTGGAGCGCAGGACCAGGTGGACAAGTGATTAAGGCAATGGACTGCTAATCCATTGTGCTCGGCACTAGTGGGTTCAGCATCGCACAACATGTATTAATTTCTTCCTTGGTTAAAAAACCTGTCCTTTTACCGGGACATAGGTTACCTTCAGACGAGTCCCTTGACACTTGTGGGGGTCGTAGAGCAAAACTGCGAACAGCATTGTGTTTGTGAGAGTCTCCCCTTTCCAAAGAATGGGAAAACTATTTTGTAGGTCAAACCGTTCTGAAGCTATAGACATTTGTATGAGAAGACAGATTTTAGGGATGTGTCATGTTTTGACAAACATTGCTCTCGCTCTGCCACATTTCACCAAAAATGCAGAGGTGTAACATCAGCAGTTATGGTAGGACTGAGAAGCATCCAGTACAAAATGTGTGACATTTCTAATTTAAAACTGAGAGATTCCAATGTTTTTTTGTTTTTTTATTCACATACCGGTGCGTCAATCGGATCAAATGAAATGAGATCCAATTGATTTTGATGTCTACTTTTTAATTGTTAAAATCTACATTTAGTTCTTTCTTCATTTGTTTCTTGCTGTTACAGCTAATGAAGATTGAATCTGAAAGACTCAGCAGATGAATTACAGAGTATTTGAACTGAAACCTGGTCAACTGCTTGGAAGATAGCTATGCTCACAAGTATACCACCAACACTCACGTGATCCACTGTGGCCTGGCAACATCGACCTGTCAATGCATATTCTCACCGTCATTGCTGGCGACTGCAAAACAAGGTCTTGAAATAAATGGCTCTTTGGTCTAGGGGTATGATTCTCGCTTTGGGTGCGAGAGGTCCTGGGTTCAAATCCCGGACGAGCCCTTTTGAAGAGCCTTTAACAATGTGAGACAGGCGGATCTTGGGCAACTGGTTGGAGGGGCGACTGCTACCACTGGAGCGCAGGACCAGGTGGACAAGTGATTAAGGCAATGGACTGCTAATCCATTGTGCTCTGCACTAGTGGGTTCAGCATCGCACAACATGTATTAATTTCTTCCTTGGTTAAAAAACCTGTCCTTTTACCGGGACATAGGTTACCTTCAGACGAGTCCCTTGACACTTGTGGGGGTCGTAGAGCAAAACTGCGAACAGCATTGTGTTTGTGAGAGTCTCCCCTTTCCAAAGAATGGGCAAACTATTTTGTAGGTCAAACCGTTCTGAAGCTATAGACATTTGTATGAGAAGACAGATTTTAGGGATGTGTCATGTTTTGACAAACATTGCTCTCGCTCTGCCACATTTCACCAAAAATGCAGAGGTGTAACATCAGCAGTTATGGTAGGACTGAGAAGCATCCAGTGCAAAATGTGTGACATTTCTAATTTAAAACTGAGAGATTCCAATGTTTTTTTGTTTTTTTATTCACATACCGGTGCGTCAATCGGATCAAATGAAATGAGATCCAATTGATTTTGATGTCTACTTTTTAATTGTTAAAATCTACATTTAGTTCTTTCTTCATTTGTTTCTTGCTGTTACAGCTAATGAAGATTGAATCTGAAAGACTCAGGAGATGAATTACAGAGTATTTGAACTGAAACGTGGTCAACTGCTTGGAAGATAGCTATGCTCACAAGTATACCACCAACACTCACGTGATCCACTGTGGCCTGGCAACATCGACCTGTCAATGCATATTCTCACCGTCATTGCTGGCGACTGCAAAACAAGGTCTTGAAATAAATGGCTCTTTGGTCTAGGGGTATGATTCTCGCTATGGGTGCGAGAGGTCCCGGGTTCAAATCCCGGACGAGCCCTTTTGAAGAGCCTTTAACAATGTGAGACAGGCGGATCTTGGGCAACTGGTTGGAGGGGCGACTGCTACCACTGGAGCGCAGGACCAGGTGGACAAGTGATTAAGGCAATGGACTGCTAATCCATTGTGCTCTGCACTAGTGGGTTCAGCATCGCACAACATGTATTAATTTCTTCCTTGGTTAAAAAACCTGTCCTTTTACCGGGACATAGGTTACCTTCAGACGAGTCCCTTGACACTTGTGGGGGTCGTAGAGCAAAACTGCGAACAGCATTGTGTTTGTGAGAGTCTCCCCTTTCCAAAGAATGGGCAAACTATTTTGTAGGTCAAACCGTTCTGAAGCTATAGACATTTGTATGAGAAGACAGATTTTAGGGATGTGTCATGTTTTGACAAACATTGCTCTCGCTCTGCCACATTTCACCAAAAATGCAGAGGTGTAACATCAGCAGTTATGGTAGGACTGAGAAGCATCCAGTGCAAAATGTGTGACATTTCTAATTTAAAACTGAGAGATTCCAATGTTTTTTTGTTTTTTTATTCACATACCGGTGCGTCAATCGGATCAAATGAAATGAGATCCAATTGATTTTGATGTCTACTTTTTAATTGTTAAAATCTACATTTAGTTCTTTCTTCATTTGTTTCTTGCTGTTACAGCTAATGAAGATTGAATCTGAAAGACTCAGCAGATGAATTACAGAGTATTTGAACTGAAACCTGGTCAACTGCTTGGAAGATAGCTATGCTCACAAGTATACCACCAACACTCACGTGATCCACTGTGGCCTGGCAACATCGACCTGTCAATGCATATTCTCACCGTCATTGCTGGCGACTGCAAAACAAGGTCTTGAAATAAATGGCTCTTTGGTCTAGGGGTATGATTCTCGCTTTGGGTGCGAGAGGTCCTGGGTTCAAATCCCGGACGAGCCCTTTTGAAGAGCCTTTAACAATGTGAGACAGGCGGATCTTGGGCAACTGGTTGGAGGGGCGACTGCTACCACTGGAGCGCAGGACCAGGTGGACAAGTGATTAAGGCAATGGACTGCTAATCCATTGTGCTCTGCACTAGTGGGTTCAGCATCGCACAACATGTATTAATTTCTTCCTTGGTTAAAAAACCTGTCCTTTTACCGGGACATAGGTTACCTTCAGACGAGTCCCTTGACACTTGTGGGGGTCGTAGAGCAAAACTGCGAACAGCATTGTGTTTGTGAGAGTCTCCCCTTTCCAAAGAATGGGCAAACTATTTTGTAGGTCAAACCGTTCTGAAGCTATAGACATTTGTATGAGAAGACAGATTTTAGGGATGTGTCATGTTTTGACAAACATTGCTCTCGCTCTGCCACATTTCACCAAAAATGCAGAGGTGTAACATCAGCAGTTATGGTAGGACTGAGAAGCATCCAGTGCAAAATGTGTGACATTTCTAATTTAAAACTGAGAGATTCCAATGTTTTTTTGTTTTTTTATTCACATACCGGTGCGTCAATCGGATCAAATGAAATGAGATCCAATTGATTTTGATGTCTACTTTTTAATTGTTAAAATCTACATTTAGTTCTTTCTTCATTTGTTTCTTGCTGTTACAGCTAATGAAGATTGAATCTGAAAGACTCAGGAGATGAATTACAGAGTATTTGAACTGAAACCTGGTCAACTGCTTGGAAGATAGCTATGCTCACAAGTATACCACCAACACTCACGTGATCCACTGTGGCCTGGCAACATCGACCTGTCAATGCATATTCTCACCGTCATTGCTGGCGACTGCAAAACAAGGTCTTGAAATAAATGGCTCTTTGGTCTAGGGGTATGATTCTCGCTTTGGGTGCGAGAGGTCCCGGGTTCAAATCCCGGACGAGCCCTTTTGAAGAGCCTTTAACAATGTGAGACAGGCGGATCTTGGGCAACTGGTTGGAGGGGCGACTGCTACCACTGGAGCGCAGGACCAGGTGGACAAGTGATTAAGGCAATGGACTGCTAATCCATTGTGCTCTGCACTAGTGGGTTCAGCATCGCACAACATGTATTAATTTCTTCCTTGGTTAAAAAACCTGTCCTTTTACCGGGACATAGGTTACCTTCAGACGAGTCCCTTGACACTTGTGGGGGTCGTAGAGCAAAACTGCGAACAGCATTGTGTTTGTGAGAGTCTCCCCTTTCCAAAGAATGGGCAAACTATTTTGTAGGTCAAACCGTTCTGAAGCTATAGACATTTGTATGAGAAGACAGATTTTAGGGATGTGTCATGTTTTGACAAACATTGCTCTCGCTCTGCCACATTTCACCAAAAATGCAGAGGTGTAACATCAGCAGTTATGGTAGGACTGAGAAGCATCCAGTGCAAAATGTGTGACATTTCTAATTTAAAACTGAGAGATTCCAATGTTTTTTTGTTTTTTTATTCACATACCGGTGCGTCAATCGGATCAAATGAAATGAGATCCAATTGATTTTGATGTCTACTTTTTAATTGTTAAAATCTACATTTAGGTCTTTCTTCATTTGTTTCTTGCTGTTACAGCTAATGAAGATTGAATCTGAAAGACTCAGGAGATGAATTACAGAGTATTTGAACTGAAACCTGGTCAACTGCTTGGAAGATAGCTATGCTCACAAGTATACCACCAACACTCACGTGATCCACTGTGGCCTGGCAACATCGACCTGTCAATGCATATTCTCACCGTCATTGCTGGCGACTGCAAAACAAGGTCTTGAAATAAATGGCTCTTTGGTCTAGGGGTATGATTCTCGCTTTGGGTGCGAGAGGTCCCGGGTTCAAATCCCGGACGAGCCCTTTTGAAGAGCCTTTAACAATGTGAGACAGGCGGATCTTGGGCAACTGGTTGGAGGGGCGACTGCTACCACTGGAGCGCAGGACCAGGTGGACAAGTGATTAAGGCAATGGACTGCTAATCCATTGTGCTCTGCACTAGTGGGTTCAGCATCGCACAACATGTATTAATTTCTTCCTTGGTTAAAAAACCTGTCCTTTTACCGGGACATAGGTTACCTTCAGACGAGTCCCTTGACACTTGTGGGGGTCGTAGAGCAAAACTGCGAACAGCATTGTGTTTGTGAGAGTCTCCCCTTTCCAAAGAATGGGCAAACTATTTTGTAGGTCAAACCGTTCTGAAGCTATAGACATTTGTATGAGAAGACAGATTTTAGGGATGTGTCATGTTTTGACAAACATTGCTCTCGCTCTGCCACATTTCACCAAAAATGCAGAGGTGTAACATCAGCAGTTATGGTAGGACTGAGAAGCATCCAGTGCAAAATGTGTGACATTTCTAATTTAAAACTGAGAGATTCCAATGTTTTTTTGTTTTTTTATTCACATACCGGTGCGTCAATCGGATCAAATGAAATGAGATCCAATTGATTTTGATGTCTACTTTTTAATTGTTAAAATCTACATTTAGTTCTTTCTTCATTTGTTTCTTGCTGTTACAGCTAATGAAGATTGAATCTGAAAGACTCAGCAGATGAATTACAGAGTATTTGAACTGAAACCTGGTCAACTGCTTGGAAGATAGCTATGCTCACAAGTATACCACCAACACTCACGTGATCCACTGTGGCCTGGCAACATCGACCTGTCAATGCATATTCTCACCGTCATTGCTGGCGACTGCAAAACAAGGTCTTGAAATAAATGGCTCTTTGGTCTAGGGGTATGATTCTCGCTTTGGGTGCGAGAGGTCCCGGGTTCAAATCCCGGACGAGCCCTTTTGAAGAGCCTTTAACAATGTGAGACAGGCGGATCTTGGGCAACTGGTTGGAGGGGCGACTGCTACCACTGGAGCGCAGGACCAGGTGGACAAGTGATTAAGGCAATGGACTGCTAATCCATTGTGCTCTGCACTAGTGGGTTCAGCATCGCACAACATGTATTAATTTCTTCCTTGGTTAAAAAACCTGTCCTTTTACCGGGACATAGGTTACCTTCAGACGAGTCCCTTGACACTTGTGGGGGTCGTAGAGCAAAACTGCGAACAGCATTGTGTTTGTGAGAGTCTCCCCTTTCCAAAGAATGGGCAAACTATTTTGTAGGTCAAACCGTTCTGAAGCTATAGACATTTGTATGAGAAGACAGATTTTAGGGATGTGTCATGTTTTGACAAACATTGCTCTCGCTCTGCCACATTTCACCAAAAATGCAGAGGTGTAACATCAGCAGTTATGGTAGGACTGAGAAGCATCCAGTGCAAAATGTGTGACATTTCTAATTTAAAACTGAGAGATTCCAATGTTTTTTTGTTTTTTTATTCACATACCGGTGCGTCAATCGGATCAAATGAAATGAGATCCAATTGATTTTGATGTCTACTTTTTAATTGTTAAAATCTACATTTAGTTCTTTCTTCATTTGTTTCTTGCTGTTACAGCTAATGAAGATTGAATCTGAAAGACTCAGCAGATGAATTACAGAGTATTTGAACTGAAACCTGGTCAACTGCTTGGAAGATAGCTATGCTCACAAGTATACCACCAACACTCACGTGATCCACTGTGGCCTGGCAACATCGACCTGTCAATGCATATTCTCACCGTCATTGCTGGCAACTGCAAAACAAGGTCTTGAAATAAATGGCTCTTTGGTCTAGGGGTATGATTCTCGCTTTGGGTGCGAGAGGTCCCGGGTTCAAATCCCGGACGAGCCCTTTTGAAGAGCCTTTAACAATGTGAGACAGGCGGATCTTGGGCAACTGGTTGGAGGGGCGACTGCTACCACTGGAGCGCAGGACCAGGTGGACAAGTGATTAAGGCAATGGACTGCTAATCCATTGTGCTCTGCACTAGTGGGTTCAGCATCGCACAACATGTATTAATTTCTTCCTTGGTTAAAAAACCTGTCCTTTTACCGGGACATAGGTTACCTTCAGACGAGTCCCTTGACACTTGTGGGGGTCGTAGAGCAAAACTGCGAACAGCATTGTGTTTGTGAGAGTCTCCCCTTTCCAAAGAATGGGCAAACTATTTTGTAGGTCAAACCGTTCTGAAGCTATAGACATTTGTATGAGAAGACAGATTTTAGGGATGTGTCATGTTTTGACAAACATTGCTCTCGCTCTGCCACATTTCACCAAAAATGCAGAGGTGTAACATCAGCAGTTATGGTAGGACTGAGAAGCATCCAGTGCAAAATGTGTGACATTTCTAATTTAAAACTGAGAGATTCCAATGTTTTTTTGTTTTTTTATTCACATACCGGTGCGTCAATCGGATCAAATGAAATGAGATCCAATTGATTTTGATGTCTACTTTTTAATTGTTAAAATCTACATTTAGTTCTTTCTTCATTTGTTTCTTGCTGTTACAGCTAATGAAGATTGAATCTGAAAGACTCAGGAGATGAATTACAGAGTATTTGAACTGAAACCTGGTCAACTGCTTGGAAGATAGCTATGCTCACAAGTATACCACCAACACTCACGTGATCCACTGTGGCCTGGCAACATCGACCTGTCAATGCATATTCTCACCGTCATTGCTGGCGACTGCAAAACAAGGTCTTGAAATAAATGGCTCTTTGGTCTAGGGGTATGATTCTCGCTTTGGGTGCGAGAGGTCCCGGGTTCAAATCCCGGACGAGCCCTTTTGAAGAGCCTTTAACAATGTGAGACAGGCGGATCTTGGGCAACTGGTTGGAGGGGCGACTGCTACCACTGGAGCGCAGGACCAGGTGGACAAGTGATTAAGGCAATGGACTGCTAATCCATTGTGCTCTGCACTAGTGGGTTCAGCATCGCACAACATGTATTAATTTCTTCCTTGGTTAAAAAACCTGTCCTTTTACCGGGACATAGGTTACCTTCAGACGAGTCCCTTGACACTTGTGGGGGTCGTAGAGCAAAACTGCGAACAGCATTGTGTTTGTGAGAGTCTCCCCTTTCCAAAGAATGGGAAAACTATTTTGTAGGTCAAACCGTTCTGAAGCTATAGACATTTGTATGAGAAGACAGATTTTAGGGATGTGTCATGTTTTGACAAACATTGCTCTCGCTCTGCCACATTTCACCAAAAATGCAGAGGTGTAACATCAGCAGTTATGGTAGGACTGAGAAGCATCCAGTGCAAAATGTGTGACATTTCTAATTTAAAACTGAGAGATTCCAATGTTTTTTTGTTTTTTTATTCACATACCGGTGCGTCAATCGGATCAAATGAAATGAGATCCAATTGATTTTGATGTCTACTTTTTAATTGTTAAAATCTACATTTAGTTCTTTCTTCATTTGTTTCTTGCTGTTACAGCTAATGAAGATTGAATCTGAAAGACTCAGCAGATGAATTACAGAGTATTTGAACTGAAACCTGGTCAACTGCTTGGAAGATAGCTATGCTCACAAGTATACCACCAACACTCACGTGATCCACTGTGGCCTGGCAACATCGACCTGTCAATGCATATTCTCACCGTCATTGCTGGCGACTGCAAAACAAGGTCTTGAAATAAATGGCTCTTTGGTCTAGGGGTATGATTCTCGCTTTGGGTGCGAGAGGTCCCGGGTTCAAATCCCGGACGAGCCCTTTTGAAGAGCCTTTAACAATGTGAGACAGGCGGATCTTGGGCAACTGGTTGGAGGGGCGACTGCTACCACTGGAGCGCAGGACCAGGTGGACAAGTGATTAAGGCAATGGACTGCTAATCCATTGTGCTCTGCACTAGTGGGTTCAGCATCGCACAACATGTATTAATTTCTTCCTTGGTTAAAAAACCTGTCCTTTTACCGGGACATAGGTTACCTTCAGACGAGTCCCTTGACACTTGTGGGGGTCGTAGAGCAAAACTGCGAACAGCATTGTGTTTGTGAGAGTCTCCCCTTTCCAAAGAATGGGAAAACTATTTTGTAGGTCAAACCGTTCTGAAGCTATAGACATTTGTATGAGAAGACAGATTTTAGGGATGTGTCATGTTTTGACAAACATTGCTCTCGCTCTGCCACATTTCACCAAAAATGCAGAGGTGTAACATCAGCAGTTATGGTAGGACTGAGAAGCATCCAGTGCAAAATGTGTGACATTTCAAATTTAAAACTGAGAGATTCCAATGTTTTTTTGTTTTTTTATTCACATACCGGTGCGTCAATCGGATCAAATGAAATGAGATCCAATTGATTTTGATGTCTACTTTTTAATTGTTAAAATCTACATTTAGTTCTTTCTTCATTTGTTTCTTGCTGTTACAGCTAATGAAGATTGAATCTGAAAGACTCAGGAGATGAATTACAGAGTATTTGAACTGAAACCTGGTCAACTGCTTGGAAGATAGCTATGCTCACAAGTATACCACCAACACTCACGTGATCCACTGTGGCCTGGCAACATCGACCTGTCAATGCATATTCTCACCGTCATTGCTGGCGACTGCAAAACAAGGTCTTGAAATAAATGGCTCTTTGGTCTAGGGGTATGATTCTCGCTTTGGGTGCGAGAGGTCCCGGGTTCAAATCCCGGACGAGCCCTTTTGAAGAGCCTTTAACAATGTGAGACAGGCGGATCTTGGGCAACTGGTTGGAGGGGCGACTGCTACCACTGGAGCGCAGGACCAGGTGGACAAGTGATTAAGGCAATGGACTGCTAATCCATTGTGCTCTGCACTAGTGGGTTCAGCATCGCACAACATGTATTAATTTCTTCCTTGGTTAAAAAACCTGTCCTTTTACCGGGACATAGGTTACCTTCAGACGAGTCCCTTGACACTTGTGGGGGTCGTAGAGCAAAACTGCGAACAGCATTGTGTTTGTGAGAGTCTCCCCTTTCCAAAGAATGGGCAAACTATTTTGTAGGTCAAACCGTTCTGAAGCTATAGACATTTGTATGAGAAGACAGATTTTAGGGATGTGTCATGTTTTGACAAACATTGCTCTCGCTCTGCCACATTTCACCAAAAATGCAGAGGTGTAACATCAGCAGTCATGGTAGGACTGAGAAGCATCCAGTGCAAAATGTGTGACATTTCTAATTTAAAACTGAGAGATTCCAATGTTTTTTTGTTTTTTTATTCACATACCGGTGCGTCAATCGGATCAAATGAAATGAGATCCAATTGATTTTGATGTCTACTTTTTAATTGTTAAAATCTACATTTAGTTCTTTCTTCATTTGTTTCTTGCTGTTACAGCTAATGAAGATTGAATCTGAAAGACTCAGGAGATGAATTACAGAGTATTTGAACTGAAACCTGGTCAACTGCTTGGAAGATAGCTATGCTCACAAGTATACCACCAACACTCACGTGATCCACTGTGGCCTGGCAACATCGACCTGTCAATGCATATTCTCACCGTCATTGCTGGCGACTGCAAAACAATGTCTTGAAATAAATGGCTTGTTGGTCTAGGGGTATGATTCTCGCTTTGGGTGCGAGAGGTCCCGGGTTCAAATCCCGGACGAGCCCTTTTGAAGAGCCTTTAACAATGTGAGACAGGCGGATCTTGGGCAACTGGTTGGAGGGGCGACTGCTACCACTGGAGCGCAGGACCAGGTGGACAAGTGATTAAGGCAATGGACTGCTAATCCATTGTGCTCTGCACTAGTGGGTTCAGCATCGCACAACATGTATTAATTTCTTCCTTGGTTAAAAAACCTGTCCTTTTACCGGGACATAGGTTACCTTCAGACGAGTCCCTTGACACTTGTGGGGGTCGTAGAGCAAAACTGCGAACAGCATTGTGTTTGTGAGAGTCTCCCCTTTCCAAAGAATGGGAAAACTATTTTGTAGGTCAAACCGTTCTGAAGCTATAGACATTTGTATGAGAAGACAGATTTTAGGGATGTGTCATGTTTTGACAAACATTGCTCTCGCTCTGCCACATTTCACCAAAAATGCAGAGGTGTAACATCAGCAGTTATGGTAGGACTGAGAAGCATCCAGTGCAAAATGTGTGACATTTCTAATTTAAAACTGAGAGATTCCAATGTTTTTTTGTTTTTTTATTCACATACCGGTGCGTCAATCGGATCAAATGAAATGAGATCCAATTGATTTTGATGTCTACTTTTTAATTGTTAAAATCTACATTTAGTTCTTTCTTCATTTGTTTCTTGCTGTTACAGCTAATGAAGATTGAATCTGAAAGACTCAGGAGATGAATTACAGAGTATTTGAACTGAAACCTGGTCAACTGCTTGGAAGATAGCTATGCTCACAAGTATACCACCAACACTCACGTGATCCACTGTGGCCTGGCAACATCGACCTGTCAATGCATATTCTCACCGTCATTGCTGGCGACTGCAAAACAAGGTCTTGAAATAAATGGCTCTTTGGTCTAGGGGTATGATTCTTGCTTTGGGTGCGAGAGGTCCCGGGTTCAAATCCCGGACGAGCCCTTTTGAAGAGCCTTTAACAATGTGAGACAGGCGGATCTTGGGCAACTGGTTGGAGGGGCGACTGCTACCACTGGAGCGCAGGACCAGGTGGACAAGTGATTAAGGCAATGGACTGCTAATCCATTGTGCTCTGCACTAGTGGGTTCAGCATCGCACAACATGTATTAATTTCTTCCTTGGTTAAAAAACCTGTCCTTTTACCGGGACATAGGTTACCTTCAGACGAGTCCCTTGACACTTGTGGGGGTCGTAGAGCAAAACTGCGAACAGCATTGTGTTTGTGAGAGTCTCCCCTTTCCAAAGAATGGGCAAACTATTTTGTAGGTCAAACCGTTCTGAAGCTATAGACATTTGTATGAGAAGACAGATTTTAGGGATGTGTCATGTTTTGACAAACATTGCTCTCGCTCTGCCACATTTCACCAAAAATGCAGAGGTGTAACATCAGCAGTCATGGTAGGACTGAGAAGCATCCAGTGCAAAATGTGTGACATTTCTAATTTAAAACTGAGAGATTCCAATGTTTTTTTGTTTTTTTATTCACATACCGGTGCGTCAATCGGATCAAATGAAATGAGATCCAATTGATTTTGATGTCTACTTTTTAATTGTTAAAATCTACATTTAGTTCTTTCTTCATTTGTTTCTTGCTGTTACAGCTAATGAAGATTGAATCTGAAAGACTCAGGAGATGAATTACAGAGTATTTGAACTGAAACCTGGTCAACTGCTTGGAAGATAGCTATGCTCACAAGTATACCACCAACACTCACGTGATCCACTGTGGCCTGGCAACATCGACCTGTCAATGCATATTCTCACCGTCATTGCTGGCGACTGCAAAACAATGTCTTGAAATAAATGGCTTGTTGGTCTAGGGGTATGATTCTCGCTTTGGGTGCGAGAGGTCCCGGGTTCAAATCCCGGACGAGCCCTTTTGAAGAGCCTTTAACAATGTGAGACAGGCGGATCTTGGGCAACTGGTTGGAGGGGCGACTGCTACCACTGGAGCGCAGGACCAGGTGGACAAGTGATTAAGGCAATGGACTGCTAATCCATTGTGCTCTGCACTAGTGGGTTCAGCATCGCACAACATGTATTAATTTCTTCCTTGGTTAAAAAACCTGTCCTTTTACCGGGACATAGGTTACCTTCAGACGAGTCCCTTGACACTTGTGGGGGTCGTAGAGCAAAACTGCGAACAGCATTGTGTTTGTGAGAGTCTCCCCTTTCCAAAGAATGGGAAAACTATTTTGTAGGTCAAACCGTTCTGAAGCTATAGACATTTGTATGAGAAGACAGATTTTAGGGATGTGTCATGTTTTGACAAACATTGCTCTCGCTCTGCCACATTTCACCAAAAATGCAGAGGTGTAACATCAGCAGTTATGGTAGGACTGAGAAGCATCCAGTGCAAAATGTGTGACATTTCTAATTTAAAACTGAGAGATTCCAATGTTTTTTTGTTTTTTTATTCACATACCGGTGCGTCAATCGGATCAAATGAAATGAGATCCAATTGATTTTGATGTCTACTTTTTAATTGTTAAAATCTACATTTAGTTCTTTCTTCATTTGTTTCTTGCTGTTACAGCTAATGAAGATTGAATCTGAAAGACTCAGGAGATGAATTACAGAGTATTTGAACTGAAACCTGGTCAACTGCTTGGAAGATAGCTATGCTCACAAGTATACCACCAACACTCACGTGATCCACTGTGGCCTGGCAACATCGACCTGTCAATGCATATTCTCACCGTCATTGCTGGCGACTGCAAAACAAGGTCTTGAAATAAATGGCTCTTTGGTCTAGGGGTATGATTCTCGCTTTGGGTGCGAGAGGTCCCGGGTTCAAATCCCGGACGAGCCCTTTTGAAGAGCCTTTAACAATGTGAGACAGGCGGATCTTGGGCAACTGGTTGGAGGGGCGACTGCTACCACTGGAGCGCAGGACCAGGTGGACAAGTGATTAAGGCAATGGACTGCTAATCCATTGTGCTCTGCACTAGTGGGTTCAGCATCGCACAACATGTATTAATTTCTTCCTTGGTTAAAAAACCTGTCCTTTTACCGGGACATAGGTTACCTTCAGACGAGTCCCTTGACACTTGTGGGGGTCGTAGAGCAAAACTGCGAACAGCATTGTGTTTGTGAGAGTCTCCCCTTTCCAAAGAATGGGCAAACTATTTTGTAGGTCAAACCGTTCTGAAGCTATAGACATTTGTATGAGAAGACAGATTTTAGGGATGTGTCATGTTTTGACAAACATTGCTCTCGCTCTGCCACATTTCACCAAAAATGCAGAGGTGTAACATCAGCAGTCATGGTAGGACTGAGAAGCATCCAGTGCAAAATGTGTGACATTTCTAATTTAAAACTGAGAGATTCCAATGTTTTTTTGTTTTTTTATTCACATACCGGTGCGTCAATCGGATCAAATGAAATGAGATCCAATTGATTTTGATGTCTACTTTTTAATTGTTAAAATCTACATTTAGTTCTTTCTTCATTTGTTTCTTGCTGTTACAGCTAATGAAGATTGAATCTGAAAGACTCAGGAGATGAATTACAGAGTATTTGAACTGAAACCTGGTCAACTGCTTGGAAGATAGCTATGCTCACAAGTATACCACCAACACTCACGTGATCCACTGTGGCCTGGCAACATCGACCTGTCAATGCATATTCTCACCGTCATTGCTGGCGACTGCAAAACAAGGTCTTGAAATAAATGGCTCTTTGGTCTAGGGGTATGATTCTCGCTTTGGGTGCGAGAGGTCCCGGGTTCAAATCCCGGACAAGCCCTTTTGAAGAGCCTTTAACAATGTGAGACAGGCGGATCTTGGGCAACTGGTTGGAGGGGCGACTGCTACCACTGGAGCGCAGGACCAGGTGGACAAGAGATTAAGGCAATGGACTGCTAATCCATTGTGCTCTGCACTAGTGGGTTCAGCATCGCACAACATGTATTAATTTCTTCCTTGGTTAAAAAACCTGTCCTTTTACCGGGACATAGGTTACCTTCAGACGAGTCCCTTGACACTTGTGGGGGTCGTAGAGCAAAACTGCGAACAGCATTGTGTTTGTGAGAGTCTCCCCTTTCCAAAGAATGGGCAAACTATTTTGTAGGTCAAACCGTTCTGAAGCTATAGACATTTGTATGAGAAGACAGATTTTAGGGATGTGTCATGTTTTGACAAACATTGCTCTCGCTCTGCCACATTTCACCAAAAATGCAGAGGTGTAACATCAGCAGTTATGGTAGGACTGAGAAGCATCCAGTGCAAAATGTGTGACATTTCTAATTTAAACTGAGAGATTCCAATGTTTTTTTGTTTTTTTATTCACATACCGGTGCGTCAATCGGATCAAATGAAATGAGATCCAATTGATTTTGATGTCTACTTTTTAATTGTTAAAATCTACATTTAGTTCTTTCTTCATTTGTTTCTTGCTGTTACAGCTAATGAAGATTGAATCTGAAAGACTCAGGAGATGAATTACAGAGTATTTGAACTGAAACCTGGTCAACTGCTTGGAAGATAGCTATGCTCACAAGTATACCACCAACACTCACGTGATCCACTGTGGCCTGGCAACATCGACCTGTCAATGCATATTCTCACCGTCATTGCTGGCGACTGCAAAACAAGGTCTTGAAATAAATGGCTCTTTGGTCTAGGGGTATGATTCTCGCTTTGGGTGCGAGAGGTCCCGGGTTCAAATCCCGGACGAGCCCTTTTGAAGAGCCTTTAACAATGTGAGACAGGCGGATCTTGGGCAACTGGTTGGAGGGGTGACTGCTACCACTGGAGCGCAGGACCAGGTGGACAAGTGATTAAGGCAATGGACTGCTAATCCATTGTGCTCTGCACTAGTGGGTTCAGCATCGCACAACATGTATTAATTTCTTCCTTGGTTAAAAAACCTGTCCTTTTACCGGGACATAGGTTACCTTCAGACGAGTCCCTTGACACTTGTGGGGGTCGTAGAGCAAAACTGCGAACAGCATTGTGTTTGTGAGAGTCTCCCCTTTCCAAAGAATGGGCAAACTATTTTGTAGGTCAAACCGTTCTGAAGCTATAGACATTTGTATGAGAAGACAGATTTTAGGGATGTGTCATGTTTTGACAAACATTGCTCTCGCTCTGCCACATTTCACCAAAAATGCAGAGGTGTAACATCAGCAGTTATGGTAGGACTGAGAAGCATCCAGTGCAAAATGTGTGACATTTCTAATTTAAACTGAGAGATTCCAATGTTTTTTTGTTTTTTTATTCACATACCGGTGCGTCAATCGGATCAAATGAAATGAGATCCAATTGATTTTGATGTCTACTTTTTAATTGTTAAAATCTACATTTAGTTCTTTCTTCATTTGTTTCTTGCTGTTACAGCTAATGAAGATTGAATCTGAAAGACTCAGGAGATGAATTACAGAGTATTTGAACTGAAACCTGGTCAACTGCTTGGAAGATAGCTATGCTCACAAGTATACCACCAACACTCACGTGATCCACTGTGGCCTGGCAACATCGACCTGTCAATGCATATTCTCACCGTCATTGCTGGCGACTGCAAAACAAGGTCTTGAAATAAATGGCTCTTTGGTCTAGGGGTATGATTCTCGCTTTGGGTGCGAGAGGTCCCGGGTTCAAATCCCGGACAAGCCCTTTTGAAGAGCCTTTAACAATGTGAGACAGGCGGATCTTGGGCAACTGGTTGGAGGGGCGACTGCTACCACTGGAGCGCAGGACCAGGTGGACAAGAGATTAAGGCAATGGACTGCTAATCCATTGTGCTCTGCACTAGTGGGTTCAGCATCGCACAACATGTATTAATTTCTTCCTTGGTTAAAAAACCTGTCCTTTTACCGGGACATAGGTTACCTTCAGACGAGTCCCTTGCCACTTGTGGGGGTCGTAGAGCAAAACTGCGAACAGCATTGTGTTTGTGAGAGTCTCCCCTTTCCAAAGAATGGGCAAACTATTTTGTAGGTCAAACCGTTCTGAAGCTATAGACATTTGTATGAGAAGACAGATTTTAGGGATGTGTCATGTTTTGACAAACATTGCTCTCGCTCTGCCACATTTCACCAAAAATGCAGAGGTGTAACATCAGCAGTTATGGTAGGACTGAGAAGCATCCAGTGCAAAATGTGTGACATTTCTAATTTAAACTGAGAGATTCCAATGTTTTTTTGTTTTTTTATTCACATACCGGTGCGTCAATCGGATCAAATGAAATGAGATCCAATTGATTTTGATGTCTACTTTTTAATTGTTAAAATCTACATTTAGTTCTTTCTTCATTTGTTTCTTGCTGTTACAGCTAATGAAGATTGAATCTGAAAGACTCAGGAGATGAATTACAGAGTATTTGAACTGAAACCTGGTCAACTGCTTGGAAGATAGCTATGCTCACAAGTATACCACCAACACTCACGTGATCCACTGTGGCCTGGCAACATCGACCTGTCAATGCATATTCTCACCGTCATTGCTGGCGACTGCAAAACAAGGTCTTGAAATAAATGGCTCTTTGGTCTAGGGGTATGATTCTCGCTTTGGGTGCGAGAGGTCCCGGGTTCAAATCCCGGACGAGCCCTTTTGAAGAGCCTTTAACAATGTGAGACAGGCGGATCTTGGGCAACTGGTTGGAGGGGCGACTGCTACCACTGGAGCGCAGGACCAGGTGGACAAGTGATTAAGGCAATGGACTGCTAATCCATTGTGCTCTGCACTAGTGGGTTCAGCATCGCACAACATGTATTAATTTCTTCCTTGGTTAAAAAACCTGTCCTTTTACCGGGACATAGGTTACCTTCAGACGAGTCCCTTGACACTTGTGGGGGTCGTAGAGCAAAACTGCGAACAGCATTGTGTTTGTGAGAGTCTCCCCTTTCCAAAGAATGGGCAAACTATTTTGTAGGTCAAACCGTTCTGAAGCTATAGACATTTGTATGAGAAGACAGATTTTAGGGATGTGTCATGTTTTGACAAACATTGCTCTCGCTCTGCCACATTTCACCAAAAATGCAGAGGTGTAACATCAGCAGTTATGGTAGGACTGAGAAGCATCCAGTGCAAAATGTGTGACATTTCTAATTTAAACTGAGAGATTCCAATGTTTTTTTGTTTTTTTATTCACATACCGGTGCGTCAATCGGATCAAATGAAATGAGATCCAATTGATTTTGATGTCTACTTTTTAATTGTTAAAATCTACATTTAGTTCTTTCTTCATTTGTTTCTTGCTGTTACAGCTAATGAAGATTGAATCTGAAAGACTCAGGAGATGAATTACAGAGTATTTGAACTGAAACCTGGTCAACTGCTTGGAAGATAGCTATGCTCACAAGTATACCACCAACACTCACGTGATCCACTGTGGCCTGGCAACATCGACCTGTCAATGCATATTCTCACCGTCATTGCTGGCGACTGCAAAACAAGGTCTTGAAATAAATGGCTCTTTGGTCTAGGGGTATGATTCTCGCTTTGGGTGCGAGAGGTCCCGGGTTCAAATCCCGGACAAGCCCTTTTGAAGAGCCTTTAACAATGTGAGACAGGCGGATCTTGGGCAACTGGTTGGAGGGGCGACTGCTACCACTGGAGCGCAGGACCAGGTGGACAAGAGATTAAGGCAATGGACTGCTAATCCATTGTGCTCTGCACTAGTGGGTTCAGCATCGCACAACATGTATTAATTTCTTCCTTGGTTAAAAAACCTGTCCTTTTACCGGGACATAGGTTACCTTCAGACGAGTCCCTTGACACTTGTGGGGGTCGTAGAGCAAAACTGCGAACAGCATTGTGTTTGTGAGAGTCTCCCCTTTCCAAAGAATGGGCAAACTATTTTGTAGGTCAAACCGTTCTGAAGCTATAGACATTTGTATGAGAAGACAGATTTTAGGGATGTGTCATGTTTTGACAAACATTGCTCTCGCTCTGCCACATTTCACCAAAAATGCAGAGGTGTAACATCAGCAGTTATGGTAGGACTGAGAAGCATCCAGTGCAAAATGTGTGACATTTCTAATTTAAACTGAGAGATTCCAATGTTTTTTTGTTTTTCTATTCACATACCGGTGCGTCAATCGGATCAAATGAAATGAGATCCAATTGATTTTGATGTCTACTTTTTAATTGTTAAAATCTACATTTAGTTCTTTCTTCATTTGTTTCTTGCTGTTACAGCTAATGAAGATTGAATCTGAAAGACTCAGGAGATGAATTACAGAGTATTTGAACTGAAACCTGGTCAACTGCTTGGAAGATAGCTATGCTCACAAGTATACCACCAACACTCACGTGATCCACTGTGGCCTGGCAACATCGACCTGTCAATGCATATTCTCACCGTCATTGCTGGCGACTGCAAAACAAGGTCTTGAAATAAATGGCTCTTTGGTCTAGGGGTATGATTCTCGCTTTGGGTGCGAGAGGTCCCGGGTTCAAATCCCGGACGAGCCCTTTTGAAGAGCCTTTAACAATGTGAGACAGGCGGATCTTGGGCAACTGGTTGGAGGGGCGACTGCTACCACTGGAGCGCAGGACCAGGTGGACAAGTGATTAAGGCAATGGACTGCTAATCCATTGTGCTCTGCACTAGTGGGTTCAGCATCGCACAACATGTATTAATTTCTTCCTTGGTTAAAAAACCTGTCCTTTTACCGGGACATAGGTTACCTTCAGACGAGTCCCTTGACACTTGTGGGGGTCGTAGAGCAAAACTGAGAACAGCATTGTGTTTGTGAGAGTCTCCCCTTTCCAAAGAATGGGCAAACTATTTTGTAGGTCAAACCGTTCTGAAGCTATAGACATTTGTATGAGAAGACAGATTTTAGGGATGTGTCATGTTTTGACAAACATTGCTCTCGCTCTGCCACATTTCACCAAAAATGCAGAGGTGTAACATCAGCAGTTATGGTAGGACTGAGAAGCATCCAGTGCAAAATGTGTGACATTTCTAATTTAAAACTGAGAGATTCCAATGTTTTTTTGTTTTTTTATTCACATACCGGTGCGTCAATCGGATCAAATGAAATGAGATCCAATTGATTTTGATGTCTACTTTTTAATTGTTAAAATCTACATTTAGCTATTTCTTCATTTGTTTCTTGCTGTTACAGCTAATGAAGATTGAATCTGAAAGACTCAGGAGATGAATTACAGAGTATTTGAACTGAAACCTGGTCAACTGCTTGGAAGATAGCTATGCTCACAAGTATACCACCAACACTCACGTGATCCACTGTGGCCTGGCAACATCGACCTGTCAATGCATATTCTCACCGTCATTGCTGGCGACTGCAAAACAAGGTCTTGAAATAAATGGCTCTTTGGTCTAGGGGTATGATTCTCGCTTTGGGTGCGAGAGGTCCCGGGTTCAAATCCCGGACGAGCCCTTTTGAAGAGCCT